>NC_140590.1:232655765-233310765 GCF_964204655.1 Triturus cristatus
AAAGTTAGGACTCCTAACTTCTGTGAATACCGAAATGAGTAAGTGCCTTCTGTGAATACCAAAATGAGTAAGTGCCTTCTGTGAATACCAAAATGGTAGTAGGTTTAGGATTTTGTCTTAAATTAGTTATGTGAATTGGGCCCTAGGTCTTTGGAAGTTCCACGCAGGCTGGTGCTGAGCAATTGAAGTTTGTTCCTTGGTAATGTACCTTTTATGGGCTTCGAACATGTGTGCAACACCTCACGAAAATAGGAGTTATATTTCGATCTACCCATTTCATGTGCTGTTTTCACCGTCCTGATAACTGCAACAGGCGCAACTTTGTTGCTGTCCAGGTTGAAAAGATCATCATTCTCCTCCATAAACAGATTGCCAACTTCCTCAATTGTGTACAGTAAAGTTTGACATATTTTGCGAAAGATTTTTGTAGACACCTGGGGGCATATGTATCAAAAACCGTATTTGCGATTCTCAAATAGCGATTTTTTGAGAATCGCTATTTGAGAATTGCAAAACGGGATGTATTTAAAAATTCGCACATATTTTGCGAATTCTTAATATTCCTTCATTGCGATTAGTAAATTGCAAAATCGCAATTAAGGAATACCTTCCCATTCATTCCTATGGGCCAGGAGGCCCATAGGGATGAATGGGAAGTCATTCTCAAATTGCGATTCGCAATTTGCTAATCACAAATTGAGAATAATTTCAAAGGTGCAAGGGTGTCATGATGACACCGTGATGCACCCCTGAAATGAGCATGTGTGCGCATATGGCGCACATACATGCCATAAGGGCATGAATGTGCGCCACATGTCACCTAGAAAAATGCCGAAAAGTGCATTTTTGAAAGAATTCGCAAAATACCACCAACTTGAAGTTGGTGGTAATTTGCGATTTCTTAAGGAGAAATCACACAACTTGGGTGCTTGTTACATAGCATTTAAGGAATCCCAATTTGCGATTCCTTAAATGCTTACGCAAAATTAAGGAATCGCTAAATTAGCGATTCCTTATTAGTGCGATGCGAAAAAGGCTCATACATCGCGTTTTGCGATTTTGTATTCACAAACGCTGTTTTCTTGCGAATCGCAGCGTTTGCGAATACAAAATCGCTTGATACATATGCCCCTAGGTCCGTGGTACCCATAGTACGGCCCGTGGGCCGCCAGCGGCCTGGCAGGCCTCCCTTGGTGGCCCGCGGACCTTGCAGGTAATGTACCCATGAGCCCCCGGCTTTTCACCATTTCACCACAAAATTAGGCAAGGGGCGCTTGTTGCTATTTGCTTAGCCGGTGCGAGTGACAGAAGAGAGTGGAGAGAGTGGAGAGCGTGGAGAGAGGAGAGCGAGAGTGGAGAGAGAGAGACTGACTGACGGTGAGAGACTGATTGACTGACAGAGAGACTGACTGAGAGAAAGACTGGCTGACAGAGAGACTGACTGACTGAGAGCGACTGACAGAGAGAGAGACTGACTGACTGACAGAGAGACTAACAGAGAGAAACTGGCTGACATAGAGAGACTGGCTGACTGAGAGAGACTGACTGAGAGAGAGAGACCGACAGAGAGAGAGACTGACTGACAGAGAGAGAGAGAGAGAGAGAGAGAGAGAGAGAGAGAGAGAGAGAGAGAGAGACTAACTGACTGACTGACTGAGAGAGACTGCCTGAGAGAGAGAGACCGAGAGAGAGAGAGAGAGAGACTGACTGACAGAGAGAGAGAGAGAGAGAGAGACTGACTGACTGACTGACAGAGACGGACTGAGAGAGAGACTGACAGCAAGAGAGAGAGACTGACTGTCAGACAGAGAGAGACTGACTGAGAGAGAGTGAGACTGACTTAGGGAGAGAAAGACTGGCAGAGAATCTGACAGAGAGAGAGAGACTGACTGAGAGAGAGAGACTGACTGACAGACTGACTGACAGAGAGACTGACTGGGGAGAGACTGACTGGCTGGGAGAGTCTGACTGACTGAGAGAGAGACCGACTGACTGACAGAGAGACTGACTGACTGACAGAGAGACACTGACTGACAAAGACTGACTGACTGAGAGAGAGCGAGACTGACTGACTGACTGAGAGACTGACTGACAGAGATACTGACTGACTAAGAGAGACTAACTGACAGAGACTGACTGACAGAGAGAGAGAGAGACTGACTGGAGAGAGAGAGAGAGAGAGAGAGAGAGAGAGAGAGAGACCGACTGAGAGAGGCTGACTGAGAGAGAGCTAGACAGACTGGAGGACTGACTGACAGAGATACTGACTGACTGAGAGAGACTGACTGACTAAGAAAGACTGATCATCTGAGAGAGAGAATGACTGACTGTGGAAGTGAGAGACTGACTGACTGAGGGAGAGAGAGACTGACTGGCAGAGAGAGAGAGACTGACAGGGAGAGAGACTGACAGGGAGAGAGACTGTCAGCGAGAGAGGCTGACAGAGAGGGAGACTGACAGAGAGAGAGAGACTGACTGAGACTGACTGAGAGACTGACTGACTAAGAGAGAGAGAGAGAGACTGACTGGCAGAGAGAAACTGACTGACAGAGAGACACTGACTGACAGAGACTGGCTGAGAGAGACTGACTGAGAGAGAGCGAGACTGACTGAGGAGTGACTGACAGAGATGCTGATTGACTGAGAGAGACTGGCTGACTAAGAAAGACTGACCGTCTGAGAGAGAGAATGACTGACTGTGGAAGAGAGAGACTGACTGACTGAGGGAGAGAGAGAGACTGACTGGCAGAGAGAGAGAGACTGACAGAGAGAGAGAGACTGTCATAGACAGAGGCTGACAGAGAGAGAGACTGACAGAGAGAGAGAGACTGACTGACTGAGAGACTGACTGACTGAGAGAGAGACTGACTGACAGAGAGAGAGAGACTGACTGACAGGGAGAGAGAGACTGGCTGACTGAGAGAGAGACAATGACTAACTGACTGAGGGAAAGAGAGACTGACTGACTGACTGAGGGAGAGACTGACTGACTGAGAGAAAGACTGATTGACTCAGAGAGAGAGAGACTGACTGAGAGAAAGAGAGAGAGAGACAGAGTGACAGAGAGAGAGAGAGAGACTGATTGAGAGAGAGACTAAGAGGAAGGGAGACTGACAGGGAGAGACTGACTGACTGAGAGAGAGAGAGACTGACTGAGAGAGGCTGACTGAGAGAGAGCAAGACTGACTGAGGAGTGACTGACAGAGATACTGACTGACTGAGAGAGACTGACTGACTAAGAAAGACTGACCGTCTGAGAGAGAGAATGACTGACTGTGGAAGAGAGAGACTAACTGACTGAGGGAGAGAGAGACTGACTGGCAGAGAGAGAGAGACTGACAGAGAGAGAGAGACTGTCACAGACAGAGGCTGACAGAGAGAGAGACTGACAGAGAGAGAGAGAGACTGACTGACAGGGAGAGAGAGACTGGCTGACTGAGAGAGAGACACTGACTAACTGACTGAGGGAAAGAGAGACTGACTGACTGACTGAGGAGAGACTGACTGACTGAGAGAAAGACTGACTGACTCAGAGAGAGAGAGAGACTGACTGAGAGAAAGAGAGAGAGAGACAGAGTGACAGAGAGAGAGAGAGAGACTGATTGAGAGAGAGACTAAGAGGAAGGGAGACTGACAGAGAAAGACTGACTGACTGACTGAGAGAGAGACTGACTGAGAGAGAGACTGACTGACTGACGGACAGACAGAGAGACTGGCTGACTGAGAGAGAGACTGACTCAGAGAGAGTAACCTTGTAAAGGAATTGGAGTCAAGGTCTGTATGAAGCTTTACAATGCCTCTTAAGATTGCTACTGTCTGCTAATAGAAATGTATTATCTGAACGTGCTCTTTGTAGTTACATCTGCTTTTAAAATACAGCATTGTCGCATTGTCTAATGTTTTGAAACTGGTTTGATTTTTTTTACTCTAGCCCCGCCCCCCCCATTGACCCCACCGCTATCGGCGTGGCCCTCAGCCACTAACCACACTGTAATGTTGGCGCCCGACAGAAAGTTTGTGAGTACCCGTGCACTAGGTATTTGTTCATGATGGCAAAGGTTGCTTTTTTTAGCATTCACAAATGTTTGTTCAAATTCATTTACATCTCTGGAAATCTCTGGCCCAGATATCCTACATCTTCTGAGAGTTTCTGGATTTCCTGTCACCTACAGTACCTCCATCTCCCTTTATGATAGCATTTTCCTGCTCATGATGTTGATCTAGAGCAATTGATGAGAATGTGCAGTTGCTTTTGTTGTCAACAGGCTTTTCTTTACGAAACTCTGAGTGAATATGTGGGTGTCATTCTGCTAGTATCACCGTGTTGTGAATGTGTACAGAGAACCATCAAGATTAATGACTACAATTTGTAGCAAACATCAGTGGAACCATATGATCAAGTACTTGTATATACAAATTAAAGTTACCCTCTCTAATTGAACGAACAAATTCAAGTGAAAGTATCTGCGAATCCTGGGGACTGGATTGGCACCTCAGGCGAAGGTGGACTCACAAACAGCAGAGTCCAGCAGCTGGCTTGTAGGAAGTCTTTGATGGCCCTGAGACTTCAGAACCGGGGGCAAGCCAGCAAGCCCTTGGAGTCACTTGTTCAAGTGAGACAGGTCTAATCCTTGTCCTCAAAAGGGCAGAGATCAGCAGGGCAGCTCAGCAAAGCAGAGAAGCACTTCCTTCAGAACAGTCAGTCAAGCAGAAGAGCAATCTTTGTAGCACAACAGTCTTTACTCCTGGCAGAGTTGTTCACAGGTCCAGTAGTGTACTGTCTTGGTAGGGTCAGAGCCCCAGTGCCAGTGACTGTGACTTCAAAGCAGACCCGTGAAGTGCACAAGTACCCTTTCATCCCAGCCGTGAATCTAGACCATCAGTAGGGGGTAATCAGCCCTTTGTGTGGGACATAGGACACTGTCTATGTAGGAGTAAGTGTCAGCTCAAAATAAACAAAGAAGGGGGTATCCTTAAATGAGAGAAGGTAAAGACCTTCTGTCTGTTAGAGAGTTCTCAGAGAAGTAAAAAGAGAAATTATATCTTTTTTATGAAACCCCTCACTCACCAACCTAGTTGGTGACATGCTTCATCATCGGGGTCCACCCGAGCAGTCGAATACCACTCGGGTGTGCTTCAACGCCTGAGAACAGCGGAGCAGGTTTGTTATTATATCAGTATGTGTAAGTGACGTGTGTGAGTGAGTGAAATAAAGTTAAAAGTAATCCTACTGTACTCCCTAACAAATTTAATATGGAGCAGCAGGGTCACGATTAAAAAAGTGGTGAAGTGTAATACTAATGTAGGTTTAATTTGACCTAAAGTATTATCCAAATATTGACGGTCTACATGTTTCAACCTTTGAGTGTAATCACAGGTTTTCGTCAGGACCTATCGACACACCGGGCGGTCTACACGCACTAAGGTGCATCCAACTCTGGAGCGTCTGTGTGCCACCTACATATACTTGCGAAGGTGGTAAAAAGGGTTCAGGGAGTCCTCTGTGTACAGATGAACCTGAAAAAAGCACATACAGTTCTGGGCAATCAGTAAATGATCTATTTAGAATTAGAATGAACAGTGCCCATTTCCGTGTGAACTCTCATTTTTGCGCATATAATCACCTCATTCTGAGTTATGCGCCCCATGTAATTACCATTGGTTGTTGGAACCGAGCATTCGTTCCATATTATGCGAAATTAGCATCAACCCACTAAATCATTGTGGAAATCGTGGGTGTCTTACGGCTACACAACAATTGTGAGTATACTTGATGTGTGATTCTATAGAGCGGACAAAGACGCACGTGAAAAAGACTCTATTTGTGACATGCGTGCGCTAAGGAAATTATTTAAAAACAGAACACGGTGGAAAAAAGGAAACGACTCAAGACTCACTCGCGATTCTTACTCGAATCGTGTCATGGGCTCATAAGGGAGACAGACGGTGCTGCATTACTGTTGGACAAGAAACACAAAACACGGGCGGCAATGGTCAGAACACTTAACTCCAAGTGCCTCACGTGTGCGTGGCCACCAGCTCTTCCCTACATACTCTTACCTCAGCTCACCGACTGCCTGCCACAAACCTGCGGTGCTTCCCCCAGGCGTCCGGATGTTACTGAATGGGCAGCAAGGCTTCAACTAAATACTCCTCACTTCCTGGTTATACGTCACATGACTAGTGGGCGTGGCCTGGAGTGAGGAGGCAATTCTTAAAGCGACAGGTCGATTTCTGCCGGTGAATGGCTAGTCATAGGTGAGAAAATAAAAGGAGTCAAGAGTGATTATTAAAAATATATTTACATGGAATAGGACCTTCCACACGTAGGAGGAATGCTACAGAAAGGAAAACAGTAGTTCAGTTAAAATTACATGGCACAATGAGATTATTTGTTCAGCACAGAGTTCCAAGGTATGCAATCGTTCATACCATGTTTGTGGGTGGACAATCTGTGTATCCAGCGTTGTTCTTTTTCATACGGATATTTCTGTGTGTTAGTACCAGTCACAGTTTCAATTATCGTCCAACGCATATCGTTGGGTGTATGATTGTGTTGAAGAAAGTGTTCTGTTAGACGCGTGGTTTGTTTTTTGCATCTAATAGTACTCCTGTGCTCACAGATCCTCTGCTTCACTTTCCTTGTTGTCATCCCTATGTAACGAAGTTCACACGGGCAGGTAATTAAATATACTGCATTAGTGGTGTTACAGTTTGTATGTTTTCTTTGTGACCATTCTCTGCCAGGTTCTAGGGATAGTGTTTTTGTGGCTGTGGTGAGATGGCACACGCTACAGTCACCGCATGGAAAATGACCTGTAATGTTAGGTAGTCCCCATGAATTAAGGACAGTACATCTTGTTGGTGTTTCTGGTTGTTTTGGTGTGGGGTGTACCAATGCATCTTTAATACTCCTTGCTCTCTTGAAAGAGAACAAGGGTTTTTCCCATTTTAGATTGCCTGTATTCAGGATGTTCCAGTGTTTGTTAATTGTCCTTGTGACCTGGTTAGAGATAGTACTGTATGTGGTGACGCACGTGAGAGGTGTGTCCGTCACTTGTTTCGGATTGGGTTCCAACAGTGCCTCACGGTTCTGATTAGCAGCCCGTTTTTTGCAAGTTGCCAATATCTTTTCGGGATATCCTCTGTCTGAAAATTTGAGTGACAGCTCATTAGCTTGGGAGCGAAAGTCAGAGCTCTTGCTACAGTTTCTCCTAATTCTGAGATATTGTCCGAAAGGGAGGTTTTCCCTGAGGGGCCTAGCGTGGAAGCTATCAAACCTAAGTAGATTGTTTTTCGCAGTCGGTTTGTAGTGTGTGCGGGTTTCAAGGGCCCGTTCTCTATAGTGATCACAACGTCCAGAAAGACTAAGGACTGGGTGTCACTACAGTGAGTAAATCTGAGATGGTCATCGCAGGTATTTATCCATAAGAAAAATTCATTTAGAACATTCTGGGGTCCATTCCATACTAGGAGTACATCATCGATGTACCTGCGCCATAGTGTTATGTTTCTAGAGAAGGGGTTGGATGTGGTCAGGATGAACTTCTTCTCAAAGTCGTAGACATAGAGTCCTGCCACACTAGGAGCGAAGGTACTACCCATAGAAGTACCGCCCGTTTGTAAATACAGGGTACCCTCGAACTCAAAAAAATTCCGTTTCAGGGCTAGAGTGGCGCAGTCGATGATAAACCCCTTGGGGGTTCTATGGGACCATTCTGAGTTCTCGAGTGACTGCTCAAGCACGTTTAGGGTCGCATCCTGAGGGATGCAGGTGTAGAGACTTTCAATATCCAGGCTGACGAGGATGGTGTGTTCGTCAACCTGGATTGTTTTAAGTAATGACAGAAGACTTTTGGTATCCTGGAGATATGTTTCCGATTGTTGGACCATAGTCTTGAAAAAGAAGTCACAAAATCATGATAGTGGCTCCAGGAGTGAACCAATCCCAGAAACAATGGGCCTCCCTGGTGGTGGGAACTTATCTTTGTGCATTTTGGGGAGGATGTAAAAGTAAGGAATTTTGCCTTCCGTGGTTGTCAAGTAATCTGCCTCCATTTTGGAGATCTCATTGTTACATGCTGCTGAGTTAACCAATGAACTGATGTCACATTTAAGGTCATTAGATGGATCAGAGGGGAGTGGGAGGTAATTTCTCCTGTCAGATAACAGTCTCAAACATTCTGCTTGATACATTGCTTTATCCAGTATGACCACCCCTCCACCCTTGTCAGCTTGTTTTATTACGATGTCCTCACAGTTCTTGAGACCCTCTAAAGCAATCTTGCAATCTTTGTTGAGATTGAAAAACGGCTTCTTGTCTGGTAATCTCTCGATTTCGTTGAAGACCGCTTGTTCAAAGGTGCTTATTTCACCAGGGACCATGTGTGGTGGTGGTGTAAAACTAGATTTGAGTCGTAGTCCCGTCTCATTAGTGTCAACAATTGGTATGTCGTTACTTTTAGTTGCAAAGAACGCTTTTAGTCTTAGTTTACGGAAGAAAGTGGCAAGTTCACAGTGTAGATTGAACTTATCTAGTTTAGGTGTCGGGACAAAGCCCAGTCCCTTTTCCAAAACTTGTTTTTCTGCCGATGTGAGCTCTTTTTTTGACAGGTTTGTGACTAGGCTCTGTTGCTGCTCGTCCCTGCCTGGGGTTCCTTGGTCCTGCTCCTCGTGTTGTGTCCCACTGCCCCCTCGTCTTCTTCCCAATGAACCTGTTATTGATTTTGCGGCTTCCTTCATCCTCTTCCCCTCCTGCCTCTCCCTAAAAAAGGCGGCCTGAACATATTTTGTGGGAAAGAGGGTTGCATGAAAGGTGGTTGCCAACCGTACATGGGATATTGCTGATGTGGATTGAAAAGGCCGGGTGGTCCCCCCATCATTGGTGGATTTACGGTGGGCCAACCACTGAATGGTCTTGATCTGCCCTTGTTTCTGTACCTCCCACTGTTCGTGCTGGAGGTACTACTATCGGATGAGTCATTACTCGACTGATCTGAATTCCTGTCAGTCCTAGGGGGGGGAATGAAGTCTGGGTCTGAGTACGGATACGTTTTTACAAATGAAAACCGTTTAAGATCTTTTTGGAATTTCTGGATCTTTTGTTGTGTCAGGTTTTCTTTGTATTCGTTGAGTTCTTTGTTAATTTCTTCTAGTTTTTTCTTATAACCCATGATGGTGGTTTTAATGTGTGTCTCAGTGAGCTGTATTTCGATAAGCATAGTGTCTGATAGTCTTTTGGCGGTTTTAACTATCAGCACTATCCAGTCTCGTGTACAGTGCCACGCTATCTGGGCCCAATCCCTTCTAAAAACTGGGTCATCTAGAAAAATTTGTGGGGCGTTAGTAACTAGGAGACCTTTGGGTGCCATATTCGTCCTTAGATATTCTGTCAGAATTGTGCCATGTAAAATAGTTCTGATTCTGTTCCCCTTGTTTTCTGAGAGTGAATCCCAGTCAGTGGTCTGGGAGATTGTCTGCGAGATGTTGGTATCAGCAAACAAAGAAGATTCTGCCAGAATGGCATCAACATCCTCTGTGGAGTAAGTGAGTCCTGGGTTTTCCCCCATCCTAAGCCGTGTCTGAATAAATAATGAGTAATCTCTCACAGCTGCGCGCTGCCTGAATACAATATAACAAAAGAGAGAGAAAGGGATTTCACAACTAAGTTGTAAGGGGTACTCTCAGTCCCCTGAGGTATACCAAATAAACAAAGAAGGGGGTATCCTTAAATGAGAGAAGGTAAAGACCTTCTGTCTGTTAGAGAGTTCTCAGAGAAGTAAAAAGAGAAATTATTTCTTTTTTATGAAACCCCTCACTCACCAACCTAGTTGGTGACATGCTTCATCATCGGGGTCCACCCGAGCAGTCGAATACCACTCGGGTGTGCTTCAACGCCTGATTACAGCGGAGCAGGTTTGTTATTATATCAGTACGTGTAAGTGACGTGTGTGAGTGAGTGAAATAAAGTTAAAAGTAATCCTACTGTACTCCCTAACAAATTTAATATGGAGCAGCAGGGTCACGATTAAAAAAGTGGTGTAGGTTTAATTTGATCTAAAGTATTATCCAAATATTGACGGTCTACATGTTTCAACCTTTGAGTGTAATCACAGGTTTTCGTCAGGACCTATCGACACACTAAGGTGCATCCAACCCTGGAGCGTCTGTGTGCCACCTACATACACTTGCGAAGGTGGTAAAAAGGGTTCAGGGAGTCCTCTGTGTACAGATGAACCTGAAAAAAGCACATACAGTTCTGGGCAATCAGTAAATGATCTATTTAGAATTAGAATGAACAGTGCCCATTTCCGTGTGAACTCTCATTTTTGCGCATATAATCACCTCATTCTGAGTTATGCGCCCCATGTAATTACCATTAGTGGGTTGATGCTAATTTCGCATAATATGGAACGAATGCTCGGTTCCAACAACCAATGGTAATTACATGTAGACCGTCAATATTTGGATAATACTTTAGGTCAAATTAAACCTACATTAGTATTACACTTCACCACTTTTTTAATCGTGACCCTGCTGCTCCATATTAAATTTGTTAGGGAGTACAGTAGGATTACTTTTAACTTTATTTCACTCACTCACACACGTCACTTACACGTACTGATATAATAACAAACCTGCTCTGCTGTAATCATGCGTTGAAGCACACCCGAGTGGTATTCGACTGCTCGGGTGGACCACGATGATGAAGCATGTCACCAACTAGGTTGGTGAGTGAGGGGTTTCATAAAAAAGAAATAATTTCTCTTATTACTTCTCTGAGAACTCTCTAACAGACAGAAGGTCTTTACCTTCTCTCATTGAAGGATACCCACTTCTTTGTTTATTTTGTATACCTCAGGGGACTGGGAGTACCCCTTACAACTTAGTTGTGAAATCCCTTTCTCTCTCTTTTGTTATATTGTAAGTGTCAGCTCCCCCTCCCTGCCCAAGAAGAGCTGTCAGAATGTAGATGAATGCAGATGCGTTCTCTGTTATACCAACCCTTTTCTGTGTTTGTGGCTGTCTAGAGGGAATGCGCAAAGTGTAGTTGTCACCCACCCCACATGTGTATTGGAGACACAGGGGCCGATTCACAGAACTAACTTAAGACAAAATCCTAAACTTACTACTTTTGGTATTCTCAGAAGTTAGGATTTTGTCTTAAATTTGCCTTAAGACAAACTTAAGACAGACTTAAGACAGACTTAAGACAAACTTAAGACAAAATCCTAACTTAAGTCTGTCTTAAGTCTGTCTTAAGTCTGTCTTAAGTTTGTCTTAAGTTTGTCTTAAGTCTGTCTTAAGTCTGTCTTAAGTTTGTCTTAAGACAAACTTAAGACAAAATCCTAACTTCTGTGAATACCAAAAGTAGTAAGTTTAGGATTTTGTCTTAAGTTAATTCTGTGAATCGGGCCCGTGGGGCCCGATTCACAGAACTAACTTAAGACAAAATCCTAAACTTACTACTTTTGGTATTCACAGAAGTTAGGATTTTGTCCTAAGTTTGACTTAAGACAAACTTAAGACAAACTTAAGACAGATTTAAGACAGACTTAAGACAGACTTAAGACAGACTTAAGACAGACTTAAGACAAACTTAAGACAAACTTAAGACAAAATCCTAACTTAAGTCTGTCTTAAGTTTGTCTTAAGTCTGTCTTAAGTTTGTCTTAAGTTTGTCTTAAGTTTGTCTTAAGTCTGTCTTAAGTCTGTCTTAAGTTTGTCTTAAGTTTGTCTTAAGACAAACTTAAGACAAAATCCTAACTTAAGTCTGTCTTAAGTCTGTCTTAAGTCTGTCTTAAGTTTGTCTTAAGTTTGTCTTAAGACAAACTTAAGACAAAATCCTAACTTCTGTGAATACCAAAAGTAGTAAGTTTAGGATTTTGTCTTAAGTTAGTTCTGTGAATCGGGCCCCACAATCCTAGTCAGGGTAAGCTAGAAACGCACTAAAAGATAACCTATGCTCACTCTCTAATAGCTTAGTAGAGAACAGTCAAGCTTATCTAAATAGGCAATGTGTAAAGTATTAGTGCAACACACATATACACTAACTCAATGAAAACACCACAAAAATACTCTACATATGTTTAGATAAATAGAAAATAGAAAAACAACGAAAATCCAAGAAGTAGAACTGGAGTTATGAATTTTTAATGAATAAATCAAAATGTAGTGCCTAGAAGTCAGTCGTGCTAAGGGGCTGCTTAAGGTAACGCTTGAGTGGGGAAAATCCAAAGTTCAGGCCGACCGCGATGGAGGGCAGGCCGGCTACAAGACTCACGTGGGTCCCACTGAGAAAGTACGTTGGATGGACCAAGCATCGACATCGAAGACTAGATGCAAGAAGTCAAGGAGGTGCAGTTTCGTCATCGATCAAGTGGATGGAGCTGAAGCATTGGCGCCAATCTGCGCAGTCAATGACGGCTTCTTCGATGTACCCTTTTATGATGCAGGCCTAATCTAATGCCTAATCTAGCTGCGCTGTCCATCATCATCAAGCCACACAGTATTTTGAGGTGCTGTAGACAACGGCTCCTGCATCTGCTTTGAAGGCCAGTGAGTCAGATCCAATAGGGGCAAAGTCATCACTGCATCGACATTGAAGCAAAAACAACTGCATAACCCACTTGTGAGACCCAGGACTGGATTGGCACCTCAGTAAAGGTAGGACTCACAAATGGCAGAGTCCAGCAGTAAGGTTGTAGGAAGTCTTAGATGGCCCTGAGACTTCGGAAAAGGGGCAGGCCAGAAGGCCCTTGGAGTCACTCAGAGTTCAAGTGAGATGGGTTCAGTCCTTGTCCTCAGCAGGGCAGAGATTTGCAGGCAGCAGGGCAGCTCAGCAGAGAAGCTGTTCCTTCAGAACAGTCAGTCAAACAGTTTGGAAATCCTCGTGGCACAGCAGTATTTACTCCTGGCCGAGTTCTTCACAGGTCCAGTAGTGCAATGTCTTGGTTGGGTCAAAGCCCCAATACTGATACCCAAATGTGCCTCTGAAGTTGGGGTGACTTTAAAGCAGGCCTTGGAAGTGCACAGGTCCCCTTTCATCCCAGCCCTGTCTGCCAGGGGGCAATCAGCCCTTTGTGTGGGACACAGGACACTGCCTATTCAGGAGTAAGTGTCAGCTCCCCCTCCCTCTTCCTGCCCAGGAAGAGCTATTAGAATGTAGATGAATGCAGATGGGTTCCCTGTCACACCCACCTTTCCTGTTTTTGTGGCTGTCAAGAGGGAATACACAAAGTGTAGCTGCCACCCACCTCTGATGAGTATTGGAAACAGGCTGAAAGGAACACAGAGCAATAAGAGCAGAAAAATGTTCACTTTCTAAAAGTGACATTTCTAAACAGTAATGTTAAATCCAACTCTTCCAGGAAAGAGGAGTAATTATTACCATTCCAAAGATATGAAACATGATGCAGGTATGTAACACTGCTTGTGTGGGTGATACAACCAGTGCTACAGCCCACTAGTAGCATTTAGATGATAGGCCCAGGGTGTACGGTATACTACTTTACAAGAGAATTATAAGTAAAATAAATATGCTTATCAGGTATATACCAAGGTCGCCTTGTCTAAGGGAGAAGAACAAGCACTTTAGCCCTGGTTTGCTGTAGTACGGCCAACAAAAAGTTTGGTGGAAAACCACCCTAAGGATGACAAATCCAATAGTGTACCTCTCCAATTTAGGTTTTGGTTAAGTTAGCTTTCCTGTTTATGACAACCTGTTGGGTTTCTTTAGATTCAAATTCAGGGAGTACATCACCAGCTTATTATAGATTAGGGGGCAGATTTATCAATATTTCATGCAAAGCAATTGCAGCAAGACACTCTGCTGTGCCGCACTGCATGAAAAAGATAGAGCAGGAATGCATCATATTTAACATTCTTTGACGCATTCCTTTCTTCTGGTTGCACTGGAGCACTTTTGGCTGCCTGGCACCAATGTAGGTACCCTTGAGTCATGGTGAAAGGAAGTCTGCGTAATGGACAAGATTATTTTTGTGCATGAAAGGACACATTCCTGCACAAAACAATCTCTGAGACTTTTTCCTCTTTCTATGCGCTGCAGAATACAGCACACACAGAGGAAAAAACAAAAAGAAATGAAGATATTTCTCCACATTATGCCTCCCCTGGGAAGATTGGAGTACATTGGAGTGGTGTAGATTGGTGTAGATTGCAGCGAAGTAGATTTTAGTGGGGTTGACTAGAGTCAATTGTATTGGGGTGATTGGAGTGGGAACATTGGGGTAAATTGAAATGGGGAGAATTGGGGTAGATTGAAGTGTGCTAGGTTGGGTAGGGTAGATTGGAGTGGGATAGACTGAAGTGGGATAGATTGGGGTAGATTGGAGTGGTGTACATTGGTGAAATTTGAAGTGGTGTAGCTTTTAGTGAGGTACGTTGGAGTGGAATAAACTGTAGTGGGGTAAATTGCAGTAAATTGGAATAGGGTGGATTTGAGTTGGGATTGTTGGGTGGGGTAGATTGGAGTGAGATAAATTGGGTTAGAGTGGAGTGGTTAAATTGAGGTGGATTAGGGTGGGGTAGACTGAAGTGGGATAGATTGGAGTGGGATAGACTGGGGTTGATTGGAGTGGGGTAGGTTAGGGTAGATTTGAGTGGGGTAGATTCGAGAAGATTGGAGTGGTGTCAATTGAGGTAGATTTAAGTGGTTTAGATTTTAGTGGGGTAGATTGCAGTGGGTTAGACTGTAGTGGGTAGATTGGGTTACATTGGAATGATGTTGTTTGGGGTAGATTGGAGTGGGTAGGTTTGGTGGGGTAGATTAGAATGGGCTAGATTTGGGTGGAATGGAGTGGAGTATGTTGAGGTAGATTGGAGTGGGGTAGATTGGAATACATTGGAATGGGGTAGACTGGCAGAGATTGAAGTGGTGTTGACTTTAGGTGGGTAGACTGGGGTAAATTGAAGTGGGGTAGATTAGAGAGGGAGAAATGGGAAAGACTGGAGTGGGGTAGATTGGGTGGGGTATGTTGGAGTTAGGTAGACTGGGGTAGGTTTGGCGGCATATTCTCAAGAACATGTGATAACATTCGCAAAAGTTACTTAACGCAACCTCCAACATCGCAGTCTATTGCAGGAAACTTACGCCTTGTTAACCAAGTATTCACAACACGGCGGTACCATGCGTTAGTCACCAGATAACGCTTCAAATGGCTGGGTTAAAATCAACGCCATGCCGCAAAAATGCGAAACACGAACGCAAAAAAAGCTGTGATGAGGCCAAGCGCGATACAAAAAGCTGCGAAAACCAGCCACATGCCTGCAAATCCCACGCATCTGGCGGGAAAATGCACTATAAAAGCTACAAAAGCAACACACCAGAAAGAAGCCAAAGAGCATAGCAACATGGATGCACCCTGACCCAGCGCAGAGGCCAACGCAAAGCTCACAAGCCCCACAGACTACCAACAAGGAACAACAGGCTCGGGGAAGGCCAAGGAGAAGAGAGAGAGGAAGACGGGGTGCAGTCTGCAGGAAAACAGGACAAGCGTCACAAAGGTGACAGAACACAACCAGCAACTGACCCACAATCAGACTACCTTGAATGCAGTCGGAGTGTCGAGGAGGCCAATGGAGGAGGCCAAGAGGCGCTGGCATGATGTGAAAACCTAAACCAGGCACAAAGACGCAGCCAACAGGAAGGCAGCAACGGCAACAGGAGGTGGGAGTCCTGCGCCACAGGAGGAGCTGGAGGAAACAGAGGCCACAGTCAACAGTGTGGAGACGGTGCAAGGAGTCGGGAGTGCGGACACAGTTCGATAGGACCTGACACAACATAAACAGGGTGAGTAAAGACCAGGGACTGTGGGTACGGGGGAAATGGGCACAATGGCACACATGCACAAATAGGCCGTGCACACCCACAATGGCCCTGGATCATGTCCCTCATCCCTGTGGCACACTGCAGCACACACACATAGCAATCACAGCACATCCACATTGATGCCAATGTGGCAACAAAGTGCAACCCAGACACAGCAGAACAGAGGACACAACTGGCTCCGCACACATGCAGAAACAGGCCCACTTTATCTGACAGAGCTGGAAATGTTGAAATGGAAATGTACGCGTGAAACCTCACACCCGTCATGTAGTCCAAATGTACACTGTCCTCATTTAAATCCTGCACCTCCAAAACAGTCCCAATGTACACCGTCATACAGTCTACATGTAAACAAGAACAATGCGCCAACACACATGTCAACACAGTGTCAACATGCATCTCCCCTCCACATTGCAGAGGGACATACAACACCTCCAGCAGAGCACAGAAGACCATACATCAGTGATGCCGGAGTGGACCACCACACCTACACCACCCACACCCTACAACAGCCCATTGACATCCCACGCAACCCACAACCAGAACCAGGGCAACCAGGCCACTTAAAGGAGAACCCAGACCCTGAAACAGACCACACAGCATGAAGCACCCGCAAGCACGGCAGGACCAGAACACTTCACCGAACCACACATGGCACCCCAATGCAGGTGTCAGAACGCCAAAAGGAGGTGACCCAACAGGTGCGGGTGTGTTCCCAACCCATGGAAGGCGAACTAGAGCACATACATGGGTGTCCATTACCCTTCAGGGACCACCTACACCCCACAAAGGAGACTCGCACTGCCATAGAGACACATGCAGATGCACATTCCCAGTACAGAAACATACCATGGGGCACGCACATATCAGTCACACAAACAACGGCACAGTCCACTGCCCTTACGAATTGTGTGGGTGACGACAAGGCAACATGTCCAAGCTCGAACCCGCTGCCTGCGGTGACATGTCTGCATCTGCTGTACACAGCACAATTTAATGTCCTGGGGCCCAGGGCCCTCATGCATACGACAAGACCAAAGGGACACACGCAGATATCATGTTGAACTGGCTACGAGCACGTGCGCCCGGCCCCTTTATTGGCAGGGCCGCATGTACAGTGATGCCTGCTGGTTGTGTGTTGGGTAAGTATAAGCCAGCCCGCACGGAGTGCTTAGTGCTGGCAACAACTTGAACAGTGGACAGCAGTGTAACGGAAACAAAAAACACCTGCATAACAGAGTCAACTGCTGAGCAACATGGAGGGACCCGGAGCAAGTACAGAGGTCACCAAACATACAAATAGAAGTGTCCGTGAGTTGCAATGCGCTGAGGTTGGGGCCGCAGAGCTGAGCGTGCTCATGTTAAGAAAATGTCTCGGATTGTGTCTAGGGGTGGGCGGAATTTGCGAAATCCACTTTCGCAAATTATCGCGAAAATGTTAAAAATTATCGCAAACACGCGGAAATATTGCGAAGATGCGGAAGTTTTTTACCCGCATGTTCGCGAGATTTTCTGCATGGTTGCGGCTCGCCAACTTACCCATGTGGTTGCTCGTGGGCGCGGCCATCTTGTTTTCAGTTGTCTGCGGTGCATGATCGCGAGAATAAAGACGTGAACGCGCGAAGCATTACGTCACTGCGGGCGCGAACTGTCGCGAGACAGCGCAAATGGCTAAAAACAATACAACATCTCATGGAGAACGCGACCGGATCAAGAAAACTTGTCAGCGAACGCAGGGACTCAGGTAAGGCGATCGCGCGCGCGCGAGAATGTATTATTTTACAGCGTGAGCAAGAACCAAATTATCGCTAAGCTGCGGAATGCGGAAATTTTGACATTTTCGCGCTTTCCACGGAACGCCAAAATGTCAAATTAGCGCAATTTCCTCGAACGGAACGAAATTTTAGCCCAGGCCTAATTGTGTCCCTTCTGGACATTCCTGATGCAGCTGCAGTGGGGGGGGGGGGAGGTGTCACACCTGCATCATCTTCCCCATTGTCGTCCCAGGTCACCCACATTGCCTGAGGTGACATTGCTGCGTGAGCACTCCACGGCACATAACAAAAACAGTAATGGATGATTAATCATGGTGCACAGAGCTAGTGGCACCTGGAGTGCTGAGCAGGGGATCAGGCAGAAGATGGCATCCACGACAGGTGCGGGCAACTCCGCCAGTCTGCCAGTACAACCATTTTGACACTGGCAGTTGGCAGTCGGAGTTGGTCCTGGGGGTGGTGGCATGTGCCTCCTGCGGTGATGCGATGTCCGGGCCGGTCAGGACTCGATTTGATGTGTGAGCCCAGGTGGACGCAGTTGCGGCCGGAGGTAGCGGACAGCGCAGTACCACAGACACATGGAATTAATGCCCCCAAGGCCATCCAACATCTCAGAAGAAGGGGTCCCTGACCTGACCAGCACAGAGTTAGTGGCCCCGGATACACTGTGGCCGGCACAGGCACACCGCCACGGGACGGTGACTTGTGGTGGAGTGAGATAGGGGCACGTGAAGTGCTGAGCGGGTCCTCGTTGATGTCCAAGGTGGACGTGGCAAAGGCTTGTAGGGGACAGTGGAAGGTGTCCTCTAGGGCATGATGCAGAGGGTGGAAGCTGTCCTGAAGCAGCAAATGGAGGAGTGGAATGCCACGGTATCATTTTACCAACAAAGTCAGTTTCACCGAAATGATCGCAATGAAAAGCCCAAGTCAATGGACTCACTCGCCACCTAAAAGAGTCCATGGGTCTCGGGGAACAGACTTAGTGGCACCGAGGCTGAAAGGGGATGCAGTCTGTGTTGAGGCCTGTACAGTGACATCAAGTCAGCCATAAATAAATCAAGACTGAATTCAAATAATGTGTGACCTACTCGACAGCAGTGTAGGCCTGAGGCAGCGGTCAGTGCTGTTCAGCAAGCTCCTCCTGGAACTCTAACACACAACGTTGTCATGACATTTGGGGGTGACTTGTTGTTGACTTAGGCAAAAGCACCAGAGCCGAGCGGGTGTTCAGTCAGCGACGATAACGTGACCTGCCTGGTACGGACGGGATTGGATTGGCGTGAGGCCTAAATTATGTTTTCTGCCATAGTGTAATCAAGACTCAGTTCCAAATGTGTGGCCTACATTTCCGCTGTGCATGCAGGTGGAATACCTCAACAAGAAGGGAGTACAGCGTTCCGGTGTCGCGGAGAACGTGATGGACTAAGGAGGCTGCCAGGTTCGCGGCACTCTGGCATACAGCTTGCACGAGCACGTGGTGGGCCCTCATCGACACACGCCGGTGTCGGCACGTGTGCATTGAGGCCTGGCTGTGCAGGGCCCAGAAGGACTGGTACAGGGCCCAGCATCCCGGGGTGCAGCAGGCACACAGAAATGCAGGCAACCCCGCTCACGGCGTCGGCCTCGTGGCAGGGTGATGGGTGCTGCCCTGGCAGAGTTGTTGGGCATTCCGAAAGAGAACCACGCCGTGAGCTACGTGCTTTTTATTGACACCCCTATGCGTGCCCAGCATACGCTGGGCCAGCCCACTCTGCTCACGCTCACAGGGGGTAACGTAACAAGCTACATTTCCGTGATCTTCCCCACTGGCTGGGGTGACATGGTTGCGACCACTGTCCCCTGCACTCCATACACCAGCGGGGTATGTTGACATGGATATGTGTGTGGTCTGCATACTGCAGTCTGGCCATCGCTTCAAAGCAACACTTGGCATTGTGTGTATTGTCATTCATAGGTCAGTTGCCTCCTTCGCACATGCCTGGTCCCACAATCTGCTATTGTGTGGCTGAGGTGCCATGCTGTTAATGGCTTATGTGCATGGCTAGCCCAGGTTGCCCGAGTGAGTTGTGCTGTCATGTCTGGTGGGTGGGCATGTTGTTTGGCATGTTGTATGTGAGTTTGTGACGTGTGCATTCCCAGTGTTGTGAGTTGCTTGGTTGTGAAGTTGAGGTGTGTGGTGTGTTCATTTGGTACTTGCCAACGAGCAGCGCATTTCCGTAGGTGCCATCCTGGAAGCGCCAGGTGATGGTGGACTGTCAGAAGATGTAGGACTTATGCATTCAGAATGGGTGGTTGCCTTCGAGGTTGGTGGAGAATCCCAGGTGGTCCACTATTGCCTGTACAGTGATGGTATGTGTGTGCTTTCGGTAGCGGATATTGTGTGCAGTGTCACCAAGGGACAAAAGTAGGACATGTGTGCATTCAATTGCCCCCTGATATGTGAGGGAATCCAGCTATGGTTTTGAGGCCTTGCTTGGTCTCCAGCTGCTCCTGCACAGTGTGGGGGAAGGATAGGTAGTGTGGTACCAAGCTGATGATGGCATTCAAGACAGTTGGGGGGGCTTGGATGTGGCTGGCTGTGAGACTCCTTGGACTCTGGCGGTTGTTGGTTGGGGGTACCAGAGGCCAACAGGTGCGACACAGCCAGCAGCTTTGTGTGGGGTGGGATGTTGGTTGTTCGCTTTGTTGGTGCCATTGGCCTGTTGGGCGATGAGGGTCAGGATGCGTAGGATGGTTGTCCTTTTGAGCCTGTGGTGGGCAATGGCATCCTCTGGTGTTCAGTGTGTGAGGCTGGTGCGTTTCTTGTGGGTCTGCTGTCTTTGTCCGTGCTGCCTCTGTGGTGGCTCGGGGGAGGTGTTCTGGGGGGGACATTCTGGGGGGGGGGGTTGTGGTCCTGGGTGTGGTGGCGGTGGGTGTTGTTGCCCTTTTGGGTGTCCGGCACGCATGTTCAGTGGCTCCATGGCATCTGTTGTTCTTCATGGGTGGCTCTGGGTTGGGCTCCCTTTTCTGTTGCAGGCTGGCATCTTTGCACCAGGTCAGAGCAGGTGTTAGTTTTATGCTGCTAACACGCCTTATCGCATGTTTCATGGTCTTTTCCCCGATGTGGCTGGTTGTTGAGAATGTTGTGGAGTAGTGTTGTGGCAGCTTTTTGCACGGGAACTCCTACTCTGCATCTCATGCGGCTGATATCGCTGGTAAACTGGTGCTATGGGATTTTAGCACCAGCTTGTGAATGGGGTGATTAACTTATCTCGAGTTTGGCTGCGCTAAGGTGCCGTTAACTAGGCAATAGCTCCTTGAGAATATGGCCCTTGGTGAGGTAGATTGAGGCAGATTGAAGTGGGGTGGAATAAGGTAGATTGGAGTGGGTTGGAGTGCAATGCGATGCGATAAATAAGGCGAGCAGTAGCATGTGGAGGAGAGGGAGAAGAAGTGCCATGAAGATGGAGGAGCAGTAGTGCGATGAAGAAGGAGGGGCAGCGGTGCTATGAGAAAGTGGAAGCATTATTATGATGAAGTGCATGTTCCTCTCTATAATCAATAGGTATGTAGACAATTTGTTTTGAAAAGGGAAAAAATAATTTTCCAGCCCAGAATTCATTTATCCCATTGCAGTACAGACAGAAAAGCACAACTATCTAGTTTCAAATGCTTGGGAGATGTTTTAAATGTAGGTATTTGGTTAATAACATTTATTCATTTTGAGTAATTTTAGTCTTTGCATGAAATTTGTGTTGCTTCAGGCAAACAACTGCAATATTGACAAATTCAGTTTCACTGCCTATCAGCTTCATTTCTTATTAGTTTGTAAGTGCAATGTTGAGAAAGCCGTTCCAGAGACAGAAAAGAAGCAACAGGAATGGGGAAAGGAGCAAGTGAAAACACAAGCACTCGTTATGGAGTGCGTAAACACAATTAAAAAAGCAGCTCCAAAAAATGAGAACAGTGGATGGACACAAGTACTTGTTCCATGTTCTAAAGGGTGGGCAGAACACAAGAAGAGGCAAGATGGATGCATGCCATGGCAAACTGCAATGAGAGCGACGTTGCAGCTAACAAATAGTAAGCCTGTGGGCGAGCTGTAGCCCACTAAATGAAAACAACATGTCTCGAAGAGACAGCGAATGTGCTGTCTAGCAGAGAACTAAAAAGGGACAGAAGAGCAACCAAGGATGATCTGTCTGGGGAGTAAGGATTGTAGGGCAACAGGAAGCAAAGTTAATATCAGTACAACGGATTTGCACAGCTGGCAAAGTATGAAAAATTAAATGTCAACTGAAACGTCCAGCAAAAGGTAGAGGAGTGAGAAAAAAAACATGACAACAGCTATTTTGAGCATTTCTCAAAAACCTTTTTTGCCAGTACAGTGACTCCCATTCCCCTATGCTCTGACTCTGAAAGGAGCAAAGTTGATGCTGCTATGAAATACCCACTCCTCCCTTTTCATCCTTCAAATGAAGTCCATGTGTTATCTGTCCTAGGTTTTACACTTCAACTCCCTGGTGCTAGCACTGTGAAGAATAGAGTATACAGTTACAGCGGTGAGATTTCTATTCCTCTCTACATGTTTCATCTGCCAAAGCTAAATGCCCTTTAATCCCATAATCTAAACATTTTCATGCACTAAACGCGTGATCAACACTACAGGTGTAAATAATGCATTCCCCTTTGCATGCATTTTGTATGCAGCATATCTGTATAATAGCTCACACCTGGGAGAAGCCCTGAGCCCCTGTGCAGGCCGCTTGCATGCAGTACAGTAAAACTAATAAAAAGAGAGGAAAGCCCAGGAGCTGCTGGATGGAACTGTTGATCTACCTGACTGTGACAGCGCCATCCATCACAGCAGGGGCGCAGCTGTTTTGGGACAGTATCTCTGGGCGCCATCAGACTGCGTGCATGAAATATGCAGGTCATGCTGCAGACACACAGTCCCATTCATCATTCCCTGCACACCCACTGATTGCACTGTGCCTTTTCTATTACTCTGCCCTCGTGTTCCACCAGCCCTCTTCACCTTAGATGCAAAACTGGTTCCGGTTCATGCTGGTCGCAGCTGTGCCTTTTCTATTACTCTGCCCTCGAGTTCCACTCGCTCTCTGCACCTTAGATGCAGAACTGGTTCCGGTTCATACTGGTCTCAGCTGTGCCTTTTCTATTACTCTGCCCTCGTGTTCCACCAGCCCTCTTCACCTGGGCTGCAGAACTGGTTCCGGTTCGAAGCTAGTCGCAGCTGGGCTCTGCAGAATTTTTTGTAAATTATGGAATAGGTTTGAAGAAGTTGTCCTTTTCATTTGCAGCTGAAGGCCTGCCGTCTCTCTGGGATCGAACGTGAGAGCACTGTTAATGGACAGACCACCACATGGGCCAATTCATTTCCTGAATGGCATAGCTGAGCTCTGAAAATATTCCAAACCTGCGGACGATTTTTTATTGCAAGTGATGTAGTTTTAAGGATCATATCCAGAGTTGGAGCACAAAATCCAAGTAAAATGGTAATTGGTGTGCTTTTTCTATAGCATACAACATAACCAGACGTTTCTTGGCGCTAGCACAACTTCGATCAAAGGTACTAAATGGCTGCAATTTTTTTTTTTTTAAATCTGTATTTCGATCTACAGCCGTCGAGTTACATAACCTGGTGCCAGTACCGAAAAGGGTCGATGAAACGAGCTTCACTTCCTAAACCTGGAATGTAATATAATACTTATTAAATGTATTAGATCCGTGATATTATTAAATGTATTAAAGCCCACAATGTTAAATGTCCCACAGCTCAGACTATTCTAAAATTCCCTCCTCCGATGGTAAGTGGTTAAATGAGATTCAGTTGAAATCCTGAAGGTTCTCTCTTGGAATGTGGCGGGTATTGCCAATAAATTATATACAAATGACTGGGATTCCCTAGTAGGCAACAGTGACATCTGCCTTTTTCAAGAGACCTGGGCCAGGGAACCGCTGTGTAGAGTAGGATATGCAGTTTTCGAAATTAAAGCCAGTTGGACTGGTAAAGGGAGGCCTTCAGGTGGTTTGGCGGTTTGGGTAGCTAGTCACATTGGGTGTAATGCGGAGAATGTACTTACGCTCTCGCAGGACATACAGTGTGTTCTACTCAAGTGGCCCAATGCCTTAAATCTGGCAATCATTAATGTGTACTCTCGCCCAGTCAGTGCGGCTATGGAATCACCCACACTAGATGATCTCTCGTCTTTTTTGGGCCAACTTCCAAACGATTGTAAGATAGTGATGGGCGGTGATTTTAATTGTCACTTCGAACCCCTGGAAGGTCTAAAGGAAGGTGCCCTTACTGCTGAAGACGACTTTTGGGGTGTTCCGCCATGTCAATCCCCCCACCCCAAATCTTGGTCCCCTCTCGCAGTACAAATTATGTCCCTAACACTAAACTTTGCGCTAAGGGCCTGTAATGGACGCACTCCTTCTGACATTCCTTCATTATGTACCTTCAATAGGAAGGATCATCGATCGCGGCTGGACTACATTTTTGTAGACATTGGTCTGTGGTCAAAGGTCCAGGATTTTAGAGTAATTGCAAGAACGGACAGTGACCACAACGCACTCCTACTGGATATGGTGCACCCCGCATGTGCTGTTGGATCACTCCCCGCTGAGCCCAGCGAGGACCTAGGGAATTTGGTTCTTAGTTCCAACAGACGCAGGGTAAAATGGGGGAAATTGGTAAATTCAGAAGAGAGTATAAGCAAAATTTATCAGATAGCACTCCCTAAGCTAAAAGAATTGGATGTATTAATTAACCAGCCCAGACCCTTAGAATTTAATGAGAAGCTAGCCCAAATCCACGAAGACTTAGTGGAAGCCTTAGGTGAAGTTTTCTACCCAGTGGTACCGCCACGGAAGAAAAAGACTCGAACCCCAACCTGGTACAACTCCTCCTGTAAAAAGATCAAGACAGATCTAATAAACACAATAAAAATAGGTTCTGACAAGGGCAAGGTCATTGAGCTCAGGCGGAAATACAGGAAAACCATGGCACTAGCAAGATCGGAATGGGATTGGAATAGATGGCAGGACCTCTCCCTAGCATTAGAAGTGAGGGATTCGAGAAGATTTTGGTCTCTGGGAAATACTGGCACAGGAGAACCTAAAGCTGCAGTGGAGCCAAACATTGCAGCTTTTGTTTGGGAGGCCCACTTTGGCAAATTGTACCAAGAAACCTCTGAATTTGCTAATGATGTGGCTTCCGATGCTTTATCCAATCCTGTAGCTGGATTGGAATTTACCCTCGGCGAGGTGGTCAGTGCAAAAGAGGGTCTGGCGATGGGGAAGGCCCCGGGACTCGATAGATTGCCTGGTGACCTCTTTCGACATCATTCAGAGATCTGGGGCCCTTACCTCCTCATTCTTTTTAAATCCATCGCGGGAGGTATGGAGATCCCCTGTACTTGGCTGGGTAGCGGAGATAGTACCTATTTTTGAAAAGGGCTCTCCTCTTCTCCCAGCCAACTACAGGGCGATCAGCCTCATAGACGTTCCCCAAAAACTATTCTCTCGCCTCCTCCTGGACCACCTCTTAGATTGGATGGAGGAAAATGAAATCCTTAGCCCCCTCCAGGCTGGCTTCAGGAAAAACACGTCCCCCATGGATCAGATTTTCCGCCTCGTTCTCCTCTACTGGAAAACTGTGAGGATCGAGGGGGGGGAGGCTGTACATGGTGTTCGTGGACCTGAGGTCAGCCTTTGACCTGGTCCCCCGCAAGAAATTATGGGAGGTCCTAAAGGAGCTGGGATTTCCTACCCATCTATTACACGCCATAATTAGGCTTCATGACAACAACTTTGCTCAGGTTAGGTGTGGGAGGGATGGAACGCTGTCATCTAGGTTTCCAGTCCTTAGAGGGGTAAGACGGGGTTGCGTTTTGGCGCCAACCCTGTTTTGCCTCTATGTTAACAGTGTCATATCTCATCTTGACAATGTTGGGGAGAATGACGCTCCCTCTTTGGCGGGGAGAAGGGTGCCGGCCATCATGTTTGCGGACGATACCCTCCTGCTCTCAAAATCCCCGAGGGGGATTCAACGGATTCTAGATGGATTTGGTCTTTTCTGTAGACAATATGGTCTAGAGATCAATACAGAGAAGACCAAGTTCATGATATTTAACCCCTCACCCAAAACCAGACCTAACCCATCACTGAGTTCATTAAGACTGGAGAGGGTAAAAACTTTCCAGTACTTGGGGGTAACCCTACATGAGAACCTATCTTGGGAACCCCAAATAGCAAGATGCCGGCTTAAGTTGTCCCAATTGTCTAGGGCAATTTTGAAGGTTGTAAACACTTCTACTTTTAAACCTATCAGTCCAGCAGTAGAAGTGTACAAAACCCAAGCTAAAGCGGCTGCATCTTATGGTGGTGAGCTATGGGGGTATAAAGCAGGGGCAGAACTTGTCACTGTAGAAAACAATTTCCTCAGACGTCTCCTGGCCCTTCCTCGTGGCACACCCCTGTTCCCCTTAAGATTGGATATGGGTCTTCCCTCTATAGGAGAGGATTTGGAACTAATGCCATTAAGATTTTGGCACAGGCTCTGGTCCACTGGCGAGCTTGTACACTATAGGCAGGAGCTCATCCATGTAATGAACTTGAACCAGCGTGATAGAATCCCGTGGTTGGCCTTTATAAAGAAAGAACTGTATCGGTTGAGACTCCCTGAGCTATGGGAGCTTCCTGAACAAAGGCTGCCAAAGGGTCCCTCGAAAAAGACTTGTAGAGATATACAAGGAGAAAAGTCTAGCTTCTCTGGTCTCTGCATCCAACAATGGTATTTTAACTGATCGATTTCTGGATTCCAAAAACTCCTATCATTTTGAAGGTTTTATGGACATTATTTTCCCCATTTTAGCAAGAAAATTGTTCATTCAATGGAGGTTAGGCACTTTGCCTATTAAAACTTTTACCTGCAAATGGACAAAGAGGGATGATAAAATCTGTCCAGGGTGTAGTAATCATGATGAGGAGGAAATCCATGTACTGTTCTTCTGCCCAGCTTACAACAGACCAAGGAAATATTGGCTAGTGCCACTATGCAGAAACCTGGGTATAACCACTTGTACTCGTGCAGAATATTGAAAACAAGTACCCTCCCCCATATAGTTTTTGCAGTTGCCAAATTCATAATGGCCATATGGCAGATAAGGAGAAAATTATTAAAATTACTAAAAGACTGAATATTGATGACATGAACTGTAATTCCCTCCCGTGATTAGAACC
Organism: Triturus cristatus; assembly: GCF_964204655.1. Lineage (NCBI taxonomy): Eukaryota > Metazoa > Chordata > Amphibia > Caudata > Salamandridae > Triturus > Triturus cristatus. Next base: position 232,682,637 of record NC_140590.1, read on the forward strand.
CCCATGCAAATGGATTTTTACGATTTTTATGGAATGGTCTTAATACAAGTGGATGTTTTTATGTTAATTACATTATTTTATTGTATCTTTTATGGCCTAATAGGCCAAAATAAAGAAATAAAGAAAGAAAGAAAGATTCCACCCAGAACTGTAGTTTTTCTTTCACTCGGTCGGCAATGTGGGTGCCTCCCTCGTGGCTTTGTCCTTTGCGCATCTTTTTTACTCGCCCTGGGGCACTAAATTACAGGAGCAGGTCTCAAGCATCTTTCCATAACCATAGCTCTATACCAAGTAGTAAATCATTTCCCACCAGCTAAACCATTGGAGATGGTACTTACTTGGATCACAAACTCATAGACAATAATGCGTGATTGTGTCAGGAAAGCCATAGCGATTCAACAGCATTTATGGACACTGCATAGGGAATGATGAATCCTACTGGTTATTTTAGCAAACTGCTAATATCCAAAAAAATGTCTATTTCTTCCAGGCAATTTCGATGGCACGGTTTATACCACAAGCATATGTTTATATAATGTAGTGGGGGGTGCTCAGTTCCCCAGGCTTCTCCCCACATGCAGTTGCCCATCCCTTAGACCCGCTGATCTTCACTCTGCAGTTACTACGCCTCTTTTGTCTGGTTAATAATTGTACCCCTGCATCCCCAAGTTCTCTCCCCCTATAAGCCCATTCTCATCAGCACAGGTAAACAACCGTCTATGTCCAGCATGGGGGTCGCAGTTACCACTCTGCTCTAGCTGCTATTGGGGCCTGCAGGAAAATTTGTATATTTTTTTTGAGGCATCCATTTAGTCTTGTCTTTTTAGCTAACAGCACTTTCCTTGCTTCCACTTTTGAGCTCCCTTTAAAAGTAGAATTACATGTCCTGTTGGCTCCAAAGTCCTCCCGGATGAATGCGCCTCACATGATGTGGGTGCATTTGTTGTCGTCAATGGGTTTCTTCGCCAAGAATGATGAGCCCACGCAGAGGTTCCAACCTGGTTCCCCAGCTCCAAGGTCGGCAGTCCTGGCTCTTACGCTACATCCTCTCTCTCTACCGTTGCTTCTTCTCTCCCCCTACATAGTGGTCCTTCCTGTTTCCTGCTCCCTGAGTGCTTATCTTCCTCTACCTTACGCTCTCACCCGTTGCTTCTCTTCCCCATCCCCTTCCATGAGTTGCTCACCAGACCCACGCCCTCTTCTCCTGTGTTTTCAGTTTTATATAGTACGAACTCGACCTGAAGGTTTTGGAGCGCTTTACATGAGCACCGGTTACACAAGGACACATTCGTGTTTTGGTAGGCACAGGGAGATTAAGTGATTTTCCCAGAATAACAGGATGTTGAGCCGATACCGAGGCTCGAATCTGGTTCCCCAGCTCTAAAGTCGGCAGTGCTGGCCATAACTCCACATCCTCTCTCTCCCCTTTCTTCTCCTCCCCACCTCCGTAGTAGTTCTTTATGTTTCCTGCTCGCCTGTGTGCTTATCCGTCCCACCCGACTCTCTCGCCTGTTGATTTTCTCCCCACCCGTTTCCTCCGTTTTCTCCCCCCACGTACCCCCCACCCACACATATATGCTTCTGCCACACCACTTAGTTGTTTCCACCGCAAATCCTGTTACACAGCTGGTAAGAAAGATTGTCCAATTTTGTTCCTGTACTGCCGAGAAGATTATTCTCAATGTAATCTAGAGGCTGGGGTGATGTAGTCTCCTCTGCGCCTAGCATGCAATTGCCTTGTTCCCGTTCCTCGCTCTGCCATTTATAGGTCTGGCGCAGCTGGGCATCAGAGCCCTACCCTCCTGAAAGTAACTCTAATTCTCACTTTCAGAATCCTGCTGCAGCCTGTCCCCACATACATTCATCCAGCCTGACCATTGCTGTGGGCCGTTATCCACGCAAACAAAAATCGAGCCCACACTAATAAACTCTCGACAACGTCCCTGGACAGGAAAAAGCCTTCTCAGGCAATCACTTTTTCCTCATCTTCTGGTTGTTTCAGTTCTCAACTCTGAACTTTCATGCAAACGCTTGCAGATCCAATAGATAACAACAATAACTGTTTTTTAAATTAAAACACTTTTAAGGATGTCGCTGTTTTATTTGTGGTGTTTTTGAATGACCCTTTCAGAAGCGCCTTGCATCTTTTTACATTATTATTTGTGAAAGAGGCGATAATAAAATCACACATCGCTAAGCACTCAAATTACAGACAACCACAGTGTTACCATGTCACTAAAACACTTTATGACACCAACTTTAACAAGCATTTGCAATGCAATAGGTCTCACATTTGCGAGAGTTTAAGCTATTGGCATTGTAAATGACAATACCTTTTATATAACACATAAATAAAAGGCATTGTCATTTACATTGGCAATGGCTCAGACTCAGACCTATTGCGTTGCAAATACTTGATTGAGTTCCTGTCTGCCAGTAACATGAAAGTTGCCTGGCCATGCTTAAAACTAAGTAGCATGCTTCCTGCTGCCACAGCTGAGCAACCCATTCATTTCATTCAAAAGAAAAACAAGCATTGGCATAGCCAATAGGTCTCGCCTTTGGGACCTTATAAGCGTTTAGCCATGCAACAGTTGCATAACTAAATACTTATAAGGTCCCAAAAGCGAGACCTATTGGCTATGCCAAGCGGCCACGAAAGTGATCCCGATCACGATCAAACATCAAAGTGGCCGCGAAAGTGAAAGAAATCGCGGTAAAGAGCTGCGCGCGCGCCCGCGCACATGCACTGTAGCTTTAGGCTGGCCTGGTAGCACTTTTTGGAGCCCTCTCAATAAGTCTCGCCAGACCAGCGCATGCGCTGGATCAGGCGAGACCTAACTAAGCGCTGTGTGGGAATCACTGCTGTTGTCACACGGTGGAGTTAATGCTGGTCGCGCCCTTGATACGCAGTAAAAAATTAATTGGAATCTTCACAGCTTATGGGATCTGTACAACGAGGCGCTGTGTTTGTGTTTACTGAGCCATAATTCATTCAAGTGAGTGTTTCCAAGGTGACAACCAAGCACAGCAGTGCTCTGTGATCTTTTGTGACGGGAAGGGATTAATTGAGGGATCAATAGTACAAACATACCAGGAAGCTTGGTTTCTGCTGACAGCTGTAGGCAAGCTGTGTCGTGCAGGGGGTGGAGGGAGACGCAGTAGGAGATTAAACGGGGGTAATAACAAAATAAGAGAGACCCTGCTCCATATTGTAGGCGTAGCATTTCAGGCTATCCCCATTTTCATAACAGTGAGCCTTCTAACCTATTTAAAGACTCCTACAAGAAATTATCTGGACAGTGGTCCTACAGAGAGGCATTCCACAAAATAAAGAGAATAAAAACTGCACACACTATGCAATCAAACAGTTTGTATCTGGAGCTTTGTTAAATTAGTACGTCACAAAAAAAAATCAAGATAAACTTTATTGAAATATAAATTGTAGACTGCTAAGTTCAAGTGGAGCAGTTGGTGGGACTGTTAATTGGGTTTTTCCTACAACCCTTTCTTTGTTTCTCTGGGAAATACTTAGAGCATAATGGTGGGCCCCGGGGGAAGCACAGTCGCAGACTAGTCTTCCCCCGGTGTCGTTCGCGCAGGGGAGGACCAGGCAGGGTTAGGGGGTGGGGTCAGGGGGTGGGTATAAGAATGCAGGGGAGGAAGGGAACTTCCTTATCCTGCATTCTCAGCACCATCGGGAGGGTAGCAAGGAAAGAGTATAGCTGCAGGCGGTGTCGGGATTCGGAGCGACTGGCCGGGGTCAGGCATGTTTCGTCGGTGACGGGAGTCAGAGCTACTGGCCGGTGTCGGGCGTACTTTGTGGCTGATTGCCTGCGTGGTAATGGCGGACATATCCACCGATCAGGTGAGGGAGGCGTTGCTGTTGTTGGGCCGGGCGGGACGGGCGGATCTTTTGCGGCCTGGGGTGTTGGGGGAGGTGTGGGTGGGCATGACGCGGGCTCCGCGGGCGGCTTCCGCCGGTGTGGCTGCGACTGTGCCGGCTTGCTTAGACGAGCCGCCACGGTGTTAGAAAGGCGCGCTGGGGCAGGGGCGGGGCACGGCGAAGAAGGAATCTGCGCGCGGAAGCTGGCGCAGGAGCCTGCCTCCCAGGCTGTCTTTCCCGCAACTAGAGTTCTGTGTACATGGGGCGGGGGGGGGGGGCTAACGTGATGCCTGCTGCTGGGGAGCTGCTAACATCGCCTGAGGATCGGGAGCTGGGGAAGCTGGGGTGAGGCGCCAGGGGGGCTGCAGATCGCACGGATGGGGCCAAGTGAGGCTGTCGTGTCTGGGGGAGTGGAGGGGGGTCGGGGGGGTTTTGGGCTCAATGTGGTTGGTGCGCAGTTGGGGGGGAACACATCTGGGGCAGTGCAGGTTGTGGGTCAGGGGTAGGACGTTCCCATTGACCTTTCCACAGGCTCCAGGGTGGGCACACCTGTGCCTGCTGAGAGTGTTGCGGGGGCCAAAGGGGCAGTTGTTCCGGCCAGGAGTGAGTTGGGGGTAGCAGGTATCGGGGGGGGGCGAGGCCGGCCAGCGGGTTGTCTCCCATGAAGGGGGTAAGGAGTTGTGGCCCTCCTCCCCTCCCTGAGAAGATAGGATTCGGGAACAGTGGCTGTTGGTCCAGCATGTGGAGGCGCGACGGGCGGAGATGGAGGCGGCCAAGGCTGGGGCAATCTGGGAAGAGGTGGCGGAGGACCCTCCCACGCCCACCTCGGAGGAGGAGCAGTGTGCTGATCAGGTATAGCGAGTCAGGGTAGAGAGAGGTAGGGTTGGGGCAGCAATAAACGGCCGCAGCCCAAGGTAGGGACGGCTAAGGCGGCTTTGAGGCCCGATGGTGCTGGGGCCCGCCCAGGTTGGAGCGACCTGGGGGGTGGAGGGGGTTCCAAGCCGGCGGAGGTCGGCGAGTTGCGGGGTGGCCCGGCAGGGTGCAAAACGGCCTCAGGATGCCTGTCGGAAGTAGCAGGGGGGTCAGCGGCGGCCATCCCTCCCACGCGGGATCGGGCAACGGCGGCGTGTATGCAGACTGGGGCTGTTGCGAGTGATGGGCAAAAGAAGGGTGTGAAGAGAGCAGTGAAGGATGTGTTGTGGGCGCCTGCGGTTATGGGTCATGATGAGGAGTTGGATTTTGATTTGGAGAGTGATGATTTGGAGAACGGGGAGGTGAGGGATGACGAGGACAGGACGGGGGGAGGCGGTGCAACCGTGCCATTGGTGTTTTGCAGGACCCCAAGTCTATGAAGAGCAAGGCAAAGGCTGTTACGGCGAAGACTACCGGCTCCAGAGGGCAGCCAGGAGAGGCGCACACATCCCTGAAAGGTGAGGGGGCCTGGTGGGCCGCGTGGGATGGCGGGCCTCAAGGGGGTCAGAAGAAAGTGCGCAGGTCAGTGGGGGTGGGGGACGGGTCAGTGAGGGACGTGGTGGGTTTAATGAAACCTCTGCCGAAGGTAAGTGACAAGTCAGACAAGGAGAAAAAGGTGACCACAGCTGGTGTACAGACGGATAAGGCAGTAGGGGCGGATGATAAGGAAGGGTCAGCAGGGGATAACACCAGAAAAAGTTGCCCTACATGGGTTTGGCTATGCCCTTGGGGTCGCATTTGTCGGAGAAGATAAAGAATAGGATATGGAAACACGAGTATGTGGATGTGTTCAAGTTATTGCACAGAGAGATACAGGCTAAGGAGGGGTCTAAGGAGGAGGAGTGGGAACTGACCAGGTGCCCTAGGGTGCCCGTGAATATGGAAAACTGGACGTCCGCATTCCTAATTTACGCCAGTATCTTTTGCGTAAGGCATTTAGAGAGGACCATAGCGCTACTAAAATATATGGATATTATACGGAAGGCCCAGATGCAATTTGGGGGCTTCGCTTGGCTGAGCTATGATGAGGAGTTTCGAGCTAGGGTTAGTGCGAATCCGGATAAGCATTGGGGGGAGGTGGACCAAGAATTGTGGATGCAGTGGATGGCGTCCACGTATTCGTCGGCGTCTACCCACATGGCACGTGGCCTGCCGGTCACATACCGGTCTTTTCAGCCGCGTCCCGCCCAAGGTGGGGCAGGGGGAATAACGCTGGGGCAGGGCCCGCTGGTCAGCCCGCCAAGCCAAGCGGGAGCAATACTGGAGCATGTTGGAGCTACAACAGGGGCTACTATTCTCGGTACCCGTGTAAGTTCAAACATGAGTGCTCCAAATGTGGGGGGCGGCATGCCCTTGCCCAATGCTTTACTTTGGTCACCCCCTCCGAGCAATGGCGCAACGCGAAGGGAAGGGGACAGCCTGCCCAGAAGGGCGCCTACACCAGTTAAGGTGGAGGAGATGGCCCCGTGGCTTTCGTGTTACCCGGACAGGGAGGCAGGTTTGAACATTCAGTGGGGCTTCACGGAAGGTTTTTGGGTGGGCTATCAGGGCCCGAGGGTGCGGAGATGGGCGGACAATTTGAAATCGGCCAAAGAACTGCCGGGGATGGTGGCGGCTAAGTTGCAGAAAGAGGTGGAGGCTAAATGTGATGTTAAATCTACCTTCCGCCTTCTGCCGATACACCCCGCAGATTTCTCTCTGCTCGGGATACAATTTGCGAGGGCAGATGGGGTGTGCGATTTCCTGCGCACTTTTCGAGATGTTTAGCTCATTTTTGCAATGAGCATTTACACAGATCAGTGGGCATCAGGAAGTCACTCATTATCTTGACAATTTCCTGTTTTTGGCAAAGGCGTGTTCCGGAGATTGCGGCAGGGCCCTGTCGCAGTTTCAAGAGATGACGTACCGGTTTGGACTACCTTTGGCACCTGAAAAAATGGCTGGGCCTAGCTGCTGCCTGATGTTCTTGGGAGTGAAGCTGGATTCGGTCCAGTGGGTGGCTCGACGTCCCGAGGCCAAAGTGGCGGAGATGCGAGCGTGTCTATTGTGGGCGATCGGCGAGAAGCGGATCGCTTTGAGGGCAGTTCAACAGCTCCTGGGCTTTTTGAATTTTGCGTGTCGGGTGGTGAGGGCTGGTTGGACGTTCTGCAGGCGGCTCGGCATGGCCATGCTGGGGGCAATTCTTCAGCACCACAGAGTTCGGATTTCCATGGGGGTCCGGGCAGACTTGAGGACATGGGTGACATTTTTGGCGGATTTCAATTGGGTGTCGCTGGATTTCGAGAACGAGAGGATGGTTTGGCAAATTAAAATTTATTCGGATGCAGCCAGGGCAGCAGGTTTTGGGAGTTTTTGGGGCGGGAGGTGGTGCGCGGAAGAGTGGCCGGCTCACTGGGTGCGTCAGGGGAGGAACATTGCGTTTCTGGAATTCTTCCCTTTGTTGGTGCCGCTGGAGGTGTGGGCATCTGAGTTTCAGAGCAGGTCGGTGCTGTTCCACGTGGACAACATGACAGTGGTCGAGTTGGTCAACCCACAGAGGGCGAGGGATTTGAGAGTGCTGCGACTGCTGAGGAGTTTCATGTTGAGATGCCTGAGGTTGAATGTGGTTTTCAGAGCCAAGCTTGTCCCTGGGGCGAATAATGACATAGCGGATGCTTTGTCTCGTTTGCAGTGGCAGCGGTTCCGGAGATTGGCACCTGGAGCGGATCAGTGCAAGACCGAGCTGCCGGACGGCATCTGGGCCTTGGGGGAGTGAGGGTGATAGGCTTGGTGGAGAAGTCTATAGCTGATACCACAAGACGAACGTACAGACTGGCTTGGGCGGAATTTGGAGCCTTTATGGGATGGAGCGGGGAGTCTGCTAGCGGCGATCGGTCAACAGTGGAACAAGGAGTGTTGCAGTTTGTATTGCATTGCGTTGACAAAGGGCTGTCTGCTGCGACGATTGCAGGGAAACTGGTGGGAGTGTCATTTTTTTGTTGTCTGTTTTTTGGTTTTGACCCTACTAAAGATGTGATTGTTAGTAGGGTGCTCAGAGGTTGGGGCAGGGAACGTCGGGGTGGAGGGGCATTGAGGGAGGCGATTACGTTGGACTTATTGGTCAAGTTGGTTGAGATTTTGCCTCTCTGTTGTTATGACATGTGGGTGGCGCGGCTTTTCCACTTGTGCATGGTATGGATGTTTTTTGAAGCCTTCAGGGTCTCCGAGCTGCTTGGGACGCGAAAGATGGGTGGCAGAAGGTATGACGAGATTCGGTTGGATGAAGGTTGCCTAGGGATATAGTTGGGCCAGTCCAAGACCAATCAGTTGGGGCGGGGCAAGTGGATCTGGTTGTGTGAGACGGGGGGAGAGGGTGTGTGTCCGGTGGCGGAATGGTGGGACTTTCTGCGGTCCGGGGGGACTACGAATGGCGAGATATTTTGTCACACGTCTGGGGCTAAGGCAACAGCGGGACAGTTGGCAGTTTTGCGGATGGCGTTGACGAGGCTGGGGTTGGATCCGGCGGGCTTCGGGACGCATTCTTTCAGAGTCAGGGTGGTGACGGCAGCGGCAAGGCTGGGGTGGTCTTGGGACAGGATTCGGCAGATTGGGAGGTGGAAATCTAGGTGCTGTGAGCGTTATGTCCGGAAGTAAGGGGATCGGGTAGGTTGGGGGGGCCCAGAAAAAGGGGGAGTTGGGGGGACCATTTGGTGTTTCTAACCTCTTTTTCTTTCGTAGGTTGCGTGGGATGTCCGGGGGCCAAGACAGTCGCATGAATCGTGGGGCATTCATTTGTGCATTGGGACTCCAAGTATGCGGAGCAACAGGTGTACGGCCGTAACCTGGGACTCAGAGGACAACAACACGAGGTGCACTGGTGGGGAAAAGGGGGAATGCGATGGGGGGCACTATTGCCCGGCTCGCCAAAATGGTTCCCCAGAAGGGTTGCCCTAATCTCTTGATTATTCACTTGGGAGAGAACGATTTGATTTGGCTGTCGGGTTTGGCTCTCTTACAGCTGATGCAGAGAGACTTGGAGGTTTTAAAGCACAGATTGGCGGAGGCGTGCATTGCCTGGACTGAATTTGTCCCAAGGAGAGTATGGAAGGGGGCGATTAAACACGGGCCGTGGAAAAGGCAAAGAGGAAACTCAACAGAGCAATGCGTGTTTTTTGCGAGGAAAAGGACATCAAAGTAATTGCTCACCCTGGACTGCGACTGGAGGAACCACTACTGTTTAGGGACTACGGTGTGCATCTTTCACGATTTGGGAACGCGTATTACATGATGGAGCTGCGTGATGTGGTGAACAAGTTGTGGAATGAGGCGATTTGGTGTCAGGGGAATGCTTGCGGGGATGGGTCCGTAGGATGCGCTGTGGGACCTCGGGGGGGGGGGGAAAGGTAACCGCCCTAGAAGGGGGTTCCCTGGTTGGCGATACTTGGGAGGGGTGAGGGAGTCAATAGCGGGCGTACCCATCCCTCGGGGGGGAAGTGGAGGAGTGAATGGTGGGGGGGTGATGGAGGTATGAGGGGAATGCCAGGTGATAGCGGGGGATGATAAAAGATCAGTGAAATGGATGAAGAATGGAATGGGGCATGGAATGGTAGAAGTGAGTTCGGAGTGGGGAAAGAGAGTAAATAGATGTAGAATGATGTTGGGGGGTTGTTGGGATTGTTGTTGTTGTTATTGTTGATTAATGATCGTGTTGTGCAGCCTGGTCCTAATAAATGGCCTTTTATGCTTAAAGTTACCAGCATGGTCTGTTTATTGCGCAATGGTGGGCCCCGGGGGAACCACAGTCGCAGACTAGTCTTCCCCTGGGGTCGTTCGCTCAGGGGAGGACCAGGCAGGATTAGGGGGTGGGGTCAGGGGGTGGGTATAAGAACGCAGGGGAGGAAGGAACTTCCTCTTCCTGCGTTCTCAGCACCATTGGGAGGGTAGCAAGGAAAGACCACCCACCCGCCCTGCAGTTACTAGGGTTTGGGGGTAGGGTTGGTAGCGTGCCAGTTTAGGACAGGCTGCTGGGTTGGCGATACTTGGGAGGGGTGGGGGAGTCAATAGCGGGCGTACCCATCCCTCGGGGGGAGTGGAGGAGTGAATGGCGGGGGGGTGATGGAGGTATGAGGGGAATGCCAGGTGATAGCGGGGGATGATACCAGATCAGTCAAATGGATGAAGAATGGAATGGGGCGGGGCATGGAGTGGTAGAAGTGAGTTCAGAGTGGGGAAAGAGAGTGAATGGATGACGAATGATGTTGGGGGGTTGTTGGGATTGTTGTTGTTGTTATTATTGATTATTGATCGTGTTTTGCAGCCTGGTCCTAATAAATGTCCTTTTGCACTTAAAGTTACCAGCGTGGTCTGTTTATTGCGCGACCCTCTCAAACATGTCCAAAATCTAGGATGTCACCATCCCAGCTCTGCCGTTCAAGTTCCTGGAATGATACCAACAAGGGCACCTTTGCCATTTGATATAGGGAATCAGGGCGGTGCTTGGAAATGTCAGGTAGATGAAAATAGAAACTGGACCAAGTGGCTAAAAGCAACCTGTCGGCCATGTGGTTATAAAGGTGGTGTTCGTAGTGATTGGTACCTTGAGTGCTGCCAAACAAACTAGGATTGACTCTAGCTATAAGATTTTCCGCAGTATAGGAGCATTGGCTACTTGTACCTCTGATATATTGTTATATGTATTTCTGTTCTATTTGTATCCTTGTGACACTGCAGTTTATTCGGTATCTTTGGCGAAGCCTGCTTATGCGCTCCCACTACGTGTTCAGGTCCCTAGGGAGCACTTATAATACATTACCCCACCATGAAACATATTGTCACCTGCAATACTTGCTAAGCTTAAAAGAAAGCTCTGACGAGGTAACGCTGCGCCTACAAAGGCAATAGCAGATGTGGAAAGCAAAAAGGCTCCAGCCAAAGGCATAGCACACTTGGACCAGTTTGGTGCTGTAGAGGGATACCGAAGCGTCACATCAAAGCAGCATAATTAGTCAGCCATGCAGAAAAAAACATATGAGGGGCTGCCATATCTCAAGATACAGCTCAGCATCCTGGGCTGAAAAATTTGAATAAAGAGTTCTCCTCAACAACCCATGAAGCATAAGTGATATATAGCTGCATCAACCATTTAGAAAGCAGCAAAGAAGATTGACACTGCGCTAAACCAATGGGAAAGCAGCAGGCGGGAGCTAAGTCCTTTATGAAATACATCAGGGTTGTATACAGCGCATGCATGCTGCCTAGGCTTGTCCTAAGTAGTAGATGGACCATAAATCTCTACCAAACTGGACACCCTGATTACAGACAACGTAAATAGCCAGTATTTAAAAAATAAATAAAATAGAACAACATTTAAATCAGATTTTCCACGGACGAGAAAGGAACACTTTTTATGTTAATGTGGGCAATTGGCACAGGCTTTGTGCAGTCAATCAAAGTGCAGTGAGACAATGGTAAAGTATGCTAACTCACTGCCCCATGTTGTATGGTGGTAGCATAACGTGGCTGACAATTCAACAGACCAACAGATTAAGTCCACCCTCTGAAAGCCCCTCATGTAGGCATATTAGGCATGGTTTTCTTTGGAAAAACAGTCTGGCAAAAAGCACATCTGTCTCAAAATTTAGAGCTAAAACGCTCAGGCCTTACTTGTTACACAGATCTTACAGAAGATAACTTTAGGAGAGCAGAGCTATTTTTAGTCTACACAGAATCTACAGATGCACTGCCCAGATAGTTCAGCTAGTGCTCATCTAATACAGAACTTACAGACTCAGACCACTCAATGTATAGCTGTTTTGCAGGCTTGAGGATCATACAGCAGAGCTATCTCTCACGTTATTTAGATTTCAGTTGCTTTGCATGTTTCGTTGAATACCATAGTAAAATTTGACATGTTGTTCACGATCACACTAAGTATCAGAAAAGAGCTGGGACCTCGTCATTTGAAGCTCAGCACCTGCATTTCCATTGTACTCTCCACCCTCCCTTCATATTTTGTGATAGATCCTGCAACATATTTTAAATAGTCAAATCTCAGTTTTCATTGGGTTCGAATGACCACTTATGTACCCTGCCTGAAGCTTATAGCAGTCTTAGTCAGCTCATTGCTGACCATGGGTTGGCTTTCTTTTTTCTGCCATTGGCTTGCTTCTTACTTGATGGCTTTCATCCTCTTATTGTGTTTATCCGTCTTCTGGAGTAGAGCTTATTCACCATCCTTTTTATGTTTGATTTGGATGACTTGTATCCTTCCAATGGTCATCTTCTGGAAACGAATTTTTTTCTTTAAGCACTCCATGACAGTGCCTGTGTTTTTCTGCTTTCTCCCCTGCGTGCTGTTTCCTCCTCAAATACCCGCCGCTTCTCCTGTCTTCTTCATGTTGCTTACTTATCCCTCACCCCCAGGTTGTCCATTGTTTCCCCCATCCAGGCATTTTTATTTTGCTTTTTGTTATTTATTTATATATCCACCCTCCCACCTCAAGGTTCTCCATTGCTCTTCCACCCACTTCATGTTGCATCCACACGCTGGCTTCTCCACCATCTTCTCCCCCACAGTACTCCATCGCTGATCTCCCCCCTCTACCCCTCCCATTCCAATTAATCTATTTAGGTGCCTGGAAGCTGCCATTTGCCGGCAGGTCACTCCGTTTTCCATAAGCACACTATACATGTAAATGTGATGTCCACTATCTTGGAACACTAAATTAAAAAAATGAATAAATAAAATGGTGGCCTCCTTATTCTGTATATATTAGCATGCATGGATTGTGCGCATTAAGAATGACGTGGCCAGCAGCAGAGTCATAAAAGGTAAGCGCATGTGCGAATTCACATCATTGCTATTTTTGGCTTTTCTCTTGTTTAAAGTTTGTTTTTATTGTATGCATGCCGTAAATCTTTTTTCTGGTGTAGCTCATGAACACCGAGGGCCTTTGCTGCTGTGGTGCCATTTTTCCCATTAAATGTTTTTTGTCTTCTTGGCAGCAGTCACTTTGGATGAAAAAAAATGCCTGCCATAATGGCATGACGATACTGTCATTACTTATGTGGGTCCTAGATGGATTCTTGTTAGACCTGGCATCTTTTTGGTATCTTTTTTGCTTTCTGACCTCCCGGTCTTGACTCTGTTTCTGCTGATTTACTGTCTCTGCGCACTTTCTCACTGCTGTTCAGTGTTAAAGTGCATGTGCCTCCACTGTAAGTTATGTTATGGATTGGTGTTTCCAATATTGGCATGTTTGATTTACTGGTAAGTCCCTAGTAAGGAGCACCGAGAGTGCCAGGGCCTGTAAATCAAATGCTGCTAGTGGGCCTGTAGAACTGATTGTGCCACCCACAGAATTATTATCGTTTTGGTCTTGTATTGCACAAATATTGAATATTTTTCTAAACTGGTGTGATGTCCTTTTGTAGTATCACAGTTTACCTTCAAATGCTTTACACACTGCCTCTGAGATACACCTGACTGCATGTGCCAAGCTACCAAGGTGGTGAGCAGGGGTTATTTCAATAGTGCATCCCCTTATCCTGACTAGGAAGAAGGGTCCCTACTTGGATTGGGTAACAACCTTATGTGAGTCCTAGATGGATCCCCAATTGTGAGTCTGCACATACATACGGATAATGTCCCTGACATGACAGGAGTTTTCTACCAGCTGCTCACAGATATTTAAAAATGTTCTGGCCATTACCACCGTGGGTTAAATTTTTCAGCTTTAGTCTCATTACGGTCTTCTTTGAAGGAGACCTTGTAACTTTAAGCACAATTTCTCTCTCATCCGGTCTCTTTATTCTCATACCTGGTGTCCTTCCCCTTTCTTTTTTGCACACTAAATTCGTATTCTTTTGCACTCACACTCTCCTATCTTATTCGCCTTTAGTGTTTCACTGATCTCAACATTTTGTCAATGTAAAAAGTGTATAGTTTCATGGGGCATTTGCTTCTTGTGGTTAGTACCTTGTTAGATTGAAGCATCTTGCACAGGCTCTTTTCACTTCATGAAAATATATTTTGGTCTTTATGCCGTACGTTGAACTCATTTTTAGCACGTATATCTTGTTTCGTGCCTGAGGCCTTCCTGCACAAGAACTTCTGTCACCTGAATCCTGCTGCTACAGGTTAAGTGGTATGAATGAGCTTACCTTTCCTAATTTCAAATGCTCGACTGTGAAGGAAATGCAATTGTTCTTGGAATTGTAACAGTTACAGGTTGATATCACTTTTCAGGATACTTAGAATTATACAGTAAATACTGTTTGATTACTTATGGATTATGTTACAATAGTGCTCACTTTTCCCCTTACATTAGCAGTTCTACATAGAACACTTTCTAGACCCAAAATCTCATACTATGAGTACCTGTGGGAGGACATATGGTTATCAAGCTCAGAGCTAAGTATTGGATTTACAATGTTGAGGTTTCAGGATTAGGACCAAGGTTCAAGTGGACACTCTGGTTGCACCACCAGTGGCACAGAGGTGGCTGGGTGTAGTGTGCAGGGGCCCAACATTAGCTAGTGGGCTAAGGGCCTCTGGTTGGGCTCTGCTAGCAAGCAAGCCTCTTTGGTGTGGGAGCAAAGCTCCTAAGGTTGTGGTCGACACTGCAGGGATCAAAGATCGTCACAAGAACTGCACCCCCAACGGCGCTGCGGCAGCTGGGTGTAAGAGGTAAAGCGGACATCGCGGTCCCTGGGCTTCTCAGTGGAGACCGTTGGTTTCGGGAAAGTTGCAGGCTCGGTTGGGAGGACTTCTTGGAGGTGCCTAAAGACAGTGAAAGAACTGGGGATCTGGTAGAATGCCTCAAACACAGTCAGTTGGGCCACCCTAGGACAGGAAGGTGTTGAGGGCTGAGGGGTCTTAGGCATCAGTTTCCTTAGGCTGCGATCGATCGTGGTCGGCGTCAGTCGAACAGACACAGTCGGACTTCCTGAACCACTTCAGTCAAGGGAGCAGTTTTCTTCCAGCCTTGGTCGTGGCTGGGGGGAACCTTCAAATAAAGTCTGCAGGTCGAAGCTTGTGGGAGGTCAGGGGTCAGCTGATCCCAAATTAGCATCACCAGGTGGACCTCTTTGGATTATGGGGCCACTCAGGCCATGGCGGCTGCATGCTGAGTAATGCAGAATCATGCAGTCCAGACTCTGACGTTTTAGTATTTGGCTTGAGCAAATCCGGTGCTCACGGGAGACAGTTTATTGGTTGAGTGCAGGGCAGGTTCTGGGGTCTGCTGCTGCGGCTTATGCTGGTTTCTTTGCTGTAGGCAGGCCATGGTTGGGACAGGCCGGTAGGACTGGGGCCAAGTCAGTTGGTGTCCTCGGTTTCTTCCTGGGTCAGCATGGCTCTTTAGTCCTTCTTCTTTCTACCTCGAATTTGAGTAGGCAAGGTTTGGGGTCACTCCTAAATACTAAATTTAGGGGTGTTAAAGGGGTGTGCAGGTTGAGACCAATGGGTCCCTTCCTTGGAACGGGTACACCCCCTATTATGCCAGGCTCCAGTGGGAGGGGGCATGAGCCTCTTCCTAATTGGCTGAGTCCCCTCATCTTCAATAAGGGGAGGACTGAGATGTGTACTTTACCTCATCTCACCCACCTGAGGGGTGGGGTTGGCAAAGGGGCTCCCCCTAACTCAGTTTTCCTGTTGATTCTCCTGCCCAAAGTGGGGGTCGGAACCGGTGGGGGCAGCTGCTGAGGGCAGCAAAAGGAAGGGACCGCTTCCAAAGGAGACAGGCCTTTGAAGCTTCACCTTTCTTGGGTGCAGCCCATCCTGGGGGAGGAGGCATGACAACTCTACCCAGGATGGGCTTTGTTTCTGAACCCAGAGACTGGAGGCCCTTTACTCATGGGTCCAGAAACATTTCTGGTGGTGGCAATGGCGGGCAGCCATTCAAGAACAGCACCTGGGCTGTCTGGCTTTCAGGGAGCATATCTAAGATGCACTTTGAGTACATTTTTCATTAAATCCCACACTGGCATCAGTGTGGGTTTAATGTGCAGATAAGTTTGCTACAAAACTTCCCAGTCTTTAGCAGAGCCATTATGCAACTGTGCAGTACGTAGTGACCAACTCACAGACCATATACTCTTTATGACTTTACTACACTTACAATGTCTATTGAACGGGCTTAGACACTGTAGGGGTACAGGGCTCATGCCTCTGTACCCTCACCTAAGGACAGGTGCACCCTGCTAGAGGGGTGACTTACCTAGGACGTAGGCAGTGGATTGCAGGCATGGCACGCAGGGGTGTGTGCCATGTTGACTCTTCACTTTTCTCTGCACCAAAACATGCAGCCTGCTGTGGTAGAATGTGTAGGTTAAGGTGCAGGGACCCTGGGGATGGCACAATGGGTGCTGCAGCCCTCAGAGGCTTTCCTTGCTCTCAGTGCTCCTGGTACCTTTTAAAAGGGGCTTGCCTGTGGCCAGGGATGTGCCAATTGTGGACACAAAGGTACAATTTTGGAAAAAAAACAGGCCTTGGGAACCTGATCCGGAGGGTCCCACAGCAAGTCAGGTTGCATCAGATGTTAGGCACAAATTTGGGGTAATCATGCAAAGAAAGGGCACCTTCCTACACAACCCCCAAACGAAAGAGGATGAGACTAACCTTTCCCAAGAGAGTCTTCATTGTCTAAGTCGAAAAATCTGGAAATGCCATCTGAGTTGGCATTGGCAGTCCTAGGTACATATTCCACTGTAAAGTCCAATCCCTGTAGGTATATGGACCACCTCAATGTTTTCTTTCCCTTGCATCCGCATTAGCCATCTGAGAGGTTTGTGGTCAGTTTGAAACAGGAAGTGAGTATCAAACAGGTATAGTCTCCGCTTCTTCAGGGACCAAACCACAGCAAAGGCCTCGCTCTCAATGAAATTCCAACAGTGCTCCCGGGGAGTAGCCTTCTGCTTAAGAAAGCAACAGGTTGGTCTTGTCCATCATCATTGGTCTGGGATAGGACCTCTCCTATCCCTATTTCAGATTTGTCAGGCTGCACTATAAACTGCTTGGAGTAATCTGGAGCCTTGAGAATAGGTGCTGAGCACATAGCCTCTTTTAGGATGTCAAAAGCCTTTTGAAAGCCAACTGTCCAGTTTACTTTCTTGGGCATCTTGTTGGAGGTAATTTCTATGAAGGGGGTCACAATGGACCCATATCCCTTCACAAACCGCTTATAGTACCCAGTCAAGCCAAGGAATTCCCTAACTTGGGTCTGGGTTGTTGGGCCTACCAATCTAGAATGGTCTGGATTTTGGGTTGAAGAGGTTGGACTTGGCAGAAAGGGCCAAAAACAGCAATATCGTCGAGATACGCTGCACTAAAGCCTTCCAACCCAGCAAGGACTAGATTCACCAACCTTTGGAAGGTGGCAGGGGCATTCTTTAAACTAAAGGGCATCACAGTAAACAGGAAATGCCCATCAGATATGGATAATGCTGTCTTTTCCGTTGCTTCAGGGGCTATTCCAATCTGCCAGACCGTGCAGTCAAGTCAAAGATTCATAAGAATTTGACAGCCCCCAACATATCTATCAATTCATCAGCCCTGGGGATTGGGTGATCATCTGTCTTGGTGACACTGTTGAGACCTCGGTAGTTCACACAGAACTTCACTGCTCTCTTTCCACCCTGTGAATGAGATTTGGGGACTAGGACCACTGGGCTGGTCTGGGGACTCTTAGAAGGCTCAATGACCCCCAACTCCAGCTTCTTGCTGACATCAGCCTTGATGCTTTCCATGACTTGGTCAGATTGGTGATAGATTTTTGTTTTGACAGGCAAGCTGTGCCCAGTGTACACATCATGGGTACACCAGGGTGTCTGACCAGGGTCAACGAGAAGAGCTGTGCAGACTGTTGCAGAACTTGTCTTCAATCAGCCTGCTGTTGGGCAGAGAGAGTGTCTGAGTAGACAACTCGATCCACTGACTCATCTTGTGGTCTGTAAGAAAGAAGGTCAGGGAGAGGTTCACTCTCTGTATCCTGATCCTCATCAGTAACCATCAGCATGGTTACATAAGCCCTGTTGCAATAGAACTTAAAGCAGTTCACATGAATCACCCTCTTGGGGGACCTGCTAGTGCCCAGGTCTACCAAAAAGTGACCTCACTCTTTCTTCCTATGATAGGGTAAGGGCCACTTTAGATGTCCTCGAGGGCCCCTGGGGCCACTGGCTCCAAAACCCACACCCATTGCCCTGGTTGAAATTCTGCCAGTGCAGCTTTTCGGTCATACAAAAGATTTTGGAGCTCCTGGCTGGCCTCAAGGTGTTTGGTTGCTTTCTGCATGTACTCTGCCATCCTGGAATGAAGGCCTAGTACTTAGTTCACCACATCTTGCTTTGGAACATGATGGGGTCAAGTGAGAGGGGGCCCCTTACAGGGTGGCCAAACAGAAGTTCAAAGGGTGAGAACCATACTCCCCTCTGAGGCACATCTCTGTAGACAAAAAGCAGACA
Organism: Triturus cristatus; assembly: GCF_964204655.1. NCBI lineage: Eukaryota > Metazoa > Chordata > Amphibia > Caudata > Salamandridae > Triturus > Triturus cristatus. The sequence continues at coordinate 232,700,938 of NC_140590.1, forward strand.
GGGCAACAGGACAGCCCAACTTCTTTTGAGTTTTTTCAGGGGGTCCCAATATCATGCCTTTCAATGTCTAGTAGAACCTTTTAAACAAGGCCATTAGTTTGTGGGTGATAAGGTGTAGTGAACTTGTAGATCACCCCGGACTCCTCCCACATGTGCGTCAGGTATGCAGACACAATGGTATACCTGACTACTTCCTTAGGAAACCCTACCCTGATGAAGACACCAATGAGGGCCTAGGCTACCACAGGGTAGTAGTCCTAAGTTGAATGGCTTCAGGATACCTAGTAGCATGATCCACTACTACTAGTATAGCTTTGTTTCCTGAAGCTGTGGGAGGTTCAGGTGGACTTACTATATCCACTTCTACCCTCCCAAAGGGAACCCAGCTTCCCCTTTCTTGTGTGCAGCCGGTCCTGGGGGAGGAGGCATGACACCTCTAGCCAGGATGGGATTTGTTTCTGTGTAGGAGAGTAGGATCTGCTTCTTATGGTTACCCCCACTTTTTGCTGATATTTCACTGTTTTTCGACTTTAGTCTGGCTGGAGCCCTGCTATGCAGGACCCCAGCCTAGCTGCTTCCTCTCTAAATTGATTCCTAGTAGCTTAGGTACACCACAGGTTGGATACTGGGGTACCCTTATAAGTCCCTAGTATATGGTACACTATGTACCCAGGGGCTGCAGAATATATTATGCCACCCCTGGGAAGCCCTTCAAAATGACACCACAGGTCTGCTACTGCAGCCTGGGTAAGGTGGTGCATGCACCCCTTGCTGAGATATAGGTTCACTATATCTCACTGTATCACTGCACAGATAGACCTTTCCGTCACCCCTATGGCAGGCCTTATCAATCCTGAAGGCAGGGTACTTGGTTTTGTGTGAGAGGGTGCCCATGCATGAGTAGAGCCCCTCTGCAGCTTTCAGAATCTCTTCTCCGGGGTTGTCTGTGATGCAGCCTGACCACATACTCTTAAGTGCATTATAGCCAAACGGTAAATGCTAACTTTGGACTGCCTGCACAGAAACATGTCGTGTTTGGTGTCAAACACCTTGGAATCATACATCCACACCAGTAACTGGTGTGGGAGTATGATCCCACCCTTCTAGAGAGAGAGAGAGACATGACAGCACCGGTATACCCGGTACCAGCTAACAGAGCCCTGGCATCACAAAATGGATGCTGCCAGCCACAGACACTGGTCTGGCCTCCTGCTGCTGACCGAAACTCTGGCAGGGGAGGCCTGGACAATAGGTTTCCTGTCAGAGGGAGGTGTTACCACCTCCCAGACAGGCCTTAGTGGATTAGGGCTTGGTGGGTGCACTCCAGGAGTGCTTTGAAGATCAGCGCTGGAGGCACATTTGGTGTCCCTGTGCATAGCCCAGTTCAAACCAGTTGCAGGGGCTACCAGCCCCTGCTCTGGTGCAACACTGGAAAAAGGAAATGGGTGTAGGCACCCATCTTTCCTGACCCTCCCATAGGTGGGTCCCTAGAGTATGTCCAACCCCTTCCTTGGGTATAAGAAAGGAACCCCTGGTTACAGGATTTTAGATTACACCTGGACGAAACTCTGATACAGAAATCCCAGAATTTCGATGATCTACACGACTAGATGACTGAAGAATCTCCATTTGAGTAAAGGAGTTACTCCCCTGCTTGGCAGGCACCAAAGACGCATCTGTCTGGTCTGCATCTCCGAAGCTCTCGCCGGACGCCGAAGAATTTGCAACACAGGAGATGGGTTTCCAGACTTCCCAGAGGCTGACTCAAGTCCCCAGCAAAGCTGAGACCCGTAGCCCTCATGGGTACCGTGGAACCAGAACCCCTGGACATCATGCACATTTGCAAGTGCATCAGCTTCTCGACGTCCTTTGAGGCTGTGCATTGGGTTACTTATAGTCCATACCCTGAGCATCTCTTACACTGAAGATTCCTGGCCTACACTTCACAAGTGTTCCGTGAGCCCGCCCTTTGTGTTATCGCTCGAGGCTCCTTTGCGATCCTCTGTCCGTTGACTGCTGGGTACCTGTGAAGGCAACTCTTACTTTAATTGGGCTTCCCTGGTTTCTCCAGATATGCCCTGACTCTCCATTGCATGGGGAGTCCCCAGGACCTTGCTGGTCTGCACCGAAGCATCTTTTCTCTTCCTGCGTGGGTTGCTGTTGCCAAGGCTTGTTGTGTCCAATCTGGGCACCGACGCTGCAGCACTCAACATCCTTTGTGGGACAGCTCGAATCCAGCTCCTGGTCATCCTCAACGCCTCCTGGTCCTCATGGCTGAAGAGTTAAGCTTCCCCTCTTCGCACCTGAAGCACCCGACATCGGTGGGCATTTGTCTATCGTGCCCCTGTTCACTGGCAAGTGACCCAGACTCTGTCCCCTCTGCTTTCAGGTTCTTCACATCTTTGATCCAGGCTTGGATCTCTTCGGACACTTCTCCTCTTCCCGGCGTCAGCACTTTTCGGTCTCCTGCCATTAAAAACGAGGACGCGACCCGACACCATTTCTCACCTATGCACCCAGCTTCCATGGGTGAGGTAACACGAGTACTCCGGTGTTCCCATGGGTGTTGGCCCTAGAACCATCTAAGTCCAAAAGGGTTTATTCCTAGTCCACTCCTAAGTGTCCTTAAACTTTAAAATTCTAACCACGACTTTCCCCATAGAGGCTAACGGGAGCTAACACTGCACATGTCCCCCGTGGGTCCCCTTGGGTGGTTCCTTGGGGTCCCAGTGATTCTACAGGCTGTAAGCCTTGTGTCTAGTCATGTCGTGGTTCTTATACCACTTTCTTAGTATATGGTTTGGTCCGCCCCTAGGGCCTATCGTATATTGTGCTAATTTACTGTGATATTTGGAGTGTAACATATGTGCTTTTACCTCTAGCCTCAGAAAGAGACTAGTAGGGTGTGTTTAGAAATAAATACATATATTTTATTTGTATACCTGGAGTGGTTCTCCTTTCATTTGGTCATTCAAGAGATTATAGACTGGTAAAACAAGCTGCCACTAGGATAGCTTTCAAATAAGGTTGTCTTTAAGCTATCATCAATAAGGGGTTGTTTGGACAGGTGCAAGGTGCCCGCTATGACTAGTGGGGACAGCATATACCAGGCCAATTTCTCACATTGGTGTGCAGTGGTTGGGATTCAAGCTTGCCATTATTTTACCAGATAATCTCAAGTGAGTGACTAACTGAAAACCACTAAAGGAACCTGAGGTACATATAATACAAGCTTAAACTACAGTAGGTTCTACTGAACTTAGAGTTGTGTGTCAAGTACTTAGCACACCCTTTCTACAACTCAAGAGAGTTTAGTAGGCCACACCAGAGTAGGTATTGCATACACCACACCTCACTAGTGATGTCTTCAAGGCCAGGAACCAGTGGGTCCCTGCCAGAAGGCAGTGGGCTTCTAGCATCCAATTATGACAAACTCCCATTCTTGGAATTGAGAGCATTGTGTAGTACTAGGAAGTTGAAGACAGGAAAAAGTGCAAACACCCAATGGCTCATAGAGGTACTGCTATTGGATGATCTCAGAAAGACCTCACGGTCTGAAGGGGTAGGCAGAATGGGTGGGGCAGCAGATGAGGATGGGCCCAGGGGTACTGACACCCCTGACCTGACCTTTGGAGCTGGCCAGGAAAATGACAATGATCTTAACCTGGACAATGCAACTCCTCCTGAAGATGAGAAAGCTGGCCATGATGGCCCTCTCTTTACTCCACAAGGAAGAGTTGGGAGTGTGCCTAGAAGGTCCAGATCTCCTTCTCAGGAGACTAACCATTCTGACACCTCCATAGGGACCTCTGTTTCCTCTCATAGGAGGGAATCCTCTCATGAGAGGAAATAGAGACTGCTCAAGTATGAGGAAGCTCAGCTTAGGATCAGAAGAGAGCAGATGGCCCTAGAAAGAGAGTCCCTAGAGCTTCAAAGAGCTAGACGAAAGTTGGGGCTAGAGCCCCATGGTGGCAGCAACATCCCTATTTTTAGGGAGAGGTCTCATGACCATAGAAAACTAAACAAGATTGTCCCTCCCTACCAGAATGGGAATAACATCCACAAATGGATAACTGCACTGGAAAGGGCCTGTAAAGTACAGAGGATCCCCCAGGAGCAGTGGGCAGCAATCTTGTGGCTCTGCTTTGCAGACAAAGGTAGAGATAAGCTCCTCACTGTAAGAGAAGAGGATGCTGATGATTACCAAAGCTTGAAGAGTGCACTGAGTGAAGGGTTTGGCCTAACCACTGAACAATATAGCTTAAAGTTCAGGGATACCCAAAAGGCAAAGAATCAAGACTGGGTGGACTTTGTAGATTGTGCTACTCAGGCTCTGGAGGGCTGGTTACTTTGCAGTAAGTCGTGTGATTTCAAAGGATTGTACAACTTAATTGTGAGGGAGCAAATCCTTAATAGTTGTCAAAATCAGCTGTTGCACCAGTACCTGGTGGACTCTAATCTGACCTCTCCCCAAGAATTGTGAAAGAAGGCAGACAAATGGGTCAGAACCAGGGTGAAGCAGAAGGTTCAGAACCAAGGTGGTAACCTAAAGAAGCAAGATTCAAAGAACTCTAACAAGGGTGGGGAAAAGGGTAAAGACCAGAAGTCGTCTCAAGGTCCCCAAAAATCTGCATCTGGGGGTAGTCCCAATCTAACAAAGGAAAAGGCTAAAAGAAACCATGGTGTAAAATCTGTAAGCAGAAAACCCATTGGACTAGTGACTGTACAAAGTCCAAAGACTCAACGCCAGCTACCCCCTAAGGCAACTGTCCCCCTAGTGCAGCTACAATTGGTGGTACTCAGAATAAGGGTGTAGTAGGGTTAACCCTGGGTTCTGAGGTGGACTCTGGCCTAATCAGAGTTCCAACGCAGGCTGTCCTGATCTGTGATGGAGGCATGGATATGTTCTCCTTTGTGAGTCCCAGTAACATGGGCAAATACAGACAGCAGCCTTTGATAGATGGAAAAGAGACTTTGGCATTCAGGGACACAGGCGCAAGTGTCACAATGGTGACAAAAGATCTTGTGGCTCCTGGACAGATTATACTTGGTGAAATGTACCAAGTGACCAATGCTATCAATGTCAGAACAGACCATTCCTTGGTAGTTGTTAATTTCTCCTGGGGAGGGGTAAATAGCCTCAAAAAGGTTGTGGTAAGTGCAGATCTCCCTGTTGAATGCTTGCTTGGCAATAATCTAGAAACTTCAGCTTGGGCAGAAGTGGAGCTCAGGACACATGCAGAAATGCTAGGAATCCCTGCACATGTATTTGCTGTGATCAGGTCACAAGCCAAGCTGTCAAACACTGAACAGGCTCTGGATTCTGGAAGAATGGACCACGTGCCTCCCAAGTGCAGGAGCAGTAGGGTTAAGAAAGTGCCTTCCCCTGTCTCAGAGTACAGATCAGCATCCTGGGGGAGATGATCTTAGTCCTGAAGAAGGAACTGTGCCAGAGGAGCTTGAGCCTGACCAGGTTGAGTTCTTGGGGACAGGGGGCCCTTCCAGGGCAGATCTGAGCCAGGAGCAGTTAAGCTGTCCCCCTCTTGAACCCCTCAGAAAGCAAGCTGCTGATGAGGCTGCTGGGAATGCTAGGGGGACCCATAAAATATACTGGGATGATGGACTCCTATATTCAGAGAGTAGAGACCCCAAGCCTGGTGCTTCCAGGAGGTTGGTAATACCTTTGAAGTTTTGGGGCTTCCTAATGACACTAGGCAATGATATTCCTCAAGCAGGACACCTGGGCCAAAACAAGACTTGGGGCAGAATTGTTCCTCACTTTCATTGGCCCCACATGTCTGAAGACACCAAGGAGTTTTGTCGCTCCTGTGTCACCTGTCAAGCCAGTGTAAAGGCAGGTGGAACCACAAAGGCCCCCCTGATACCACTACCTATGGTGGGGTTCGCTTTGAGAGGGTGGGGATTGATATAGTTGGTCCCATGGATCCTCAGACAGCATCTGGGCACAGATTTATCCTGGTGGTGGTGGACCAAGCCACTAGATACCCAGAAGCAATTCCACTTAGGACCACCCGAGCACCTGTGGTGGCAAGGGCCCTCTTGGGTGTATTCTCACGAGTAGGTTTTCCTAAGGAGGAGTCTGACAGAGATGCAAACTTCATGTCTAGTTACTTGACTGCAATGTGGAAGGAGTGTTGAGTGAATTACAAATTCACCATACCCTATCAGCCACAATGCAATGGTTTAGTTGAAAGATTCAACAAAACCTTAAAGGGCATGATCAAAGGTCTCCCAGAAAAGTTTAGGCGCAGATGGGACATCCTTTTGCCCTGCCTTTTATTTGCCTACAGGGAGGTGCCTCAAAAGGGGGTTGGTTACAGCCCTTTTGAACTTTTGTTTGGCCATCCTGTGATGGGCCCATTGTGTCTGGTGAAAGAGGAATGGGAGTTACCTCTCAAACCCCCTAAACAGGACATAGTGGACAATGTACTTGGTATCCGCTCCTGGATGGCAGAGTATATGAAAAAGACAACTAAAAACCTTGAGGCTAGCCAGAAATTACAAAAGGCCTGGCATGACCAAAAGGCTGTGCTGACTGCGGCCCCAGCAGCCCTCCAAGATAAGTGGAGTGGCCCCCACACAATTGCTGAACAGAAGGGATAGGTAACCTACTTGGTAGACCTTGGAACTCCCAGTAGTTCCCATAGGGTACTACATGTCAACAGACTGAAACCATATGTTGACAGCGCAGACATGGGCTTGCTCATGGCTACTGATGAGGGACAGGAGGAAGAGAGTGACCCACTCCCTGACCTGCTCTCTCAGAACCCTGACGATGGATCGGTAGATGGTGTAGCCTTGGCAGGCAGCCTCACTGTCCAGCAGCAAACTGACTGCAGAAAATTTCTCAGCCGGGTCAGACATATGTTCTCTCTGACTCCAAGTCAGACCGCCTTGTGAACTCATGAAGTCGACACTGGGGACATCATGCCTGTAAAAAATAAGATTTACAGGCAACCTGATCATGTCAGGGACTGTATCAGGACAGAAGTACAAAAGATGTTGGATTTGGGAGTCATTGAACCCTCAGATAGCCCTTGGGCTAGTCCAGTAGTCCTGATGCCTAAACCTCACACCAAAGATGGCAAGAGAGAGATGAGGTTTTGTGTGGATTACAGGGGTCTCAATGCAGGCACTAGAACTGTTGCCCATCCCATCCCAAGGACAGATGAGCTTATAGATACTTTGGCCTCAGCCAAGCTTCTGAGCAAATTTGACTTGGCAGCTGGCTACTGGCAGATCAGACTAGCTGATGATGCAAAGCCAAAGACAGCATTTTCTACCCCTAGTGGGCACTACCAATTTGTGGTGATGCCCTTTGGTTTGAAGAATGCAGCTGCCACTTTCCAAAGGTTGGTGAATAAAGTCTTTACAGGCCTGTAAAACTATAGTGCAGCATATCTAGATGATATTGCTTTCTTTCGCTACACCTGGGAGGATCATATGGTCCACCTAAGGAATGTTGTGGAGGCCCTGCAAAAAGCAGGCCTAACTATCAAGGATACTAAGAGCCAGATAGGGCAGAGTTAGGTTGTGTACCTGGGCCACCTTGTAGGTGGAGGCCAGGTTCAACCATTGCAGAGCAAAATCCAGACCATCATGGACTGGGTTGCTCCAACCCCCCAGAGTCAGGTCAGTGCTTTCTTGGGCCTGACTGGGTACTATATAAGATTTGTAAAATGTTATGGATCCATAGTGACTCCATTAAATGACCTTACGTCTAAGAAAATGCCCAAGAAAGTTTAGTGGACAGTTAGCTGTCAAAAGGCATTTGATGACCTGAAGCAGGCCATGTGCACTACTCCCATTCTGCAAAGTCCTGATTAAGAAAAGATAATTGTACAAACATATGCTTCTGAGTTGGGGGTAGGGGCTCTACTGTCACAGCTGAATGATGAAGGTCAAGATCAGGCAGTAGCTTTTATTAGCAGAAGGCTGACCCCCAGAGAGAAACGTTGGTCAGCCATTGAGAGGGAGGCCTTTGCTGTGGTTTGGGCTCTGAAGACGTTGAGGCCATACTTGTTTGGCACTCACTTCATTGTTCAGACAGACCATAAGCCCCTCTTATGGCTAAAACAGATGAAGGGTGAAAACCCCAAACTTTTAAGGTGACTCATTTCCCTACAGGGGATGGACTATACAGTGGAACATAGACCTGGGAGTAACCATGACAATGCAGATGGACTCTCCAGATATTTCCACTTAGAACATGAAGACTCAACTGGTGTTTAATGTCCCTGCGTTTGGGGGGGGTTTGTAGGAGAGTAGGATCTGCTTCTTATGGTTACCCCCACTTTTTGCTGATGTTTCACTGTTTTTCAACTTTAGTCTGGCTGGGGCCCTGCTATTCAGGACCCCAGCCTAGCTGCTTTCTCTCTAAATTGATTCCTAGTACCTTAGGTACACCAGAGATTGGATACTTGGGTGCCGTTATAAGTCCCTAGTATATGGTATACTATGTACCCAGGCATAGGTACCCCAGAGGCCTACCAGGGGTGGCAGCATATATTATGCCACCCCTGGGAACCCCTCCAAAATGACACCACAGGTCTGCTACTGCAGGCTGGGTAAGGTGGTGCATGCACCCCTTACTGAGATATAGGTTCACTATATCTCAATCTATCAATGCACATATAAACCTATCAGTCACCCCTATAGCAGGCCTTATTAATCCTGAAGGCAGGGTGCTTGGTTTTGTGTGAGAGGGTGCCCATGCATGAGCAGAGCCCCTCTGCAGCCTTCGGAATCTCTTCTCCGGGGTTGTCTGTGATGCAACCTGACCATATACTCTTAAGTGCGTTATAACCAAATGGTAAATACTAACTTTGGACTGGCTGCACGGAAGCATGTTGTGATTGGTGTCAAGCGCCTTGGAATCATACCCCCACACCAGTAACTGGAGCTCGCAGTTGTGTTCTCACACTGCACACGTCCCCCATGGGTCACCTGTGTCACTATCTTGGGTGGTTCCTCGGGGTCCCAGCGATTCTACAGGCTCTAGGCCATGTGTCTAGTCAAGTCATGGTTCTTATACCACTTTCTTAGCATATGGTTTGGTCCGCCCCTAGGGCCTATCGTATATTGTGCTAATTTACTGTGATATTTGAAGTGTAACATATGTGCTTTTACCTCTAGCCTCATAAAGAGACTAGTAGGGTGTGTTTAGAAATAAATACATATATTTTATACATATACCTGGTGTGGTTCTCCTTTCATTTGGTCATTCAAGTGATTATAGACTGGTAAAACAAGCTGCTTTACATTCCTTCAAGACTTAGCCTGAAGGCTGCTCCCCATATCTACCACTAGGATAGCTTTCAAATAAGGTTGTCTTTAAACTATCATCAATAAGGGGTTGTTTGGACTGGTGGAAGGTGCCCACTATAACTAGTGGACAGCATATACCAGGCAAACATCTCACATTCTTAACCCAGAGGCCCTCTACCCATGGGTCCCGAAACCTGTTTGATGGTGGCAATGGTGGACAGCCATTCAGGAACCACACCAGGGCTGGTCGGCTTTCAGGGGGATTCTCTAAGATGCCCTCTGAGTATGTTTTACAGTGTGGGTTTAATGTGCTGAGAAGTTTGCTACCAAATTTTCCAGTTTTTAGCAAAGCCATTGTGAAGATGTGGAGTTCGTAGTGACCAACTCCCAGACCATATAATCTTTGTGGCTTTACTACACTTACAATGTTTATTGAATGGTCTTAGACACTGTCTGGGTACAGGGCTCATGGCTCTGTGCCCTCACCTTAAGATTAGTGCACCCTGCTGGAGGGGTAAAGTACCTGGGCCTCTGGCAGTGGATTGCAGGCATGGCACGCTGGTGTGTGTGCCATATCGACTCTTCACTTTTCTCTGCACCAAAACACACAGCCTGCTGTGGCAGAGTGTGTAGGTTAAGGTGCATGGCCCCTGAGGATGGCACAATGGGCACTGCAGCCCTCAGAGGGGTTCTTTGGTCACAGTGTCCTTGGTACCCATGGTACCTTTTACAAGGACCTTCCCTGGTGCCAGGGATGTGGCAATTGTGGATTCAAAGGAACATTTTTTGGGAAAGAATACAGGCCCTGGGAACCTGATTGATAGGGTCCCAGGGCACATCAAGTCAGGTTGCATCAGATGTCAAGCAAAAATAGGAGGTAGCTGTTAGAAATGGGATCTCTGGTTTGCTACAAGTCCAAAGGACCCACCAGAACATAACTCTCCCACCTGGGATCCATATTCACTGGATGCACCGAAGTCAGAGGCGAGGACTCCCTCCCTCTGCACCCCCTTCCAGAGTTCTGCACCCTGCCAACTGGAGTGGTACCCCTAGAAGGTAAACCGGCCAGGACACTGATTACAGCCGCCCTTAAGTCCAGATCCGGAAACACCGGCTACTGGCTCCCCAACCCAGGGACTTACCCTTTGGTCAGATGCCTGGCGAACCAGGACTTCACGAGTGTGACACATAACTAATGTCCAGGACACTGATTACAGTTGCCCCTAAGTCCAGATCCGGAAACACCGGCTACTGGCTCCCCAACCCAGGGACGTACCCTTTTGTCAGATGCCCGGTGAACCAGGACTTCCTGAGGGTGACACATACCTAACGTGTCATGTGACAGTCTGCCTGGCACAGAGCTCACGACCTCCTGTCCCTCTGACAGTGCGTGAAGATGCCCCAGCAACCTGGCGCAGAGCTCACAACCTTCTGTCCCTCTGACAGTGCGTGAAGATTTCCCAGGACAGAACTGGTGGCACCATGGTCACTCATTGGTGGCTCAGCCCTTCTGGCCTGCATTCATGGGGGTAGTACCTCACAATTGCCCGGCGACCAGGACTTCCTGGGAGTACATATACCCTCCCGAGGGTGACACCTGACTAATGTGCCGCGTGACAGTCTGCCTGGCGCAGAGCTCACGACCTCCTGTTCCTCTGACAGTGTGTGAAGATGCCCCAGCAACCTGGCGCAGAGCTCACAACCTCCTCTCCCTCTGACAGTGCGTGAAGATGCCCCAGGACAGACGTGGCGTCCCCATGGTCACTCCTATGAGGCTCAGCCCTTCTGGCTGGCCTCTGACCCAATGGTTCTACCATTGGGGACTCTTTCCCCCTCTCACCCCTCCAACTGGACCTCTGCACCCTCCACCTCGGAGTGGCACTGCCAGACACCGAAACTGATGGAGGCCTGACTACAGACACTCCCAGCTCACCTAAAACAGGAAGGACCACCTCGAAGAACGGTCCAACAGGACAGACTAGACTCCCTACCTGGTGTTCCCTCATGGAACCAACCAGTCCTGGAGACTAAAGTTGGGGTTCGGAATACGACCCAGTCTCACGCCCTCAGCGAGTTCAGGCGTGAGGCCACACAACCTCCTCAAAAATAAGGGTACCTAGCTGGGCTACTCTGAACCATCTCCGCCGCAAGGGTTGTGGAGATACCTGCACCATTCTTCTAGGGTCACTCCCCAAAACAAGCTCCAAAGACTCAAAATAATTTACACACTCCAGGTGTTGGTGCGACTCTGGAAAACAATTACTGAGAGATTCTCTCTGACACAACAGACTGAAGAACCATTTAACACCATTTAACACCCAATCGTCCAGTGCAACACAACATTCATCTACACTCCCCCAATACTGGTGAGGCAGCATCTTACTGCCCCTGAAACACAACCTGTACCCCACTCAACTGGCAACCAGGTACCATACTCTGGGAACTGAGAATGGGATTTCTTGCACTGGACTACCAATTGCTGCCACCACTGGATCCCACCCTACTGGGGATACCAGAAAACTAAATTTAAAAAAAAACTGCACTTAGGGGATGATCTACCCTCCCGAGCTAGTTACTCCATGCCAATTAAGTTACCACTGTAGGCCAACCCTAGAAATAGCAGACAGCACAGGGGCAGTACAACTCCTTCAGCTTCAGGCCAACCCAAGGAATAGCAGTCTGCAAAAGGGCAGTCACTCCTTCAGATTCTCTGGTTTCTGTCCTTGACAGGACACCCAACTCAGAGTGTAACAAGAAACATTTCCAAAGAAATGACACTTAAAACAAATTCAGAAACAATAATCCCCAAACATGTGACTATCTAAAATGCAGAGCTTGTAGTGCAGCCAGTTGTCACTGTGGTATTGAGCAAACACAAGTCCTATCCTCACCGCTGACCACCAATGTTAGGAATGGGATCTCTGGTTGGCTAAGGCTTGCGCCAAAGCCAGGCAGAGACCACCACTCTAGTCAGGGCAAGGGAGTTACACGCCAAAGATAACCCCTGCTCACCCCCTTGGTAGCTTGGCACGAGCATTCAGGCTTATCCCGGTGGTGATGTGTAAAGCATTTGCACAACACACACAGCAACAACATACTAGGCACACCACAAAAGGAACTCCACACAAGGTTATATAAAAAATAGCCTTTGTATTATCATAAAACACATTAGATGGTAATCACACAATATACATTGTGCCAACTGGCACTGGGCAATATTTACAGGGGAATATATACACACGACAGGGCCACGTGGGCCACTGTCAGAATCATCACTTAGTAAAGATAATAAATGTAGACCTATAATAAACGTAGAACACAACCAGTAATTACTGGCACACTATACTCAGCATCATCCTGTAACATAAATCATATCATGTAAAGTATCATATCAGGCGAGAATTACATTCTGCGCCAACCTCCCCAGAATAAACACATGATGCAATCATCTCACAAGTCTAAACACATTAGACCCTAACCTCCTAAGTAAAACTCTCCTTAGGGGCGTAAATCACACAGTGAAACATAATCTCCCTAGCATAAATCATGTTATGCAAAAACAACCTCATAATCATAAACCACATTTAGAGGTATAACACAGGGTGCGTAATCATACTACATACATCACATTTCCTAGCACCACATCACATTAGGGCCTGGTGCCCTATAAATCTAACAATCCCCCTGGCCAACTGGCCATCTCCCTCTGGGCTCAAATGCCCTCTGTCCAAAAGTCAGGGCTGCTGCCTAGGCAGCGAACGTCAAGGGTGCGCCACTGCGCAATCCTAAACGTAGCAGCTGCCCACTACTTGCTGGGCATCTGGGAAAGTGTGGGGCAAAGGAGCGCATCTCACTCCTAACTTCACAGGGCATGCCCCCAAAGAACTGTGCGCCTAAACGGTGCAGCTGCCCTCTACTTGCTGGGCAGCTGGGAACATAAAAAATGAGACACGGGCTCCCAATGGCCCTCAAAACAAATAGGCCAAACGTTGGAGCCACACGGGGCTCTGGAATTAAATATGCGAGCGTTGGAGCCACAAGGGCCTCTGAAGGTAACTAAGGCCCGCAAGCACTGTGGCCCTCAGGGGGAAAAAGCATGGGCCCCTCTGGGCCCTCTATTCCAAAGAGCCCTCAATTACTGGCTCTGTGGGGCACAACACGGGGAAAGGACACGGGCTCCTCTGACCCTTTAAACAATTAGGGCCACGTAGGAGCGGCATAGGCTCTTTGGAGGCATGCAAATAATTATGCCCAAACGGTGGAGCCCTCTAGGCACTATGAACAAAAACATGCCCCCTGGTCGTTGGAGCTGACCCCTGAAAGACAGGGCCGCTCAAAATAGGGTTGGGGGGCACTCGCAAAGGGGCTATGTGGCAGCTCCACTCACCGGGGCGTTGCCTGCAGGCTTCTCTTCTCGCCGGTACTCTGCTCTTCCTTAATGCGGCAGGACTCTGTCTCCGGGGCTCCCCGTCTGGATTATGTCACGTCAGTGCAACGCGGGGCTCTCTCTCATCAGTCACGGGAGCCCCGCGCCACCGCTTCTGCACTAGACCGGGCAGAAACACCGGGCTCTCTTCTGCTATCGCCGCTACCGCGGGACTCTCTCTCGAACCTGGGAGCCCCGCGTCAAGGACTCGTGCCGGCCTCTTCCGGCTCGGCTGCAGGCCAGCCCCCATCACGGGCAGGCCTGCCTGACTTCCTGGCACCTTCGTCTTCGGGCACCATGCGGGGTAGGCTCCCTCTACATCAAAAATAGAAAGCGGGGTGGGCACCCAATATGGCAATAAAGTATGCAGCGGGGTGGGCACCCGCGAGCATCAAAAGAATGCGGGGTGGGCCTCCGCCATCTAAATAGCGAAATAAGCGGGGTGGGCACCCGCAAAGCTCACAAGGAGGGGGGGAATCCCTACGAGGGGTATTCCCTCAGCCAGGGCTGCAGCGCAGCGCTGCTCAGCCCCTAGGCTCTCCTTCTCCTAGGGAAAAGCTTACGATAGAGCGCTCCCAGGGCGCTGGAAGGCTGTATCAAGCCTTTGTAAAGTGAAAGGACAAGTAAAAAGGTCCTGGAGGCATCAAGGGGGCAAGGTAGGGCCCAGGGGCCAGCACACAGGGCTCTCCAGCAGGGAGGCAGCCCCCATGGTGGTCCCTCCTGGGCCCCACCAGCAGCAAGCCCCCCTCCGTCAGGATCCAAAAGCAGAGCATTTTCATGGGGTCACAGACCCTTCTTTTATACAGCATTTTCCATTGTCTCAAAGTGTAGGGCATGGGGGAACCAGATACAACTGGTTCAGGGGAGCTGTTGAGCACTTTGTTTTGCTCAGCTCCTCTCTCCCTTTCACAGGACAGGCCAGGGACATCAGACGCACCACAGGAGGTGGAGCCAGCATTGTGGAGGGAAGGCACAGCCCTATTCAGGTCCCAGGTGCAACTCCTCCCTCCCATCTACACGCATATCTCCCTATTCACCACAGGGCAGACCCATCCTGGCTCCTGGAATTCCCCAGCCCTCTCAGCTCCTGTCAATCACAAGCCAGACATGCAATTCACATCAGGCAGACAGACACACAGCACACAGAAATGTCAACTTCTAAAAAGTGGAGTTCTCATATAGTCATAAAGGATCTGTGCATACCATTGTGCAGCATTCATTCTCACGATTCCATACATACTAAACTTGACCCTGCACTCCCCTCATACCAAGAATTACCATGGACACACATATCCTCCATGCATTCTTATGGGAGGGCAGGCCAATCTCACCACATGCACTCACTGGGCCACAGTGCTAAAGTGCCCAGAGGCCTAAAACCACTACCACCATGTCAGAGCTTAAGGCAAAAAGTTCAGGGGTGAACCTGCCAAAAAGTGCCAAGTCCAACAGTAACCATGCAAAGAAGGGGCACTTTCCTACACAGATTGTTAACAGCAGTGCTTGCCACATTCCTATGAATATGTCCTCAGGGGGTTAAGCATGTTTTCCACACCCTTCTTTTCTAAGTCTTCTCATCTCCTCAATTATCTCGGTCAGGCGTGGACGTTCTAAGTTCCTTCCCTGACCATTTTGTTGTTGGGGTTGATTGCGAGCTGTAGCAGGGTGCCTGATCCCCTCCAAAAACACGTTAATGTAAATAGGGGCACGTTGCGCTGGGATATGTCAAGTTGCTCTCAGTAGTGCTCTGGTCATCTCCTTAATTTTACTACACCTATGATTGTGTCTTCATCCATTACCTCACTATGTATTCATGTGTATGGAACTGACCAATTGACCTTGTTTTTCTCATGCCAGGGTACCAGTGTTTATTTACTTTCACAGACATTTGCATACATGACCTCATTCTTTTATTGTCAGGTTGCTCAGTCTATGTCAGGTTTTCTTTGCTAGCTTCTTCATAACTGGCATCATGGCCCTTCCTTGCTTTCAGTGTGATATTTTATTTACTTGTTGCTTTAGCTCCAGGTCTTTGTCAGACTTGGTGACTTCTATGTTTTTTGGAGGATCAAAAATGTGTGTTGATTATCTTGTGGCTAACATGATAAGGCACTTATGTGTTGACTTTGAACCCGTGATTTTTGTTTTAGCTGTTGATTGGACATCCTTCTATTTTACGGTTTTCCTATAAAAAGTACAGAGCTTGCCCCCTAGATTATCCTCAGTAGGGGTTCCGGTTCCTCACAACATATGAGTATAACACTGATTTCAATAATTGGCGCGACCCTTTCTCTGACAGGAAATCTGATTATAAATTTAAACCAGACAAAACTCATAAAGCCTTTCAGTCTGCTATTGTCTCTTGCCCACTCTCTAATGCTTGGAAGACTAGTAATCCTGATGATTGTGAATTCACGTATTAATGTTTATCACACTATGTCCCGTATTGATTATGTTTTGATTTCGAAACCTTTACTTCCCTTGCTTCAATCCTCTGAGATTGGCTCCATTTTTATTTCTGACCATGCCCCTGTTTCAGTTACTATTGATTAATCCCTTCCCACTTCCAAACATGCTAGATGGAGATGTAATAACTCCCTATTATCAGATCAAACTTTTATTTTAAAGGCTACTTCCTTTATACAAGAATCTTTTTATTTCAACAAGTCAGGTGACACTTATGTACACAACAACTGGGATGCCTTCAAGGCCTCGTTGAGAGCATTTACCATAGCATATACTGCTAGAAAGAAAAAGTCACTGAACTCACAGTACCTCTCATCCCTTAGTCATATTAAAACCCTTGAACATTCTTATTATACTTCCAAATCCCCAGCTCATCTTCGTGACCTAATCAAGGCTAAATCTGATCTAAACAAATTAGCTACCATTGATGCCTGAAACATTCTTCTTAAAATCAAAACAAAGCAGAAAGAATGTTGGCCAATTATTTAGTCAAATCAGAAAGAAAAACCTTTGGTCCCATTCGCTACACCGTTAATAACCATCTACTACATTCCGATCCTGACATAGTTTCAGCATTTCAGAATTTTTTATTATACACTATATACTGAAGATACCCATCCTACTGCAACCAATAATCAATTATTTTTTGATGGTCTCCCTTCTCCTTGCCCTATTCCGGCCGCTATGGCCCTCCTGGAAAAGGATATTACTCTTCAGGAGATTTCTGATGCAATTAAATCTTTAAAAAGAGCTAAGGCTCCTGGTCTTAATGGTTTTTCTATTGAACTTATATCCTCTTTTTCATCTATTTTTGCTCCACATTTACTTGCACTTTGTACTTCCTTTATACTCCACTCTAAAACTGAAGGCTCTTTTCTTGATGCTCTTATTGTTATTCTCCCTAAACCTGACAAAGACCTCTTCCTTTGCCAAAACTACCGCCCAATCTCTCTAATTATTTATGATTGCAAAACTTTTGCAAAAAGTCTTGCGTCTAGATTTGAAGGTGTTAGCCCCTTACTTATTAAACCTGATCAATCTGGCTTCATTAAGGGTAGGCTTTTCCCAGATAATGGCAGAATGTTCTCTAATGTGCTCCCTTTGGGGAAAAGTTATCCTGATCCGTTAGCAGCTCTATCCCTTGATGCTGAGAAGGCTTTTGATCGCATCAATTGGCTTTTAATGGTTAAAACTCTTCAGTGGTTTGGCTTTGGGCCCAAATTTCTTTCTTTCATCAAATTGTTGTATTCTGACCCTGGCGCGTGTGTTTTGGTTAATGGTTTCTTATCCCCTTATTTCAATCTATATTGAGGTACACAGCAAGGATGTCGCCTTTCTCCTCTTTTATTTCTTTTGTATCTCGAACCCTTTCTTGAGCATATTCGTCATAATCCTTGGATTACGGGCTTCTCACACAACTCTTGTGAAATTAAACTATCTGCTTATGCAGATGATATTCTTGTCTATCCCTCCAAACCCCTAACCTCCTTACCTCTCTTTCTGCAGGAAATTTACCTATTTTCTAAAATACCTGGCTGTAAACTAAATTTTTCTAAAATTGAAATATTGCCCCTCAATTCAATTTGTTATCAATTCATGTTTGCTGATACCAACTTTAAATGGTGCCCATCTATAATTAAGTATCTTGGCATGTGGTTTCCCTCTACCATCCCTCAAACTCTTTCCCATAATTTTACTGCTTTAAAAATTAAAATTCAAAATGTACTTTCCTCCTGGTCCCCACTATATTTATCCTGGTGGGGCCGGTTGGATGCCATTAAAATGATGATTGTACCACTTATTCTCTTCCTACTCTCTATGTTACCCTTCAAAATCCCTAATTACTATTTTAATCACATCAATTCCATTTGCACTAAATTCCTTTGGAATAACAAACTGGCCCATATTGCTTTGACTAAATTAGTCAAACCAAAGAACAAAGGAGGTGTATGATTTCCTAACTTTAAACTGTATCCCACTGCTTTTTTAATTAGACAAGCATATGCACTGAACAGATAATACCACGATGTTCCAATTCCTAGTTAGATCTGTTTTGAACGCTCTCTTTTACATGACTTCTCATGTCTAATTGCACCTTTATATCTAAGCATCTTATTCTAAAATACTCCCAGCACTTGTTACATTCACTGTATATAGATGGCTCTAACTTTCATCAAGCTTTCCTTGCATCTTCTATTTGGTACAATAAATTCCTTAAGTTCCGCAACAAATCTTTCTATTTTAAACATTGGAAATAAAAGAATATTCTATATGTTCACCAACTTGTATCTAATAACTCTGTTATTCCTTTTAGTACATTACAACAATGTTATGATCTATCCTCCTCTTGCTTCTCTCAATATGTTCAATTATCACAAGCACGTAAATCTTTTATCGTATCAAAAACTTTCCAATCAATGGTACTCCATCTACTCCCCTAACTCCTTTACACAACGTGTCCTCTGACACTAACCCTAAAGCCTCCTTTATATACAAACTTTTATCCACTCATACTTCTGAAAGACCAGAATCCCCAATTGAACTTGCTTGGGAACTATACCTCTCAATCATTCTCTCACCTACAAAATGGGATAAGTTATGGCAAAACAAAAATTCCACCTCTAGAGCTGCTAACATTACCCAATCTCTACTCTTTCTGTATGACAGAGCTGTTATGACACCAGTGTTTATACATAAATTCAACCCTTCTTCCTCTCCTCTCTGTTGGTCCTGTACTTCCTCCGATGGTACTCTATCCCATTTGATATACTATTGTCCCAATGTTTAAAAAGTTTGGAAATCTATCTGGGCTAAATGTTCCCAGATTGTTCACTTTTGTATCCCCTTATCAATTCATAATGTATTCCTTGACTCCTTATCAGATGATGTTCATAATACAGTGTTGAAATTGAAGTTGCTTGATCTTTTTATTGCTCTTGCATTTAAAGTTGTTCCTACCTGTTGGACGGATAATTCCAAAATTTGTATGTTACAATGGTGAAATCTTATTTGTGACGAACATAGAATATCTATTGCTTCATCTTTATCTCTGCCCTAAGAAATGAAGTCTGACTTACTTTGCTTACTGTCCACTGCTTTTCTATCTTCATACCCCTCTTTACATTAATACTCATTTGACAATTATTCTGTCTTCCTTTCCTTTTTCTTTCTTTTTCCTTTCCTCCTTCTTTCTTCTTTCTTTGTATTATTAAATTGTTCAATTAATTATAATCCAGATGGTATCCTAATCTTTCTCTTCTCTTATTTTCACTTACTGCACATAGTTGTAATTAATAGTTTCTCTAATGCATAATTCATATTGTTTGCATCCTCTTATTGTGTATTCTAAGATGTCACTCTTTTTTCTTGTGCCTAATTATATTCCTGGTACCTGTTTACTTACTCAATAAAAATTATTTAACACAAAAGAAATATCGCCAGTCTCTTTGGAATATTGTCCCCAACCTTCCCTACCATTCTAATATCAAGAAGCAGGTGATGATCAGGGAGATTCAACCCTGAATCAGGTCTAATAACACTGTGGACAGGAGACAGGCTGAATATAGGCAATCTAATGTTGGTCCCTGTGTCTATTTTAGAAGACCTACGTTTGGTGCTTATTTTATTGGACATCTGTGCTGCTTTTGACAATATCAATCACAAGACTTTTAAAACAACATGAAGTGAGGTGGAAATAAGAGAAAAGTGGTGATGATACTGATGTCATTTCTACAATGATGCTTGCAGGCAGTCTCTTTCTTGTCTTTTAAGTCCATACCCACCACCGTTACATGCGAAGCTTCATAGGTGTGTGACGTTTATTTAATATTCATTTATTCCCATTGGTGAAATTGCTTAAGCCTAGAAAAATATAGATATGCCGACAACACGGTGTCCATCTTTAAGCTAAAACTGTTGGATCAAACGAATAAGGTGAATTTTTTGAGACTGCCTGCTGCATTCAGACACTCTCACAAAAAAACCTTTAGGTACAAATATTCCTGTATTTTTTATTTTTGCACCTGTCAGTGCCTCTCCACACTGTACCTGTCTGGGGTGGATTGTTCCAGCCTGATTTCAAATGCCTTTGCTTAAGAAACCGTAATAAACAGAATCCCTTTCTGGGCACATAAACTCTTAGCAAAATTGTATGACATTTAACACCACCATAGCATCAACATTAGGTATGTTTCCATAAATCTTAGGCAAATTGCGCTCTTCCTTCAATTCGGTGTTTTAGAAGAATGGTAGTAAGTGATGTCTGATGGGCTGATAATAACAGTCTTAATGCGTGATTGTATAGACATAATTCCCTCTTATCTGTAATTGGCAATAAGGTGCATCCTGTTCTCCATTCGGAACACAAACTGGTAACACAAACTCCTCAGGCTTCTTACTCTCACTACTTTTCACAGAGTTAACTACAAGTGCGCAATCCCTATCCTTTTACACACTTGCAAAATATCCTGAAAGTTTCTTTACATATTTGAAAATGTTGGGAAACGTTTGCCAGATGCTAAATGACTTTTGGCCCAGCATTTGAAAATTCCCACAGCTACTTCCCACAGTTACCTCCATCACGGTCATCCTCAAACTTAGCTTCCCTATCAACAGCTCACACCAATCTCCTCTCTCGCGACTTGGCTTCCTGTGCATTTCCTTTGTTCTCCCCAGTATTGCCTCAGTTTATGTTATATGATTTATCTTTGATGTGTTGTAGAGTTTCCACTAACATCTCCAAAGTAACCATCCCCTCTCAACAACATTTATTCTGGTCCTTTATTATTATTGGTTCTCTGAATCAATTAGTTTCTCATCATTCCAGTTTGAAGCTCGCAATAATTGTTTGTGGAAATTAATGCACATAAAGTGCCCCATAATATTCAATAAGCCCCTTTTGTGTCTGCCCTCATGCCATCAAGACATCACTGCCTTTCTATTACCTCATTTTATTAAGTAGAGAACAATGCCAAAATCATCCAAATCCTTCTCCTTTTTTGATTGGGGGGGAAGTTTTATGTAGCACAAACTAGACCCAAAGGTAGCAGAGTGCTTTACATGAGCACCAGTTGCATTACAGAGGGACACACTCATTTTGTTAGGCACAGGGAGATTAAGTGATTTGGCCACAATCACAAGATGTTGAGTGTCCCCGCTGAGACGCTAACCTGGTTCCCCGAGGTTGACAGCTCTAGCAGTTGGGTTATTATCTACACATGGAACAGGTAAATGGTACAAAGCACAGCTTCCTTCCAGCCCAAATGAATGCTTTACCACAGTCTCCTTCTCAACCCTGTAATAATTTCCCCTGCGAGAATTTCAAGATAGGCATAAACACCCTCATTCCATTCTGCAGTCAAGACTGGGATCCTTTGTTGTTCACAGAAACATGGGGTCCTATTATTCCTTGAATCACTCTCTATCCCAAGAGTCACTTCTGTTGGCTGATGTCTATCCCCCTACTGAATGTCTCAGCCCCAAGTCAGAGGATGTGCCTCTCCACACAGCCCACACAACAAAATCCACATGGTCAACATACAAGACTGCAACTGTGTTCTACGGTGTCTAGCACTTCATAAATATATTAATACTCCTTCACAGATTCACATGTAAATCAATCAGTTCAGCCAGTGCAAGTTATAGTTAAAGCAATTCCTGAACAGGTTGAGTCCTAAAACAGTAATACTTAGGCCCAAAATATTTGTTTAAACAAACTAAAAGACCGGCAAGAGTAAAGGTTGACGGCTTCAGTTGCATGCCACTCAAATATGTGTATTCTTCCCTTCCACTCACGCCATGTCAATCAATCAATCAATCAGGGTTCTTGTAAAGCATGACTAATCACCCGTAAGGGTCTCAAGGCGCTGGTAAGGGGGTTTGCAATTCACTCGAAGAGCTAGGTCTTGAGGTCCTTCCTGAACTGAGGCAGTGACAGTGATTTTCTGAGATGCAGACCATGTCCATGTCCAAGCAGTTCAGCATGCAATAATGTAACACGTACCTCATGATGGCTGTAAAGAACTCTTCCTCACTTGACCTTGTTTTTAACTAGCAGGGTTAGTCAAGATTAGCATCAGACATCTCCAGTGCTCCTGCTTCAGCTCTGGCTCTCCCGGTTCCATAAACTGCATCAGGAGCACCTTAATTTTGCTGGTTATGGTTCTGGGAATGATAACAGAAGGGGCTAGTGTGCTTGTGCCCCCATGCATATTGTGACAATCTTAGCTTATAACTGTTGAGTGCTAATGCTCCCCTCACTTCCGGGACACCGGCAGCAGTGGTGTAGCTGCAGGTGGGCATTGGCTTGTGTAGGTTGTGCGAGGGTAGTCCTTACTGCGGGAAGAAGGCGCAGACTTGCAGCATGCGAAAATAGCCAGGTTTCTAGTTTACCCACCAACCTCACTCCCAGTCATCACACTTTGAGGAAGCAACTGAAGCAGAAGTATTGGTACTCAGGGCATCATGAAAAGTAGTGACAAGAAGTGTGGTGGTGTGGTGCATCCCTTCTTGTGTTCACCAGCCACAGCCTGTGCAGGTAAGAGTGGTGGGGCAGTGGGGACAGGGTTGGGGGGATTTTGACAGACAACGACAAGAGAAAATAAATTATTTATTTAATTTTCCCTCTGCATTGTCTGTCGAAATCCCCCCCACCTGGCCCCACCAACCCACCGCTCTTATCTGCATGGGCCACGGATGTTGTGTGCCCTAGGATACTAGGATACTAGTTCAGAATATCTCACTACCATCTTGGGCTATGAACTACTGGGTTTTTCCCTAAACAGTCAGGGAGGAGCCCTATACTCTGGCCTGTTGTGCTATAGATCTCCGGCTGGCTCCTTATCAGAGGTAACAGAGCTCATTGACCTGATCCATTACTTATTCAACTCCCACACCAGACTTCTGGTATTGGGAGATTTCAATCTATGGCCTGATGGACCAATGGATTCTGCTTTTAAAGATCTGGAGCAGGCCTGTAGTAATGTACAGCTGAAACAGTTAGTTACCCTGCCGACCCATTCAAAAGGTCATATTTTAGATATGATTGTTGCAGATGTAGGGAATGTAGCTTTTCAGAACACTCAACCTCAATGCTGGACAGACCATGCACTGGTTCATTTCACCCTTTCTCTTCCCGCAGCCTCTATGAAGAAAGGCAGCTTCGGCACTGCTAGGGTGGGTAGACAATGGTCCAAGCTCGTGAAGCAGTCCACTCTGCCTGCCTTACTTCCGATGGGTTTTTCGTTAGGAGACAGTGTGAACGCGAGCTATGAAATGCTTAGTCAACGAATTGTGGCTTCACTTGACTCATTAGCCCCCTTGCGAAAAATTAGAGACAAGCCCACTCCTGCTATGCCATGGTTCTCAGAGGAACTGCTCCAAGCTAAACTCCAGTGCAAGAGGATGGAGCGTGCCTGGAGGAAACAGTATCGGGAATCTGATAGAGCTTGTTATAGGCGAACCCTGGCAACCTATAAAACACAGATTAAATGTGCCAAAGCTAAATTCCTAGAGGACTCCCTATTGTCGGCGGCTAATAAATCTCAGGCGCTGTTCAAAATTGTCAAGGATCTCTCACGCCCCGCCTGTACTGCTAATGATGTCCCTGTATCTCAATCTTTGTGTGACTCATTGGCATTGGCCTTTGAGGAGAAGATTGCTTCCATCTTGAACAATCTCGCTATTTCATCAAGTTCCGTCACTCAGCCCTTGCCTACTCCCACTTTGACATCGGTCATGGGGGGTGATGTCGGTCCAGCACGTCTAAATAGCTTTCCGGTTCCATCCTTTGAGAAATATAGTGCTCTGGCTGATAGCGTCTCCTCTGGCTCTCCCCTTGATCCACTTCCCCATAAATTTTGGAAGTTATTTCGGGAAGAACTCTTCCTGCCATTATTTGCGACCTGCTGTCAATCCCTCAGGTCTGCACGAGTACCGGACTGCTGGAAGCTGGCAGTGGTGTCCCCTCTTCTTAAGAAGGAAACTTTGGACCCTTCTTGCCCTGCCAACTACAGGCCCATTTCCCTTCTTCCTTTTCCAATTAAAATCTTGGAGAAATGGGCCACAAAACATCTTTCCAGCTATCTGGAGAGTAATGCTTGCCTGGATGCGGCTCAATTTGGATTTAGACCAGCCCATGGGACAGAGTCAGCATTGGTGACTGTGCTTGATGACCTTAGGACGCGTGCTGACCAAGGCCGGGCAGCCTTCTTAGTGCTGCTCGATATGTCGGCCGCGTTCGACACGGTCAGCCATGTGATCTTGCTCAGGAGGCTGGAGGAAGTGGGGGTGACTGGCTTGGCCCTTGATTGGCTGACGTCTTATCTGGATAACAGACACCAGGTAGTGGCCCTCCCACCGTTTAAATCTACTATTAGGAGGGTTGGTCAGGGTGTGCCTCAAGGGTCAGCCATCAGTCCTATTCTTTTCAATCTCTATCTCCGCCCCCTGATCAAGCTGATAAAGTCTTTTAGCATCGCAGTCACCAACTACGCGGATGACACCCAACTTATCTTCTCGTTTGAGGGTAAGGAGGCGGTGTCACAAGAGATCTTTCATCGCTGCATGACTTCCACGGCAGATTGGCTGTGTCACAACTCTTTGCAATTTAATAGTTCAAAAACTGAGGTTCTACACTGCTCAACTGACCGCACCCCCAGGCCTCTTCCATTGAATTTCTGGCCATCGTCCTTTCAGGGCACCAGTTCATCAGCAGACTGTGTGCGGAATTTGGGAGTTTTCTTCGGCTCCAACCTTCAACTGGATGCTTCTGTTAATAAAACAGTGGTTACGTGCATGGTGCTGTTTCGCACGTTAAGAAAAATGTTACCTCTACTCCCAGCGCAGGAAAGACCAGAGGTAGTGCGGAGTACCATCTTAAGTAGACTAGACTACTGTAACGCACTACTTCTGGGAGCCCCTGCGACTTTGGTGGGTAAACTGCAACGTGTGCAGAATTGTGCGGCTAAGCTGGCTCTGTCACCCTGACGTGTGGATTCCTCCATTACTGCGCTTAGGGACCTCCACTGGCTGCCGGTCCCTCAGCGGATCAAATTCAAAGCCCTCTGTATGGTATTTAGAGCTCTTCATGAACAAGGCCCCATTCCTTTACAGAACATGTTCTCTTGGTATATCCCGTCTAGATCTCTCCGCTCTGCTACAGCTTGCCTGGTGGTAGTTCCAAAAATCCTGAGGACTCGGCTGGGAGGCCGGTCCTTTAGATTTACAGCAGCAACCTTGTGGAACTCTCTACCGCTGGCTTTGAGGAGCATGGGAGATCTCCCCTCTTTCAAGAAATCCCTGAAAACTCATCTTTTTCCAAGAGTGGCGTAATTTTCTTACGCAGTGGATTGTTTTTTATCGTGCAGGTTCCATCAACAGTCTAAGCGCCAGGATGCCCGTCGGGTGATAGTCATTGCGCTATATAAGTATATCTATACATACATACATACATACATACATACTACTTGCCTCCCAATTTTCCATCCAATTGCCATTGACTTAAAATTGAGCATTTGGGTACGATAACAGTAATTTTGGCATGGGGGCAATCAGCCTTAATCAGAGAATGTAAACGGGCGGGGGCTTTTTTCTTTCAAGATTTTGTGGCACAACCATAGAGCTTTAAAATTCACATTATTGGGGATGTTTATTGCTTGAAATAGAATGAAGTCTGGAGAAAATCACGAGACGTTGGGCCCGATTCACAGAACTAACTTAAGACAAAATCCTAAACTTACTACCATTTTGGTATTCAAAGAATGCACTTACTACTTTTGGTATTCACAGAATGCACTTACTACTTTTGGTATTCACAGAATGGATTTACGACTACTAACTTTACGTCCGCACTCGGGCTGGAAAGTCCGGCCCGGAGGCGGAGCTTCCGGCCCGGAGGCGGAGCTTCTGGTCCAGAGGCGGGGCTAAATCTCCGCCACTGGCCGGAATCCCCACCACCGGGCCGTAAGCTCCGCCTCCAGTCCGGAAGCCCCGCCTCCGGGCCAGAAGCTCCACCTCCAGGCCGGAAGCTCCGCCTCCAGGCCGGAATTTCCGGCCCGAGTGCGGACGTAAAGTTAGTAGTCGTAAATCCATTCTGTGAATACCAAAAGTAGTAAGTGCATTCTGTGAATACCAAAAGTAGTAAGTGCATTCTGTGAATACCAAAAGTAGTAAGTTTAGGATTTTGTCTTAAATTAATTCTGTGAATCGGGCCCTTGGTATATGAAATTTGGTGTCAACTATCTTACTCTACTTTGCCTGCCTAATTTCATTTTAATTACTTTGATTCTTGACTATTTTATCACACAAAGGCTTCAGAAGTGTGTTGTGACTTGAATCCAGTACCATCTTGAAGGAAGTTTCAAGAGCCGGTACATAAAGCTAAAATGGCACATTTTAAACAGTAAAAGTTATAGGAGTTTAAAGTCCCTCCCTAATGCAACTGGCCATAGCCCAGCTTGTAAAACATCAAAAATGATGCTTTATCATATATACATTATTCCAATTATTGTAATCATTTTAATAACTTTTGTTTCCACAGAACTTCCGCAAACACACACTTCAAGTGGCGAATGCATAGTACAAGTGGCAAACGCATACTTCAAGTGGCAAACGCATACTTCAAGTGGCAAACGCATACTACAAGTGGCAAACGCATACTTGAAGTGGCAAACGCATACTACAAGTGGCAAACGCATACTTGAAGTGGCAAATGCATACTACAAGTTTAAAATGAAATCTGACTGTCTGAGGACTCTTGCTGATCCATTTAGCTAATTACTAAAAGAAAGAAAATAAGCTAGGAAAAACTCTTTCAAAGAATTCTACATTAGGAAATGCCCAAAAGGTGCTTCACTTCCATTCTACTCATCATTAGCTTACTTTAAGAAAGAGTCCCCCTTATTTATTGAGATTCAAACATTTCCAGAAATGAGTCATCCTGTAAACAGTCAGTGAATGGAACCCCTCCGACAAACGGTGGCAAACCTCTAGATTATGAAAACAAAGTCAACAAACTCTAATCCAACAAATGTTCCTAAAGAAACTGACCAGGAGGCTGAAGCCCAGGCACTTGAGCTGAGCACGAATGAGATCTAGCTTAATGTCATCGCTGAACAATCCTTTCAGGAAATCTATTAACTTGTAGCATTAACAAACCCTATAATAACACCGAAAACAATTTAAAGCTGAAAAATTTGCCAACTTTATTAATGTGTGCAATAGGAGATTTTTTTAGAATTCAATGAGCAAGAAAAGAACACATTAGCAAGGAACACGTTATTAAACATTCTGGACCCATCCATTTCTTAACGCTTTAAATTTCCAGTCAAATTAACTGGAGTTACAAATTGACTTATTACACACATTAGCACAATTTATGGCTGGAATAGGTAAAAAGCTAGAACATTTGAGTACTCATATACATACAACATTAAGGTGAATTAAAGATATTAGGTTACATGTGCTCCTCTATTATTCTCATTGCCAAAGGTTTTAGACGCCCTTATATCAGAGGTAAAAATACTAAGAGACAGATTTACAAGCCCCTTCATCATTTTTGCGCCGCCGTTGTGTCACTTTTTGTGATGCAGCAGCAGCTTAAAAATGAGGCCCATTTACAACGTGATGCATCTAGGGAGATGCGTCAGGTTGTAAAGCCCTGCGTCAGGTATAATGTATGCAGGGTGGGCTTTCCAACGCAAAAAAGCCTCGTAGAAGTGACGCAGTGAAATCTACAAGATCTCACTGAGCCACTTCTAGAATGCCACTGCGTCAGATTCTTACACCTGTTTGAAGCAGGCATTAGGAGTGACGCAGCACGATGAGGATAGGACTCCCCCTGCATTCCTGGAGTTGCGTCGTGCTTGCAACACGACTCCAGCGATGTGTGGCTTGTGCGTCAACGGATGCGTCAGAATTTCTGACGCATCTGTCAATCCTTGCACCATGGTGCGCCGTATTGTAAATACGGCACATCCATAGTGGCGCGAGGGTTTCTCAGGGTGGCGCACGGAAAGTGACGCATCTTTACGGATGCGTCACTTTCTTGTAAATCTGCTTCAAAGTGATTGCAAAAGGCAAAAGCACAGTCATGTCAAGCCACTGGAGGATATTGCAACTACTTCCAGGACATTGCTAACTCAACCGCAGGAGAATCAATTACAAAAGGAACAGCAGGCAACACAATTGCACACTCCAGCGAATGTGGATGTGATTCAGTGTTCAAAATCACTACCCATAACCATTTCTACTAATGATAAAGAAAGAGTGATCCTAGAGATGTCTTCAAAAGATGCACCCAGAGGGATGACAATAAGAGAGTTAAAATGGCTTTGGAACTCTTACAACAAAAACATCATAACTGCAACACAAATCATATTGGTACCATCATAAATACATTATATTTGAAAAGAAGCAGAACAGACAACTGACAGATAAGGTTGGGATTGCACAAAATGTTTAAGTTGCTATAGAAAATATACACTTAGATGAAACCATGCATAAAGAGTCGGTAGGTAAAATTTGTGGCAGCTCTGACGGGTCATGGATGGCCATGCATATGCACAAACAATACAGCGATGACCCCCAACCAGTTCAAGATGATCCAAAAATGCAAGTTCCAGCACTGCTAATGACCCATAGCCACATAAGAGAGGAAGAGGAACTTGCATTAGACTCTTCCAACGGTGTCTCACAAAATCGATTCCTAATCGATTCTGTATTAAAGACCTTTTCCTCAAAATTTAAAATCATATAAAAGACAAATACAAAAGAAACACAGATATAGAGCATCCGGCTTGTTCAACCTGCCACAGAAAGAATTGATGGAGCAGCATACAAGCAAATTGCTGTTCCATCCAGAATACATGTCAAAGGGCAGTTTTGATATCTTAAATCGTGGAAACATCCTCAAGTTGTTATCAGCCCACCGAGAATTATCACATCTGACCTAAGCTTGTATATTTGTAATTGAATTTCAAGCACTACAAAGCTTTAAAATGTTTTAGTCCTAATAAACTTTCTTAGGCCATAGAAGTGCACAGTGCACATACAACCAATGCATGTTAAAAAAAACAGTAAGCAATACGAACATTTGTTATTTTCACAATGCTTCCCAAAAGACAAAGTCAACTTCCCCCTAAGAGCAAGTAACACCATGAAACAGCAAAAGCATCTACAAAATTCTAAAAGAGGTTGGGTTGAAAAGGGCTCGTCATGCCGATTAAGGAATCGTTGTTTTTTTCTTTGTTCGGCAAATGCGCACAAAAAACATTCCCATAAAATCTTTAAAACAATAAATCCTTAAAACCATGATAAAAGACGTAAATTGACATTTCTTGTTTGATAACTTAACCAGGAATAATGCTAGCAACAGAGATTCAAGCGTGGCAGGTGCCAATAATGGGCTTAAAACTTTATACAGATCACCTTATCAACAACAATGAAAAGCAATGCAGTACTTAGGGTCCAACACTGCCCTGCCTAATTCTCCATATTCCCATTTGAAAATGGGACGGAGCAAACACAGTCAGTGGTGATGTGTTGGATCTAAAGATTCTGGAAACAGCCCTGAAGTCCCAAATCCCCATGCTCCTGCAGAGTGGGAGGATCCACTTCGTTCTGCTGTTTAAATAGCGCTGCAGAAAAATAAAATATGGTTAGTGCATTCTTTCATCTGGGGGCAAAGGGGCAGGTCAGATTTGGGTCACTGTAATATAACTTCCAGTAAGCAGTGAAAGTGTGCAGTGGTAATGCCCCAAAACGAAATTTTATGTACAAGGTTTTTGCCAATGGGCGTTCAATGGAATCCATGTATTCTTCCATACGGAAGTTATCTTTAAATTCCAGTAAGGCTAATGTCAAAGTCCCCAAACTCCTGGTCCTACTAGCTTCTCCATCTATGCAACTCAGGTACATCCCCTTAAGTGCAGTCTTTGACATACCACCCATAGCTCCCAGGTTAGTCCATAAATGTTTCCATCCCATCTTTGTCAGGAAGATCCTAATATGCCGTAACTAGGGGATCCTGAAGACCCCGGGCTGCCGAAGAATCTCCTCCAGTCCCACCCAATACATGGCTAGGGCCACTGAGTCCCATAGCTGTCTCCAGTACAACAAAGGTCTAAGGGAGGCTTTTTGATCAATGGAGCTCTGGCCGATGTGCAGTCGCAATGGCAGAAGCCTCGATAAAACTGTATATTTGTCAGAAAATATAAATGTCAGGACTATGCTAGACTGATTCAGTTCACACCCTTAGGATATTTTGGCCTATCTCCCACAATACACTATATGGACGCCTAACTTCACAGGCCATCAAATGTGTGCGCAATCTCAGAACATGACAACCTGATCCCCCAAGGAGATCGTGATAACAGATCTATAATTCGTTTAGACTCTCATGCATATCCAAAGAAATACACAAGAAATACTCCTCAAGGCTTTTCAATATTTATTTAAGTACGGTGATTCTCGTGTAAAATACGCGCTCTGTGATAATGAGTAAAATGAAACAGCATAACAAGAAAGGTGAAAAGAATGAACATTTCCACCATTGTGCAGTGAATAAGTACAGGCATATAATTTCAGTATATAGTTGTACTTCTACATAGTGCTCCCTAACCTAATCTTGCCTAGGAGGTGTGATCTGCCAATCCTTGCCCAGGTGATAAAACTCCCCGTTGCCTCTGGGTAAGTGTCATCAGGCTGTCCATCTCAGTATAGAGCTGGACATCCTCATGTTGGTGTGCAGGAATCAGCTGAGCTGGAATTCCAACATGAAGTAACCTTGTGGTGTCAGGCCGTAATTGTTTATTCTAGTTGGATAGCGCTGTTGCTTTTCAGACAATAACATAATAACATTTGCACAGTAAACTTTATCCCTTGTACTGAATGTTCACGGTATTGTGATAGTATGCCTACGGGCCGGAAATGTAAGCAATGCAGATTCAGAGAATGTTATTCTGCATGGTCATGCATATGAATGTATGTCAAAAGTCACCGTGTGTAAAAGAGAAGGCAACTTAAGAAATGTGAGTGCTTAAAATGGCAGCGTTTCCTACCAGGCCTATCGTGACCACGTAACAGTGCTTTAGTTAGTTCCTCAAGACTTTCAATATAGAATTCAGCATCAAAGTCTCAGATAAACTTCTACACTCACCAGAAATTGCAAACATGCCGTTGGAACATATATTGGATAGCACAAGCTGAAGACACAATTTCTATCTTGAAGTGCTTTGATATACGTTTGTTCCAAGTCAATTTCTGTGAATAGGATTTCCCTTTAATTTGATACACTGAATATCATAATAAACACGCAATGGCTTTTGCCACTCATAATCAACTATTCATCCCGTCATGCTATATTTCCACTGCTCATACTTAAAGTTAATATCAATCTTTCAAATATGGAAAAGAAAAATGATATTCACATTTACAACAATTAATTTAAGACCTAAAAAATACACATCCAGTTGCCCAATGGTTAATCACTGGAGTTTTCATTTCGAACTTGATGAATGACATTCTTGAAGCGGGTACTGTTTATTTTTTACGAGGTTTCCTGCAGCAGTTTGGAGTAATAACAAGCATTTACAATGCAATAGGTCTCACATTTGCGAGAGTTAGAGCTATTGGTGCTGTAAATGACAATGTCTTTTACCTATGTGTTTTGGTTAGGAGTGTAGTGGATGTATGTGGTGTGGAGTGGAATTAGGTGTGTTGGATTGGAATTGTTAGTTGTAAAATTGTTTGTGTTGTGTGGAGTGATTTGTGTAGTGGAATTATGTAGCATAGCGTGCAGTGGAAATATGTGTATAGTGATGGAATTTAGTGCACTGGAATTATGTGAAGTGTGATTGTGTGTCAGAGTGTAATTATGTGGAATGGCATTTTCTGTGTAGAGTGCTATCTTGAGTTTAATTATGGTGTTGCATCTGCTTGAGTTAGGGCTACTGGCATTGTTAATCACAATTTATTTTGCCCATGTGTTATGGAGTGTATGTATGTGGGATGTAGTGGTATTATGTGGTTTGGATTGGAATTTTTAGTTGTGGAATTGTGTGTAGTGGGATTGCCTGGTGTGAAGTGGATTTGTGTAGTAGGATTATGTGGCCTGGTGTAGTGGAATTATGTGGCTTGATGTGTAGTGGAATTATTTGGTATTGAGTGTAGTGGAATCATGTGGAGTGGGATTGTGTGTTACGGGGTGTAATTGTGTGGAATGGTATTGGGTTGTAGAGTGATATGTAGTGGAGTTTAATTATGGGATTTAGTCTCAAATTATGTGCTGTGCATTGGAAATGTGTGGAGTTGAATTGTGTGACATGGCACTGCATATATAATCAACACTAACCGGTCAAAAGAAGCACACCACAGAAGCAATCACGTTCAACAATCAGGCAAGATGACCTATGCCAAACAGCAAGTATAGAAGAACACACGCACATAAAAGCACACCGGATTCAACTACACTACCATAACCCTAGCACACGGATTATTACTTGATTGGTGTGTGTATACCAGAACCATGCAGCAGCCCTTAGTCCAGGCAGCACAGAGTCCTGCTGCAAAACATCATTTTGTCAGGTTGTCTACCGTCTAAGTATTTTCAACAGCATATCCAGAGATAAACCTTTTTTAAATTAAGATGTATGTTAACCACAAATTAAAAAAATGGTGACAAGGAATGTCCCGGTTTACAAATCCTCAGCATTTATAGCTCAAATGAGGGAGCCAGACACACATGACAACGTCTTATGAGCATTACAGCACACCAATCTGTATTTTGTCTGTAAATACCTCTACTTATTTTTGCAGGGAAACTCGCCGATTATAGCTAAAAGAGGACCACAGCAATCAAGCAAGAGTGGAGACTTGGGTTTCATTCAGTTAGAGCCAGGTTACCTCATATCGATGGATGGCATTTTTGAAAAGAAGATAAAAAATGTAAATAAAAAAGCAGGGCCAGAGACTCAAAACAGTTTAAGGACTCAATTGTGTATGGAAAACAAGACTCACTATACATTATTTTAATGGAAAGACAAATATTTGTGGGTGCATATGTGAAAACTGTACCTCTATCTAGGCTCTAGGGAAACATTAAAAAAGATTAAAAGAAATCATAAATCCCACTTGTGTTAAAGCAACAAAGTATTATTGCGTTTCCCTCGGGCTACATCCACCGTAACAAATCACTGCAGCTGATAACATACTTGGGCAAAAAGAAAAAGCAGCAGGTCACTCCCTTGTGGGAAGTAAAACACACCATCCATATGGTAATGCGATGCATAGCCCCAAGGGTAGCCCAATGAAAGCATCAACACAACCTGCCGACAGCATGGCACCTCTGGCTGTTCGACGGAGGAGGAGGTGGTGTGCAGGGGGCCAGACTTGCTAGAAATAAAATACCAATTTAAAATTATTAAAATTAAGAAAGCATTCAGTGGGAGTCACCTCCGGTGTGTCTTATATGTACAGTGACAGATCAACAGGCACCCAGCGAGGGTGCATGTAACTAACGTGGGAGCTGCATCACCTGCCCTGCTCACAGCTGCAATATGTATTGTTGCTGCTGTAGTTAGCGTTACGGGGCCCATGCTGATGGAGGCCTGGTGGATGTGAAGACCCAGAAGCTGCTGAGAGGATTGGTGAGGGGGGGTGGTGGGGCAGAAACACCCACAGACAAACCTGCTCCATGGTCTTTTTGGTGACGTTGTCCCAGACCTCGCACTCGATTAAGGATTCCACTCAGGGATATTATTCCTACCTGGTTATTTTGTGGTGATCCCAACTGGTACCTCAGAGGGTTCATTCTGCAGTGACTGGACACATCCTAGAAAAGTAGCCAAAACACCTAGGAATTCCAATTGGAAGGGTGAATGTGACCTAGACACAGCTGCAGAAGAAAAACTAAAGACACATTTAGAAGAGCCAGGGTGACATGTCAAATATGGTGCAAGAATGAATGCTGAAGCCACCGTGCACTTACTGGCTGTTCGGCCAGCTTTGGGGGCTCCTGTTCCACAGCACAGACCGGCAGGACAGCTCCACGGCCATGATACAGCGGGCAGAAGGCAAAAACAAAACACAAAAAAACCAAGAGGCACGTGTGCATAGGCTCCCGTGGCTGATAAAATCAAATATGTGCCAAGCCAATCAGAATGAAAGGCCTCAGCACAGGAGTAGGAGGCTCTGGAGAAAATGTGAGAGAAAAGGGGATGCTCTGGCTGAGGGAGGAGAGGCATTCACTGCACATATTTCAAAAATCTAAAAGCAGCCCGAAGCCCCTTAAAAGAAAGCCCAAAACATAAGTACTATCCTACCAAAAAAGTCCAATTGACGGTGGACATCGAAAATTGCAAAAAAGCCTAATGAAATGCAACCAACGAAGAAGGAGATACGGCGTGGGAGGCAGCACTAACACAAATGTGGCATTAAGAGAAGGTGGGAGGGAGAAATACTATAGTAAATTCTACGCAGCTATTGCACCAAAGTCGAACACAGGAAACAGTAACAGAGCAGGAAAACAAGACAAAAATAGTTCCACAAAGAACAGAGAAAGAACCCCAAGAGTAATGAGACAGTACTTAGTCCTTGCTCCGTGGGAGGAAAGGAAGAGAAAAAGGAGGGACAAAGAGGCAGGACTGACCACTAGCAAGCAAGGGTTTCTAAGAGACACTAACATAGACAAATGAAAAGCACAGGCAAGCATTCTGTGGAGCTGCAATTCCGCAAAGTAATTACAACAGGTCCCTAAGCGACAGTGCAAGCATTGTCTAGACTCGACCTAAAAAACACACAAGCAAGGAGAGTCATTTTACTCAGCATGTCATTCAGCAGGCATGAGAGTGACAAACGGTTTATTTCTGACAAATGAACCAATAAGCCATTATCATGTTTCTGCAACCAGAAATGCAACATTTGCTTACTCATTAATAATTTTACCATTTTGTAGGACAGTTAAGTAGTTTAAATCAGAAACAAAAGTGACAATTCCCACTAGTTATTTTTGATGTGACTTGTAATGTTCATCTTAGCTTTGGAAAAGTTTACTGAGGCAAACTCAAATGGAAAATATCCAAGAGACTGAAATGACAGGTGAATTATTTTTTTATTGTACTATCAAACTATTTCAAACATGGCATGTTGATCAACATGCCTCCATTGGCCAACAAGCTGTCTATCTCAGTGAATGGGAGGTTTTTGTTAATCTGATTATATAACATTTCTGTAACCTGCCCAAACCAAGGATATCTACAGCCAGATTTATGTAGAAAGCATTTTGCGATTCCCTAATTGCGAATCACAAGGATTTGCAATTAGGAAATCGAAAAATGCAATGTATGAAGGTGTATAGTACACCTTTTGCGATTCCTAGGGGGTCGCAAATGACCTACCTCATGAATATTAATGAGGTAGGTCGCAATTTGCGGCCTCCTAGGAATCGCGAAAATCACAGGATGGTGGCCTGCTGAGATCAGAAGACCACCATGTCCGTGATTGCTTTTCAATAAAGCAATCTTTTTTTTTTGTAAAGTAGCCCATTTTCCTTATAGGAAAACGAGATGCTTTACAAAACGTAAAATGAAAAGTTTTCTTTTAATTTTTTGAGAGCCGGCACTGCCCACTCATAAAAATGGTTTTACAAACATTCAGAGAGGGGAAGGGGTTCCTAGGGGACCATTTCCTATTTGTGAATGGGTTACCACCTTCGTGAAGTAGGTGGTAAAATGCAAATGTTTTGTGACCGCAATTGCGGTTACAAAACATTCATACATACCCATACGATTAGGTATTAGCAAAGGACGCCCTAACCACGCCCTTTCCTAATACCGAATCGCAAACCCATTTTGTGATTCGGTAACAGGTTACCGAATCGCAAAATTGGGTTTGCTACATCGGAAAAGCAATGTTTGCATTTGCAAATGGGCACATTCTGCTAATTTGCCCGTTTGTGAACGCAAAAATGCTTGATACATCTGGCCCTCAGTCTTGGCGATGTAGAGGCGGTCGCTAAAATGCTTGGGAGACAGCTGCGGTCCCGCCAAGCATATTACATGTTTCCTCTCTGCCGCAGTTTTCAGGACAGTTCCACTGCCATGAAAACTGTGGTGGAAAGAAGGTGCCACACGCCATGTGGATGCACACAGGGGGGCAGAAAATGTACCCCCCGTGTGCATTCACACCAGTTCCTGCACGGTATTGACTTTACAGACCATGCTGTGCAAGAACTCTTTTTAGCGTTCCCATTGTGGTGCTCATTTTCTGAGGCATCACTGTGGGAACGTAAACAAAAAAACCTGCCAGACACGAGAAACACTTGTAATCTTGCGAGTGTCCCGACCTCAGGTTTGGTAGTACGGGGGTGGGCAGGCCCAGTGCCACACCGCCATACTCGCAATCAGGCCATTATACTTCTCCCATTGCATAAAAAAGGTTCCACGTCAAATCCTGCAAATTACTCATTCCATTATTTCATGTTGTAGCCAAGTTCTTCACAAGCCCCTTACTCCAGGACTTGGAAGAATGAAACTTGGTGCCATCTAACCAGCATTCGCACTGGAATAGGCACAACAATAAACCTTTTAGCATCTTCAATAGTAACAGAAAGCTCCCAAAGACCCCAAATTAAGCTGTGCTCACCCCATTGGTAGCTTGGCATAGAGCAGACAGGATTAACTCTGGTCAATGTGCAAAGTATTTGTGCAACACTTCAGACAGTAAAACAGTAAAAGCACACCACAAAAGGAACCAACCACAGATTTAGAAAAATACAGCAGATTGTAATAAATAAAACAAGACCAAAACGACAAACATCTGGTCAGTAGGACTGGAGTAACTGAATGTTAAAGTTTTAAGTATAATTAGCACCAAAGCACAAAGCGTGACCAGGACAAAGTCACAAATTCAGGCCGACCACGATGGAGCAAAGGCTGGCTACTGAGACCCAGTTAGGCCTACTGAACAGAGTACCTTAAATCCTGGTTGCGGACCATTGCATCGATCCCTGTCGAAGATGCATTGTGCAGCTGAGGCGATGCTTCTGTTCTGAGGTGCCGCGAGGTTGCAGTGCAAGGTCCTGTTTCATTGACGTCAAGGACCCTTTTGATGGGTCTTAAGATGCAAAGTGCGGTGGTGTTGTGGTTAAGGCTGCTGTCTTTTGTGACAGGTCCAATCCGTGCAACAGTGGTGATGTGTTGGGTCTGAATACAATGAAAACAACCACTTAACTGGCCTATCTAGTTTCTACAGTGGTAATTACTCAGACTGGACAGCTTAGTACACACATTACTTTTCTTTTTTATTTTGTTTATTTATCATTTTTTTTAATATTTATATATATTTCTATATTGTCATATACCAAAAATCAATTGATGGTATGTATGAGTAGAATGAAAGGTGAGATTGGAAGGATGATGATGTTTATTTGGGGGATACTATAATTTGTTTCTAAATTAAGAGAAGCTAAGAATGGTCTCTTGCAAACTGAAATGATATCATGATTTTGTCGTATTTGTAAATGTTTTTGTGAATTTAACACAAATTATTTAAAAAGTATATGACAATATATAAATATAAAAAAAATATTTTTGATAAATAGACAAACCAAAAAAGAAAAGTAATGTGTGTACTGAGATTCTGTGCTATGGTAACAAAAAAGAAAAGTAATGTGTGTACTGAGATTCTGTGCTATGGAGACATGTCCAGTCTGAGTAATTACCACTGTAGAAACTAGATAGGGCAGTTAAGAGGTTGTTTTCATTGTATTCATTTCCTTCCCCCTCCTCTTAGGCTGCATGGCCCCTGTAGATGGTCTGGAACCAGGACTGGCAGGACAGAGCATTTGTGCACAGGCTTGCCTCTAGACGTTTCTCCCCAATTTAAAGGCACAAATAGGTATAAAAGAAGGAACTCAGACACCCCGACTTCAGTGTGCTACTGGATCTGTGAATAATCTGCCAGGAAGAAGGACTGTTGTGTTGCTGAAGGACTTCCACTCTGCAGGACTGCTACTCTGCTGGACTCCTGCTTTGCTGAACTGTTGGCCTGCTGCCTTTCTGTCTGGGTAAGAAATGGACCTACATCTCTGACCCCAGACACCAGAGTGGCTCCAAGGGCTATTTGGCTGGCCTCAGAGACACAACAGGCTTATAACCCCTGCCAAGTGGTGTCAGCCCAGTCCTGGACCATTTGAAATGGGCCTAAGGTGCTTGCCACTGGAACCAACACATCTTCTTTGCTGAGCGATACAACCCAGAGCAGACCCAACACATCTGTATACACAAAGGTATCCCCCAATTGCTTTAAGGCCTAAGAGGAGGGGGAAGGAAATAACACAGGGTGACTTTACCTGTTCTTGTAAATATCACTTAGCAGGCTGCTCCACCGGTGCATCACGCAACGCAACGCAATGCACCGGCGGCGCAAGGGGATTGTAAATCTGCCCTAGGGGGCTTACTTGATTGGTTTAGGAGTTTTATCTGGAGGTGTCTGGTGGAATTGTACACCACATACCCAGGGCAGGGGTGACACAGGTGAATGGGTGACACAGAACTGAGTGTGCCACCCCCCGCCACAAGAGCCTACCAAGAATGTTTCATGCTCAGGTTGGCCTGGCTCACTCTGAGGCCAACCCTGAGAGGGCTGTTCCCTTCCATCACAATGGGGTAGGTTAGGGGGCAGGTAGGTACATCTGCTGGTGCACTGCCTGAGTATTTATTTATTTATTTTTCACATTTATAGAGCGCACTGTTACCCAGAGGTGTCCTGGCGCTAGTTGAGAGAGTGTGAATGATCAGGAGATTACTGTGTGAAAAGCCAAGTCTTTAAAGCTTTCCTAAAAGATAAGAGGTCCGGCAGTTGTCTGAGGTTCAGTGGCAGCGCATTCCATGCCTTTGCTGCCCCTAGGGAGAAGCTCCTGCCTCCCCAATGAGTTTTCCTAACTCTGGGGATGACTACCAGACCCTGCTCAGCTGATCTCAGAAGTCTTGTTGGTCTATGCCACTGAAAAAGTTGGGAAATGCAGTGGGGACCTAGGCCATACAAGGCCTTGAAAGTAACGCAAAGTGATTTAAAAATAATTCTTTTGCGAACTGGTAGCCAGTGTAACTTCACCAGGTCCCGTGATACCGAGGCAAATTTAGGTGTGCCTGTGATTAATCGGGCTGCAGCATTCTGCAGAGTCTGGAGTTTGTTGAGGAGCCGCTGTTGGGCGTTCAACAAAAGGCTGTTACAATAGTCCAGCCGGGACATCACCAGCCCTGTGACCACGGTTTTCTTATGCTCGTCCGCAAGAAACGGCAGGACTTTCCGAATGGTTTTTAGGACAAGGTGAGTTGCTGAGGAGAGTGCGTTGATTTGAGGCTTGAAGGACAAAAAGTTGTCCATAAGTACACCCAAGTTTTTGACCTTTGGGACCGGAGCAGGAGGAGTGCCCATTTCCTCCGGCCACCAGCGTGGGGACCAGAAATTATCTCTGGACCCGAACAGCAAGACTTCTGTTTTAGTTGAATTTAATTTGAGACAGTTGTCTGCCATCCAGTTGCTGACTTCCTGCATGCAGCCTCTGAATCTATCAGCTGTGCTGTCAGTTTCCCCTGGTAGCAGAGATACCACTATCTGAGTATCATCTGCGTAAGAAGTTAACTTGAAGCCAAAAGATCTGATGACTGGTGCCAGAGTGGAGACGTATATATTAAAAAGGGTGGGACTCAAGGAGGACCCTTGAGGGACTCCGCAGGGAAGCACAAAAGGGTCTGATTCATAGTCCCCTAGTGCCACCTTCTGAGTCCTGTCAGACAGGAAGGCGAGCAGAACTTTAAGCGCATTGCCCTGAATCCCAGTAGCCCTGAGCCGGTCCCCAAGTATCTTATGGTGGACCGTATCAAAGGCCGCGGACAAGTCCAACAGGATCAGGGCGGCTCTACCTCCTGCATCCATCACTGTTCTCACGTCTTCTGTAGATTTAATCAGGGCAGATTCGGTACTATGCCCTGCCCTGAATCCATGTTGGGAACGGTCCAGGCCCTGGCCTGCCCCTAGAAAAGAGCTAAGCTGTGTGTTTAAAATACCCTCCAAGATATTAGCCGGAAGGGGTAGCCTGGCTATTGGCCGAAAGTTGTTCAGGTCTGTCACCTCTAAATTCGGCTTCTTCAACAGGGGTAGGATGGAAGCTTGTTTCCAGCGTATGGGGAACTCCCCATTGTCTAACATAGCATTGAACAGTGGGGTGAACCCTGCGGCCACGGCCGAAGAGGCCAGTTTGGCCACGCTGGCTGGACATGGGTCATTAGGGGAACCTGATTTTGTCCGTAGAAGTCTGCTCTCCACCTCCTCCTCCCTAATGGGGGAGAAGTTGAGAAGCCTCGGAAGATTACTGTCTGACTCAGGGTTAGTTTCTGGAGCGGAGGTCTTGACACGAATGTCAAGTGGACGGAAGATATTTTCTACCTTTTCCTGGAAGAATTTCGCCAGATCTTCGCAAAGTTTGCGACTAGGGGGAATCTCCACTGGTTTGGTGACAGCCAGGGACGACACTGTGCGAAATAATTCCTTAGCGGAGTTACTAGCCTCCCTAATACGTTTCATGTAAAACTCATGTTTTGCCTCTTGGATCGCACATTTATACCTTTTTAACTCTAAGTAGAGAAGCTTTCTGTCCTCCTCTTTGTAGTTTTTCCGCCAGATTCTTTCCTGCTTTTTACAGAGCAATTTGAGGTCCCTGATACGTTCAGAGAACCACGGTGCAGAGGGGCTAGATCGAGTGGAGTGATACGTTATAGGAGGGGCAAGGTTGAGGCATCCAGCCAGTTCATGTATGAAGTGGCTGCATCTTCCACATTAACCATAAGGGGCCGCATGGAGGTTTTAAGCAAGCTTTCTAGAGCCTCTCCATCTATATTTTTCCACCTCCTGATCGTTGTGGGCGGGTTCGTGACCTTACTAGGTCTAGAAGGCGGGGCCAGGCTGATTTCAAAATGCACTACCGCATGGTCAGACCAGGAGACCGGAAGAATTGCCGTGATTTCAAGGTTGGGAAGATTGGAGAAGATCCCATCTAGTGTGTGTCCTGCCCTGTGGGTTGGGCCGATAACCCTTTGGTTGAGCTCAACCCCAAGCATCTGATCTAAGAAATCCCGCGTCTTGGGATCTGAATCACATTCCAGATGAAAGTTAAAATCTTAAAATCTCCCAGCGCTGTAAATGTCTTAGCGCAAAGTGCTTCTTCAAGCAAGCAACTGAGTGCTGGGAGGAATGAGGTTTTAGGTCCGGGGTGCCTATAAATTAGGCCTCCCTTGAGAGATTGATGGTTGGAGAGGGTCAGATTATAGATAAGGGCTTCAAATTGGTCGGTGGTACCCGACTGGAATGAACCTCTGATAGAGTTATGATAGATAATAGCGAGACCTCCTCCCCTTTTATTTCCTCTATTCTGGACAAAGCACTCGTACTCTGGGGGGGTTGCTTTAACAATATCCGGACCTGAGGCTGCATCTGTCCAGGATTCTGTTACAAATGCTATCAGTGATTTGGATTCAACTATGAGGTCCGCTAGCTCTATACTGTGTCTAACCAGCGATCTAGCGTTAAGTAAAAGGCATTTGACTGCAGTGTGTTCTTTCCTTATCCAAGGCAATGATGAGGCCAAACAGCAGTTACTAGTTTGCCAACATATCTTGGGGAGAGCTTGATTGCAGTTACTGCAGAGCTGTGGGGAGAGTAGCCCATCCTTACGCATTTCTAAGATAACACAACCCGTGCTCCCGCATTTATACCGAAGAGCCAGAAGAGTGTCACGGCTATAGACGAAGTGACTTGACGTTTTCCCTGACCCCGGACCAGAGGTCCCGGCACTAGGCACGGAACCGGCGCAGACGGGCTTGCCTTTGGCGAGCCTTCGGCGCGCCGCCGGCGCGCCCGCTGCGCTCGTCCGCTGCGCTTCCTGGGAAAAGTGGCCATTTTATTCCAATCGTGGAGTGAAGGGCGGAGCACTAGTCTGCTCGCCCACCTCCTCTGTGAAGAGGGCGGAACAACGGGCCACTAGTCACGGGTTGGATCCCCGAATGTGCAAAAACGCAATATTTACAATCTGTGCGGTTTTTAAGATACAGGCAATAAAATAGACGAGTGCATTTAAAACAAGCAGCAGGTTATGAGGGTAAAAAACCACGTACCATACAGCAATGTCAAGGAGCTTTAAGTCCCGGCTTCCGCCTCAGGACCGTACTATCACAAACACACGCAAACAATCCTCATGTGGGTTTTCCCTACCTAGGAGTTCAGCTGTCCCCAAGGGGAAACATTCAGATATGGATATTTCCCTTATTATGGTCATAGGGTCTGGTGCACTTTCCCACTGTGCAGACAGCATGAAAATGTGTACGTCCTTCCTAGGCATGTTAGGAAGGGGGTACTTATCTGTCATTTCTGAACAGAGGTTTGAACAGGCCGTATAGGCCTGTGTGTGTGTGTGTGTGTGTGTACTCCCACCTAGGGTGGTGGTAACCCAGTGCCCGTCTGCCTGTGTGGGAACATATGATGTTGTAGAACCGGTGTCCAGCATGCCATTGCAGGCTGGGGGGGGGCGCATTTGCACCGACTGTGTCTCTGATTATGTGGCCAGCGTTCTGCACACTTGCACTGATGGTGTTGCTAGCTGTGTTTCCAGCTGGCTGTTGAAGGCCGATGTGCCCAGTGGCACCAATGGTGCTCTCTCCATGCGTGCCCAGCCTGCCCTTTTGTAGTGGTATGTGTGTTGCCCAAGGAGTGTTTCTGAACACGTGTCCAGGCTGCCATTGCAGGCTAGGGTGCGCTTTGCACCAAAGGTGCCTCTGCATGCATGTCCAGCCTGTCATTGCAGACAGGTGCGAGCCCGCATCACTGGTATTTCAAAAACCGTGGCCAGCCTGCCATTGCAGATTGGTGTGTGTGTGCACCGTTGGTGTGCCTAAATCAGTGTCCAGCTCGCCATTTTGGGCTGGAGGACACATCGGCACTGATGGTGCCTTTAATATGTGTCAAGCCAGCCATAGCAGACTGGTAGTGTGGGCTGCAACCATGGATTGCAGTGGAGCAGTCTTATCATGTTTCCTATCACTGGATTCATAGTGACAACCCCTTTCTAATGGTGAAGGATTTGCGTAGAAATGGCATTACTAAAACATGGGCATTTCTCTGCTCTAAGCCACTCGTGTGCCTTTGTGCCTGGCTCCAGTCCACATTGGAGATTGGGGTAGCACATCTGAGCACACATAAGCATCTTGTTGGTGGTGAGCAGATTCACCAGTTGCGGGATCCAAGGTGACCTGATTTGTGCCACATCTCTCTCGTTCGACATGTGGACTGCATGCTTATTGCTTGCAGTGTCCGATTCACAGTTTGTGACCCTTGGAGGTGGGGACAGAACCATAGCAGTGCCTCATTCTACCTCATGAGGTATTGCTGAACTTGCACCTGTGCTTGGGTGATTGGAACTGTTTGCTTTGACTAATATCAATGCTCAGCGGACGTTGTGCCTCATTTTCAAGGAGGTACAGAACTTCAACTGTGTGTATGTGACAGGATTGGTCTTGTGCGACTCGTATTATCGCGCCCCAGATTTGTGCCCCAATTGTCTAGTGTGATCAAAATCACCATGCTCCAGACATTGTGCCTCATTTCCTGAGAGGTACTTATTTTGCCACTCTTCGTTGTGTGTGACCGGAACGGTCTGGTGCGACCTGTATCGTTTTTCAACAGCCATTGTTCCTGGATTGCCTGGGAACGGCGCTGATCAAGGTGTACCTGACGGGGTGCCTCCTCCTTTCATGATCCCTCTCCTCTGCATTATTCCCTATTCCTTGATTGCTCCTTTTCTGGCCCTCAGCGTGGCAGACCAACTGCCTTCTACTACCCCGGTGACACTGTGGTGCCAGGTTATATTGCTCAGCTAGGGCCTGGGTGGTGACAGAAATTGGCTGGGCTGGATGAACGCTTCCGAGAATGATCGGAGGCTGGTCAAGAGACTGTGTGACCTCCCTGTGCTTTGTAGAACTGGACTGGTGCCATAAGGCCCTGGTGGACCCCTTTGGTGTGACCGACTATAGCGCTCAGCTCGTTCCTGCTCCACATCCTCTGGGTCACCTTCTCGAGTGGCTACCAAACCCCTTTTGCTCACTGCCTTCTAATTGAACTTACTGCCTACCCCCACCTGCTTTCCTGAGACCCTGACTAAGAGTGACTTTAGCCGTGTGAGGCCTTGTGCCGGGGGTAGAACAGAGTGTCTCCAATCAGCAGGAGTGTAGGATAGTCAGGTAAGTTGGAGGATGGAGGGGGGGTTGGGGGCCAAGGGGTTTACTGCGTGTCATCAATTGATCTCCTGGGTATCAGTGGCACCGCATTAGGGTGCTGTGTGCGTATG
The DNA here is from genome assembly GCF_964204655.1 of Triturus cristatus. Classification (NCBI taxonomy): domain Eukaryota; kingdom Metazoa; phylum Chordata; class Amphibia; order Caudata; family Salamandridae; genus Triturus; species Triturus cristatus. The sequence continues at coordinate 232,745,511 of NC_140590.1, forward strand.
CGTGCGAGCGTGTACTGTACAGACCTCCCTGATAGCCATTGCACCACATAGCAGTGTGGATTGAGGGTGTGTGTGGGAGCGACAGCAGATGAACCGCCTGTGATTAACGACACTGGCTAGTGGTCTGCCATATGGGTGATTTCTTGCTTGAAAAGCATTATGTTTGATATTGGTTTTACCCGCACGACCTCGGCCTGTGGTGCTATTAAAAGTGGTTTTATTCGGTGTATGTACATATTTTTAATATCTTTGTGACCCGGGGTGAACTTTCAAAAATTGCTGGGGTGTGCCTGAGATGGACACCATATTGTACTGCATAAGGGTGTTGTGGGGGCAGGGGGTATAGTATTGAATCTTTTCCAAGGGTGCATATTGTTGAGGACATTAGAAAACAACTGGGCCTAGTACTGCTAGACATAATTCCCAATGTGATTTTTAATCAGAAGTACACAATGTTCATGTCATGTTGATTATTAAGTGTGTGTTGAATTTAAATGTTATTTACCTACATCACATGCGAAGCCTCTTTTGTGACGCTCCAGCTATTTATCTTGAGTGAGTGCTGTGCTCATGCTTTACACATTGCCTCTGTGGTAAGCCTGACTGCTCAGTGCCAAGTTACCCACTGGTGAGCGCAGGTTATACAGTGTGTGTAATCACCCGTCCTTGACGTGAGTGGTAGGTTCTGCCAGGCCGGGGGATTGCTTCGGACAACTAGAAAGTGCCAGTTCCAACACAAGTTAAAAGTTTGGACTAATTTTTTATGAAGTTCAATAAGCATTTTTAATTTACCCTACTTTACCATAGAGAGATCCTCATCTCGACTGAGGAGTCTCCTTGTGGTACCGTGTAGGGAAAAGTAAAAAAATGGGTAATTTAACTCTTCAAAAATGTCTGAAAATATTTAATGGTAAATCTTAAGGTAAACTAAATTTATATGCTTATATTAAATATAGAAAAAATAAAAAATGCTACAGCACTATTAACTTAAGTTTTAATTCTATCTTTAATTAATTTGCAATACATTAAAGTAGATACAAATTATTTTTCTGAAATTTAACTTAAAAAATACATTCTAATCTAAAGAGAATATTGCTTTCATGTATTAATAATGAATAAAAGTTGTGTAAAGAATTTTAATTACATTTCATGAAACTATATAGCTGCATTTATTAATAAATTTGAATAAGGTTATTCAGTATTTTACAATTAATTAAGACATTTTTTATTCTGAGATTATTTTACATTAGCATATTTATGATTTATTTATATTTTTAACTATTTTAAATAATGTAATTTATTTTAACATAATGTTCAATGGGTTATATATTAATCCCTTTCTCCATTATTATCTATGATTGGGTGTTGCAGTACCAGTGCTTAGCCATGTGTAGTGATGGACTTACTTCAGCTCTGAGCTAAAGTAATTTAATACTATTTTGGCCCCCTTTCTGTCTATAGTAACTTTAGAACTGCTGGTTGTGAATCGCAATGTCCTTATTCTTTTGTATGTGTGTGCATGTCGCTCCCTAAACCCCTCCTTACTCATCCCTCAACCACATCCATTTAGTGGTAAATATGCAATTTTTTCCAGCCACTCTCCTTGGTCCCTCCAACATTTACTACTTAGGGGCTGATTACGATGTTGTTCAGAAACTCTTCCAACCGAATCGGTTTCTGAATCGTTTCCGACAGACTCATGTTCTGTGAATCCGCCTGACCGATTACGATACTTCCAAACATTGTTCAGTCAGAATCGCATTGACTTCAATTGGAGCCTGTGTTACGAACAAGAACACAGGTTCCCATTGAAAAAAGGTGTGGTTGCGGAAAACCTTGCACCCTGTGATGGGCACCCCATGTTGCCTGCTACACTGTGCATGAATGAAAAGGGGAGACCCGTGAGTAACCCCAGGGGACCGATTCAGAGGCCCCTGGGTGAAGGGGAGCCTGCTACATGCCCCCAAAGTCAGATTCTGACAGCCATTCCGTGTCAGAACAACAGAATTGGAAGAGCTGTCATCGTAATCGTTTGTTCGGAAACCGCGTCCATGGAGCTGTACGACTTGGCTACGAATGACTCGGGATGTTAGAATGCCATTCGTAACCGATTCAGGCAACCCGAATGGTTTCCTTGCATCATAATCGGTCATCCGGAAAGGTGTCTGATTCGGACTTAAACAAAGGTTCCGAATCGAATTCGCCGAATCCCGTTTGGACCCTTTGCGGACGGCATCATAATCGACCCCCAAGTAGGACATTTACATATGTGAGGATCTCCTCATGGAAAAAATAGGAGAAGTAGAGATTTACACTCATGGGTTTGTGAGTAGTATTTTTGGGTATTTCCGTTGTACTGTTGTAGTGCTACTAAACATAGTACAAAAGTAGTTTGTGAATAGGCTACCAAGTTCCCATTCTACTCAATGCCACATAAAAACAAGAAGAGGTGATTTTTATCAAATAAATAGGGTACGAAAGTAAATAGAGAGGGTCAAACCCCGCAATTCACATTCCTATCTGCAAATATACAAGTTTGAAGCGCAATGATGTTGAAAGAATGCACTCAACACAAATTTTTCCTGGAAGATAGAACAGAAACCACAGCAGCTTGAAAACACCACATACATTTCACCATTTATACACAATCAAATCAATTTTACCCGTAAGAGGTGGCTTTGTAAGTTGAATCCCTTGAGTCAAAACATAGAGAACCATAGAGATTTCAGGCTGATTTATATACAGAATCGAGTAAAACATATGCCACTTTTATAATGAAAGTGCTTAGTCACAGTGCATTAAGAATCTCCTTGAGGAATAATAACACATTTTAAGCATGTGAGGAAAATCAAAAAATGTAAATTGATGTGAAGACCATGTTTTGACAACCATCACTTTAGAATCGATAATTTGAATAAAAGAAACATGAAGCAAGCCTTTTAGACTGTCATAGTAATTGGATGAAAACCCCAGCCTGTTTTCAGAACATTGCAAATGCCAAACATCACTAACTTCACCACATGACAAAATATGCAAAACATATGCCGCTTGTCCCAGCTTCCAAAAGATAAAAGTGATTATGATTACATTAGAATTTTTACATATTTTACGAAATATTGATCAAATAGGAGATGGGGGTGGTCAATTTATGTTTTTTTCCCATCAACATGTATTTACGTTTTCAGAATCTAATATTTTAGGCAAAATATACTGGAGTGTCTGAATGAGAATTGTTTGCAAACTGTGCTCTCTCAAAAGGTATGCATGAGTCTTATTCTTTGTATTTTCCATACAATGTCTACGCTCAGAATAAATTCAGTTTATCAGTTACCATAAGAAAAACTTCAGAAAAAAACAAAATGATGCAAAATAAAAAAATCCCATAATCAGGATTTAGTCAAGACTAAAAATGCCAGAGTCCAATACCAAATCACAATTCTGAGGCCATTTGATGATGAGCTGTGCCTGCTCAATGCAGTGCCAAGCACCTGCGTTTTTTTATGTGGGGCATCTAAAGTTCATACATAGAATGCCTCAAAAACAGTTGTTATATTTCAGTTAGCAAGGTCTATGGTTCCCAACACATTGGCTGAAACTCCCTGCTCAGGATTGGAAAGCTTTGTTCTCAATCTCCCTTTCCTGCTCCCGATTCAATTGCTATCCTCCAGTTCTTGTTTCTGTGCCACCAAAGAACATTTCGGTCTCACAGTGCTCTAATTGAATACGTTCTATCCTTGTACTTAAAACTCAAATGCGTTTTTCTTTTTTTAGGATCTCCATTGGGGTGCATGGGTTTCTCGGTTCTCTCTCTCTTTCTCTTTACTGAAATGCCCCTTTCCTCCATGCCTGATTTGTTTATGACCCTGCCTCATGCTCCCTGCCTTTTTCCCTGTCACGCATCTCAGTCTGCTCCCATCCCTGTGTTTTAATATTTTTTGTTTGAGATTATTGTTAATGAAGGCCCAGGAGGCATCACTTGGGAGGTACAATCTTGGTTAATGGACCCAGCCTCTTCTAGTATGCAGGGAGAGTTTGGCCATGTGTGTGTGGCACCAGGTAAACCGCTGCTTTGAAGACAATCCACCTTGATGGCTCAAGAGAGAGAGGGCAGGGGTAGTCATGTTGGTTTTCATGCACAGACACTACATTCTTGATGCAAAATCAGCTCAGTGGCTGCCAAACGGTAGTTTTGATGTTGGCATTCTCTCTATGTCTTGCGCTTTAATCTGACCAATAATGGAACTATTACCGCTCAAGGATGGGCTATGCATGTTTTCTTTTAGTTTAGAAGAAATGTATTAGATTTAAACAGCTGCAGGTATAATAATGCAATTAAATGACTACAATGGCTTGTCTCCTAATTACATTCTACAATAATAACTTTGCCAGAAGTATAGCCTCAGTCAGAGATTTAATCAAGAAGGATATTAATCAACTAACACACCCACAGCAGACCTCTCGATATTCTATGGCTGGGCGATTTTAACTCCCACCGCTGCAGTAGAGCAGATCGCGTGGTGTGTGGACTGGTTGATGTCTAAGGGCACCCAATATATCACTTTGTCCATAATGATTTTGGTAATGCATTAAACAGACAACTAGCGATTCACAATCTTGTGATAACTAAACCAATAGATACCAATAAGGGTCAACTGAAAAATACATTCTCCTCCTGGTTATGTAACTCGACCATTGATTATCTCATAGTCTCTGAAACCATTAGAAGTCAAATATCGAATACTGAGGTCAAATTTAATATATTTAGCGACCATCCCGCAATCTCCTGCCAAATGCTCTGCGGAACCAGTAATACTACTCGTGGGAAGCGATTCCCAAAACCTTTGATTTCAAGGAAAAATTGTATAGTATTGAAATGGGGAAAAATTGACCCACCCAGATTCATATTTAAGATTGTAGCAAAGATGTCCAAGGAAATTTCTATCTGTCTACAGCCCTCTCCGCTGACCGATGAAACCATGCATGCATTACTGCGAATCTTAGCTGAATTTAATACTAACCTATATTGCCCATGCGCGGTTAAGGCATTGGGACCAATCCGGTGGTTTGACGATGCCTGTTCCAAGGCACTCAAGTATCTTCATTCTGCCCTAAGAGCAAAACCGCGAGATGTGGCACTGGTAAAAGTGCTGCGGCTCTCATATAAAACTTCGAGAACTCACAGGTTGATGGCTTTCAAGGAAGAGGTCTGGGAGAAATTTTCCCAGGCGGCTGTTTTAAAGAACAGCAGGGACTTTTGGAATGTTATTAATGGCTATTTTCTCAATGATGATTCAGAGATTACCAGTGACTCACACGTTACCGAGGAGGCTTAGGTTACTCATCTTGGAGAGGTATTTGGGCAGCCTGGCAAAGATGAATTACACAATCAAAATTACAATACAGAGCATAGCACCAAGGTAATTTCAAACTGACTATGTTGTCAGTTTAATTTAGTTTCAATAATACACCAAGGAAAACAAGGTGGACAGCATGATATACTCCAGATTTGAATACAAAATTAGGTAAGTTCTTGATTAGTTGACACGTAGTTGGGGCGAAGATGCAGACAGCCGACACGTGTTTCGTCGTGTAGACAACTTTCTCAAGACTTAAACTGTAACTGTTTCATTTGTGATTGTTAAATTCAAAATAGATTCAAATCCCCATGGTATACCGGGGAATTCAAACAGCACAAGCTTCAAAATTATACTGGGTGCAGCGGATAGTGCCAAAAGTTCAAACGTTGTCTAGTAAATGCAAGAGTCACACTTACACAGGCTAGGGTCTGTGGTACTCGTTACAATAGACGAGACTACAATTCTAGAATTTCATTAAAAAAGTAAGGTGTCCATGTATGGTGCTGCCTGCTTTCTTCTGAAAAGTCCTCAGACTACCTTGGTGCTGTGCTCTGTATTGTAGTTTTGATTATGTAGGTATATGGAAAAGTTATTTTCCCTTTACAGAGTAACACTGTTTTGGTGGCATAGTTTTTTCATGGAGCATGCTTTTACATTAGCTATCTAATAATTGCAAATACAACGGACAACGGAGGTGCTGATCATTCATTTTTTACGACTGCCATCTGTTTCTAGAAAGATTAATTATAGTTAACTGACCTACAGGCGACCGTATTAGAAGAGCATTTATCCTTTGCCTTGAATGAAGTGATATCTGTTCTGATTCAATTCAGCCCTGCAAGAGCACCTCGTCCTGATGGGGTACCGATAGATTTTTTTCTAGATACTCAAGAGTTATGGGCTCCACTTCTCACTAGCACCTTCAATTTTATAGCCCGAGTAGGTGTTCCCCCTCCTGGAAAAAGACAATTATACCATCTTTCAAGAAGGAAAACGCTTGTTGGGCCTTCCTAAAACATGCTCATTTTATAATTATCATCTTGAACTGGATGGCCCTTTTATTTCGGATCAGATCTGCATTGCTCCACCACGTTTGTGGCACTCTATGTGGAGAAAGGAAGAGCTGAATCTCACACAAGAAATTCTGAGAGATTTCCTAAACCTTGAGGACTTACCGAAAGCAAATTGGCTCCAGTTTTTATACCATAGGCCATGCTAATCTATTTGACAATCCATCCTCAATCTAGGTGTATTTCAAGACCTGTATTTAAAGAATTACTGCTGATGAAGGAGAGGAGAGTATGATGGGAGTCAAATTGTACAAAGTCCAGGGTTAAATTATATCTTTTAGCACCGAGCTTGAATTCAATTGACCATATCTATCTGACCTTTGTAACAAATATTAAACACAGATTCTTATTGAGAAGGTTTTGGCTAAATTATATTTCCCTTATGCTGGGTTATCCATCCAATACATATTCGATGGAGACCCTTACTGTCTGTCCATGTGATTCTCGTTCCTCCCAATGTGATCTACACCTCCTATTTTTTTGCACTTTGTATAGAGAGGAAAAGAAAATGTATATCTCTCCTCTAATGCATAGTTTTCAATTTAGACAATTTCACCCAGCCCTATACTTTTTTAAACTTTTACCTGATCCTTTTACTTATTGCCTATATGAAAAAGATCTTTTTATGTCTCATTATTTGATCTTAAATATATGTGCATCTCATTATGAAATCTTAATTGGCACTATTTTTTATACAAATATGTTTTTATGTAATTTTATAAGTGGCGCTATTTTATATACAATTATATTTCTATGTAATTTTACAACAGGTATTTTGAACTCATATTTATGTAGTATACTTTTAATGTCATTGTTTTCTATTGGCGAAATAAAGTGATCATGACTGACTGACTGACTGACTACAATGGTTATAAATGAAGGAAGGGAAAGTGAGGGAAAAGGGAAGAAAAGGACATTGTCAAGATAAAAATATCCAATATCCAATATCAGAAAAATATAACATTCATAAAAACCATGCTTATAAATAGTTGACACAATATAAGGCCACTAAAATTAATACATTAGCTATGAAAGCAAAAAAGTTAACATTAAAGGGGTTTAGAAAGCTTTCCTCAAATGGGATGACAATGAAGAGAAGATTTAGCATGGCTATCTATAAAATTTGTAATGAGACTCAATACAATAGAACACCTAATAGCAAATGAAATAGGATTAATTTAGGGTGTGTCGAGTCTGTGGTTATAACAAATTGCATACCATAAAGCTTGGATGGACAATTCAGAAAAATCCTTTCAATTTTTTGTGAATTGTTTATATGCAACTACTAATAGAAGGTCAATGATTTTTATGTGAGAAGAGACATGTTCCCAATCAGTAAATAATAAGGGTACAGAGGTGTTAAAAATTGTGTTGATTTGACTCAAGATTTGTGCTCAGGAAGTATGTACAAGTGGACAAGTAAAAAGCATGTAAATCTGCCAGTTCTGAATGGCATGAGTAATATCTATCAGGGCGGTCTGGATAAATGCGGTGTTAAGAAAGAGGAGAAAAGAGAAGCCTATTGTAGATATAGAATAACGTTTGAGTAGTATTAGCAGCACGAGAGGAGGAACTCGTTCTGGTACAAATGTGTCTCCAAAAGGAAACCATCCATTCCATTCCTAGATCATTCTCGCACACCTGTTCGATATCTATCGGTGAAATGTTGGCATACGACACAATATACGGCAGAAGCTTTAAGATTATTGTGTACAAATGTGCTCAAAGTGGAAGGGGGTGAGCAAGGAGGTATTATACCATTTAGGAGCGTTAAGGAAATAGGAAACATCAATAGGATCATAAAGCATCAAAGGTTTTAATAGAAAGCAAAGATGTTTAAAAATGGTTGAGTATGTGTTTTGAGTTTTTTTAGAGAAAGCCAATTAATTCATAGAAATAAAAGACAGACAGAAAAGATTTCTCCAGTTGTACCCGTAAAGGTGAGTAATCATTGAAATCTAAAATCCAGTAAACAGATTGTTTCAATATATAGTCTGAATGATATTTCTGAATATCAGGGAAATTAACATCACCACTATCTGATTTCTGATGTTTTTATTTTGTTAAAGATGCATAAGATTTCTTCCCATTCCATAAGAAAGATGAGAATATGGAATTGATTTGAAAGATTCAAGGGGTGCCAGCGATTGACCAGGGCAGGGTTTTGAAATTTGCATTCCTGCAGACTCAAAGAGATAGAGGTTTTAAGTTATTGGGAGTACCATAACCCTGAGAATTTCAGTTTGGATCAATCAATCAATCACTGCATTTGTAAAGTGCGCTATATAGAGGGTCTCAAGGCACTGGGGAGAGGGGGGTGCTACTGGTCGAAGAGCCAGGTCTTGAGGAGTCTTTTGAAGGCCAGCAGGTCCTGGGTCTGTCGTAGGATGGTGGGGAGAGTGTTCCAGGTCTTGGCGGCGAGGTAGGAGAAGGATCTGCTGCCGGCGGTGGTTTTTTGGATGCGAGGGACTGTGGCGAGGGCGAGGTTGGCTGAGCGGAGGCTTCGGGTGGGAGTGTGGAAGCTGAGTCGGTTGTTGAGGTAGGTGTGTCCGGTGTTGTGCAGTGCTTTGTGTGCGTGGATCAGGAGCTTGAAGGTGATCCTTTTGTTGACAGGGAGCCAGTGCAGGCCTCTCAGGTGGAGTGTTATGTGGCTGCGGCGGGGGACGTCGAGGATGAGTCGGGCCGAGGCGTTCTGGATGCGTTGGTGTCGTCTCAGGAGCTTGTTTGTAGTTCCTGAGTAGAGGGCGTTCCCGTAGTCAAGTCTGTTGGTGATGAGGGCCTGGGTAACGGTTTTTCTCGTGTCGAGGGGGATCCATTTGAAGATCCTGCGGAGCATACGGAGGGTGTTGAAGCAGGACGCGGAGACGGATTTGACTTGCCTGGTCATGGAGAGAGTGGAGTCGAGGATGACACCCAGGTTGCGTGCGTGGTCCGTGGGTTCCGGGGCTGTGCCTAGTGATGTGGGCCAGCAAGAGTCGTCCCAGGCTGATGGGGTGGGTCCGAGAATGAGGACCTCTGACTTGTCTGAGTTCAGCTTCAGTCTGCTGTCCTTCATCCAGTCGGCTACGGCCTTCATTCCTCTGTGGAGGTTAGCTTTGGCGGTGTGGGGATCTTCGGTGAGGGATATGATCAACTGGGTGGCGTCGGCGTAGGAGATGATGTTGAGGTTGTGTTGTCGTGCGACGTGGGCGAGGGGGGCCATGTAAATATTGAACAGCGTCAGGCTGAGGGAGGATCCCTGTGGGATGCATCAGATGATCTCGGTGGTTTTGGAGCGGAAGGGTGGGAGGCGGACGCTCTGGGTTCTGCCGGAGAGGAAGGATGTGGTCCAGGCCAGGGCCTTCTCTTGGATACCGGCGTCATGGAGGCGTTACAATAGGGTGCGGTGGCAGACCGTGTCAAAGGCTGCTGATAGGTCCAGGAGGATGAGGGCGGCTGTTTCTCCTTTGTCCATCTGAGTCCGGATGTCATCAGTGGCGGCGATGAGGGCGGTCTCGGTGCTGTGGTTGCTGCGAAAACCCGATTGGGAAGGGTCCAGGATGTTGTTAACTTCGAGGTAGCGGGTCAGCTGTTTGTTGACAATCTTCTCGGTCACTTTTGCGGGTAAAGGGAGCAGGGAGATGGGCCGGAAGTTCTTGAGGTCCTTGGGGTCCGCCTTGGGCTTCTTCAAAAGGGTGTTGATCTCGGTGTGCTTCCAGCTTTCTGGGAAGGTTGCTGTCTCGAAGGAACAGTTGATTGTTTTCCGGAGGTGAGGCACGATGGTTGTGCTGGCTTTGTTGAAGACGTGGTGAGGGCAGTGGTCTGATGGGGATCCGGAGTGGATGGAGTTCATGGTTTTGATGGTGTCTTCGTCGCTACCGCTGGACCAGACGGTCAGGCGACTGGTCCAAGTGGTAGTCGCAGGGGTGGTGGATTCGGTGGTGGGTGCGGGGGGGTCGGAGTGTAAGCTGTCGTGGATGTCGGTGATCTTGCGGTGGAAGAAGATGGCCAGGGAGTCGCACAGGTCTTAAGATGGTGGGATGTCGTTGGTGTTGGAGCTGGGGTTGGAGAGTTCTTTCACGATGCTGAAGAGCTCTTTGGTGTTGTCTGCGTTGTCTAGGCGGACCTTGAAGGTGGTCTTCTTGGCGGTCCTGATGAGTTGGTGGTGTCTGCGGGTGGTGCTCTTGAGGGCTGTGTGGTTGTCTGGTGTTCGGTCGTGGAGCCATTTCTTCTCCAGCTTCCGACAGGTATGCTTGGAGATTCGGAGGTCCTCAGTGAACCAGGCGGCTTTCTTGTTGGTGTGGTTGGTTGTAGAGGTCTTGAGAGGGGCGAGGGTGTTGGCGCAGTCGTTGATCCACTGTGTGAGGTTGTTTGCGGCGGTGTCTGGGTCGGTGGGGTCGGTGGGTGGTCTCAAGGTGAGGGCGGTAGTCAGTTGGTCCTCGGTGACCTTGCCCCAGCAGCGGCGTGGTAGCTGTTGAGTGCGGTGGTGTGTGGTGGGTTTTCTGAAGGTGAAGTGGACGCATCTGTGGTCGGTCCAGTGTGGTTCGGTGGTGTGGTTGAAGGAGACGTGGGGGCTTGCGGAGAAGATGGGGTCGAGCGTGTGTCCAGCAGCGTGAGTAGGTGTCGTTACGAGCTGTTTGAGTCCGAGGTTGGCGAGGTTGTCGATCAGGGCGGTGGAGTTGGCGTCGTTGTTGTTCTCGAGGTGGAAGTTCAGGTCCCCGAGGAGGATGTAGTCAGTGGAAGCGAGGGCGTGGGTGCTGATGAGGTCGGCGATGGTGTCACTGAACTGTGGGCGGGGTCCGGGAGGTCTGTAGATGAGAGTTCCTCTGAGGGTGGTGTTGGGGTCGGTGTGGATCTGGAAGTGCATGTGCTCGGCGGTGGTGAGGGTGTCATCGGTGTTCGTTGAGATTTTGATGGAGTCTTTGTGGATGATGGCGATTCCTCCTCCCACTCCGTTGGTGCGGTCTCTGCGGGAGATCTTGTAGCCCTGTGGGATGGCTATGGCGATGTGTGGTGCTGAGGTGGCGTTCAGGAAGGTGACGTCGGGGGCGGTGGAGTCTAGGAGGTCCCAGAGTTCGATGGCGTGCTTGCGAGCGGAGCGGGTGTTGAGGAGGATGCAGCGGAGGTGGTTGGGTTCTCTGGCTGGTGGTGTGAAGGGTTGGATGCTGGTGAATCTGCAGTTCCGGCAGGTGAAAGGCCCCTGGGTGCGTTTCAGGGTGGCCCGGTAGCAGGGGTGGTCTCGTCTGGTGTTGAGTGCGTGGAGGGTGCTTGCGTCGTAGTGCAGTCTGGCGTTGCGAGGGGTGCTGGGTCCAGGGGTTCTGGCGCTGGGTGCGGTCCAGGCACGGACGGGCGCAGACGGGCTTGCCTTAGGCGTGCCTTCGGCTTTGCAGCCTCCATATGAGGGCAGAGGGAGGGAGGAGCAGCTGGGAGGTGGGAGCGGGGCGGGCAATGGGAGTGAAGGGGGCGGGGCCGCAGGGGCTCAGCGGCGGGGGAAAAAATGGCGGGAAAAGACGGCGGGAGAGGGACAACAGAGCACAGGGGTACAGAAAGCAAAACACAGGGGCACAGAATGAAAAAACAAAGTGGCACAGAAAGCCAAGCGCAGGGGTTCAGAATAAAAAAGGGAGCGAGCAGTCAGGCGGCAAAAGCGGCAACGGAGGTTCAACCCACAGGGGGCTGTATGGCGAATGGGGGGAGTGACCTGCCTAGTGACAGGGTCAAAGGTTGCTCTCTACCACCGCTTTGCGGCCTCCATATGAGGGCAGAGGGAGGGAGGAGCAGCTGGGAGGTGGGAGCGGGGCGGCCAATGGGAGTGAAGGGGGCGGGCCGCAGGGGCTCAGCGGCGGGGGAAACCCCAGGGAAAAAACGGTGGGAAAAGACGGTGGGAGAGGGACAACAGAGCACAGGGGTACAGAAAGCAAAACACAGGGGCACAGAATGAAAAAACAAAGTGGCACAGAAAGCCAAGCGCAGGGGTACAGAATAAAAAAGGGAGCGAGCAATCAGGCGGCAAAAGCGGCAACAGAGGTTCAACCCACAGGGGGCTGCGTGGAGGATGGGGGAGCGACCTTTGCTTCCTGATTTTTGAGGGATTTTGTGGAGTTGTTGCAAGAGAGTATACGCTGTCATCGCAGTGCTACACATGCTTGATGTGAATACTTGACGCCATCTATCTGTGAATAACTCGTATCATCGCTACACATGTGTGAAACGTTGCGTGAAAAATCGCTGTACCAATTGGATGCGTCTTTGCTACATTAATTGGATGCGGCTTTGCAACGTTAATTGTGCCTCGCGTTGGTGTATATTTACAAACTTTGGAGAATTGGCATCATCGCTACACGTGTGAAACATTGCGTGGAATATCGCTATACTAATTGGACGCGTCTTGGCTACGTTGATTGGATACGGCTTTGCAACGTTAATTGTGCCTCGCGTTGGTGTGCATTTAGAAACATTGGAAAAAAAACATTGGTTACCAAGGAGTCGAAGTGCCACCAGCCTACCTAGAATCTCGAATCATCATCTCCCTTCCTTCCTCGAGATCGATGCTCCGCTCGTTCGACGTTGTGTCAGCGTCATTCTCCTCATCACTATCACGCCTCACCGGATCTTGTCACCACGCACACGCTATCTCGAGCGAGCGTGCGTGGTGGCCATTTTGTGTGTAGTTGCTTAGCAACGGATGGCATTCTTATAGTGCGAATATGAAATAACACGCAAACAAAGAATAAAATAGAAGAAATAAAGAAACGTGTTGGCGAATGACAAGCATGAGATATAAAGCGTTTTCATCACAAGGCAGACATTGAAGATTTGAGAGTAAATTTATAATCTTCTCGTTTTCAGTTCTTTAGCACCAGCTGTGAGACTTTATGGAATACTTCTTATATTGTCAAGAACTAAAAAACCGACAGTCATTGATACTTATTTATTGAATAATAACTTTGTGGGAAGTGGTGTCCTATTCTGTTAACTTTAATTTGAGAACGGAATTTTTCATAAAATAGTAGATACACTATTTAGAATTAATTGATGTTCATGTAAAGAATTTTCTACTTATGTTGAAAATTGCGAATCATACATATTATTAGTTTACATTAGGTGGGTGAAAGTTTGTAAACATGCAAAATGTTACAGCAGCTCCATTTTTTTTATCATGTCCTGGTTCGCCTCCCATAAAATGGAAAAAATGGAAAGTTGTTTTTGAATGGTATGCTAGAGTATGCTGACCCTCTTTAAGGGCTGAAAGAAAGTCATCATTGTTACTGCACTGTCTAGGATCTGAAGGTCAGGATGTATTTGACCATTTGCCAGAGCTCTCAGCTGCGGAAACTGGTAGATTAAACGACTATGAGGTTTGCATTAAGAAACTTGACAAGCACTACCTTCCAAAAGTAAGCACTATCCTTGAAAGATACCAGTTTGCAAAAAGGATGCAATCTGCTGATGAAACAATTGAGGATTATATACCTCAATTAAGGAAACTTGCTTCCTCGTGTAAATTTGAAGGTTTAACTGATGAAAGCATTAGGGATCAGTTTATGTTTGGCTGTACTATTGAAAAAAATTAGGGAAGAACTATGGTTAAGAGACGAACCAACTCTTGAAGAAGTGTTAACTGTTGCCAAACGTATTGAGCATTCTTTAAAATGTGTTGCTCTCATAAAAAAGGATTCGGAAAAAGGGACTAAAGTTGAAATAGTCAAGGTTAAATCAGAAAATAGTGACATAACGGGGAAAAGCAATTCTGAGAAAATGTGGGCTGAAAGAAAATGCTATAGATGCGGTAAGGCTGGACATCTTGGTAATGATAAAAGGTGTCCGGCTCTCAATCAAACATGTTCCAAATGTAAGTTAAAGGGGCATTTTACAGCTTTGTGCAAAACGAAACGTAAACCCAAGGTGAAAGAAATTGAAATATATCAAGGGGAGTTCGGTGAATCGAATTCTGAAGATCATATTTGTGGGCAGATAGTGGTACAGGTTGAAAACAAAGGTAGTAACAAATCCTGTCCTTACGATAATATTTTAGTAGAGGGTGAACAAACTAGGGTCTTGTTTGATTCTGGTGCAAAAATAACCATCAACTCAAATGAATTTTACAACTCTAAGCTTAAGGGAAAGATTACCTAAATGAAACCTGATATTATCCCTTTGGCATATGGAGGGGAACCGATTAAGCTACATGGATATTTTTCCGGTTTGGTAGAATACAAAGATAGATTAATATCAGGGAAAATGTATGCGTCAAAGCGTGGAGATAGCATCATTAGCTGGATTCATCAGGGCGATCTGGGAGTATTTCTTGATCCCAATGCTAATCCCTCCATACAGTTAAGAGACAGAATACAATCTGTGGATAAAAATGTGAATGATAAGTATGTACACGATCTAAAGACGGAGTTTCCAAATGTATTTAAGGAAACTTTAGGCTGTTTAAAGGGGTATCAACACAGGATTCAACTAAAAGGTGATGCGATTCCTGTGTGTTGTAAAGTGAGAAGTGTCCCACTATCTGTTAGGCAAGACTTGAAAAAAGAAATACAAATGTTAAGTAAGTGTGGGATTATAGAAGAAATTGAAGGATCTGAATGGTTGGCTCCTGTCGTTGCAGCACGCAAACCCAATGGGAATTTGCGTCTATGCATCGACTTGAGGCAACTTAACAAGTGTGTGGTAGTGGACAGGTATCCATTGCCGAACATTACTGAATTGTTGACGCTACTTGATGGGGCAAAAAGATTCCTTTTCAAATAAATCCAGTACTCAGGCATATAGGTGCAAGATGTTTATTCCTAACAGAAGATCCCATCCATCAACCAGCAGTCAGTTCTGTAACTGCACATTTACAGAACTAATCCATATACAGCAATCCATGACATATATGAGATTCCAGCATGACATAGACTCCGCACATAGCACCTAGCAACACCCCAGTGTGGAATACCACACAGGGTCAAAGGTCGCTCTCTACCACCGCTTCGCGGCCTCCATATGAGGGCAGAGGGAAGGAGGAGCAGCTGGGAGGTGGGAGCGGGGCGGCCAATGGGAGTGAAGGGGGCGGGCCACAGGGGCTCAGCGGCGGGGGAAAACCCAGGGAAAAAACAGCGGGAAAAGACGGCGGGAGAGGGACAACAGAGCACAGGGATACAGAAAGAAAAACACAGGGGCACAGAATGAAAAAACAAAGTGGCACAGAAAGCCAAGCGCAGGGGTACAGAATAAAAAAGGGAGCGAGCAGTCAGGCGGCAAAAGCGGCAACGGAGGTTCAACCCACAGGGGGCTGTGTGGCGGATGGGGGGAGCGACCTGCCTGGTGACAGGAAAAATTTATGACTGAAAAACTATATCTGACGGTGAATTTTTTAAGGGTGGGATTTCACATTTACCGTCATTTAGTTTATAGTCTGTGACAAGCGAATACGAAGAGACATACTGAAGAAAGACAGAAAGTGAAATGTGAGGTTGGAATATAAATAAAAGAATAAAATTTGCATAGACTGCTGTTTAAATTTGTTGGTTAGTCTACAAAGAACAATGTATGACCAAATTGTGCCTAATTCTGGAAAGGAATGGCTCAGGTGCCAAAGAGAAAAGGTGAAAGAGGACAGCCTTGGCCCAAAGTGAAATAGGAGGAGGTATGTCCATTAGCAAAAATGGGGACTTGGGTGGAGGTATAGAGAAGGGAAATTATTTTTGGCCCGAAGCCAAACCATTTTAAAGTATGAAAAATAAAAGACAAGTTTACACTTTCGAAGATCTCAGCATCCAGAGTAATAGTGCTAAAGGATGAAGTGAGCATTAAGATTTGGAAAGAATGTCGAAAACTAAGCATGTATTATCAGTTATACAACGTCCCTGACAAATCCAGATTGTCCCTTTCTGTTAGACACATACCGAAGGGCACTGAAAGGTATGCAGTAAATGTTCTTGGAAGCGAAGAGATGTTACCTGAGGGGTTACAGAAAGCTGAATCATGATTTGTGTTAGTAAAGGTGGTTTGACTGTGGCAGGATCTGCAGGACTGGTGGCGCGCTAATGAGGTATTCAATCAAGGAAAACTAGAAATCCCATGACTCAATCTTTCGGCCTGTAGTCAGGAAGTGAAGCGGATTGGCAGTTCAAGGTTCAACCCGAAGGAATAAAAACTTCTTCCGCGGTCACCGTGGTGCAGATTATTCTGGTTGCTGTTTGTTCCAGTTTGCTGCTGGTATCCTTGATGAACGGGTGCTTGCACTGCTCATTTATTCTGGCGTATCTGATTGGAAGACTTGGATTAACATGCAGGATCGCGCTCTCTTGGTCCCTGGAAGATTTGTCAGGTTTTACATCATTGGGGAAGGTTTCCCTGATGTTCCTTTGCTGAGTCGGTGTGACTCATTCAGTGCTAGTGTGATTTTGTTGGCTCTCAGTTCAAGTTATTCTGATTCATGATTTTGTGCATACTGGACTCAAATTGAATTTCAGCTTTGTGCTCTCTCAGTATTCTAGATAGAGACTCAGTAAATTCATGAAACATTGAGGTGAAAATCATTAGAGTGAATTGCAAGTACTTCTACTTATATAAGTGTCACTAATGCTTTAACAGATCGGGGATTTCTACCAACAATTTCTATGGCTGGTATGGAGCAATACTATCCATTCACCAAAATATTTACTTTTCATTTCACGATGAGGAATGTATTGGTATTATCATAAAGTTGTTCTTTGTTATTCTTTTGCCTGTTTAACAGGGGTCTTCTTGAGTCCTAACAACATGGTTTACACACTGTGATACATATACATATACATATATATATGTATTTAATAGCGAATAGATATACCAAAGGAAAAGGAGAGTCTCACATGGATATTCTTTTTCTTCATTACAGCTATAAGTTGCAAACCATTGCAACACACTTCCACTCACTAAAGATGAGAAATCTATGTCAAAGATGTTTATATATCTACATCCATCGATGTTATTTCGTTTTATAGCATGATATATATGGATTTTGTATTCTTTACAGGTACAAAAGTTCATTACTAAAACTAGATTTATAACTCAATAAAATGTAGAGGGTGATCAGAGATTGTCTTTTGAGTTGTATGTCTTCTTCCCGTTGTTCCCTCCCTTTCATAACCTCACTTGGTCACCTTAAAATTCTGAGGTATAGCAGCAAGCAGAATTAGGGCTATCAACGGGTGGACCTATTGAGCATCGGACCGACCCCGAGGACTTCGAAAACACTCAGTTACACCTTCCAAGTAATTTAGGTAAAAGTTATTCCAGACGAAGAGCTAAAGTTTTGGAATACATTTTATAAATGATATTGAGAAAGGAAATAGGTAATTTTTGCACTGATGAAAATCTTTGCCTTCCTTTGGAATGATATATAACATACAACGATGTCTCAACAGGTATTATTTAGTTGACAATTACAGAACGGGATATGCACACAGAGTGTTGCAAGGGAAAGGGAAAACCAGAAGGAGACAAGAACCACGAAACAATAAAAGCGAAAGAAACGTCTTTCATGTATTTTGATTGTAAGAACAAACCAAAAGAACTATGTTATATTAGATCTCAGGTAACCTGTACAAAACTGTGCCCAAGTGCACGTGAAAAGGTGAACGCCGCAAGTGACAAGTGAAAAGATATCAAACAGCAGGAAAAGGTGAAAAGAGATGTATACAGTGAACTTTTGTTGGTACCCATACAATAATAAATTATTGAACAAGACAGTTTTGGGGGGGAACCACGAAAGTGGTGTCTTGGATTGCGCTGCAATGTCAATGGCGTTTCGGTCTGTGAAGAACTCAGGACATCATCAGGACAAGGTTACATTATTTATACAAGTGCTGTATGGAGAAAAAAATATATTCCAAATCAAGGGTAGACCGTAGAATTAGATGGCAAAATACGACAGCCTCTCAGGATTGACAGAACCAGAGGTACTAGAGAAGGGAGATGAACCATCAATTGACACTGGATTCATGAGGACAGGGGTAGAGGCAAGCGGGGAAATCAAAGTACGCTCAAGAGTAGAGTGTATGATGAGAAAATGTCTATATTGCCTAGGCTCAAGGAGTGGGGAAGAAGAAAGAAATTTGAGGCCCCTGGGTGTTGAAAAATCACAATGTCATGACTGATTCACTGATCTAGCTTGTAGTCTAAGATGAATACAACAAGTCGGGTGTAGCACTGAGACGGTGCTATGGACTGAACAGAGAATAAAAATTAGTGGGTGACAGCGTCACTAGGACAATTTAGACAAGATAATAACAAGGAGAATCCACTTACTTAAGTGCGATCCCAGAAGGGTTCAGCGAAATGAGGATGAGCATTGTTAGACTAAGGCTAAAAAAATAGGAGATTGGTTGGTGTATTAAAATCACTGTAAAAAGGCGGTTGCTTTAAGGACAGTGTAAGCAGTGGACCGGTGAATGAGGAACACTTACACGTGGAGAGAAATGGAGTGGGAAGCCACATTTGCGGTGAAAATATCCCATCCGGTGGGCTGCCAACTGTGAAAAGCAAGGCCGTGAGGGTCATTAGTAGGACGGGGACCGGGTCACTTCCAGCGTACTGTACTGCAAAGTTCAAACCAAAACTACATTATTCTGTAGAAATATACACCCCTAAAGGTACTTTCTCTGACATTACTAATTGTCCTTCTAACTCACAAAATTATTTTGGCAAAACGTTAGATCTTATGGTTCTAGAAAAGGATATTACTTTGCCTGAATTCCATACTGCTCTATCTCTCCTTAAATCGGATTATGCTCCAGGATCTTCGGGTTTCTCTGCTGATTTTTTCATAGATTTATCCAAATAACTACTTCCTCAACTATCTCTTCTTATCACATCCTTCCTCCAAACAGGTACATCATCTGCCTCCTTTCAAACACCCTATTTGTCCCATTCCAAAGGAAGTAGTAGCAAGCTACAGGAGGATGCCCATAAACCCAGTTGAGACCTGGGTAGGATAGTATGTAACATACAACAATGTCTCAACAGGTATTATTTAGGTGACAATTACAGAAGGGGATATGCACACAGAGTGTTGCAAGGGGAGGCTAAAAACCAGAAGGAGACAAGAAACCAGGAAACAATAAATTCAAAAACAACTTCCATATATTTTGATTGTAAGATCAAACCAAAAGCCCTATGTTAAATTAAACGGCATGTGTTAGACTTGAGGGCCTCTAGTTGGCACAGGTATGCACTTGTGACAAATAGGGACCCTCTCCTCTAGTCAGGGTAAGAGGGTACACCTAAAATAACCCCTGCTCACCCCCTTGGTAGCTTGGCACGAGCAGACAGGCTTATCTCAGAGGCAGTGTGTAAAGCATTTGTGAACACATACAGTGACCAAGTGACAACACTACAAATGGACACCACACAGGTTTTATATCAAAAATAAGTATCCTTTATATAGATTTACCACAAGACCTTTAAACGACAAAAATACACAATACTGTTACTTTAGATGGTAGAATTTTGCTTAGTTCTCTTAAGTTCTTAAATGCGACACTTGAAATCAATGTACCTTTTTGATACGACACGCAGGGCAACAAAAGTGTTGCAACGATGTTGATGCGATGAAGTTTTTGGTCCAAAGAAATAAAGACGTGAAGATCTTCCAGATGCGGCACGCTTCTCCGATGTTGCGAGAAGACTCGACTCGATGCTTCAGCTGCAGCGGCGTCACCCCTTTACGCGATGCGACGACAGCGGCCTTGGCAGCGACACTCTTTTCCGACGTTTGGGAGACGCTTCCGCTCGAGGCGATGTTGCAGCGGCGACACCCCTTTACACAATGCGACGACAGCAGCTCTGATGGCGGCACGCTTCTCCGTGGATGCGAGGCGCTTTTCTTGATGCGGTGCAATGCGACAACAATGGCTGCGATGGCGACACACTTCTTCCTCGATGCGAGACTCTTCTCTTGATGCGGTAAAAAGCGTCAGCTATGATGGCTGCGATGGCGACACGCTTCTTCGGCGTTGCGAGACACTTCCTGGATGATGCGTGACGCTTCCGCTCGATGCGATGCTGCAGCGGCAACACACTTTACGAGATGCGACGACAACAGCTCCGACGGCGGCACGCTTCTCCTTCTTCTCTCCCTTTTATTAAGCTGACTTCACGTGACTGAATTCCCCCGCTACTTGCTCATCGACCTCTGAAATATTCTGCATAAGTGGATTATGGGAGGTTGAGTCCTTCGGGAAAATCTTAGAGGCAATTGATAGAAGTAGCGGGGGAATTCAGTCACGTGAAGTCAGCTTAATAAAAGGGAGAGTGAACACAGCTGATAATTTGGACTAACCAGCAAGAGAAGGAAGTGGCAGTGTGTTAACCGAGCACAGAATAAGGGATCAGAGGACTGACGGTGACTGGTTTCTGAAAGGTAAACAGTGGAATATTGAGAAGGAGGGGTGTTGAGGAGGAGAGTTATAGGGGAGTAGAGCAGGGGAGGACTCACGAGTGAAAGTTTGGTTTTTGTGATTAAATGGGAGGCACAATGTTTTTTATACTTTCAGCTTATGAAGGGCAATCACAGTTGTGGGTGATAGGAGAAACAGAGGGTAACAATCAGCATCATGTGGATTGTGTTCATTCAGGTCACAAATGTGTTAAACTAACCATATTTAGATGCCGTGTTTTACATCCAAACATCGTTTATAAATATACTTACACTGTTCATTGTATTTCCAGTAACCCCTGACGAAGAGCCATGTAGGCTTGAAATGCATTGGGTATTTGTAAAGCGTGTTAACTTCAACAAGAGAATGATGTGGGCGTACCTCTGTAAAAAGCCTGGATTGGCGTACAATTGGTATATGAAGACGTTAATAAAGACCACAGATTCCCTTACACTGTCTCCGTTGTGATGAAAAGATAAGAATATATGGATTAAATTATCGGATTATGCAACAGTCAAAATAAATTCACATTGGAGTACTTGGATAAATGCAATATAATGGCAGGAACAATTCCTACTTTTTGCTGTGCGACAGTGGGAGCGCAAGAGGAGTGCTCTTTCTATAATACTTTCTAAAAGTGGCATTTTCAAACACAGAATGTTAAAACCAATTTCACTAAAAGATGTATTTTATCATCCTGAGTACAGGCATACTAAATTCGAATTTCTACCATGTTCTCTGAGTCAGTTAGGATTATAAGATGTAATAACCAAACTGCCCATTCTGGCCAATGGAGAACAGGTAGCCTTGCAATAGTGAAAAATGAAAATGGCTGTAATTCACTATTAGAAGATGCCACACACACCAGGGCATGTCCTACCTTATCCTTACAATGCACCCTGCCCTTGGGCCTACCATAGGGGTGTCTGATATGAAGAAAAGGGAAGGTTTAGGGACTGACAAGTGGGTGCACTTGCCCAGTCAGCATGACAGTACCAGACTGCACGCAGGCTCTGCATTGGCAGACCTTACACACATGTTTACAGGCTGCTTCTGTGGGTGGCACAACCAGTGCTGCAAGCCCACCAGCAGTATTTGGATAACAAGCCCTGGGCACTCCTGATGCACTGTACTAGGGTCTGATAAGTAAACCAACCCAACCAATCATGGAATCACAAATTATACATTAATTTACAATAGGGAGCACTTTCACTGTGGCACTGGACAGCAGTGGCATAGTGCCCTGAGCAACTAACACCAGCAAAAAAGAAAAATGGGAGGGAGACTCACGCCAATGTGCCAGGTCTAACAGCATGTAACCTGTACAAAGCTGTGCACAAATGTTCGTGAAAAGGTGAATAATTTACAATGGGTATCAGCAATAGATTCAATTTTGCTCCTATTCTTTTTCATTTTAAGATAATTGCCTATAATTTACTGGACTTGATTTGGCTGCCATAATACTTGGCACTGGGTTTAAAAGGAGGAAAGACACAAAGTCAGTGGAGTATTTATTAAACTGATATTTGGCGTTAATAAGATCTTGGAGGCAGTCTTTAGATGTAGAGGTGTAGTAGGAATGTTCACATTTTTTGATATAATGAAGTATTTCAATATTGTTTTAAGAGAAAAATTTTCTTTTTAGAAACACATTGGATACTGAAATCACAGGCAGAGGCTTTGAATGCGTCCAAAATGAAATTTGTCTGTATTATTCAATTAAAAGAATTCATAAGTGAAGGATGAGAAAGCAGAAGTGAAAGATGTGTCTGAAAGTAATGCATCATAGAAACTCTATCTAGTAGACTTAACATTTTTGGATAAAAATCCAAATGAATTGATACATGGGCATGGTCAGAAAATAGAATGGAGCCTACGTCAGCAAAATGTAAATTTTGTGATAGGGCGTGTGAAATAGATATATAATCGATTCTTGATTGAGGGAGATGTGTGGGAGAATAGTAAGTGTATTCATGCAAAGTAGAGTTGGAAAGTCTCCAAGTATGTGTCAATGCATGTTGTGAAATCGCTTGGATAAGCTATTTCAGAGATTTTTTGGGTGCATGAGCAAAGGAAGAAACTGTGTCGATAAAAGGGTCAATAATCTGCAAAAATAAAGTGTTCATAAGGAAATAATAAATGCTTTTGAGTGATAGCAGATCAAAATGGGCTCTCTGGGATAGTAGGGCCATATAGATTAAAATAGAAACTGGGACATTATTAATAAAAAAATGTGAGTAACCATCTCTCCTCGGAATCAAATTGCTGTGAGAATGCACACACTTTCAGCAGTGTATGACATAATGTGGCAACACCTTTTATTTTACCATTACCGGGAGCATAACAGCATTGAGATGTGATAAATGGGTCAAAAACCGCTGATGTTTAATTGGTGAACCTATGCCCTAGAAATGTAATGACATAATTTTTAATGCCATGCAATAAAATATTGAAAATGGTTATTTGAGCATGAAGGAAGAACATATAAAGTGGAACAAGTTGGAAGCAACAAAAGACAAAAAAGGTAAGAAAAGAGGATAAGGCAAAGGAAGAAATATCTCAGGAAAAGGAAGGGAAGTATGTAGAAAGAAAATAATGTAGTGAATAAGCTGAAGATCTCGGAAAGACAAAAGAATGTAAAAATAAAATGAGGGACATGTGTGAGAAGAGAACATACATAAAGATATTTCCAAAGAATGATGAGGCATTTGAGCTCCAGGGAGACGACAAGAGGGAGAAGGTTGAGGATGGAAGAAAAGGCACTGAGGTAGTCACAAGATAATGTTGGGAAACAAAAATCTGGTAAGCATAATATAGCAATTTATAAATGGATACTAAAGTGAAGTGAAAAGACTAGTGTAACATCACATGTATAATCAGCACAAAAGATACCTCAAGAAGGGATAACAGGCAATAGCAATAATAAAACAGAAAACATCTTAAGTCTTGGTATATCTGTTAGTGTCCATGAACTCCACACTGCGCTCCTGAAGAAAAGCCCTCAGACAGGCCTGGTCATCATAGGTGTACATTTTGTTATTATAGGTAACCTTGAACAGACATGGATGAAACAGTACAATTCAGGCTCCCAGTGATCGGAGTGCAGGCCTCATGGTATCTGTTCACTGTATGTATTTTTAGTGTAATCCTGAGGAAAGTATAAGTCATTGCCAAGTCCATAAAATATGTTTCGTAGATTGAGCAACTGACAAAACCTTAAGCAGTTCTTTGTATTCAAGAAAATAAAGTATAACACCTCAAGGCCTTTTGGAAGGGGGTGCTGTGTAAGGTACATGGTCAAGTCTGTGAGCACATTGTATGGTCAAAGGAGGTGATTCCAGAATATCTAGCAGTTTAGGAAGAAAGATTTTGAAAAAGTAGAGAGGATCAGAGCCCTCTATTCCTTCTGGCAAACAATATACATATATGTAAGTTATTCCGGCTATTTATATTTTTAAAACCTTTAACCTGTCTTTGAAGCAACGAGATCTGAGATTGAAGATGAGGGACTCTGTGAACTGTGCTAGTGAGGGCAGAAACAAATTGTTCAGCTAACACCATTGTCACCTCTAATTTAGGCCACTTATCATCTCAACTTTGAAGTGTTTCATTGGTCTCACCATGTAAGTGCATATTGCCCTAATCTCTTCCAAAATAAGATCCATAGATACTGAAGAAGTAGATTTAGTCAAAGATTTTTTTCTGCTGCATGCGAAGGAATGATGGAACCCGAGGATTTATTTGAAGAAGAACCTCAAATGGTCAAGGAAGTTGCGTCCTACATTTCTAATTTTGATGACCAAGGAGAGAATGGAGTATCAGGTGACTTAGAAAAGCAAGGTAATACTTCACAGTGAAGTTGAATTCCTCTTAGTCAGCCCATTCAACGATTAGCATTACACAATAGTCCACTGACTTAATAAAGATGTCAATAATTGTAAATGCTTAAAAACAACATGTTAAACACCCTGTTGCAGCCAAAATGAAAGCAGAAACCGTTTCCCTACAGACACCCTGCTGTAGACTTAAGTTGAGCCGAATTGCAGGTTTATTACTGTTTATGGAATGAAGTTCCTGTAATAATATCAGAGGAGAAGTTGAGGAGGAGAATTTACTTAGAAACACTGAAATATATCAGGTTTAAACCTCCACATTGCAGCATTTAAATTAAGCTAAATTGCAGGCATAATGCTTTTTATATACATAAAAACCTGGAGTGATATGAGAGGAGGCCTAGAGGAGAAAAGCATACTGAAAAATGATGAGAAAACGTTGAGTTTAAACCTCCATTTGGAGCACAATGAAGGCAGCAACTGGCACCTAATGAACATTCCACTGGAGCCTTTCTCTCTGAGGACAAGCGTTGTGACCAAAGGAAGTGTGTTATGTGAATAAGCAATAAGAGGTGACCAGGAAAGGCAGTGAAAATCCGTCTTGAGGTGCTCCCATTCTCTGCATTGCCTTCAGTGTAGAAAACGTCAAGCGGTATTGAAGAACACCACCTCCACAGCAGAGAGTTTTCCCATTGGTCCATCGAGACTAGTAGGACACCACTATCTTCGTTGAGTACAAGCAATGCCCCCTGTGTTATGCATGCTTATTATCTTCAAAGTATCAAACTTCTCTGTCCTGATAAAAATCACTGAAGTGATAGCGCCCCTGTGTGATCCAATATCTATAGATGAGACCTGTCTAGGCCTGGGTGAAAGTCTTTATTCACTTGTACTTAGATTAGAGGGGATGACTAAAAGGTAATTCCCTTATAGCGTGTTAGATAATCCCAAAATGCAAGAGTGGCCCTTGCCCTGGACACAACATAGAGGCTATGGCAGCTTTGTGTCTTGGAGAGTCACAGAATTTCACCTAGCTGTCAAATTTTGTTCAATGAACCATCAGATTGTATCTGTCCTTCCTTGCAGCCATTCTACTGTGTGACCAATTTGTGAAGCTTCGTAATTATAGAAAATGCTGGAGATTCACAACCCCTCTGTTTAGGGTGCAGTTTGTAGATCTACAAATATAACCTAGAACATTTACCTTTCCAAATAAAGCAAATATATTGCTCTTCCAGTTGGGAGATTACGGTGTTTAAAATTGGAAGCAGAAGGGCCTGGAATACATATAAAGACTTCTTGAGGATTGGCATCTTGAAGGAGGCAATACTTACTAGCTACAAGAGGATGTGTGAGCATAAAGAAAGGATGGCTGTTCTGTGGAGTCTTTTAAAATTGCTCCTGGTGCACTCATACATGTCCAGGAATAAAACAGTTCCCAGATAGGCAAGGTGGTATCCACTGAAAGGGGGTCATTGACTGCAGTACATTAGCCATTTTTTTCTCTATCGATTATCATCCCCATTGAATTTCCGAGATTTCCCTACAAGTCTGCAAGTGAAAGATAACTAGAAGGGGTAGTACCCCCTGCAGAGAGTGGTTTGGGGCAGTTAAAGTGAGGAGAATGCCATCATGAAGCACCGAAACCTTAAAGGTGTCTTAATTAAATTGAATGCACTGGATCCCCTCATGTTCCAGTATCCTCTGAAGCAGGGATTTAAGATACAACACAAATAGCATTGGGGTTGGGGGCACCCCTGCCTTGTAATAATTTTTTTAGGATCTTGGAGGAGTTCATGCCTTTAATGCAAACTATGACTCATCGAGCGTCCTGGCGAACATCAATCCAATCTCCAAAGCATGCTTTTACTATGGTTGCTTTCATCATAGTCCAGCCTGCTCTGTTGAAAGCTTTCTCTGCTTCCTTTTTTGCTGTCAGCTGTAGATCTGGGTGTGATGAAGGCAGTGTTATTATCATGGATAAGGATATTGGCCATGATCTTGACATTACTGTCCAATAAAGAGATTGTTCTATATGACAGGCAGAGTGAGTGGTCCTATATGTTTTCAGGATCAGTGATTGTTACCTTGGCCAAAGTGGGGCCAATTAATACAGATGGCATATATCATTCCATACCGTTATAAGTAGTGGTGATATGAGTGGTGCAAAGTGTTTGTAGAAGTCAGCTGTGAAGCCGTGAGGACCGGGGCCCTTACCAAATTTCAAGTGCTTAAATATTATGAGGATTTCTGCCATAGTGATGGGTTCTTCTAATACAGATTTCTAAGAGGCTGTAGATGTTAGAAGTGAGACCAACTTTAGAGTACCTAGGCCTTTCCATTATGGGCCATTGCCGCATAAAGCTCTCTGTAGTATTCATGGAAGACTTGGGACTTCTCGTCCTCAGTGATATGGTTCCTGCCATCTCATTCTAAATCTCTTTAGCAAATCCCCAAGCCTGTTTGGCTCGTAGATTATTGGCCAGAAAACTATCAGCCTTGTTGCCACACTCATAGAAGCACCCCCCTACTTTTGCTAAAGTTGATTTTGCTTTGCCAAATTTAAGAGTGTGGATCTTGGGGAGGAGCCAAGATGGCGACCGGGACGGCAGCGTAGATTCCCGGCTCCGTGAACCTCCGCATCCCGCACGGATATCCTGCATGAGATCCTTATTCTGCGCTACGAGATCGTGTTCGTAAACGACAGTGGCAACCGATCGTGTGACCCTGAGGTTTCTGACTGCAGTACCGCCGGAGAAATCAGCGATTGAACTTTGCGGCCCGTGCGGTCCCGAAGCCGGGACCTCGAGTGGACGCCTTGGCCGGGCGGCAGTTTAACAACAGCGGCCTGTGGTGACTGGGTGGAGTCGGTCCGCCGGAGTGGTGCTCCCTTCGGCCTGCATTTTGCTGTGGTCGCTCCCCCCCTGCTGAGCGCTGCGGACCGAGGACATGCCCGGGTGTGCAATTCTCGGATTCTGTGGTGTTTGCCCCTGCCTTTGACGGTGAGCTGCCCGGACGCCGTCCCTGGTTCGGCCTGATCCTTGCGGGCTGCTCCCGGCTTTTTGCGGGAGCTGGTCCGTGGCGGAGACGACTATTGCCCGTGACCGCGCAACGGTTGAATCTGTTCCTCCCCCAGGATCCCTGTCTTCAGCGACGTGGACCTTGAGGCGTTGGTCCCGGGGTCCTGGCCCCAATACGAGTCGGGCCTTCCCAGCGGCCATTTTGTCACTATGCAGCCTACCATCCTGTCCGCTGGGACGCAGCGGGACTGGGGGTGTGTGACGGTCGGGAGTGTGGCAGAGCGATCGGAGAGAGCTGCTCTGGGGTACGGCGACCTCCTGGAGGCCCTTGGTGCCCTTCATTACTCCTTGGCTCATGGCGCCGGGGTCCTGGGGAGGAAGCTAGATGGTGTGGTATCAGCGTTGGGACAGTGGCGGCATGCTGGTCCACAAGTACACAGTGGCTTTCCACACTGCACACAGAAGGAAGATGTTGCGGCCCCCCCCGCGATTAGTGTACAGCCGGACGCTCCGGACAGTATGCTACCGTGTGGTCGGCTAACTGTGGGCTTGATCTGCTCCGGAGGTATTGGACCTGAGCGGAAGATGGTGGCCTTGTCCCGTGCGCAATCTCCGGCGGCCCTGGGACGATTCCAGCAACGTGTGTCTCATTTGACTGCTTCAGCCTGTCTGGACCTTGTGTGCAGTGCAGATCCTGGGGCGGCACTGGAAAAGACGCCCCCCCATGAAGCGGTCCGTGCTGATGCTCAGAGACTTCCACCCCACCTGTGTGCGTCGCTTCCCGACTGTTTTTGGACACTCCTGTACCTTGGGACATCGGACATGGTGCTGGGTCGAGGGGCAGGCATGGGCAGAATCGCAAAGAGCGGTCAAGGCTGAGGCTGATCCTTCGGGAGTGGTCACCTAGTAGACAGGCGGACTCATGGTTGCGTGCTCTCATGGTTATTCGCATAGTTGGTGCATAATGCTCCCCACTCCCCCCCTCCTTTTTTGATATGATCAACCTGGTGCTGCTAATTGTTTGCTGTGGGGAGACTTTACCGTGCGGGAGGGAGAAGCCGGGGGTATGTTTTGAAGGCCCTCCTCCAGTTTATTACATTCCCTCCGCCCCCCCGTCTGGGGGGGCTCTTTCTTACTCCTTTTTTCCCTGTCTCTTCTATATTTCGGGTCTAGTTCCAGGGCGACAGGCACACTGCTGGGGGGTGGGGCCATACTCATTCGCAGAGGTGCAGGGTGGGGGGATGGGGGAGGGGACTCTTTAGTCTTTATCTCTTTTTCCATGGCCTCCTTTTTCTTCTCTTTTTCTTTTTGCTTGTTTTTCTGGGATCAGCGCGGTACACCTCTCTTATTGTGAATCGCTTGCTCTTAATGTGTGCCACAGTTTCCGGGGGGTTCGCTGGGCTTTAGGTACGGGGACCTGTAGGCGCAACTATCTTTGATATTGCTCCCCATCCGTACTTTCCCGTGTTTGCGCCATTGATTCAATGTATTGCTGCTTGCTGCTTGCGTCTCTTATCCTTGCCCCTTATCGCTGTTGGGAAACTGTTTGGCACCTGATCCTACTGTTTTGTTTTATTATAAAATGAAAAACCCTTTCTCTCCTGGTGTCCTACCTGAGCGGCTCATTGGCCGGACTATACTGTATTGTAGACTTTGCTCTCCGAGGTGCCGCCTGTGTTTGCATGTGCTTTTATTGTTCTGATTGCTTAGCGGCCGGCCCCGGGGGGTTGTAGGCCCATACGTGTAAGTGATTGAAACGTCAATAAAGGTTTTTCAAAAAAAAAAAAAAAAAAAAAAAAAAAAAGAGTGTGGATCTTACCGTGAATGGCAGATAGTTGTCTACCAATATTTTTGGAGAGGGAAGGTTTGTATTTTTGTTCTAGTTGGATCATCTCTTCTCAGAACCATAAAACCGCCCCCCTCAAGCATCTGACTAAGTTGATTGACTCCCTGAATAAGTACCCCTCATATATCTTCCTTAGGAGCATCCCAGACCACATTACCTTAGATCCTCAGAATGATTGAGTGTAAGATAATCCTTTATGGCTTCCCTTCTTTCATGGAGTTCCACTGGGTCCTTCAACAACGGGTTGCTGAGTCTCCATATGAAGATAGGGCCGAAGTTCCTCCCACACTTTAATGCGATCTATCTAAAGTGAGTTGCATTGCAAGTCCCTCCCAATTATAAAAGAGTAGTCAGTTAGATTGACCAATGTGCGAATAATGGGAATTAGAAAGCATTGGGAGACATTGGGAGCATGTAAGGTGGCTGTGGCATCGAGGTGTGGTCCAACTCACCTTCAATTATCAATCATTTACCTTGCTTATCATCTTTGAAAGCTCTTTCTGAGAATCTGGATTTGTCTCTAGTTAAAATTAAAATAGAAAACCCAGCCTTTTTGAATGGGGCAGAGGTGAAGTAATGAGTGGGTAATGTCTGGGAGTGAAGACGGTGTAAATCCTCCCTGAGTAAACTCATCCAATCAGAGACACATGCCAGCTTCCGCTCTTTTGAGTTCATGTGCTCATGCCTCATCTGGAATTTCTTGAGTCATTATGTTATTCCAGCAGTAAAAGTTTTCATGTTCCTCACATTTCTCTTCCAGCAGGACCTATTGGTCCTCAAGGGCAAGCACCCACTGCTGGGGGCAGCTACAGTTATCCATCTGCCCTGGAGACCTTTCTCCGTTTTTCCACTCAAACGCCCAGGTTTGCCTAGGTCTGCTTCATTTTTTCATACTTCCTGCAGTTCGCAATGTAGGTCAGTTTTAGGAGTGAATGTTTCCTCCCTGAGGTCCTGAAAGGCTGTTAGCAGAAAGTCTTTTGTAATGCCTGAAGACCCTCCTTGGGCATCCAATGCAATATTGTCTTTGCCATGCAGTGAGTTCATAATGGCTCAATGGGAGGTCATATATTAAAGAAGACTTTGATGGTTTGATCTTTCTGTTGCTCTCCCTTCCATCATGGCTGAGGTGGTGTTGATGATTGTAGGTGGTGTCGACGATTGTGTCTCACCCTAGCTGCAAGGCCAGCAGGACAGGTGATGCTCAGTGAAGTGCTGTTCGTATCAGAAATCAGTGGAGAAGCGTGTCTGCCAAGGCTAGCCACTGTCCTAAATTGGCAAAAGCAGATAAGTCTTGCTGCAATGGCCACAGACAATCTTTGGTGGTTATGGCCCCCATTGGGTTTCTCCATCTTGGTTAGTGCCTGAGGTGAGAGCTTCAGGGATCTACTTTTGTTGAGGACAGCGTCCCAGATATGGATGACATTGGCAATTATTTGCAAGCTGTACTTTCTGGGGGACTGAGCATTTGGGGCAGTTTTGGGCGAGAACGTCAACCGAATTACATTGCAATGGACCTTTTGTGGGCACAGCAGGGATTCAGAGCTAGTAGGAGGTAACTCTCGACATAACCCTCTTTTCTTCTTCACCTCTCCAGGCCCTCAGCCTAAATAAAGGACGATAACCAATTTTCAGCAGGCAGCAGGTCCTCTCTGTGGTACCAACACTGATGATGCTAGCTGTAGGGCCTGGCAGACACAGCTGCACACAGATTTACTCTTGAATGCAAAGATTTATAACATGTTCAATACCTCTACACAACTATGATACATTTGAGCGGATGTGTTTCGTAAACACTTATACCCATTAGCTGGACCCAAGATGTACAAAAGTAACAGGGTACTTACCTACCTCTATGTAAACTATAAAACAAACTAGCACACTCATTGAACAGTGGGGAGTGTTGGGAGAGATCAGAGGCGTCACAGGAGTTTCCAAATGAACTGCCTGGGGATGTGGGGAGCCCCTCTCTTTTGAGACTGGAGATCTTCCTGTCCAGAGGTAGCAGTGTGTTTTCCAGGGGCCTGTCCTCTGAAGAGCTGGAGGACAGATGGGAGGAAAGGACGCTTAAATTACTGCTTGACAAGGAGCCGGCCCTAGCTCTTGCTGAATTAGAGAAAGAGCAGGTCCTTCCTAGACTGGAAATCGAACAAGCCCTGGCTGAGAAGAAGCTAGCCGTGGAAGAGAAATACATAGCCCATGAGCTGAGCCTTGGTGCAAAGTGTTTGTAGAAGTCAGCTGTGAAGCCGTGAGGACCGGGGCCCTTACCAAATTTCAAGTGCTTAAATATTATGAGGATTTCTGCCATAGTGATGGGTTCTTCTAATACAGATTTCTAAGAGGCTGTAGATGTTAGAAGTGAGACCAACTTTAGAGTACTTAGGCCTTTCCATTATGGGCCATTGCCGCATAAAGCTCTCTGTAGTATTCATGCAAGACTTGGGACTTCTCGTCCTCAGTGATATGGTTCCTGCCATCTCATTCTAAATCTCTTTAGCAAATCCCCAAGCCTGTTTGGCTCGTAGATTATTGGCCAGAAAACTATCAGCCTTGTTGCCACACTCATAGAAGCACCCCCCTACTTTTGCTAAAGTTGATTTTGCTTTGCCAAATTTAAGAGTGTGGATCTTACCGTGAATGGCAGATAGTTGTCTACCAATATTTTTGGAGAGGGAAGGTTTGTATTTTTGTTCTAGTTGGATCATCTCTTCTCAGAACCATAAAACCGCCCCCCTCAAGCATCTGACTAAGTTGATTGACTCCTTGAATAAGTACCCCTCATATATCTTCCTTAGGAGCATCCCAGACCACATTGCCTTAGATCCTCAGAATGATTGAGTGTAAGATAATCCTTTATGGCTTCCCTTCTTTCATGGAGTTCCACTGGGTCCTTCAACAACGGGTTGCTGAGTCTCCATATGAAGATAGGGCCGAAGTTCCTCCCACATTTTAATGCGATCTATCTAAAGTGAGTTGCATTGCAAGTCCCTCCCAATTATAAAAGAGTAGTCAGTTAGATTGACCAATGTACGAATAATGGGAATTAGAAAGCATTGGGAGACATTGGGAGCATGTAAGGTGGCTGTGGCATCAAGGTGTGGTCCAACTCACCTTCAATTATCAATCATTTACCTTGCTTATCATCTTTGAAAGCTCTTTCTGAGAATCTGGATTTGTCTCTAGTTAAAATTAAAATAGAAAACCCAGCCTTTTTGAATGGGGCAGAGGTGAAGTAATGAGTGGGTAATGTCTGGGAGTGAAGACGGTGTAAATCCTCCCTGAGTAAACTCATCCAATCAGAGACACATGCCAGCTTCCGCTCTTTTGAGTTCATGTGCTCATGCCTCATCTAGAATTTCTTGAGCCATTATGTTATTCCAGCAGTAAAAGTTTTCATGTTCCTCACATTTCTCTTCCAGCAGGACCTATTGGTCCTCAAGGGCAAGCACCCACTGGTGGGGGCAGCTACAGTCATCCATCTGCCCTGGAGACCTTTCTCCGTTTTTCCACTCAAACGCCCAGGTTTGCCTAGGTCTGCTTCATTTTTTCATACTTCCTGCAGTTCGCAATGTAGGTCAGTTTTAGGAGTGAATGTTTCCTCCCTGAGGTCCTGAAAGGCTGTTAGCAGAAAGTCTTTTGTAATGCCTGAAGACCCTCCTTGGGCATCCAATGCAATATTGTCTTTGCCATGCAGTGAGTTCATAATGGCTCAATGGGAGGTCATATATTAAAGAAGACTTTGATGGTTTGATCTTTCTGTTGCTCTGCCTTCCATCATGGCTGAGGTGGTGTTGATGATTGTAGGTGGTGTCGACAATTGTGTCTCACCCTAGCTGTAAGGCCAGCAGGACAGGTGATGCTCAGTGAAGTGCTGTTCGTATAAGAAATCAGTGGAGAAGCGTGTCTGCCAAGGCTAGCCACTGTCCTAAATTGGCAAAAGCAGATAAGTCTTGCTGCAATGGCCACAGACAATCTTTGGTGGTTATGGACCCCCCTTGGGTTTCTCCATTTTGGTTAGTGCCTGAGGTGAGAGCTTCAGGGATCTACTTTTGTTGAGGACAGCGTCCCAGATATGGATGACAGTGGCAATTATTTGCAAGCTGTACTTTCTGGGGGACTGCGCATTTGGGGCAGTTTTGGGCGAGGACGTCAACCGAATTACATTGCAATGGACCTCTTGTGGGCACAGCAGGGATTCAGAGCTAGTAGGAGGTAACTCTCGACATAACCCTCTTTTCTTCTTCACCTCTCCAGGCCCTCAGCCTAAATAAAGGACGATAACCAATTTTCAGCAGGCAGCAGGTCCTCTCTGTGGTACCAACACTGATGATGCTAGCTGTAGCGCCTGGCAGACACAGCTGCACACAGATTTACTCTTGAATGCAAAGATTTATAACATGTTCAATACCTCTACACAACTATGATACATTTGAGCGGATGTGTTTCGTAAACACTTATACCCATTAGCTGGACCCAAGATGTACAAAAGTAACAGGGTACTTACCTACCTCTATGTAAAATATAAAACAAACTAGCACACTCATTGAACAGTGGGGAGTGTTGGGAGAGATCAGAGGTGTCACAGGAGTTTCCAAATGAACTGCCTGGGGATGTGGGGAGCCCCTCTCTTTTGAGACTGGGGATCTTCCTGTCCACAGGTAGCAGTGTGTTTTCCAGGGGCCTGTCCTCTGAAGAGCTGGAGGACAGATGGGAGGAAAGGACGCTGAAATTACTGCTTGACAAGGAGCCGGCCCTAGCTCTTGCTGAATTAGAGAAAGAGCAGGTCCTTCCTAGACTGGAAATCGAACAAGCCCTGGCTGAGAAGAAGCTAGCCGTGGAAGAGAAATACATAGCCCATGAGCTGAGCCTTAGAGAAATGGATGCTAGAATCCTACAAATTGGGTCCAATTGTAGTAATGTGGCAGCGCACCTGCTGTGTCTGACAGTGAGTGTAGAGGTTGTATCCCCAAAAAGATAATACAAAGATTCCAGGAAAGGGGGGGATGTCAGGAAATCTGTCACAACCTAGGAGGGGTCATGTGGTACAAGAGGAACTCTGGGGAGGTAATGTGTTGCAGTTCGTACCTAATGTGGTGAAGAACACCCTCCTTACACCAGCAGGGTAGGGCATAGTGAGTTGCCCGGTCAAGAAAGCCATTTTTGATCAATAAGTCTGGGGGAGTACCCAAGCTGCCCACCTAGAAGGGGGGAAATTTGGCTCTCTACTCTGGGAAGATGTTGATGAATAGCCCTCAGTTGTATAGGGCGGCCATCTCCCCAAAATGGGTGGGGGAGATTTGAGTTAGTGTAGGCAGTTTCTCTTGGAGCTTGGTGAGAAAAGGGTCCCATGTCCCTTCTAAAACGAGAAGGGAGGTGGGTGGGCTAAAGCACAGGCAGAACGTCCATGCTCCTTCTTAAAGTGAGGGGAGAGTCGGGGGTGTCCTAGCACCCAGGAAGCCCTACATCCAGCCTCAGGGCCTGGCGTATTCCCAGAGGGAGCACCAGGTAGGGAAGCTGGCCTGTGTCGGGAGAAAATCCACTACGGGTGGTCCCCTAGTAGAAAAGGGGTGTCAGGGGCTGACCAGAACTGGAAGCCCCCCAGTTCAGGATCTGGATGGCAACCCTGCCAAACAAGGGGTAGGGGCCTCCAAAAATGGGGGCAGGGGAAAAAGAGCTCAACCCTGGCCCCGTCCAGTTACAGGGTGAAGACTCTGGGCTGGGGGACCAGGGTCAGGAAGCAAAGGGAAAGTAGGACATAGGTGCAGAACCTCTGAGCCCATTGGCCTACCCTTCCACCAAGGGCAGAGGACCACCCCCAGGACGGAAGGTGTCACACCCTGGGGACGGCCCCGAGAGAGGCAAAGGGGATCCATTTGGGATCATGGGGACTAATTAAATCACCCTGGCTTTAGGCTGGGAGGTGGTCATATTGGACATGGCCCTTCTTAGGGGGATATCCTCAAAACTTTCTTGTTTTGTTTTAACCACCTGGTTTTGCCCACTCTCTTTTCCTAACCTAAGGACTGGGCACTTTCTCACTGTACTGCAGTGGGAAAAGCGTGCACCCTTCCAACACATGCCAGGACTGGGTGCTTACTTATTAGGTGTAGATGTCATACCTGTAGGTGCTGGTGTAAGGGTACACTGCATACCCAGGCTGGGGGTGACACAGGCTAATGTGGGGATGCACTGTTTGTACCACCCCCTAGAAGAGCCCATCAAGAATGTCTCATGCTCAGGTTGGCCTCACTCCAGGGCCAACCCTGAGAGGGACGTCTCTTAGCCCCACACCAGGGTAGGTACATCTGCGGGTAAATTGCCTAGGTAGGGATGAACCTTCATGTGGGTTTTCCCTACCTAGGAGGTCAGCACTCCCAACCTTCAGGCTGTCGCTGATGTTCTCATTATGGCCCTAGATGCCTTTGTGGACTGGCATGGGCATTGCCCCGCAAGTATTTCTGAACACGTGTCCAGGCTGCCATTGCAGGCTGGGGTGCTCTTTACAGCGAAGGTGCCTCTGCATACATGACCAGCCTGCCACTGCAGACTGGTGTGCATGTTGCACCGCTAGTATTTCCAAATACGTGGCGCCTTTAAATATGTGTCAAGCCTGCCATTGGAGACTGGTCCTGTGGGCTGCAACCATCGATTGCATTGGCGCAGCCTCATCATGTTTACTATCATTGGATTCGTAGTGACAACTCCTTTCCAATGGTAAAGTATTCGCATAGAAATGCCACTAATAAAACATGGGTATTTCTCTGCTCAAAAACTCTGTTGTGTACCTTTGTGCAGTGCAACAGTCAACACTGGAGGTTGGGAGAGCACAGCTGGCATGCCCCAGTGAAAGCTATAAAACACTGGGGGCCTGATTCACAGAACTAACTTAAGACAAAATCCTAAACTTACTACCATTTTGGTATTCACAGAAGGCACTTACTCATTTTGGTATTCACAGAAGGCACTTACTCATTTCGGTATTCACAGAAGTTAGGAGTCCTAACTTTAGGACTCCTAAATGCCTTCTGTGAATACCGAAAGTCTTAAAATTAGGATTTTTCTCAGTTTAGTAGTAGTATAGTTAGGACTCCTAACTTTAGGACTCTTAAATGCCTTCTGTGAATACCGAAAGTCTTAAAATTTGGATTTTTCTCAATTTAGTAGTAGTAAAGTTAGGACTCCTAACTTTAGGACTCCTAAATGCCTTCTGTGAATACCGAAAGCCTTAAAATTAGGATTTTTCTCAGTTTAGTAGTAGTATAGTTAGGACTCCTAACTTTAGGACTCCTAAATGCCTTCTGTGAATACTGAAAGTCTTAAAATTAGGATTTTTCTCAATTTAGTAGTAGTAAAGTTAGGACTCCTAACTTTAGGACTCCTAAATGCCTTCTGGGAATACCGAAAGCCTTAAAATTAGGATTTTTCTCAGTTTAGTAGTAGTAAAGTTAGGAGTCCTAACTTTAGGACTCCTAAACTGAGAAAAATCCTAATTTTAAGACTTTCGGTATTCACAGAAGGCATTTAGGAGTCCTAAAGTTAGGACTCCTAACTTCTGTGAATACCGAAGTGAGTAAGTGTCTTCTGTGAATACCAAAATGAGTAAGTGCCTTCTGTGAATACGAAAATGGTAGTAAGTTTAGGATTTTGTCTTAAGTTAGTTCTGTGAATCGGGCCCTGGGTATGCAATGAAAACGATAAACCTATGCCATTTGCGGGCGTAGATGGAGATATTGCAGGGAGAGGTTTTGGCACTTGGCCTCTGGAGCCAGATCATGGCCCCACTTAAGATTAGGATCTGGATTCCACAGCCTCATGGCAGACAGGACTGAAATTTAGGGGTGAGATCTACAGAACTTAGAACTATGTGGTTCACATTGCCAGAGCAATCTTTTGTGAACAAGGAGGATTACTGCCATTGCAAGTATCCGCTTGCACTTCCTGAATAGTGACTGGCCTGGGCTAACTACCTGCTGCCATGTTGCGTCCTGAGGTCAAGCCTGCCTCCTGTTCTTTGGAGATCTCACGGGCATCAAGGATCTCCTGCGCATGACCCACACCCTCTACCTGTGACACCTGGAGAGTGGTGCCCTTTCAAGTGCCCACATCACCGTCAGAATCCAACTGGTAGTGCGGCATGGGCGTCAAACTAATAATAGTGCCTGGAGAGTGGATTGGCTCAAGTGTTCTTGCCCGCATCGAAGGCATGTGGCCCATGCATCAGGGGGACCTTCACCTGCATAAGTGTCTTGTAGGTGGTGAGCAAATTCACCGCTTGCGGGATCCAAGGTGACCAGCTACATTGATTCTGCTGCATTTCTCTAATGCGACATGCCAACTGCATGCTCATTGTGTGCGGTGCCAGATTGACAGGCTGCAACCCTCAGAGGTGGAGTTGTAAACATTGTAGTGCCTCATTCTACCTTGTGGGGTATTGCTGAACTTGCACATGTGTGTGCATGTGACAAGAAGTGTCTGGTGTGACCAATATCAAAGTGCACCAGATGTTGTGCCTCATTTCCAGGGAGGTTCAGAATTGCAATTCTTTGTGTGTTTGACCAGAAAGGTCTGGTGTGACTCATATCATTGCGTACCAGATGTTGTACCAGAATTGTCTGGTGTGACTGATATCACTGTGTATCGGACATTGTGCCTCATTTCCATGGAGGGACTGAACTTGCAACTCTTCGTTTTGCGTGACCACAGAGTGGTCTGGTGCAAACTCTATCATCGACCACCAGTCATTGTGTCCATATTACCTCGGTGCCACTCTGATCAACGTGTACCTGATGGGGTGCCTCCTTCTTCTAAGATGCCCCCTCCTCTGCTTTATTCCTTGATTGTCATTTTCTGGCCCTCAGCGCAGTGTACCAACTCCCTTTATCTCACTCGGCCTTCTCTGACAACACCGTGTTACCAGGTAGTATGTAGGTAAGGCCTCGGTGGTGAGAGTGATTGGCTGGGCTGAAGGAATTCTACTGAGAATGATCGGAAGTTGGACAAGAGACTGGGTGATCCCCACTGCGCTTTGTAGAACTAGACTGGTGCCAAAAGGCCTTTGTGGTAAGAACGCACACAACGCAAATGATCTCTAGAAGAATGGAACAGAAACCACAACAGCACCAACACACAGCTTACATTTCACCACCACACACTTACTAATCTATTTTACCCATAAGAAGTGGCTTTGTGAGTTGAATCTCCTGAGTGAAAACATAGAGAACCATAGAGATTTTATCGACATATACATAATTTTTGGGAATTTAATATGTTAACCAAAATATACTCGGACAACTGAAAAAAAAAATTCAAAAGTCATGCGTGGTTCCTATTCATTGTGTTTTACATACATTTTCTAAGCTCAGCACACATTCAGTTTCTCGGTTTCCATGAGACGAGCTTCAGAAAAACACAAGTATATGCAAAATGCATAAACCCTATAATCAGAATTTATTCAAGACAAAAAAATGCCAGAGACTAATGCCAACTCACAATTCTGAGACCATATCATAATGAGCTGTGTCCTCTCAAAGAAGGGCCAAGCACCTGTGTTTTTTGCATGTGCATGTGCCTAAAGTTCATACATAAACTCAAAATTGTCAGAGTTATTGAATATACTATAGGCAGAACAACTTAGAAACAAAAAAGACAGTCTCTTATCACCGTTTCTGACTTGTTCTGTCTAAGGCCCCCAAAGTGAAATAAGGGCGGGCTCCTCAAAGAGACAAGGTGAGGTAGAAATGCCCTTGGGAACCACCTACTTCTGGGGCCAAATTTGTGCTAATTCCAGAAAATTGCCTTTTATCTACCGTTTTTCTATTTAGATATCTTGGATTAGAATGGACCACTGAAAATCTTTGTACTACTAATGAGCACAGTTCAACCAGTACAGCCCTGGGATGCATATGCAATCTGATTTTTATGTCTCAGCTGCATACAACTTTATCTTTCAGTTAGCAGGGTCTAAGGTTCCCATAACATTGACTCAACTCTCCGCTCGTGATTGGAGGGCATTGTTGTCAATCTCTCTTTCCTGATCCTGATTCAATGTTTTTCTTCCAGTTCTTGTTTTTGTCCCACCCAGGAGCATCTTTGTCTCACAGTGCTGTGATTGGATGAGTTCTATCCTTGTACTTAATACTCAATTGTGTGGGTCTTATTTTAGGAACTCCATGGGGGTGCATGTGTTTCTTGGTTCTTTCTTTCTCTCTTTACTATAACGTCCCCTTCCTCCATGTATGATCTGTTTTTGCCCCTGCATCATGCTTCTTAGGCGCCTTGACGCCCATTGGGCTAAGTATGCGCGATATAAGTTGTGCTTCATTCATTCATTCTTCCCTTTTCTCTGTCACAAGTCTCGCCTGCTCCCTGTCTCTGTGTTTTAATTTTTTTTGTTTAGAATATTTTTTTATCAAGGCACA
Source organism: Triturus cristatus (assembly GCF_964204655.1). Taxonomy (NCBI): domain Eukaryota; kingdom Metazoa; phylum Chordata; class Amphibia; order Caudata; family Salamandridae; genus Triturus; species Triturus cristatus. The sequence continues at coordinate 232,785,445 of NC_140590.1, forward strand.
GAAGCCATCACTTGGAGGTACAACCAAGTTTAATGGATACAGCCTCTTCTAGTATGCAGGCAGAGGTTCCCCATGTCTGTGTGTGGCACCAGTTGAACCACTGCTTTGGAGATATTCCACCTCGAGGGCTCAAGAGAAAGAGGGCAGGGGAGCTATGTTGATTTTCACGCATTCTTGATGCAAATCAGCTCAGTGGCTGCCAAACAATAGTCATGATGTTGGTTCTCTCTCTATGTCTTGGGCTTCAATCTGACCAATAATGGAACCATTACCGCTCAGGAGTGTGTTATGCATGTTTTCTTTTAGCGTAGAAGAAATGTATTACATTTAAACAGCTACAGGTATAATAATGCATTAAAATGAATACAATGGTTATTAATGAAGGCAAGAAGAGGGAGGGAAAGGGTGACAAAAGGACATTGTCATGATAAAAATATGCAAGATCCAATAGAAGAAAAATATAACATTCATGAAATACATACATGCTTATAAAGAGTTAACATAATGTGAGGTCATGAAAATGAATACATTAGCTATGAAAGTAAAAAAGTGAACATTAAGGGGGTTTCGAAATGTAATCTCTAATGGGATGACGATGAAGAGCGGATATAGCATGGCTATCTATAAAATTTGGAACGGGACTGCATAAAATAGAACGCCTAATAGCAAATGAAATAGGGTGACTGCAGGCTGTGTCACGTCTGAGGTTATAAAAAAATGCATACCAACAAGCTTAGAAGGACAATTCAGAAAAATCCTTCATATATGTTGAGAATTGTTGAGATGCGACTGCTAAAAGGTGAATGATTATTATGTGAGGTGAGACATGTTCCCAATAAGTAGACAAACTACCTGGGAAGATGTCTTTGAATAAGAAGGGTCCTGAGTGTTAAAGTGTGTTGATTTAATTCCAGAATTGTGTTCAGAAAGTATGTACAAGTGGACAAGTGTAAATCATGTGTCATAAATCTGCCTGTTGTGAGTGACAACACCAACAACTATCAGTGTGTTCTTCATAAATACGGTGTAAAGAAACAGGAAAAAGAGAAGCCTATTATACATATAAAATACAGCTTAAGTAGTATAGGCAGAACTGGAGGAAGCATGTGTTTGTGTTCAAATGTGTCTCAAAAATTAAATAGTCCATTCCATTCCCAGATCATTTTATCATGCCAGTTCGATATCTGACTCAGATCCATCAGTGGAACGTTAGCAGATGACACAATATATGGCAGAGTGGAAGAGAGTATGGAAGGTTGCATTGGGAATGATTTAAACTTGGTGAGAATATCTAATATAATAGATTCCAAAAGATGAAATTTATGTTGAAAGGATGATGAAAAATGAAAAAGAAATTGGGCCTGAGAAAAAGTAAGAAAAGAGTCATTAATTGACTCACCCAGATCAGTCCTGACTTCCTCCAAGCTTTCCAATTAATGGATCTATCATTGTGCAATACGGAGGTATTATACCATTTGAGAGAGTTAAGGAAAGAGGGACCATCAATAGGATCATAAATTATCAAAGTTTTTAAAAGAAAGCAAAGATGTTTTTAAATGGTTGAGGTTTTTAGAGCAAACAATTATTCATGAAAAGAAAAGGGAGAGAGAAAAGATGTATCCTATTGTATACATAAAGGAGCGTAATCATTGGACTCTAAGATCCAGTGAACAGATTTTCCAATGTAAAGTCTGAATGATGTTTCTGGAAATCTGGGAAATTAACACCACCATCTGATGTAAGATGTTTTAATTTTGTTAGAGATTCTTGAGATTTCTTCCATTTCCATAAGGAAGATGAGAGTGTTGAGTTGATTTGCTTGAATTTCTTTTAAAGGCAAAGAAAGAGTGATTGTAGAAATAGTGTAGAGAACAATAGGAACTATCATAATTTTAATGGTGTCTAAGCGACCCCACCAGGAAAGATTAAAAGGGTGTCAGCAATTGACCATGGTAGTTATTTTAAGTTTGCATTCCTCCCGACTCAAAGGAATAGAAGTTTCAAGCGATTGGGAGAACCATAACCCTAAGAAAGTAAGTTTGGAGGTGTGCCCGGAAAAATGAGTGGCGTGGCTGAAAGTTGATGTCTGCAGGTGAATTTGTTTAAGGGTAAGATTTCACATTTATCATGATTTAGTTTATAATTCGAGACAAGAGAATATGAAGAGACATCCTGGAGAAAGGAAGAAAGTAAAGTGTGAGGTTTGGATATAAATAAAGGAATATCATCTTCATATATTGGTGTTTTAATTTGTTGGTTATTTGTTGAAAAACATGTACAGCTGAATTGTGTCTAATTCTGGAAAGAAAAAGTTGGAGTGCCTAATTAAAGAGAAAAGATGAAAGACGGCAGCCTAGGTGTACACCTCTAACAAAGTGAAATAGGATGAAGTATAGAGAATAGAAAAAGCATATTGTTTTTGGCTCAAAACCAAACCATTTTAAAGTATGAAAAGTAAAAGACCAGTTTATGCTATCAAAGGCCTTCTCAGCATCCAGAGTATTAGCTGCTAAAGGTTGAAGTGAATATTGAGATTTGGAAAGAACATCGAAAAATAAGCTTGTTTTATCAATTATATAATGTCTCTTGACAAATCCTGATTGTTCTTTTCCAAGTAATTTAGGTGAAAGGGATTGCAACTGAAGAGCTGAAGTTTTAGAAAACATTTTATAATTGATATTGGCAAGGGAAATGGGATGGTATTGTTTGCATCAATGTAAATCTGTTTTTCCTTCGGAATGAGACAAATAGAGGTGTCTGAAAATGAGCCAGGTGATTGTTCCTGTTTGAAGGAATGATGTAATAAGAAGAGATAGTTGAGGAATGAGTAACTTGGAGAAATGTATACAAAAGTCAGCAGTGAAACCATTGAGTCCTGGGACTTAGTCCTATTGAAGGGAAGATAAAACTTTATGGAGTTCAGGCAAAGTAGAACCGTAAGATCCAGTGTTTTTTTCAAAATCTTTGTGTAAGATAATTATTAGTGTCAGAGGGAGTATGTTCAAGGGTGTATAGTTTTTTTGTAGAATTGTACAAATTATTCTAAGATTTCCTCATCTTTATGTAATCATCCAGAATGGGTATCAGCAACCGTTTCAATTTTGTTCCTATTGCTTTAAATTTTGATAAAATCGGCTATTAATTTTCTAGACTTGTTTCTGCCGCCATAATACTTGGCACTGGGTTTAGGAAGAAAGGAAGATGCAACATCAGTGGAGAATTTACTAAACTGAAGTTTGGCGTTAATGAGATCTTGGAGGCAATCTTTAGATTTAAAGATTTAAAGGTGTAATAGGAATTTTTTAATTGTTTGCTATGATGAAGTATTTCAGTATTTTTTAAAGATAAAAATATTTTTTCATTGTAGAAACATATCTGGTAAAAAAGAAATCATAGGTGGAGGCTTTGAAAGTGTCCCTAATGAAGTGGAAATCATGTTTGTCTGTACGATACAAAAAAAAATCAAGAAAGAAAGATGAAAAAGAAGAAGTAAAATATGTGTCCAGAAGAAATGCATTACTGAAACTACAACTATTAGAATTAGCTTGTTTGAGTAAAATGACCAAATGAATATATACAGTGGCATGGTCAGAAATAAGAATGTGGAGATACCCTGGTTACTGTTTCCATCCTGAGAACTCAGACTAAGGCCCAATTAGAGGCTCTGTGCCAGTCTGACACATGTAGAGTGAGCCAAGGAAGTAAACACATTTGTAGCATGCAAACACACATCTTCTTCCACCAAAATGTTAAATTGTTATAAGTTGGGTCACAAGAAAACACACATGAGGATCTTCTAACAAATCCAGATTTATGGAACACTTTGACTTTGAAAGATCAAATGCATGGACTTTACATTGACTGAATTTGGATGAATTGAGGAAGGCAAAGCTCTCACTTTTCCCTATTCCATGTGTGAGCAGCTCACCCAGTCTAGGCTTGCCCTTTTGCTTCCAGGGATTTGTAAAAACAAATCTATAAAATTGGGACTACAGCTCAGAGAACGTAAAAGGGGAAAATTGGAACTCCAAGAGCTGAGAAACTTGAAAGCTCCTGGAAGGTCTTGACTCTAGACAAGAGCTTTTTGTGGGATAAAACATGTGTTAGGACTCCAAAAGGGGTCTGGTGAAGCATGAAGAACCAAAAGTCTTTTACAAGAGGTGTAGAATATCTAACAAAAGGCTTGGACAAACATGTTAACTAGAATATTGTGCTTTGCAAATTATCCTACTGGACAAATAATAAATGAAAACAGAAAAGAACAATCATATATGTACATCATTAGCAATAAAAAACTGTACAAGATCTGATGCCACTTTGTGCAGAAGCAAGTCTCTCTATTTTGGCAAGCGTTTGTCCATCCAGAGCATTGTGCCCAAAAGGCTCTCATTTTATAGGGAATATTTCTCAGAAACTATATTAAAAAGCCAAATGCAAATCTGTAGCAATATAGGAGAACAAGGCACCTGTACAGCCTTGCCACTGGGAAGATATGCATTTCAGAAATGTTAAATACCAATAATTAACAAAAGCATTAACATAAAATGTTGTTATAGTCTTGCTTTGCTCTCTGTAAGCCCAGAGTCTATGGTATCAGTTTAAGCATTGTAATATTATGGGACAGTACTCTGAATATAGACTGGTTTAACACATACTATTTTTGCTGGCAGTACTTTTGGGATTTGCGAAGGAAAAGGCACCTTGGAGAGACTCATCATAACGTTAAATTATTTGAGAAATGTCACACACACATAAACAGCCTTCAAGTTGATCAAACGTGTACCCCACTCTGTTGAAGCTACATTGCTTTTGTTAAATGAGAGCAGGGACATAGCACAGGAACTTGCAGCCCCTGTGGTGCAGAGGGCCCAAACTTTAGGGGGGGCCCAAATCCTTCAAGGGGAGGACCCTTTCGCTTCAAGACCACTTAAATCTATGAGATACAGAAGAGTCGGGGTCTTCTATTCACATTCTGTTGGGGGTACCTTCATTTTAGGTTATGCCACTCTATGAGAGCACTCAAAATGTACTTATAGTGCTTACCCTTTGAAGATTTATGTCAGGAACATGCAGATGCAGGTGATCAAAGGAGTGTGCCCCCACACTTGATAAAATAAGCAATGATGCAACAGATATCACACAAGATACTCAAGTCACATCTAAAGGCAATACCGAAAATACTTCAGCTTAAAATGAACATGGGTCCAGGCTAGGTGGCTGAATTAATACACACATAAAAGGTTCACCTAGGATGAAAGTTCACCAAACAAAACATTCAGAACTGCTGATGATCTTCTACCAGAAGAAACAGCAAGCACCATACGTTATACAACAGCGTGCATGAGAGAAGGCAGTCTTTTTTCTGCCTTAAATTAATTTTTTAAAACAAAACGTAAAAGTGTCCCTTCCAAAAGAGAAGGCTAAAATTAACCAAAAAGGAGGCGCATCAGAAGTCCTTTTTTGCCTACTGACAAAGAGGAAAAAAACAAAGCAATTTGAGAGGGCAAGCTGGTTATATAGGTGTTGAAAGCAGGAGTGCGGGGTGCTGGAGAACCCCCAAAATACCCATGTTGGTGTTCAGAAGGTGATTGAGCAACACCGTTGCATTGGAGACTTTGGGTTTAAAAGTCGGGAGCACTCTCCCTTCATAAAACGCTGAAGCTTGTTCACTTGCTGTTAGTCATCCAAAAAATAAAAGAATGGCGGACATTGTTGAACTTAATTTTCCCTTTCTCCTAGTAAAAGCATGTAGAGGATTGTTGGACCCGGCCTCGTGGCGTGGTCCTGGCCTCCTTTTCAGGCCGACCGGGGACCCCTTCACCCTTCGGGGTCCCCCCCGGATTGTACACATCTACCCACACCAGCCAACGTGACCCGGCCTTCCCCCGGCCGCGGCCCCAGCGAAACCCCGACATCGAGGCACCAAGATCCGGCCAGGGGGCACCACGTGACCAATCCCCCGATCCCGAAGGAGGGGAGTGTCGATGGGACCCCCTACCGTCCCCCAACGCCTGGGTGCAACCGCTCTCCTTCCTCCCTGGGCACTGGCGCCTCTCCCGCTGGGCGTCTGGCCTCTCCCAGCCAGGCCTCTCCGCCCCCTCCGGACGCAAGGGTCCGGACATCAAAGGGCTCCGGACCTATATCTGGGGTGAACCCGCACCAGGACAGTAGTTGTATCCTGGAGTCGAGAGCCCTGCTGATCGGATCGCGGCTGACCCTACAGAGAAAAGACTCTTATCTGGACCTGTACCTCGAGCCCTGCTGACTGCGTCGCGGCTCCACCTTGCTGAGAACAAGACCCTCACGGAAACATCGGAGCCCTGCTGACGCCGTCGCGGCCCAACCTCGCTGAGCGACCATCGGAGCCCTGCTGACTTCGTCGCGGCTCGAGCTAGTAGAACTGACCCACCGAGCCCTGCGGACTCCATCGCGGCTCAGCCTCCTCGGGCTGCCCTTGTGTCCGGCACCCGACGTTCCAACTCCCGGAGCCCCTCCCAGCTGGAGGCTTAATACCTGGGCGCAGGGTACCCCCGTACCAGGCTGAAACTGAGACTGTCCCGCTACCCCTTCCCCACAAAGACATTGAGACTCTCTTGCGGATCCCTTGATCCACCTGTACATATTGCCAAAGAAACCTACGATAATTACTGATAAAGATATATACGAACTGATACTCGTGTCGAGTCCTGTGTGGTGGTGTTACTGGGCCAGTACGATTATAGGGGAAGGACCTCTCCTCGGAGGCTTCTCACGGCGCTCGGCTACTTCCTTGCAGTAAGGAGGCTCACTGGGTGGTCCCGCCGACTCCCCAGCGGTCCGCCTTCTAACATTTGGTGGCCAGCGACGGGATCCGAGCCGGACGCAAATCGTACAGCAAGTAACTCACCCGCTACCTAACCAGACGCAGAATAATCATGAGCAGCCAGGAGACCACCACGACCGCGGGGTTCCAACAAGAACGGTTGGAGGAATATACCCACAAAGAACTCAAACAGTTCTGCAAAGACAAAGGTATTTCAACCACCGGATTAGGCTCAAAAGAGGACATGCAGAAAGCCCTAAGAGCCTGGGTAGAGTCCGAAGCAGCATCGCCCCAAAACGAAGGAACGTCAGAACTAAACGTAGCCTTGCAGCCAACCACGGCCCCGGCAAATGGGGGGAGAAACCGCGTGGAAGCCGGCCTATCCCCAGAAGAGATACGGGAGCGGGAGAGGGTCTGGACCCATGAATTAGAACTCGCACGACTCCGGCTGGACGGAGAACTCCTGCTGGCGGAAAAGAAGTTGGCCCTAGAGCAACTACGGTTGCAGGAAGAGATTGAGGAAAAAAAATGGCACAGAGAACTGGAGGAGAAAAAGCTAACCCTCGAGCACGAGCGGAGCCTCAAGGAACTGGAACTTAAGTCCAAAAAGGGGGAGACCGGCACCCCCGGAAACAAGGACACTCCTCCGCCGACAGAGGCGAAGGTACATATCCCCAAGGATGTCGTCAAAGAATACTACAAAAACAACGACATCCAACAATGGTTCAAAGCCTACGAAGTGGCCATGACCTCCCATCGGGTACCCCGGAAGGATTGGGGTGCCGGCCTATGGGGACGATTCCTCAGCGAGGGTCGAGACACCCTGCTACAGCTCCCGGACGACGTAATGACCTAGTACGATCACATGAAGGAGGCCCTGCTCACCCGCTATGGCCTCACCGCCGAAATGTACCGCCAGCGCTTCCGAGACGGCAAGAAACTCCCCAGTACCACGTGGGTGGAGTACGTCGACTTTTTTAGCAGAGCCCTAGAAGGGTGGGTCAAGGGCAGCAAAGTCACCTCCTACGAGCAGCTGTTCGACCTCATTGTCTGGGAGCATCTCTCCAACAACTGTTTCGTCGAGCTAAGACAGCACCTCCTCGACAGCAAACTGACTGAGCCACGGAAGCTCGCCGTCGAGGCCGATCGGTGGGTGAACACCCGGGTCCCCCGGAACTCAATGGGGGAGTACCAGCGGAACGCCACAGGACCCTCCCGCCAGCGCGGCGGAGGAGGGGGATCAAACAAGAACCGAGACTTTACAGCAGGGCCGCCCCGGAGTCCTCCTCGGGGTCCGCCCTCGAACCGCACGTCCCCGACCCTAGCACGAAGGGGGACAACCCCAGCCCGACCAGGACCTCGGACAACGGTCACCTGCTACAGCTGCCAACAACCAGGACACTATGCCAGTGACCCATCCTGCCCCATGAACCGACGAAGCGGGGCCACCGGGCCCGCGCCCCGACAGCTGGCGGCCGCCGCCCTGGGGGAAGGGGAAGAGGAGGAAGAGAACACCGACGCTGGGTCCACCGAGTGGGAGCCGGCCGCTATGTCCCTCGTATGCCTGGGCAGCCGAGAAATGGTGCCCCAAACCCCCATCCCGAGCAACACCCAGAAATACCAGCAGTGGGTCACCATTAATGGACGCCGGGCCGAAGCCCTCCGTGACACTGGAGCCAGCGTAACCGCTGTCCGCTGCCACCTGGTGACCCCCGAACAGATCCTGCCTCATGTACTATGCCCCGTCCGGACGGCCGACAACACCGAGAGCATGTGCCGGATGGCCCGGATTCCATTCGAGTGGGGAGGAGTGTCAGGCCTGCTGAAAGTGACCGTCCGCGACGACGCCCCGGTGGACTGCCTCCTGGGGAACGACCTGGAAAGTTCCCCCTGGGCCCAGGTTGAGCGCCGGGAGCACCTAGGGATGCTGGGACTGCCTGAATGGGCCTGTGTGACCACCCGGTGCATGACCGCCCAGGCCCACCGACCGACGGTAGCGGCAGCCCCCGACGAGCCCGAGGGGCCCGAACCCCTACCTCCTTCGGTCGAGGAGGAACCCGACGTGGATGCCGGGCCATCCGAACTTCCCCAGAACGAGGTCGCCTCCCTCGGCGAACTCCCTGAACTTGCACAGTGGCGCCACGACGGGGGCCCCACCAGGGAACAGTTCCAGCAGGAACAGAAAACCTGCCCCTCCCTCGAGGGGACCCGACAGCAGGCGGCCGCCCAGGCCGCCGGTGACCAAACAGGAGCGCACTGGGTATATTGGGACAATGACCTGCTCTACAGCGAGCAGAAGATCGCAGAACTAGGGGCCGGTCGAGTGCTGGTGGTCCCCCTCCGATTCCGAGGATTCCTCCTCAATTTGGCACATGATGTGCCCCTCGCCGGGCACCTGGGGCAAGACAAAACATACAGCCGCCTGGTGACCCACTTCTACTGGCCCTGAATGCGTAAGGACGTGGATAATCACTGCCGGACCTGCCCGACCTGCCAAGCTAGGGGGAAGACTGGGAGACGGGTCAAAGGCCCTCTCCAGCCCTTCCCGGCCGTCAACACCCCGTTCGAGCGAGTGGGAATCGACATAGTGGGGCCCCTGGACCCCCGAACCGCCCTGGGTCACCGCTTCATCCTCGTCCTAGTCGACCACGCCACCCGATACCCTGAGGCCATCCCTCTCTGAACTGTGACAGCCCCCGTGGTGGGCCGGGCCTTGATGGGAATCTTCTCGAGAGTGGGATTCCCCCAGTAAGTGGTGAGCGACCGAGGTACAAACTTTATATCAAAATACATGCGGTCCCTATGGCAACAATGCGGGGTCACCTACAGGTTCACCACCCCGTACCACCCCCAGGGGAACGGACTAGTTGAACGTTTCAACAGAACACTGAAAGGGATGAACAAGGGTCTGGAAGAACCCCTGAGGCGGAAATGGGACGTCCTGCTGCCCTGCCTCCTATTTGCCTATCGGGAGGTCCCACAGAAGTCTCTAGGGTTCAGCCCCTTCGAACTCTTATACGGACACCCTGTCCGAGGTCCCCTCAGCCTGGTCAAGGAAGGCTGGGAGACGAACATCCGAAATGCCCCTCCCGACGTCTACCGGTACCTCCTGACTCTGCGGAACCAAACCGGGCACTGGCCGAGGCCAACCTCGAGGCCAGTCAAGAGGACATGAAACGCTGGTATGACTAGAACGCCTCCTCTATTGAGTTCGAGCCGGGCCAGCAAGTCTGGGTCATGTCACCCGTGGACCCCTGTGCCCTCCAGGACAAATGGACCGGGCCCTTCGAGGTGGTGGAGAAGAAGGGCCCCGTCACCTACCTAGTCGACCTGGAGTCCCCCAGGAACCCCCTCCGGGTTCTACACGCAAACCGGCTCAAACCCCACTTTGCCCGAACGGAACTAAGCCTGCTGCTGGCTACCGACGATGGGGCGAGGGCGACTCCGAGCCCCTTCCCGACCTCCTGAGATCCTCCGACCAAGACGGCTCCATAGCGGGCGTCAACCTCTCCACCACCCTGACCTCGGAACAGCGCCACGACTGTCAACAGCTGCTGCAACCCTTCGCTGCCCTCTTCTCCCTCACTCCCGGGGTCACTCCCTGGTGCGTCCACGACATCGACACCGGGGACAGCCCCCCCGTGCGACACCGGGCTTACAGGGTGCCCGACCGAGTGCGTGCCTGCATCCAAGCCGAGGTCGCCAAGATGCTAGCCCTCGGGGTCATCAAACCTTCCGACAGTCCCTGGGCCAGCCCGGTGGTCCTGGTGCCGAAGGCCGCCGCCCCAGGCACCACCCCAGAACTCAGATTTTGCGTGGACTACCGAGGGTTGAATGCCGTCACCAAGACTGATGCCCATCCCATTCCTCGGCCGACGAACTCATCGACCGCCTAGGAGCCGCCCGCTACCTAAGCACCTTCGACCTCACTGCCGGATACTGGCAGATCAGGCTCACCCCCGGCACCCGTGAGCGATCCGCCTTCTCCACTCCCGTTGGACACTACCACTTTCGGGTGATGCCCTTCGGCATGAAAAATGCCCCGGCGACCTTCCAAAGACTAATGAACAAGGTCCTGGCCGGACTGGAAGCGTTCAGCGCCGCCTACCTGGACGATATTGCCGTATTCAGCAGCCACTGGGCCGAGCACCTGGAGCACCTAGGGGAAGTTCTGGCCGCCCTCCAGAGAGCCGGACTCACGATAAAGGCCAGCAAATGCCAGTTAGGCCAGGGATCCGTGACCTATCTGGGCCATCAAGTGGGGAGCGGCCAGGTGGCTCCCCTCCAGCCAAAAATTGATGCCATCAAGGCCTGGGAGCCCCCAGCCACCCAAACCGCTGTCCGGGCCTTCCTGGGCCTCACGGGCTATTACCGGCGGCTCATCTAAAACTATGGGAGCATTGTGGGACCCCTCACGGAGCTTACGTCCAAGAAGCAACCCAAAAAGGTGAACTGGACACCCCGCTGCCATGCGGCCTTCGAGACCCTCAAGACAGCAATTTGTACCGCTCCTGTGCTGCAAGCCCCCGACTACAGCAGGGGATTCATAGTACAGACCGATGCCTCAGAGTACGGGGTGGGGGCGGTCCTGTCCCAAGTAAATTCGGAAGACCTTGACAGACCAGTGGCCTTCATCAGCCAGCGACTGCTGCCCCGGGAGCAGAGATGGAGCACCATCGAGCGAGAGGCCTTCACCGTGGTATGGGCCCTCAAAAAGCTCCGGCCCTACCTCTTCGGCACCCACTTTCGGGTCCAAACCGACCACCGGCCCTTGCGGTAGCTAATGCAAATGAGAGGAGAAAACCCGAAGTTGTTGCGATGGTCCATCTCTCTGCAAGGGATGGACTTCACAGTAGAACAGTGGCTCGGCAACGACCACGCCAATGCCGACGGCCTGTCCCGTTTCTTCCGCCTTGGCGAGGAGAACCCCCAAGGAGATGGGTGACTCTCCCTGCCTTCGGCTGGGGGGGACGCCTGTTGGACCCGGCCTCATGGCGTGGTCCTGGCCTCCTTTTCAGGCCGACCGGGGACCCCTTCACCCTTCGGGGTCCCCCCCGGATTGTACACATCGACCCACACCAGCCAACGTGACCCGGCCTTCCCCCGGCCGCGGCCCCAGAGAAACCCCGACATCGAGGCACCAAGATCCGGCCAGGGGGCACCACGTGACCAATCCCCCGATCCCGGAGGAGGGGAGTGTCGATGGGACCCCCTACCGTCCCCCAACGCCTGGGTGCAACCGCTCTTCGGCCTCCCTGGGCACTGGCGCCTCTCCCGCTGGGCGTCTGGCCTCTCCCAGCCCGGCCTCTCCGCCCCCTCCGGACGCAAGGGTCCGGACATCAAAGGGCTCCGGACCTATATCTGGGGCGAACCCGCACCAGGACAGTAGTTGTATCCTGGAGTCGAGAGCCCTGCTGATCGGATCGCGGCTGACCCTACGGAGAAAAGACTCTTATCTGGACCTGTACCTCGAGCCCTGCTGACTGCGTCGCAGCTCCACCTTGCTGAGAGCAAGACCCTCACTGAAACATCGGAGCCCTGCTGACGCCGTCGCGGCCCAACCTCGCTGAACGACCCTCGGAGCCCTGCTGACTTCGTCGCGGCTCGAGCTAGTGGAACTGACCCACCGAGCCCTGCGGACTCCATCGCGGCTCAGCCTCCTCGGGCTGCCCTTGTGTCCGGCACCTGACGTTCCAAATCCCGGAGCCCCTCCCAGCTGGAGGCTTAATACCTGGGCGCAGGGTACCTCCGTACCAGGCTGAAACTGAGACTGTCCCGCTACCCCTTCCCCACAAATACATTGAGACTCTCTTGCGGATCCCTCGATCCACCTGTACATATTGCCAAAGAAACCTACGATAATTACTGATAAAGATATATACGAACTGATACTCGTGTCGAGTCCTGTGTGGTGGTGTTACTGGGCCAGTACGATTATAGGGGAAGGACCTCTCCTCGGAGGCTTCTCACGGCGCTCGGCTACTTCCTTGCAGTAAGGAGGCCCACTGGGTGGTCCCGCCGACTCCCCAGCGGTCCGCCTTCTAACAAGGATGGTACTGACAGAAGTGAGCCAGGCATTCCTTGTCATGTACTGCTTTTTAACTAAGTGGCGGTTGTTTTTAAATGGTGAGCAAATGATAAGAAATGAGTGCCTCGTCGGGACAAATTTCAAGGTCCGCTTTTTTTTTTTTTCCTGCCGGTTCTTAGCACCTGAATGATGACCCCAGCCCATTAACCTGCTTTAGACCACCTCCCTCCATATCTCCTAGTGACTATACTAAATGCCAGCCATCCTTCTATCACCTCTGCTGCTTGCTTCATCAGTGAGGCATGTTTGCCACAAATCACGTCCTGGACAGCCAAACTAGTGCACACCTCAAGCCTTTCCCAACTCTTCCCAGAATGGGGTGGGGCCATGGAAGGTTGTTTATACCCCACCCTACGACTAGTTAGGAAATGGGTGGGGTGCAATGGTATACAGAGCACCCTCTCTGATTGACAACCAGCCTTGGAAACCCAGGGCTTATGCTCAAAACGCCCAGGCTGTTTTCAGTCGTCAAAAGTACAAGGTAGCAATTTAGTCCAGAAATGGAAGCGGGCGTTGCCTTAATAAAGTAACCACCCCTGCTCACCAGTGATTGAAGGAGTTCTGCCACCCACTTCAAACAATTTTCCAAGTAGTACCCACCACCTTTTAAAGTACTTCCTCTTTCCCTTAATGTTAAAGTACCTATGGGCCCCAATTTCAAGGCGGCAGCACCCAACTGCCTCCAGGCAGACCTGTCTTCAGCATCTTGGCAACTCCTTCACTGATAGGGTACAACTGTTTTTACCTCCTACTGTGACTGGAGCCTCTGTTATAATTCTCTCTTTTAACCAATCTTCATTTTTTTCTTTATTATTTGTATTCTTAGATGTATTGCAGATAAGTGTTGATGGCCGTCTGCCCATTGGCATACAGGCCTGGAAGTGGGAGTTGGGTTTCATTACTGTTTATATTGTGCTGTCAGTTCCACAGAATAGTATCCATCACTCAGGATGCACATAATGCACCGCGCAATAGGTGGGACACAAACACCTGGGTGTGGGCTGGTAACACGCCTTTGAGAAAACTGGGACCCGGGCCCACACCTCACTCTAAGGTAGGGTAAATGGGCATACAGGACTCTCCAGCACTACTATTGACATGGAATATCCACGGGCTAGCGGGTTATACTAAAAGACAATGGGTTTACCAGTTTTTCACGGAGATGCAAAAGCTCTATTGTGCTTCACCAAGAATCCCACATAACTACACAGAAACTCACCTCATTGCATAAGTGATGGAAGGGCACAATAGTTTGAACCATGTGCTCTGGTTACGCAAGAGGGGCCTTAATATGGGTGGCACCCGGGTCTCCACTAGTGGTACTATACACCTACATTGACCCGGACGGGCGCTATGCGATATTGGAAGGGGTACTAGATGGCTCACCGATTTAACTTACCTCACTTTACGCTCCCAATTCTGGCCAATCTCTATTTCTGCAGACGATGTCCCCAGGACTGCTTCATGTCCCATTAGCACCAGCCTACTTGGGTGAGGACTGCAACTGTACCCCAGACCTAGCTATAGACGCTCACGCCCCCCCACTCCCGGGTGCTCAGTCCATCACCCTGTTGCAACACTTACAGATATGGGTCAGCAATCTTCACTTGCAGGATGCATGCGGCGGAATACATCCTACCCACTTGGAATAATCCCATTATTCAGGACTAAATGACTTGCACACAAGAATATACCTAATCTACCGTTCACACAAGGCTCTCCCCAGGGTGTCCCGTGCACAATACCTTGGTTGCACATTATCGGATCACAACCCCGACAAGTACAACTGACATGGGTGAAAACTAAATCCAGAATCCCTACATGGCGTTTGCCCCTAGAGGCACTCAATGAGGCTCCCTTATACACCTCCCTGTCACAAACTACTATAACAAGGGCAACGTCACGAGGGCTGGGATGGAATGGGATGCATTCAAGGCAGTTTTACATGGACAAACCATAAAAGCAGTGTATGGGTCCCAAATGTACCTTACCAGGGAATTGGATGCCCTAAATATAGAGATACGTTGATGCATGCATTTGGCACCCACTGATCCATACATCGCTCCTACACTAGCTCAAGCCAGGCTGTTACACAAAACGACATTGGATCGGTTATGTTCTCTAGATTATAAAAGTACGTAGTCAGAAGGATTGCCGAGGAGAACAAGGCAGGCAGGACACCAGTATGGCTGCTGAGAAGCGACTCATCTCTGACCCCCATTACAGCCATTTATAATCAGAAGGGACATCTTGCTAACACACAGACCGAGATCAACACGGCCTTTGCCAATTACACCTCCCTGTACAGCACTCCACCGTCATATGACATGGTGGAACTGCAGCTCTTTTTAGAACAAATAGCACTCCCCCAGATCCCATAGACTCACTATGTGGCCCTGGAATCCCCCATCTTGGAAACCGAGATAGCGGAAGCCATTCAGCAATTATCAAGAGAAAAGACCCTGGGGTCCAATGGATGGCCTCTCGAATTTTACGCGCCATTCAGTATGCAATTGGTCCCTTGCTTACACCGGGTGTATACGGAAATATATGAACGGGGAATGTTACCACCCTCACTTTTTGAAGCTGCTCTAGTGGTGCTCTTAAAGACTGGCAGGGACCCGCTTCAGATGGGATTGTACCTCCCCCGTCCCTCATAAATACTGATTACAAAATACTGGGCATGGTGTTAGCTAACAGATTACAGGAAATAACACAACTACTGGTGCAAAACGACCAAAAGGGCCTAATTCCCAGCAAGAACACCAGCCTCAATATAAAACGGAGCTCTCTCCTGTTGGAATGGGCATACATGGCAGGAGAACCAACGTGGATCGCTTCCCTAGACATAGAAAAAACATTCGATACCCTGGAATGGGAATATTTGAGGGTGACTTTGGAGGGATACGTATTAGGGCCCCAGTTCCTACAATGGATCAAGCTCTTATATAACGTGCCAGAACTGACAGACTGTAACATGGTGAAGCTAACAACATGGAGGGATCTGTTTGTCGATTCAACTCTGAGAGGATTTGAAAATCTAGTAGATGACTATGGCATACCCCAGGCTTATTCCTATTATACGCATCGCTCACACAACAGATGTTTAAGAATGGGGTAACGCACACACTAGACCCACAACACCTAACCCACTCCAAACATTATTAACACCCAGAACAGGCAGGAGGGCAAGCACAGTGATATACAATTCTTAGAGGCAAGACACTGCACCCCTACTAGCCCCACTCAGAGAATACTGGGATACAACACTGTCAACCTCAATAACTGATGACCAGTGGGTACAATGCATAGGGTTCCTGAAAATAATATCTACATACGGCAAAATTAAATTTACCCAATTCAGTTCAAAAATCAAATCAAAAATCACTTTATTCGGTTTTGCAAAGAAGACCATAAAAGTTCATAGAAATACATTTCATACATTAGTTCAATTTAAAAAGACTGTTAAAAAATCATGAGTTTAAAATGCATTTTGTAAAATCATTAAAAGAAGAGGTTAGACTCTTACTACCAACCCTTGTAGTCTCTTCATACATTTGATTTTCAGAGATTAGACCTATGGCGTATGCAAAATTTCAAAAAACGTACAGTTGCTTTTGCTATCAATTCATTTTCTAGATATTGTAACGCCAGATAGGCTGGGCGACATTGGCGTAGACCCCAATATTTAAATATGGGCAATAGCCATTGTCTGCGGGGTGCCTCAAAAAATGTACAAAATAAGACTGTATGTATTGTCGACTGCTTTGATTGGGTGTCACAAGGGCACAATGACATTTTTGATGACCAATCATTTTGTGTGGGAAAGCAGACCATTAAGTGGAACATGTTGAACCTGAAGCGTGTCAGAAGTAGTTTTTCAAATTGGGTCATGTTATACAGCAAATAGGGTTCAATGGATGATACTGTTTGGACTAATAGACTTTGTTGTACAGAGGATTTATGAATTTCTTTTAGCAGACGTGTTTGATGCAGGTGTGATAGACATGCTTTCCTCAGATCTCTTTTGGAAATACTGTATAAAGATGATGGATCTGTAAAATAATGACTGTGTCCCATATCTGTAAGAAAGGCTTTTACATAGGCTGTCCATTTCATCCGCCCGTAGTGCTCCAGCGTCTGAATGTCTTGAATGATGAGTCTGGTTAAATTGCATTGTTCAGTGACCCAAATTCTTCTCCAGAGCATTATAGGTTGTGTTCTTATAATGTCCTCTAGGTGGTCTATGCCCAGCTCTTCGTGACAGGCGTATGTTGAAGAATTTTTCGGCAGCCCCAATAAGAATCTTAAGAAGGCATTTTCTATTTTTTGTAATTCAGTCACGTTTGCGTAGCCCCATATCCCTGCCCCATAGATAGCAGTACTGACACATTTTGCCTTGTAGATTTTTAAGGTTTCTAGAGGGGGCTTGTGACCCAGTTTTTGGACAAATGTTCTCAAGGCCGCTGTTGTTTTTAGAAATGATAGTTTTCTCGCCGAAATTGCCGCTTTCCACTTAAATTTATCGTCAATGACAATTCCCAGGTATTGGTAAGTGGGTGTTCTTTCCAGGACTTCCCCTTTCACAAATAGTCTTTTAGGTTTCATGTTTTTCCTCCCCGCATGCATAGTAAAAGTTTTTTTAACATTTAAAAACAAGTTCAAACTTAACATGAATTCACAGTATCTATCCAATTCTCGCTGCAGTTCCACAGATGTTCTCGCTAAAATGACCGCGTCGTCGGCATATAGCAACGCGGGTATATGCCGACGACCGACCGATGGGAGGTCTCTACTTCCCTCAAGCAGTGCTGTCTCAAGGCCATTTGTGTAGAGGGTGAATAGAAAGGGGGCCAGTACGCATCCCTGTCTGACCCCCTTTTCTACCCAAAAGCTATCTGACAGTTGACCCTTTGTCCCGAATCGCACTCTGCCTGTTGTTCCAGTATAGAGTTCTCGTAGGAAATCTACAATAGGGGGATCTACTCCCATATTCAACAGGATCGTCCACAGCCTTGAATGTATAACACAATCGAAGGCTGCGGATAGGTCCACATACACCATGTGAAAGGCACTCCCCTTGGCCTCTAAGTATTTTCCTGCCAATAGGGTCAAGTTTAGTGCTTGATCCACAGTGCCTAGGCCTTCGCGAAAACCATATTGTATGTCTGATATGACATTGTTAGTGACTGCCCACTCCTGGAGTCTCTCGAGAATTATCCGACCAGCGACCTTCCCGAGAGAGTCCAGGAGGGAGATAGGCCTATAACAAGTTGGTGAGTTTCGGTCTCCCCTTTTAAAGATCGGGACGAGTACAGAGGTCTTCCATGATTTAATTAGGCCTTCTTCTAGGGAAGCGTTTAAGACATTTGTCAGGAGCGGGGACCAGAGTTCTTCCTCGTATTTATAGATGTCAACGGGAACCCCGTCGGGCCCCGGGGCTTTGCCTAATTTAGTGGATCTTAATGCTTTCTGTACCTCGTCATGCGTAAACTGCAGGTTTAGCGGATAGATAACTTGCTTCAGCAAGTCCGTTGTTTCCATATTATCTGATGGACTTAAACCAAAAACATTTGAGTAATGTTTTACCCATTCAGTGTTGGAGATCGCGACGTCAATAGAGGGTATATCCTCCTTCCCTGTGAGGTATGGTGACCTTACTATTTTCCAGAACTCAACACTATCTTTGAGTTCTGTACTTTTTTTTAGACACTCCCAGAGGTCAGTTTTTATCTCATGTTTTCTGTTTTTAATTGCTAAGGCATAGTCTCTCCTTAGAGCGATAATTTTCACCCTGTCTCTATACTTACTGGCCAATGCTTTTTTTAGTTTTACGTGTGCTTTCGTACAAGCTGAATTGAACCAGCCTTTCTTATCGCAGTTAATCTGTTTGCGGGATCTAGTTAAAGCCTTTTTTATTTTATCTGTGATAATATTGAAGCTAGCTATTATCTTGAAGCTTTCTGCCTCATGGTCTAGACAAAGTGATATCTCATTTTTACATGCTGTAACAATTGTTGAAGTGGTCGCTTTTTTATCAACATTTCCCCATTTTAGGGTGTAGCCATTAAGAGACCCCATCTCTAAATTTTGTTGATGCAGTAGAGAAAAAGTATCAAAGTCTTTTTGTTTTCTTTGTTCTCTTAGGGTGATTACAATCGGAAAGTGGTCACTTAAAGGATTTTTGGTTACTTCGAATAATTCTATAGTTGGACCTTTATGTGCTGAGATCATAACGTAGTCTATCAGACTCGTCAGTCCCCTGCCATTAAAGGTTGGGGAAAAAGGTACTTGAGGAGTTTTTAGTTCGTTTGCAAAACCCAGTTCTAATTCAGTTACAGCCTCATTCATTTTTTCACCTTCATGTGAATGAGTAAAGTGAGTGATCATATTTCCATCATCTTCTACTATCCCACATTTATCAGTATTATTGTTGTCACATAGATGGATGTTAAAGTCTCCACCCCATAGTATGGTGCATGTTTTATTAATAAATTTCTCTTTTAGGTTTTGTAAAGTACCAGAGATTTCTTGAAGAAGGTTAATTAGGTTGTCTAGTTTTTTGTTATTGTAAAAGTTTACAATAATGTATACTGTCTGTTTAGTTGTCTTCAAAATTACTATTTGGTAATTCTCATGTAGTTTAACTGGAATGATCTCTTCATGTTGTAGGGTGTTGGCTATATAGATAATTAGACCGCCACTGTTTCTGCCAGAAGAAGATTTTTTTGCTGAAGAAAGGAAAGTCTTATATCCCATTATATGCAGTGGGTCGATAGCCCAAGTTTCCTGAAGACAGATAATACTGCTCGCAGTTACTTGGTTTAAAAAGTTAGGATGTGTTACTTTAGCCAGCAAGCCTGCTATATTCCAGAAAGTTAAAATTATTAAGGAAGTGCTTTTGTTATTGCAGTTTGAAATTTTCTTGATTAATGAGTTTCCATGATGTTGGTGGCTAATTTTTGATTCAGCTAAGTTAATTTCATCATTAGGTCCTATTTGATTTTGAGTATTTAAGGTATTCTCTGGTATTATGTTCTGCATGTCTAATCCATAAGTATTAGGGGGGCTTTCTGACGTCTGGCCTGCTGGGTTTAATGTATGGTTCACTGAGTCTACAGGGTAGATATTTTCTTGTCAATCGTTAAAGTCAAGAGTAGAGAGTGCAGCAAACCTGTTTTGAGTTGGAATACTATAAAGGTTACCAGGTGCTGCGGCAACATGTTGCCAACGAGGGTCCCTGTATTCTTTGTTTGGCATTATAGACAAATAAGGGTGAGATGTGAAATGAGGATGAACCTGTGGATGATGTCTATGCATGTGAATGTTTGGATATGTAAATTTGGGATACTGCTGTAAAAAGGGGGAGTTGTTTGCAAATATTGAATGATGATCGAAGAAAGGTGTGGCTAGGTTAGATTCTGTTATCTTCACCACACATATCTCGGACCCAAAAAGCTGGTACGAATGTTCGGCAATTCATCAAACATATGCCCATGATGCCACAACCCTGATGCCACATTTACACACATGGTATGGACATGCCCAAAGCTGGCAACATACTGGAATGAGGTAGGCACCACACTCTCTGAGGCCACGGGCATGATGATTACAGTGCAGGGCATCCACATTTTGCTGGGCATAACCAAGCGTAATACATGTCGCACAACTATCAACAAAGTCCTGGCCCTGGCAATAGGCCTTGCCAAGAGAAAGCTGGCCATGTCCTTGCAGTCAACCACAGCACCATCTATACATGTATGATGTGTGGCTCTCCGCAGGGCACTGGTGGCTGAACAGAAGCTGACACAGAGCAAAACCATTTATCGCCCTCCTGCCAATGACCCCCCAAACTGGCAAAAGTATTTAATGTTCATAGACTTGAAACTGACCCATTCTCCCTCTAACCTGGTAGCACCGCAAAGTACACTTTGACCGATAATCCCCCCTTATGTGCAGGCATGATCAACTTGACACGCACCCTTCGCAAACTAACTCAGCGCTCTAGCACTAATATAATGCTGTGATCAATATTATTAGAACATCCAGGTGCGGGGGGCGTGGTCTGGCGCAGAAGAAGCTGGCGGCTGGTTGACTCCGCTCTGCACTGAAGTCTGAGGAAAACGCTTCCCTGACCGGTGGCAGCATCTTCGCACCCGTTCCAGCCTAAGGGCTCTTTCGATGAATGCTTCACATGATGCCTTTCATTATTCACGGTAACGACCCATTATCGCGCTTTTCATTTTGAAGGCTGCGGCGCGTCTCCGTGACTGGAATCGCGGCTGCTTTTTTGATTTTTCCATAATTTTTCTTATGATACCGGCTCCACAGCTGCTTTCAAATAACGATTTTACTGAAGAAAAGATATGTAAGGACAGACTACAGAACTGTTTCTAGACACCCAGTCAGTATGTCCTTCAACTAATTTCCAATTTTTCTTTACCATATATGTAGACTGCCTTGATATCACTTAGAACAACTAATATTATCATATTTCAGCAACCTGGTATGCAAAACTACACATAAGGTTCACCAGAGTGAAGGCTGGTTGTGGTATTTCATCTCTACTATCTAGTAACACTGTTTTTGCGCAAGTTTTTCTAAGTTTATTTTCACAAGCTTCTCTTTTATTGTGGTGGTATTCATGTCAATGGGGAGAAGCAAATCTGTTTGAGATGCTGCTTCAACTTCTGCTTCTACTCCACGTCCTAAATCCACTGCATTGTCAATCTCAAACTCTTTTTCTGTATTGCAAAGTGACATGGAGGACTCAGAACAGATCATATTGCCTCATCTTACAGTCATCGACTATTGCGCCTACGTTTACTCCTACTCCTGTCTCATTTGTCTCTACCAAATGGAAAAAACACTTCCAAGCTAACTCCTTCTTCAGTGCTGTCATCCACCAAGCGAATCAAAAAGGACCCTCCTTCTCCAACCACTTCTCCACCATCAGCATTCTTGAGGCCCAATTCACAGAACAAACTTAAGACTTAATCCTAAACTTACTACTTTGTGGTATTCACAGAATGCACTTACTACTTTTGGTATTCACAGAATGCACTTACTACTTTTGGTATTCACAGAATGGATTTACGACTACTAACTTTTCGTCCGCACTCGGGCCGGAAATTCCGGCCCGGAGGCGGAGCTTCCGGCCCAGAGGTGGGGCTTCCGGGCCGGAGGCGGAGTTTCCGGCCCAGAGGCTTAGCTTCCGGCCCGGAGGTGGAGATTTCGGCCATGGCTAAATCTCAGCCACTGGCCGGAATCCCCACCTCCGGGCCGGAAGCTCCGCCTCTGGCCCGGAAACTCCGCCTCCGACCCGGAAGCCCCGCCTCCAGGCCGGAATTTCCGGCCCGAGTGCGGACGTAAAGTTAGTAGTCGTAAATCCATTCTGTGAATACCAAAAGTAGTAAGTGCAGTCTGTGAATACCAAAAGTAGTAAGTGCATTCTGTGAATACCACAAAGTAGTAAGTTTAGGATTTAGTCTTAAGGTAATTCTGTGAATCGGGCCCAAACTATCCTTGTTAGAAAGTAAGTGTAATCTGTTTGCTAGATTATATATTGGGCGTCAGTCAAGAAATGGTAATTTGTAACAATTTTTCAAGTATGGTAATGAGTCTTTTTTGCCATCTTTATCTGTGAACTCAGACATGGAAAGAAGTCGCAGCTACTGGACTGCATTGCGGGAACTATCACCATACACATCACTGCTCCAGAGGCGGATGTAAATCTATTAGATGGTGCAGCTATTGTAAATATGCTACCTCCGGCGTGGCCAAGATGGCGGCACGGTAGGACACAAGATTGTGTTCTTCCGGCACCGCCAAATCTCAGTTTTGTTATTCTGCCCCATCCCGGTGCCCTAGAGTGCTATATCGGGTCCGGGAGGCTCCAGTAGATGATGCTGTACCTGCCTGCTGTGTGATCGGGACCGCCGCGGCTTCCAGCTGGCTCTTGAGCTGTGCGTCGGAACAGAGACCTGGTGGGCGGAGCGATCGGACCTGCAAACGAGCGGTTCACGGGACGGAGCTGGTAGCCTCTGCCGCATGGAGATGAGCTGGCAGACTTGGCAGAGGGGCCAGCGGATCTCAGCGTACTGGAATATGAGGTGAGACCAAGCTCCGGCCTGGCAGCTGGGCGGTGAAGCGGCTGGGCATCTGCCATTTTCTCAGACCCGCCATCATGAGGTACCCACGGACCGCCCGATCCTGAAAGCGGCACACATGTCCTTCTCTGTGAGCTTCTGCTGCCCCAAGGAGGTGCAGACTTTCACAACAGGCGAGGAGCTAGAAGACCCCCCACAATAGAAACGATCCAGGACCGGGGCTCCTGACTTGCCAGACTCCGGGCTGCAAGTGAGGGCTCCGCTACGCCTGGGGAGCCAGAGGTGTGGGGAGCTCCCTAGGCCTGACTATCAGGAGGCCCTGGACGGAGGCAGCAGCGTCTGGCTGCATCGGCGAGGGCCAGAGGGCCACGTGAGGCCGGGCGGGCCTTGGTCGCTGGTTGGGCCCGGTTGGAGCTCGGGAGGGGGCAACCAACCGCCGCAGAGTCCCACGTAGGAGCAGAGGAAGAAGGGCACTGGAG
The DNA here is from genome assembly GCF_964204655.1 of Triturus cristatus. NCBI lineage: Eukaryota > Metazoa > Chordata > Amphibia > Caudata > Salamandridae > Triturus > Triturus cristatus. The sequence goes on from NC_140590.1 coordinate 232,808,923, forward strand.
GCGACTCAGAGTGACAAACCGGAGCACACATTGGCCCCCTGCTCACGACAGTACAAGACTTGGTGGAGTGACGGTGAAGCGCCTGGAGACCCACAGGGTCCTGTTTAAGCTGCAGCGTGTGAACTTTGCCCCCGGTGCTGGGATTCGGGCAGTCGGTCCTCTAGCCTCTGGCCCACCTCATACGGCCCACTTACGGCAGACCCACTAATCAACGTCTGCAAGCAAATGGAGAAGACTTGATTCACCAACTGTGACCTGTGCCGGGCCTCGCTCCGCGGTGGAAGGTTGCGGGGAGGTAGGCCCTCATCATATCCCAGGATAGGGAGGGGCTCAGAGGCTGACCCCCCATATCACGGTGGTGGCACGCAACAAAACGGATAAGACACTGAAAAATATGCTCCTGAAGCAGCAGGAGGCCATTGCCTCTACTAGTTGGAGGCAGAGGATGGCCCTGCCACTAAGACCTTTACGCTGGAACTCTTCGCTGCAATAAAGGACAACATCCAGGAGCTTAAGGCCCAGTTATCTGCCAATCTTTGCGAAGTGCGGAGGGACCTGGATGAGGTGGGAGAACGTGTGGCTACGCTGGAGGAGCGTGAGCTCAGTCAGGAAGAGGAACTCCACCATCTGCAACAAGACATGCTGTGCCTCCAGGAACAGCACCTCGATCTCCAGGCACATGCCGAAGATTTGGAGTACCGCTCTCGGCAGAATAACATGCGGATTAGAGGGGTGCCATGACGAGAAGAAGGGGATCACCTCCGGGCCTACGTCGGGGCTCTGTTTCAGCAGATATTGGGAGAAGACGGCCCGAACGATATCCAGATGGATTGGGCACACAGAGTGGGTCTTCCACGGGGAACAGAGGCTCGTCTGCCGGATGTCCTGGTGTGCATTCATAATTTCCAGTTGAAAGAACAAATAATACGTAAAGCGCGAGAGGCCCAGCCAGTTCTGTTCTGGGGCCGAACGCTCTCCATCTTTCAGGACCTGGCGGCTTCCACTCTGGCTAAGCGAAGGGATTACAGGGTGGTCACCTCACATCTGCGTGAGAAGGGTATCCCCTACTCCTGGGGCCATCCCTTCCACATTGTCTTCAAATACCAAGGGAAGCTTCACCAGATCCGCTCACTAACAACAGCTCTTGAGGTTCTCGGCCTTGACAACGCATTGGCATAAGAGGAGGCGGAGAAGCCTAAAGAGCAGGGCCCTCGCCGAGCGCCACGATGGCAGAGAGTGGGCAAGTCGGCTGCCGCCTTGAAACCACAGCAGGCTACAATGACCAAAGAGAGCAAGGCAGTTCTCTCCTCCTTTTCACAGCCATCGTACCCTCCAGCTACCCCTTGAGCGGCGCATTTGAACTGCACCGGGATGGGTAGTATGATGGGTTGTTGGGGGGACACGGGTGGTTATCCCTGATGCCCGTTGACAACCTCTCTGCAGAGAGATGCCCGGGCCATGGCCTTCAGGGTTCTCCATTCCTCGACGAACTTTGGTCATGTTTTGTTTTACTTGCAGGTTTTGACATTAGGGCTGTTTCTTTTCTTGTGGGTTAGGGAGGGTTCTCTCCCCAGTGAGCTCTTTTTTCCCCACACCTACCCTTTTTCAGGGAGGCCTGCCTCCTTCCTCTCTGGGGCTTCTCCAATAGTCTGTCCCCCCAGCATATCACTCGGCCTCAATACTCACACTAGTTGGTCTGTCCCTTTTCCATGGAACTTAAGATAGTTAGCTTCAATGTCCGGGGACTCAATAACCCTGTCAAACGGAAAGCGGTTCTTTCCTTGCTCGAACACTCTTGTGGAGATGTTTGTCTCCTTCAAGAAATCCACCTGCTTCATGGTGACACACATCGCATGCGCCATAGCCACTTCCTCAAACAATTCTGGTCCTATGGGATTAGTGAGCGGGCGGGGTAGCTATTCTAATATCCAGACGCTTTAGGGCCTCGGTGGGGGGTCCCATCGCAGAGATCCAAGGACACCTTCTTGCGCTGCGCAGTATTTAGGGCATTATCACTTCACCGTAGCTTCAATTTACTCCCCAAACGAGAGACATTCCTAATAGATGCATATGCTGATGTTGTGCACTCGCAAGACCCGATAGTGGTAGTGGGGGGTGACCTCAATCTAGTGATGGATGCTGGGATGAACCGTTCAGGCTCGCAATCTAGCGGGACTGGGGCCCTATCGACGGGAGGTAGTGGCTGGCTGCGCGACGCAGGGATTCGAGATGCTTGGCGCTGCATCCACCCAGATGAGCAGGACTTCTCATACTATTCGGCGGCTCACAAGACCTATGCACGCCTAGATCACTTCCTTGTTACCCCAGCCGCTTGGGCATGCGTGACAGATTCCACCATAGAAGCCCGCTCGCTGTCTGATCATGCCCACATCACCCTGACCATGCGTATTCCCTCTGTAGGATCCCCACCCACCTCTCACTGGCGCTTGCGAGACTCGCTGCTCCGACACCCGGCAGTAGTTGATGACATCAAGCGTTGCCTGACTGACTATTTAGCGATTAACGACGTGAGACTTTCGCCCCGATCCTCGGTATGAGAGGTGCTTAAACTGGTTGCGAGGGGAGCACTCATCGCCAAAGCAGCCTATGAAAATAAAAGTAGACGGTCCAAGCGCGCAGACCTAGAGGCTAAAGTCAGGGAATTGGAAGTTATACACAAATGCACTGGCGCTGTCAGAATTTGACGACAGTTGGAAAAAGAACGCCTCCAGCTTCGGCAGCTAGACCTTGACAGGGCTGAACATGCGGTCGTCCGACTCAAACACAAATATTATGTGGGCTCCAATAGAGGGGGGTGAATGCTGGCACATTGCCTGCACAGTCAGGAAGCAGCAAAGAGTGTTAAGGTGATATGGGACGAAGACGGTTCGGAGTTCATAGATGGCACTGGAATTCTGTCGGCCTTCTGCTCTTTCTATAAAAATCTCTATGCTGCTGACCATTCCCTATTGCCCGATCCCACCGGGTTCCTACAGAGCGCAGCGATCACTCCTCTCCCTACGAACGAGGCAGAGGCACTGGAGGCCCCCATACACATCAAGGAGGTGATCTCTGCTATCGCTCGACTGAAAACCATGAAGGCACCAGGTCCTGATGGCTTTAGCGCTCTCTTTTATAAAACTTTCTGTGCCGAACTTGCTCCGCTGCTTAACCGCTTGTTCAACTTGTTCGCAGATACTGGGTCCCTCACAGCCTCCATGTTACAGGCCTCTATCTCGGTCATCCCTAAACCGGGGAATGACCCGGAGCTTTGCAGTTCCTAACGCCCGATCCCGCTCCTCAATATTGACGCAAAGTTATTTTCTAGCATCCTGGCCCCCCGGTTGAACACCCACATGCCGGGTCTAGTTGACCCGGATCAATCCAGCTTCATTCCAGGAAGGCAGTGTGGGGACAATACCAAACGACTCTGCCACCTCATCGATAAAGTACAACAGTCCAAAGAAGAAGCCTTACTGCTGGCGGTCGATGCGGGAAAGGCCTTTGACTGGGGCCCAGATTCCGACAGTGGATATAGAGAATTTATAGTTCTCCAACGGCAGCGGTGCGGGTCAATGGTCTGCTTTCAGATAGCTTTGCAGTGGAGAGGGGGACGCGGCAGGGTTGCCCCCTCTGTCCTCTGATTTTCGCTCTCTCTATGGAGCTCTTCACCCAATGGCTTCGGGAAAACCCTAGGGCGAAGGGTGTCCCATTCGGCCTAGACCAACATCTTATCAGCCTATACACTGCTGAAGTCATCTTTTCGGTGGCTCATCCCATGATTTCCTAACCAGCCATTGTGTAGGACCTACAGATCTTCAGCCATGTTTCTGGCTTCAAAATTAATATGCAGAAATCCAAGGTTCTCAATCTCACCGCTGCCCAGCTAAAGGTTGATACACTATGGGCCAACTTTGCCTTTGACTGGGTGTCGGACGGTACCCCCTACCTCGGACTAGTCCTTCACAGGAGTCTCACGAAAATGGCAGAGGTGAACTATGCAGCCCTTCTAGAGCGCATCTGAGCGGACCTGGCCCGCTGGCGGCGCCTGACTTTGTACTGGTTCGGTAGGCTGTCCGCTGTCAAAATGAACGTACTTCCGCGGGCCCTGTACTTGTTTCAAACACTCCCTTTGGAGCCCCCACTGCAGTCACTCCTTCATATTCAGACCTCAAAGGAGCATTTTGTATGGGGTCCGATCTCCCCTCGCTTGCAGACGTCCTTGCCACAACGCCCTAAGAAAGAGGGCAGCTTTGCCTTCCCTAATATTCCCTGCTACTACCAAGCTTCTCTACTACAGTACCTGGTGGAGTGGAACCGCCCCATGACTGAGAAATATTGGGTCTTCATGGATCAGACCGTGGCGGGCCACCACATCTGGCATGATGCAGGCTGCTGCGATCCGCTCGCACCTGGGGGCTTTATTCTTCACCAGTTACCCGCCCCAAAATGCGGGTTTGGGATAGGGTCTCTCTGTGGGCTAACCTGACTACGTTCCCCTCGCCAATTACCCCAATTTTTTCCTATCCTGCCTTCATGCGTGGCATGGACAAAAAGGTGGCAATGCGCTGGTTAGAGGGAGGCTACAAGTGCCTAGGGCATTTGTTTGACATTCAGGGTCTCATCCCCTTTAAGGATCTACAGGAGGGTTACGGCCTACATGGCTCTGAACTCTTCCTCCACTCCCAGATGACGTCTTTGATCTTGGGAACCACGACACACCCCCTGGCACACCGACCGATGAGACCGTTTGAGAAGTGGGTCACTCGCAAAAAAGGTGATCATGGGCTTATATCTGAAATATACTCCTTTCTCACGTTAGGCATCCCAAAAAGTTGCTCAGCAGGACAGAGACGCTGGGAGGCGGAACTGGGGTGCACACTGACCGATAAGGAATGGGATGATATTTTCTATAGATCAAACCACACAACACACTCTATGGGTCATGCGGAGACTGCTTTCAAGATTGCGTCCTATTGGTATTACACCCCAGCCCGACTCTCTAAATGACATTCTAACTGTGACGGCCTTTGCTGGCGGGGGTGTGGTAGCCCTGGCACCCTCCTCCACTTGTTATGGCACTGCCCAAAGCTCACGCGATATTGGGAGAGGATACTAGATGACATTGATAAGGCCTTCTGCACTACTATTCCCAGGCTTACGGCATATACTCTTCTAGGCTTATCCAACGCGTTGACCTTTCCCCTGCGTTCTTTTAGAGGGAGACAGATGGCGCTTGCACTGAATTCCTCACACCAAGTGATCCTGGCTGGGTGGAAATCGGATAGAATCCCGGATCATACGCAATGGTTGTACCAACTCTGGTATCTTTTGGGTAGGGAGAGAATCTCAATGGCTACACTTGGGAACTACGCAGACTTGCCAAGATCTGGGCCCCATTCATAGCAATCCTCTCTACTGAAATTCGGGAACTGACATGCCCCAGCTATCTCCGGCTCCTGAAACTGATCCCTGAAGACAACACCCCCACCCAATAAGGTGGCTTCCTTTAGGACTCACAAACCCCTCAGACTGATGGAGGCCACGCTACCTACAATGCCAACAGGCAGGTCCCTTCCCTTTTCCTTTGTTTCCTCCTCAGTGGGGAGGGTGGGAGGGGGTGGGAAGGGGAGTTGATGGGTCTATCTTCATTTTTTCTGTCCCTTGTGAAAAGCAGCAGCACCATGAAGCTACGATCTGCCATTGACTGCCGACTAGCACTGCTTACATGCCCGGCAACACACTGGACCATTGGACACCCATATGCCGGGGTTGAGGTTGTCACCTCCCTCCTCTCTTTCTTACCACGCGGCCGGCCCTCTTTGGGTTGTAGGCGACATGCTGTGTTAACTACCACTCGATATGCTTTCATTCGTTATTTTGTCGCCATGCTCTGATCAGCTTTTAGCCGGCCCGCTGGGTTGTAGGCGCCAGTGTCCTGGTTTACCTTGCTATGTGCTTTGCCAATAAAACTGATTTAATACTAAATAGACTACCTCCCAAGTCTTGTTAAACATTTGATGATTATGCTTTGAACATTTTTATGCCCTATATAAAAACTAAAAGGGGGGTGAAATTAAGATGGCCAGCGTGTGAGGTAGCTGTTTTGCAGCTCTCCGACCAGATGGCAGACTAAGCCGGACATGAACTATTTACCCCGGGCAAATGCTGTCAGAAGCCATGGCAGCATTTCAGAGCTTGGTTATTGTCTCTATCTCTCTCTCTCTCTCTCTCTCTCTCTCTCTCTCTCTCTCTCTCTCTCTCTCTCTCTCTCAGTCAGTCAGTCTTTCTCTCAGTCAGTCAGTCTCTCCCTCAGTCAGACAGTCTCTCTTTCCCTCAGTCAGTCAGTCTCTCTCTCTCTCAGTCAGTCAGTGTATCTCTTCCTGTCAGTCAGTCAGTCTCTCTCTCTGTGTCAGTCTCTCTCTCTGTCAGCTTCTCTCTCTGACAGTCTCTTTCTCTCTGTCAGTCTCTCTCTCTCTTTGCCAGCCAGCCTCTCTCTCCCTCAGTCAATCAGTCTCTCTCTTCCTCAGTCAGTCATTCTTTCTCTCAGTCAGTCAGTCTTTCTCAGTCTGTCAGTCTCTCTTAGTCAGTCAGTATCTCTGTCAGTCAGTCTCTCAGTCAGTCTGTCAGTTTTGCTCTCTCTCAGTCAGCCTCTCTCAGTCAGTCTCTCTCTCTCAGTCAGTCAGTCTCTCTCAGTCAGCCAGTCTCTGTCAGTCAGTCTCTGTCAGTCAGTGTTTCTCTGTCAGTCAGTCTCTCTCGCTGCGAGTCAGTCTCTCTCTCCCTCAGTCAGTCAGTCTCTCTCTTCCTCAGTCAGTAATTCTCGCTCTCAGTCAGTCAGTCTTTCTCCGTCAGTCAGTCTCTCTAAGTCAGTCAGTATCTCTGTCAGTCAGTCTCTCAGTCAGTCAGTCAGTCTCGCTTTCTCTCAGTCAGTCTCTCTCAGTCAGTCTCTCTCTCTCTGTCAGTCAGTCTCTGTCAGTCAGTGTCTCTCTGTCAGTCAGTCAGTCTCTCTCAGCCAGTCAGTCTCTCTCTCAGTCAGTCTCTCTGTCAGTCAGTCTGTCAGTCTGTCAGTTCAGTTTCTCTCTCAGTTAGTCTCTCTCTCTCTGTCAGATTCTCTGTCAGTCTTTCTCTCTCTAAGTCAGCCTCTCTCTCAGTCAGTCTCTCTCAGTCAGTCAGTCAGTCAGTCTCTCTCCCTCGCTGTCAGTCTCTCTCTCAGTCAATCTCTCTCAGTCAGTCAGTCTCTCTGTCAGTCAGTCTCTCTCTCTCTCTCCCAGTCAGTCAGTCTCTCTCTCTCTCTCTGTCGGTCTCTCTCTCTCAGTTAGTCTCTCTCTCTGTCAGTCAGTCTCTCTCAGTCAACCAGTCTCTCTATGTCAGCCAGTTTCTCTCTGTTAGTCTCTCTGTCAGTCAGTCAGTCTCTCTCTCTGTCAGTCGCTCTCAGTCAGTCAGTCTCTCTGTCAGCCAGTCTTTCTCTCAGTCAGTCTCTCTGTCAGTCAGTCAGTCTCTCAGCGTCAGTCAGTCTCTCTCTCTCCCCTCTTGATCTCCTCTCTCCACGCTCTCCACTCTCTTCTGTCACTCGCACCAGCTAAGCAAATAGCAACAAGCGCCCCTTGCCTAATTTTGTGGTGAAATGGTGAAAAGCTGGGAGCCATGGCTACATTACCTGCAAGGTCCGCGGGCCGCCAAGGGAGGCCTGCCAGGCAGCTGTCGGCCCGCGGGCCGTACTAGGAGTACCACGGACCTAGTGTCTACAAAAATCTTTCGCAAAATATGTCAAATCTTTACTGTACACATTTGAGGGAGTTGGTAATCTGTTTATGGAGGAGAATGGTGATCTATTCAACCTGGACAGCAACAAAGTTGTGCCTGTTGCAGTTATCATGACGGTGAAAACAGCACATGAAATGGGTAGATCGAAATATAACTCCTATTTTCGTGAGGTGTTGCACACATGTTCGAAGCCCATAAGAGGTACATTACCAAGGAACAATCTTCAATTGCTCAGCACCGGCCTGCATGGTACTTCCAAAGATAAACTATCCTTGTTAGAAAGTAAGTGCAATCTGTTTGCTAGATTATATATCGGGCGTCAGTCAAGAACTGGTAATTTGTAACAATTTGTCAAGTATGATAATCAGTCTTTTTTGCCATCTATATATGTGAATGGAAAACTCAGACATGGAGAGATGTCGCACCTACTTGCGGGAACTATCACCATACGCAACACTGCTCCAGAGGTGGATGTAAATCTATTAGATGATGTAGCTATTGTAAATAGGCTACCTCCCAAGTCTTGTTAAACATTTTGATGATCACGCTATGACAGTTTAAATGCCCTATAAACAAACTCAAAGGGGGGTGAAATTAAGATGGCCAGCGTGTGAGGTAGCTGTTTTGCTGCTCTCCGACCAGATGGCAGACTAAGCCGGACATGGACTATTTACCCCGGGCAAATGCTTTCAGAGCTTGGTTATTCAGGATGCCAGGCAGCACTTTCTATAAGGTTGTGTAGATATGAGGAGAGTTATCTCTTGTCTGCAAATGACTGGTGGCAGTGGTAGTTGATCACGCTGAGTGCCATAGTTGTTGAGGACTCTGTCCGGCTCTTAGGATGGGACCCAAGGTAGCCGGCGCTAACCAGAGAGGGTGAACCGCTCGTCTAACAGCCATGACTGCTCATACCCCGGCAAGCACAGCAGCAGAGCCCTTGGGCAAACCTGCACTGCGGCAGAGCGGGTGATGCCTTCCGCTGGCTTCCAAGATGGAAACTGCAGGTTGAGGAAGGGGAAGACAGACGACATCCCATCAACGTCAGGCTGGCTCGTCAGTATTGGAGCTTCTACAAGGCTCCGCAGGCATGATAGACAGCTCACACCAGCAGGAGAAGGCTGGAGGATATCTGGGCAGCGGTGAGGTATCTAACCCTGCCAAGGAGACACTAATTTTGGAGATAAAGGAAACGGTGTTTGAGGGACAGGACACAGATGAGGAACGAACTCTCCAAATACTCTGCCCGACGCAGACAAGGTAAATTACTCTACCTGTTTGTCCTCATCGGATGGTAAAGTGGGAGGCGGTGTAAAGTCTACTTTCTAAGTTGCTGAGCTTATTTCAAGCCCTGATGGAGATATGGGCAATAAAGCGGAATCGGGCCAAGTAGAGTTCGGGGATGAGAGAGACTGCTGCCTCCAAAATGCAGCTATGGGCAAAGTGAATTCCCCAGGGAGCAGTCTAGCTCCTGAAACACTACTCTCCCTAGGTAGACCTTAAAGTTCTAAGAAAATCATGCAGTCAGTGGCACGCTCAATGGGCTTTGAACATGAGGCAAATGATCCAGATCCAGAGACTAATGATTGCTTTTTCTCTCTATCTGACAGGACAGAATGGGCACTATCGGGTTCTGGTTCACTTACTGAATTTAGTGATAATGATAATACCCAGATTATAGTTGAGAGGTACCTGCCGCTACAGTGTGGAAAGTGGCTCGAAAGCTGGGTCGGCAAATCACAGGCAGAAAGTACCGTAAATGGGACTATTCACCAACTGAACAGCTGGCTGGCACCCTAATCGCATTTCCCCAAAATGTTCTTAGTACAAATCCTCCTACTTTGGACACCATTCTCCAATACATAATGTCGCACCAAGAGGAAATTAGGTAGGATGGCAGCAGATACCAAGCAGCAATACGCAAGCTTCAAGGGGCAGTCAGAAATGTGGCCAAGTCACTTAACTCTATAGGGGTACGCCTGATGGATCTAAGCCATTGCCCTTGAAATCGATGTGGCTGGATCACAGGGGCAGACAGAGGATCATGATTCTTTACTAATAGACATTAAGTGGAAAGTTGAGGATCAAGAAAATCACCAACAGCACAACACCCTGCGAGTGCTTGCAGTCCCAGAAGGCAAGGAGGGGCTGGATACCTGGACATATTTTGTGGAGACGCTATATAAGGCTTTTCCTGAATTAAAAGGTTTGAACTGGTATCAGGAGGTGCAATGCGCCCACAGGACCCTAAAACAACCAGCTAGAGAGGATATGAAGCCACGAGCGGTATATTTTGGGAATTTTCTATTGAGACAATCAATTTTCAAGAAGACCAGATCCACAGCTAAGTAGACTGTTGGAGACTTTTCATTTTTTGGTAGGCCTGACTTTTGCCACACAACTGTTGAGAGGCGGTGGTGTTTGCGGCCATCAATTAAACTGTTTCTAGATAAGGGGGCACAGGCCCACTTAAAAAATCCAGCAAGAGGTTGAGATCAGCGTTGCTGTTTGAAAGGTTAGCAAAGCTGGAAAAAAATCATACGCCGATGATAAGGCAGGCGCATGAAAAGGCACAAATACAGTTAGAAATTGTAATGATAAAAGCAGAGATAAACAGTTATTATAGCAAGAGGATCACAGAAGGATTTCAAGCATATAAGAATGAAAGTTATGAATATGGAGAGTCAATTGGGAGACTTTAAGGCTTGCGTACAAGGCAGATGATAGCTAGGAATAATATCGCTAAAGTTAAAAGGAAAGATGGGTTATCTGTAACTGATTCTAATGACATTCTTGGTATATTTGAAGAATTTTATAGAGAATTATATCATGAGGATGTCCAACCTCCTATACCAGGGTGGTGGTAGTAAGGGTAGGGGGGACTTGAGAAGTATCGATCCAGCAATATATTGGGAGATAGAAGCAGACTTCACACAAGAGAAAGTCATAAACGCACTACATTTGTTGGCTTCAGGAAAGGCGGTATGCCCTTACAAAATTCCTCTTGAATTGCATAAGGCGCTCCAGTTAGAATTAGCTCCACTTCTTTTAGATCTGTTTTTAGGAGCACAGCAGAATGGGATGCCTCCTCAATCTTGGCAAGGCACTGATATTGTTATTATTATTCCAAAGAAAGACAAACCTCTAGATAACCCAGTCTAGCACCGACCAATCTCCCTCATAAACTCGGATTCCGAGCTATATTCTAAAATCCTGGTGGTCCGATTGGGGAGGATCATAGCTCATCGTGTCATACCATGGCAACATGGATTAATACCAGTTAGGAAAACTACCAATCATGTTAGGCGTGCCATAACCCTATTTGATATTGCAGACGTAACTGGAGGCCTGGTGGCTATGATCCTGCTCGATGCAGAAAAAGCCTTTGACTGAGTGTCATGGAGGTACTTATGGGGAACTTTGGAGCAAAAGGTGTTTGGTTCACATTTGATTACTGCTATTAGGGCAATGTATTTTAACCCATGTGCCAGACTTCAAATTATGGGTAAAGAGTCTGGAATAATAGAGATGGCTAGAGGGACAAGGCAAGAGTGTCCCTGCTCTCCAGTTCTGTTTGCCCTTTATATCAACCAATTTATTGAACCCAGTTCAAATGAATGGCTACGACACAAAGGTACTGGCATACGCAGACTGCACCGCCATAGAGACTTCTGACCATGAGAGTTCGATGGCCGAGGTTGAAATGCTGGCAGGGGAATATGGGAAGAAGTCAGGGTATTTATGAAACACGGACAAAACAGAAATCGTCTGCACTGAGAGCATTGTTTTCTCAGATATTCGGAGGATGGATACTGGCACATATCTTGGGATTAGGATAAATCCTAAATTAGGTAGCATATATCATATTAATTTTGACCCTCTGCTAAGTAAGATCTGCACTGTTTTAAGACACATGAATGGGTTGCACCCTCTGTTCCCACTAGAGTGCGGACCTGGGCGGCTGCACAGATGGTCATTTATGGCCTCGCTGGGGGTCCTCCAGAGCACGCATTGCAAAGAGTCCTTCTGCTTATCAGCAGGAGAGCTCTTTATGGGCGTCTGAAAACCAACACAAATACAGGTGCCTGCAATAAAAAGAACAACGCAGGGTAGGCGTAACTGGCTCGCTTTAGTTAAAGCACAGCAGAATGAACCATATTTGACCCCTTTGGAGGCAAATTACTGTGGGCTGCCTCCAAATGTTGTGCTACAGAAAAGACTAAGGGCCAGAGGTACGACGATTGAATTTTGTGATTTGCAAATTGCGTTGCTTTGCGACTCGCAATTTGTGAGTCTCAAAATGCAATGTAAAACAGTGTTTTAGACACTGTTTGCGATTCCCAATGGGTTCGCAAATTGCATGCCTCATCAATATTCATGAGGCAAACGCAATTTGCGACCCCATTGGGAATGACTAGCACTCCCAGGGATGGTGGCATGCTGGGGTCAGCAGACCACCATGTCTGGGACTGCTTTTTAAATAAAGCAGGTCTTTTTTTTCAAATGAAGCCTGTTTTCCTTAAAGGAAAATGAGCTGCATTTAAAAAACAAACATGAACCTTTTCAGTTTCATTTTTTAAGGACAGGCAGTGGTCCCTGGGACCAATGCCTGCTCTTAAAAAATATTTACGCTCACACACACAAACGGGAAGCGGTCCCCTGTGGACCCTTTCCCGTTTGATAGTGGTTTACCATCTACTTGAAATAGGTGGTAAACTGCGAGTGTTTTGCGACCGCAAATACAGTCGCAAAACAACAGTACATGGCATGGTGACTCGCCATTAGGAAGAGACGCCTCTTCCTAATAGCGAGAGTTGCAAATGCTATTTTTCAAGTCAGTGACTCGCAAAATAGCATCTGTGCATGTCTGGAACCTTTTTTGCGGTCACAAACAGGCCGATCTCCTGTTTGCAGCCGCAAAAAAGGGTTCTAAATCTGGCCATAGGAATTGAATAAGCACAACACTGTAAATCAAAAGTATAAACATATTACAAAGAGTTACTTATTTCAGCAGAAACTATATTCTGTTTCTACCTTTCTACATTTTACAGTTTACAGACACTCCTTTAATTTTCACTCTAGCAAAGAGTTTCCCGAACCTTGATTTATGGTTATACGTCCAAGCTATAAATAAATATGCCTTTGAATTCTGTGTTTACCTTGTTATGTTTGCTCTTCAAACACGTGGATCAAAAATCAGGTTATGTTTGTCTGCTGCTTATGTTTTTTTAACACAAAACTGGTGTTCTCAAATTCCTCTCACTTTGCAGTCCCAGAAAGATAAGCAAAGTGCATTTTGTGCCAATCTTGCTGGGGTACATGAAGTGTAAAAATGTAAAGGCTGTAGGATGTCATTTTTTCATAGCACACAACAAGCATGTGAATATCTGTAAATAAACTGTATAAATTCAGCAGTCCGAAAGCAAAAATCAAGCACATTTCTGTATAATTCTGAAGTGTGATTGAAACACAGATTTTATTAGGATCAGAACAAATCAAAACCCATTACTTTAGTGATGCACAAATAAAAAATATTCACTGAAACCCAATTTCGGCACATTATCATTTATGTAGAATATAGTTTAAAACTGTATGTCTGTTTACATTTAGCGACCATTTCAATTTAAATATGCACTCTGTAAATGACAATGTGCTAACACACCACCTTTTATTTGCATTAAATAATCGCCCACCTCATTTCCATTAAAGCTAGGTGGGCTGCAAACATTTGTGGTACTAAAAAGTGGGTTGTGGTTCTAAAACGTTTGGGATACACTGTGCTAGGCACAAGTGATGGCTGTTAAATTTCAGCAAAAAAGTACTTTTACTAAATATGTTGGTCCAGGTGTAGAAAGCACTGAACACAAAATACTGGTCACACTTTACGACCAGTATTTTTTCAACCATTGTGCTATTTTGCGAACTGACCTATGTATTAATAGGTTGGTTCGCAAAATGCCAAATTGCAGTGGCTCACAATTCAACCTACCTCATGAATACTAATAAGGTATGTCACAAAATGCGACTAACTGTGATTCGTAGCCATCACAAGGAGTGTGACCTGCTTTCGTCAGCAGCTCACCATGACTGTGATTACTTTTGAATAAAGCAATAATTATATATATATTTTTAAATGCCGCCCATTTTCCTAAAAGGTAAATGGTATATAATAAAAAAACAAATAATAAAAGAAAAGTTCAATTAAAATGTTTTCAGGAGTAGGCAGGGGACAACTGCGTATCTAAGAGAAGTTTTTGTCAACATTCACAAAGGGTTACCATGAAATTTGTGTAGTCAGTAAAACATTAATGTTTTGAACCTGATTTCGGCCGCAAAAAATATTTCATCTCATTCGAAATTGGTATTTGGAGGGGACGCCCTAAACATGCCAATTACAAATATTGATGCGGTATTCAGCTGCAAACCGAAATTGCGATTTGATAACAAGTTACTCTACTGCAATTGGGATTTGCTACATACCAAAAGGTGTTTTTTAAGGTCGCAAACAGCCTGATATTGCAAAGCAGACCTTTTGTGAACACAAAATTCCTTTGCATATCTGGCCCTTGGTCTTATTATCCCTTTCTGGCTTCAAGGCCCACAGTTTTAAACTCCCTTAAAATGCTGAAAGTTGGATTTTCATTTAACAACCATTGCAGTCTAGGAGTTGTGCTCTTGTTTATACGGGTTGATCTATTTAAGCTGACACACCAGGAAACAATTTTCGTTCCACAATTTTATATAGTGCAAGCCTGGTCCAAGTACCTTGTAGGGCTTTATAGGAGCACCAGATATTGTTACCCGTTTTTTAGGTTTTTGCCTAGGGCAGCGCATTCAAGATCTTTTGTTTTAAATACAGTAGGCTTGGAGGCCATCTATTACTTTGCATTGGTCGGCTTCACTGTCACTCACTTTTGCTTGCCTTTAATTGGTCAGCTGCCGTAAGTTTCCTTCCTCTTCATTTGTTTGTCTCTCCCATGGAGTACTGATGTATTACTTGTATCCTTCCACTGCTCATTTTATTAGGTGCTACATTTTTCTATAGGTTTAAGCACACTAACAGAGTGGGTCTTTTACATCTGGCTCCCTCATGTATTCTCCCCCTCATGCTATCTCTCTTGTTGCTTTCCCCACCCCAGTTATCCATGTTGTAGCTTGCCCTCTCCCATTTTACTCCAGCTATCTGTATTGTTACTTTCTACCTCCCACTCTCTCTGCTGGTACTTGCTTGCTCCTGAATGCTTTCCGTGTTCTTGCCTCTTGCCTCTTGCCTCTTACCGCTGTCTGTATTCTTGATTGCTTGCTCCCTCCCTCTGTCCTCTTGCTGTCCATGTTGCCCCCTGCCATAATTACAAAAATGAGAGATATAATGCGGCCCAAAATAGCTACATCATAGCACTGATTCAAAAAGAAAACTTTAGGCCCTGCTCACCTCCTCCCATTTTATCCCAAAATGAAAGAGAAGTGTTGCCTTTCACCTTTTTTAGAGGTAGCACGCTAACAAACGAAGTGACTCCTGTTGTGACTCAGTAGCGCACAAAGATCGGAAAAGTGTGCACATAGACACTCCATTGCCGCAAAGCCAAAAATAAATTAGAGGCAACATTGGTTGCACCTATCGATAATAGGTAGATCCAACACTTTTAAAATGGTATTTCTACCTCAGATACTCTACTGGTTCCGCTCTATTACCCTTGAGATCGAAGGCAACACATTTAGGAAATTGGATTCTACCTTTATAAATGTTATATGGCAATATAAGAAGATAAGGCGATCTTTAAAATGTTTAACTCTTCCTCAGGAACGGGGTGGTTGGGCTGTTCATAATTTCTTGTTTTATTATTGATCAGCCCTCCTACAGCATATGGGAGTACTGTTTCTAGCAAGTAGTATGAACAGGGAGGTTCAGGAACATGACTCGGCCCCCCTACCATCTATGAAGTCTGGAGTAAGGTGCATGAATTGATGAAGATTCAGAGGAATAAGAAATATACACTTTTTTGGCAATCTCCGCTTTTCCCATCTCTTTTTAGGGCTCGCACCCTGCGTTGCACTGCGTAGCAGTGCTCGCACAGGCGAGAGCCCTTTTATCTGGGGTTTGAAAATGGACCCTGGAATCGCACACGCTCGTGCGTGTGCTTTTCCTTTTGGGTTCCGCTATTGGGCTTTGTGTGTGTGTTTTTTTAAAACAGAGCACGCAATCGGCCAAAGGCGGGCTCATTGCTCAGCCCATGGCCCATGGCCTATTGGTGTCTGTTACAGCACCAAAGCCCATATGTTTTCAATTATCGTGCCCAGACATGGGCATAATAATTGATAACACATATGGCTCGCAGTGACGCGCTGAAGAACCAGAACCTTTTGGACCTGGCGACGCAGGGTACGCCCTAGTCTCCGGAGTTCTCCTGCTCAGCTACACAGAGACACGAGACACACTGTCGGCGTTAGAAGATCAGGTTTATTAGCTGCAGCTAGTACAGTTATCCCAGAAGTACACAAAGTAGGTTCTAAGGAGACTGCCACTTCACTCTGTGGCGCACAACCTTATATACCATATAGAAACATATACATTAACCAAATACACTCCCAGAGTATACAAGAAAAGAGCCAATAAGGAAAGTTGGAAAACAGGACAGAACCAATAGGAGAGTTTGGAAAACAAAGTATAAGATGACTCGAAAAGACCTCTCCTCCAATTATGTTTGTCACCCCTCCCTCAAGCTAATTCATTAACAGATTCATAACTAACTTGCAGGTGACGAGATACGTTTGTGTGTGTTGGAGGACAATTGTGAAACGAAAGAATGCTAGTAAAAGACAGTGAAGGCCAGACGATAAGATAAGGTCAGGAAAGAATAGTGTGAACCAACAGATAGTTGAGACGGGGATTAGAAAAGCCAGACAGGGATTAGTGTACTCGGCTAGTCCTAACACCAGCTTTGCAAACAGAGGCAGAAAGCGTATTCGACACCAGGTTACAGAAAAAGCAGAATAGACTTTGTTCGATGGGCTGCCTGAGTGATGGCAACACAAAATGGCGGCGGGGCACAAAATGGCGGGTCGATTCGATCGCGATCAGAAATCGAGGGGCGTGTTTTGTTTTTTTTTGCCTGCCTAACCCTGGGTACCTCTCAGAATGCACAGCTATAAAATACCAAATGTGCGTATAAATAGCGTGCCTGGTCATTTAAAGCTACAAAATAAATCCCATATATGTGTGTGTGGTTGCAAATATTGTAGATTTTGAAGAAAAACCCTGGCTTTTGGAATAAAATCTGTATCTGTGTTTTCACCCGTTTCTGATGCCGCAGAGAGAATGGTCCTTCTTACCTGCAGTTTTTACCCTCTCAATCATTCGTTTAAGACACATTTCTATCTCAAATAATACAACTTCTGCAGTCCGAAGCAGCAGGGCAGAGACAGTGCAGAAGGAAGGCTTGATTACTGGTTTCTTCTTACCCTTTGTTTGCCGGGCACACCTTCACTCTCACAATACCTTTGAGGATGTGCAAAGAGGTGCTGATGCTTTGATGGTGGGGTTCGGACTTGGCTCTTGATGGCATGCTGTGTGCCAGGGCTACTGGGAAATGTAGACCGTGCAGGGCATCTTTGGTCCCAGCAGTTCCTTGCAGGCAAGAGCTGTAGCTCACAGGCAGGGTCTTGAGACACTGGTGTCACAGGCCCCTACAATGCAAGGGTTCAAGTCCCACCACTGGTGGCAAGTGTCTGTTGGTCGTCTTTTTGGGATAGGACATCGGATCGCATCAACCCTCTCATGTTTAGAGCGTGGTGAAATGCCCCATAGGATTTAAGTGTTTCAGCCAGGGGCTATGATTAGTAGTGCAGACGTGTGCCTCTGGCCTTGCCAACTCCCTTCCAGAGTGGGGGGTTCAAATTCTGCCTTGGAAGACAGCAGCACTGAGGACTCAGTTTCGAGTCTCGTCATCGCCTCAACATGTCGGTGAGTAAGGCCACATCTTTTGCAAGATCCCATGAGGCTGAAAGGGGTGGGAAGGGCATTTGAGCGGCATGTGTTTTGGTTTCGTCAAGGCACAGTGCTTTCATGCATACCAGGTGCTCCGAAAAGTGACGACGCAGTGACATATATAGAATGTATTTTTAAGAATTTTAATGGTGTTTGTCAACAATCGTTTAAGGGGTGTGGCAGGGCTTTAAGTGGGATGGAGAAACTGGGGGGTCTCACAAAGGGGCATGGTCAATGTAATTAAGGGCGTGGCTTAAAAACACCTAAGCTAAAAATCTGTGTTTAGCACAGTGTGCCGCCCGACTTGTTTTTTGCTGTTCCTGTCATTGCGTCCAGATACATCATACAACAAGTCACATCATACCTACAAGTCAGGACTATTGGCTTTGTCAAGGGTTGCTAGTTGCATAAGATAAATAAGCAGCAACTATGGCTTCTATGTAATATTTTAAAAAAACTTCCACTTCACTTAAAGCCCTGATGACACTGATGGAGCAGGTAAAACTAAATTTTGTATACCTTTTCTATTTTGCATGAAAATACTAATGACGTAATCAATTTATATATTAATTTTAATTAACTGAGTGCTGTGATTTATTAATCAACAAAGTGCATTTTTGATAAACACAAATAACACGCGGGACTAATTGCTATCTGCATGGCAGAATAACTTAATGACTAAATGTGGTACGCCTATTAACAATAGGAGGTGTGGTAACAGAAAATTGCATGATTTATGTTGCTTTGGTCACGTTTGCGTTCCTGTTGGGACCGAATGGTGAGTATTATTGCTTAAAGTGTCGCTATAAGACAGGAAAATACTAATATATAATGGGAATAGTGTGGGTTTAAACATTAGAATCCTAATTTCCATATATTAATTATGTTTTATGTTTGTTTCGCTTAAGTTGGCATTCGGGCCTACCAGGCCATGACATTCAAAATGGAGTTCAGAAGTGGCCACCGTCTTGTGAGCGCAATGTCTACTGCGCAGACTCAGATGGCTCCGAAGATCTCCAGGCATCCTCAATTCAGAGCACAGTGTTCCTGGTCAAGGATAGGAACATGGAGGACTGCCAGATTTCAGTCAGTGTAAATTACTCGAAGAAACAATAGTCACCTATAATGAAGAATCAACATTGTTGCATGAATGACATAAACTGAGGATATGACCAAGCCGTTTCCCTGAGAACCCAAGACTCTGAGAAATTTGGACCATATTACAATTTTTGCAGGATTGGCCAATCACAGTACTTCTCAGTTCAATAAATGGTTCATGTTACCCAGAATTTTATTATAAAAAGAGTAGTAGAATAGGGAGGGGTTAGCTAAGTGCGTCCCGAGGGAAGAGTGCGTTCCAGAGGGGTGTCCAGAATTTGCGTGATCGACTTGCATGCACAATTGCTTGGTCCTTTGGATATCTTTGGGACTGTGCCGTGCTGAGCAAAGGAATTTTTCGGACATTTTAAATCTTGGCCTGCATTCGATTGGGACGATTTATCAAAAGAGATTTGAATTATGCAAAGCTAACAGAATTAGAGAAACGACCCGATAACAAGAATAGGTAAATATAAATGTCATGCAAAATTGTGTTGATTAATTAAATTGGAACTTTGGTTGACCGAAATGCTAAATTATGCAACTAAAAGCAATTAATTAGATAAACTAAACATTGATCAACAGAGAATGAGTTTGTGGCTCTTTAAATAGGGCATTCAATAAGAATTCCGAGGCTTTCATGTGTTTTAGCTGGTTCTAAATCACCATCAACCAGTCCAACTAATTGGTCCATCGACCAAGTGGTGGAGTGCCTTGATGTTATGGTTAGGATTCTATGGGTATTGATGTATATATGTAAAATATTGTAATATACTTCCTTCCCTATAGGTAATAAGGTACCCCCCCCACATGTCCAGCGGATACATCGTCCTCCTGTGTGCAGATTCGGAGTGAGACGTGCGAGTGTTGGTGTTATGGGCCCCACCAATGAATGTGTGTGTGAATGAGTAAGTACGGCGACGGATTTGTGAAGCAGGGAGGATCTGTAAAAATGTTGCCCTTTTCTGCTGGAGCAGTTTTTCTGGTAGCAGATTGATGGTTTTATATCATTGGTTTGGTGATTATTGTTTATTGATTTTGATTTTTGATTATTGATTGAGGATGTTTGATTATTGATTTATGTACTAACATTATAAGTTGATGCGGGTTGCGTTTTTTGTTGTTTCTGAAGACTTCTGGGATGTAGGAAGTTGGATGTCCTGTAGGTACACGGGGAAAACTTGTGGCAAGTGAAGTCGCACGGTGTATTGTCTTGTTGCCTTGTAGGTACATGGGGAAAACGTGTGACAATTGGAGTCGCACGACGCATTGTCTGGGTTCGAATTGGTAACATCGTTGTGTGTTATCGGTAGGGATTTTCTGTGTGAAAGTGGTGTATGGATAGCGAAGGCCACCTGTGAAATTTCAGTCTTAAGAACAGGAGTCAATTGTGAGCTCCGGTTACTCTTATCACTGGAAAGGTAATAGGTCTCTCCTAAGCTTGTAAGAAGGGTAAAGTAGAGGGAAGTGCTACTCTATCGACAAATGGAATAATTCTATGGTAGGGCAGAGGTAAGCGCTGCTCTCGGGAAATACAGGATTCTTGTGTAAATGGACTACATTTTCCCTATTAATGTGCGTGAGTGAAATAGCATTCGGTTTTATCGGGAAACTCTGGCCTTAATTCTCAGGAGCAGTGTAGTCTCCATATGTGTTTTCTCTCCAGAGAAACGGTTAGCTATTGCTTGTTAGAATGGTAAGGTAGAGGGAAGTGCTACTTTATGGGCGAATTAAATAATTCCATGGTAGGGCAGAGGTAAGCGCTGTTCTCGAGAAATACGGAATTCTTGTGTGAAAGATCAAAACTATTCCTTTGGTTTACGAAGCGAACAATGGTGGTGTTTTTTTGTTGTTACTAACAGAGTTTGAGTGAAAGAGAACGTAGAGAAAGTTTGCTGACAAATTTTGTATAGGAGGGGTCAGCAGAAGCAGGAGTAGCGAGAAAAGCTGACGTTAGAAAGACCACGCTGGGATTGGCCAGCCATTAAGAGACATAAACGCTCCGGATTGGTGCGTTAGTGTACACCGCGCTAGGAGTGGAGAAGTGAAAGGGTGACGTAAACGCCCTGGATTGGTTCATTAGTGTGAGTCGCGCTGGGATTGGAGAATTACAAAAGTGACATAGACGCTCCTGATTGGTACGTTAGTGTGAGTCGTGCTACGATTGGATAAGACCACAGAATAGTCGTAGAGGAAATCTAGCGATAC
Organism: Triturus cristatus; assembly: GCF_964204655.1. Classification (NCBI taxonomy): domain Eukaryota; kingdom Metazoa; phylum Chordata; class Amphibia; order Caudata; family Salamandridae; genus Triturus; species Triturus cristatus. Next base: position 232,829,975 of record NC_140590.1, read on the forward strand.
AGAATAAGGAAAATGATGTATTACGATCCACCAGAGAAAGAGAAAAAATCATGGTTTGTAAAAATTAAGAATTTATTTAAAAAGGATAAGCCAATTGTGACTAGGGAAGGACAGATACTTCCCCCACCGAAATCTCCCGCATCCTTTATGGTAGCGAAATATGGGTACATACGTGTATTTGGTTAGATGATTGGGTAAAGGATACCAAAGAAGATGGAGTATTAGCATTCCTAGAAAATGGCTCATTTAGTTTAGCAGTATTAAGGAATTTAAGAGAAAGAATGTAGCACAAGCGTTGATCGCTCAACAATCTAAACTGAAAGTGTTGGTTAGAGGCACATTTATAATGCTCTCTGATTTAGAGGAAGCCCAGAAGCTGTTAAAGGAAATTTCGTAGGGCCCTAAGCTGGATTAGTGGTCTATATTTAAGGAGGCTTTAGGTTAAGAGAATAGCTGGATTGTGGGTGTTCTGAGTCGTTCTTAGAGGTTAGATCTGTTATTTATGAGATGATTGAGTTTTGAGAATTGGGGGGTCGGGGGGGCAAGGTCACGGGGTTGTAATTCCAAGACACCCAGGTTAATTGGGGGAGGTAAAAAGTGGTAGGGGTGGTGGCATAGGGGGAAAATGAAGTCCTTGAATTTATGCTTTTTTCAATTCTACCGTAAAATTATAAAAGATAGGTTGAATTTGATTCAGAGGAAGGACCATAGGTTGACAGAGTTCAAGTTGAGCAGATATGATGCCCAGTATTGAATTACTGAAGGTTATTTCATTTAATGTAAACAGCCTAAATAATAGCAACAAAATGCGGGCCATTGAATTATGGATTAAAACAGAAAATCCGGCAGTGATAATGTTGCGAGAGACGCATATTTCCGATATTAACCTGCCTGATTTTCGTATGTTTCAATCGTGGGCTTCGTACCGGGGGCTTTCTTCATCCTCTGCCTCCTTGAGAGGTACGGCCATATTTCTAAATAAAAAATTACATGCAGAGGTAGTAAATTTAAAAAAAGACCAAAATGGTCGTTGGTGCTGGGTAACTTGTACCTTTAGACAGTTTAAAAAACCTATAACTTTTGTCAATTTGTATGCTCCAACAGAAGATGGACCCAAAGTCTATGAGGAGTTATTTCAATCTCTAATTCAGGTACCGGGGGATCTGATAATAGGGGGGGATTTTAATATCCTTATGAATCCTTTATTGGACTCCTCCGATCAAAGCGTAAGCAGTGGAAACCTAGATCTTTTAAAATTCTACAACAATATAGCGTTACTCTTGACTTACATGATCCCTGGCGAATAACTAATCCAAGTAAATCCGCATTTACATGCTGGTCTGGCAGGTATTGTTCCCCATCTCGTATTGATTTCTTCCTGGTATCCCGGACGTTAGGCTTTAATTATCAGGCTTTTCTTTTTAATGGATTTTCTGATCATTCGATGCTGAGGTTACAAATCGAACTGTCAGAGGCATCAAGAATCCCGAAAAAATGGTCTCTTAATCGACACTATTTATATGATGAAATTTGGGTGGGTGCCTCCATGGAGGAGATTCAACATTTTTTGAGCCGAAATATGGGCACAGCATCGCTACATATGATCTGGGATGCACTTAAAGCCTTTTTACGGGGGAAGGGATTCTGAATATATTAAAAAAAGTGAAGAAGGACAAGAAAGATTTGGAAGACAAGGTGCAAACGGCATATGCTCTCTTCATAAAAACTCCTTCCCAGAATAATAAAAATCTGTTGACCCAGGCTAAGTATGATCTTACCTCTAATTATTATGCTCAGGGGGAATCAACTTTTCAGAATGCACTGCAAAAAATGTATGAGGAAAGTAATTTTACTGGTCGTTTCCTAGCGTGGCAGGCTAGGGAACGAGCCGCCTCAAATCATATAAAAGCATTAAGATGCCCGTTAACTCTTAGACAAAGTAAGGACCCTGCCTATATTGGTGAAATCATGGTTTCGCATTATGATTCCATATATGGCCACCAGCAAAATGTGGATTTGAATGCCCTTAAAAAAGTATTATTAGAAAATAATCTACCTAAATTTACTGAGTTAGACAATCTTTCTATCGCCAGCCCTTTCACAATGGAAGAACTTGAAAGGGTTGTTAAAAACTTGCCGAATGGCAAGGCCTGTGGCCCGGACGGACTACCATCAGAGTTTTTTAAGGTTTTCTTTAGTTCATTTTCTGAATTTTTTCTTCAATTATTGAAATCTATGTTAGACGGGGGCGAAATACCGGAATCTTTTCGCCAAGGCAATATAGTAAGATTTTTTAAAAAGGGGAAAAACAGTGAAGATCCGAATGCCTACCGGTCGATAACGTTATTAAACTCAGATTATAAAATCTTAACTAAATTGTTATCACTTCGGTTAAATCGGTATGCAGATGACTTGATTCACCCGGATCAAAACGGCTTTATTGCTTCTAGACAATTGGCTACCAATATTCATTACTTAACGGAAGCCCTTGACTATTTCGAGATACAGAAAATTCCAGCTCTTGTTTTATTATTAGACGCTGAGAAGGCTTTTGACCTCGTTGTCTGGGACACATTATTCATGATTTTGGATCAATTTGGTATCTCTTTCAAAATTATAAAATTTGCTCGGAAATTATACCAAAACGCAGAAGCAAATGTCATTGTTAATACTTCAGTCGCCGGGGTGGTTAAAGTGAGGAGAGGCACAAGGCAGGGGTGCCCTCTCTCACCGGTTCTTTTGCATTCTTTATTGAACCTTTGGCGGCGGCCATAAGGAATTGCCCGATTATTTGCCCTCCAATACCGTCAATAGCAAAATTAAAACTATATGCGGATGATATAATGCTTATCATCAAACCGGAATTGGAAGCCCAAATTAAAGCCTTTCAGCTTTTTGAAGTTTTTGAAGCCTTAGGTGGCTATCGTATTAACAAATCTAAAACAGAAGTTATACAATGTGGCGGAGACATCGGGGTCTTACATAGAGACATTCGGTCATATATTAACACTAAATCAAAAAGATATCTTGGCGTACATTTCTCATGTTCGGTCTCTGATTTATATCAGTTGAATTATGTACCGCTTTTGCAGAAAATTCAAAATCTTTTTGAACGCTGGGATTCTCTTCCCCTCTCTATGTTAGGTCGTGTTGCATTAATTAAAATGTCGGTTCTTCCTTTATTTAATTTTTTATTTTCAACTATTCCATGCACTTTATCTAGCGCATTTTTCAATCGAGTTGAGTCTATGTTTACATCTTTCTTATGGGCGAAGAAGACTCCGCGCATTGCAATTAGCATTTTATATGAGGATGTGGATCAAGGAGGCTTAGCACTTCCGAATCTAAGGGATTATTACTATGCGTATTTTGCGCAATATTTATCTATATTCAAGCCTCAACCACAGAGTTATCCCTTTATTAATAGTTTGATGGATCTAATGCTCAAGGAAACCCAGATTCAATCCCCCCTGCAATTTTTAAATCACCTAAATTGGTCCGTTATAAATGTTTACACTGGTTTTAAAAAAACAACAGGCATTGTTTAAGAGATATGATATTCCTGCTATTAATTTAGCTACACTACTCTCAGGGATTTTTTCATTGGCAGGGATTTCATTTTCCTTAGATCTTACTATGAAATGGGCTGCTGCTGGATTTTACAAGGTGTCGGATTTTTTAAAAGATGGAAAATGGTTTACTAAGAATGAAATGTCTAATCGGATTCCCAATGATTTTATTCTTCATGGGTCTTATAACATTTTATATAATTTTTTATCGGAATTAGATATCCCCCAAATCTGTGCACAAAGTCAATTAGTTAATGATCTGCTTATAGAAACTGTTAACAGAAAACCGGGTGCTTGGAAACAGTGTTTAGCATTTGCTAAGAGTGTGGATCTCGGAAATAAAGCAATCAAAAAATGGGCTGATCAGGAGAAAGTGGTGATGACTTCCGGGGTTTGGTTAATGATCAACAAACTTAATTTTCACACTTTGAGGGGCACAAATTGGCGAAGGATGTTATTCTTTAGTAAATGGTTGCTCTATCGAACCCCCTCTCTTCTTCAAAAAATGTATCCTAATCACTCAGCAAGTTGTTTCCATTGTGTCATTCATCCAATAGCTAATTGGTCCCACATTATGTGGTCGTGCTTAAAAAATCAGAAATTTTGGGAGGATATTTTTGGCTTTTTGGAGAATGAATGTGATTTACAATGTATTAGGACCGAGAGACTGATTTTGTTGGGGTATGATACAGATGCTTTATTTTCACCCCACATGAATAAATTAGTATATATTGCAACAGCAGTAGCTAGATCACTTCTTTTTGCACAATTGGCGGACCAAAGTAGTTCCATCAGTGGTAGAATGGTCCCGCAAGATGCAAAGTGTGAAAAAAAGTGAATACATTTAAGCGAGGAGAATTGGTGGTCTTAAAAAATTTAATAAAATATGGGCCTCCTACCTTGATTTTAAAAAAAGGGGATTTTTTGCTATTAACCCTGTGGAGGTGGTTTTTAGATCCTGATGAGGTGTGATCTGCTGCTTCCTGAACTGAATGTATTACTTTATCTTCATGTATTATGGTGCTAATTGTTGGTCATATTTGGTACTGTTTTCAATGTGTTTTCTATGTTTTATATGTCTTTTTTTGGACTTCTATAAAAAAAAAAATTTTAAAAAGAGAGAAAGAATGATGAGACTAGAACCGAGACCTAGACCTACTCAGTTTGAAGCATTAACAGAATGGGAAGATGAAATGTATGAAAGGGAGCGATAGTGAAGTGGCGGAAGGTATAAATACATGTTTGGTAGACCGTGTGGACAGTAGAATCATGATGACAGAATGAGGAGATGGCGAAGTGCAAATATGGCGGATGGGATTTTCCCTATAAGAAATGCTGAAGAGACTAGTAGTAGAAAGTGTACAGAGAAGAGAAACAATACAGGATCAGAAGGCTACAAGTATGGTGTGAATGAGTCAGAGGATGATGTACTCGAGGACATGTTTTATACAAATCCTCCCCGTACCAACCAAATTCTACATTGTCGACACCAAGTGCGCCAGTAAAAGAGTCACCACAAAATATAAAATTTGAGCCGACATCACCTGAGGTAGGAAAAAACAATCCCTTTAAAGAATCAGAAAATACACAGGCTGGTAGAATGACAAATGTAAACTCAGCTGAATTAGCCAGAACAACCCTGGAGTTAACTGAAAAGATTAGGGAATTGACCAAGAATATGGAAGCTGTAACTGTTCCTGTAACAATAGGACCAGTGATGCCTGTCTTTGATAAGCCTAACGATCCCTTACAACAGTAATAAACAGGCTGAAACGTGGAAAAGGAATTCAGGAGAAAATCCATGGGGACAATTGGTAGGAACTTCTGGGTTAAGTACTCATAAAAATTAAATTTGACAGTGAATCAGAGTCCAGCAAATAAAATATTAATGACAACAGAATCAGTACCAGAGTCCCCAAAGAGTCTAGAACAAGTGAGGAATGAAATAATCCATGTAGGTCCCACTTCTGATGAACTAAGTGAGTGGTTAAGGAGCTTACAGCAAAAAGATGCCGAACCTCGACCTTTAGATGTGGCAAAATTAAAAATAACTTTGGAAGAATTGATAGTAGGGACTATTCTCACAGAAAGGTTAAAAGCATATCAGGATGAAGAGCTAATGCTTCTATGTAAAAGCATAACTTGGAGGGCAAGAAATTTGCATGAAAAATTGGAAGAAGTGGCAAGTGAAATGGGTATCGATTTTGAGAAAATAAAGTCATTACAGAAACCCTATAGAGTAGACTTTGCTGAAAAAGACATTGAGAATTTGAAACCGCAGGAAGATTGACTCAAATCAAAGAGCTGATTCTTTTACTAAGGAAATGGGGCGATGTAGATAAATGGAAGAGCAGGTGGATTTGGAAACGAGACGATGTAACAGACAAACCTTTTTCAGCTTTCCCAGTAAGAGAAAAAGAGAACGTGGTAACTGAATGTCCCATAAGGGATAGCCCAGGAGGAGGCTATGTGCATGTTCCCTGGACTAGGCAGGACATTTTATCATTCACCAATGACTTTCACCGTCTTTGCGAGAATCCGGTGGAATGGTATAGGCAGGTAGATAGGTTTGTTAAATTATTAAAAGTATTATGGATAGATTTGAACAGTCTATTTGACATAATTGTGCCAGCAGATCTATGGGCGGAATGTAAATTTACAATAGGTTGGCCTACTCAGGAATACCCTAGAGATCCTAAAACAGATGCCCCTGATCCAGAGGTAATGAGAAAGTACGAACAGGTAGTTAACTTCTTGAAAAATAAAGTATCTTCAAAAGAAACTGATTGGGTAAAAATTGATAGGACTCACCAAGAAGTAAAAGAATCCGTACATGCCTATTATGAAAGAAGTTGGCTTTTAAACAATACAGAGGTGATGAAAATTTGAGTGAGAAAGATTTAAGTCATTTTGTATATCGATTTGTGTACGGGTTGCGCCCTGAAGTAAGCGACATGATTAAAAAGCATACTGTGGATTGGCAAAATAAAAAGATAGACGAAGTATTGAGGCATGCAAAATATTTTAGTAATGAGATTGAAGCCAAGCAACGTAAGTTAAAAGAAAAGGCCAGGGGGGCTTAGGTTAAAGTGGCAGAAAGACAGGAAGCCCAACTGATTGAACAAGCAAATGGCATGAGCTATATGAAACAAAAACCCAGTATTGGGAAGGGAAAAGGACAGATTAGTATAGAAGAAGCCAAAAAGAAATGGCCATGTCATAACTGTGGAAAGGTAGGACAATGGAAATCCGAGTGTAAATTACCCCCAAGTGCTGATGGCGATAATGCATCATTAAATCCGCAGGTGCAGAATGAGGTGAGTTGTCAACCGCAGCCACAGCAGCAGATTATTGCCCAACAGTGTCAGGTGCCAAAACCACCTTTTCCACGGAGCGTAAACCCTCAGAAATACAGTAATGAGACATGATTCTACACCGAAGAACAGGTAACTAAGCTGCCGCGCGCTAGTGCTGTTTCGCAGTATTGGCTGCAATGCGATGAGAGTGAGTCAGAAGAAAGTTATTGACGGTGCCGAAGAGAGGAAGAAAAGTGCGTACTTGGCGCAACTCTAGAAGTAGACCAGACATGCCCTTTTGTGGATGGACAGATAAATGATGAAAACATTACTTTCCTAGTAGATACTGGTGCTACTCGTTCAACTGTTAGATCAGCTGATGTTAAAAAATCTTCCTCTCTCGGACGACACAATCCAAGTAGTCGGAGTCTCAAACAGACAGATAAAAATGTATCTTACTGAACCAGTTAAGTTTAAAATAGGGACATTTTCCGACATGCACTGCTTTGTTGTGTGCAACACCAGCCCTGTAAATTTGTTAGGAAGGGATTTGTTGTGTAAGATGAACTGCACAAACTTCTGTACTCCTGATGGCATAGCTTTTGAAACTCCAGACAAGGATGTACTGTACAAAATGACCATGGCCAATATGGAACCTGAGATTACTGAAGCATTTGCTATATTTGACCCAGAAGAATTGCCTCAGGAATTAAAGAAAACAGTGAAAACTGAGGTATGGGATTTCACGGGAGAAGATGTGGGACTAATGAGAAATGTAGACACTGTAAAAATTACTGTAAAAGAAGGGGTAAGTTACCCAAATATTCCTCAGTATAAATTGACCCCTGAAATAATTGCAGGAGTGACTCCTATAATAGACAGAATGATTGAACAAGGTATTTTGAGAGAAATAATGAGTAGCCCATGCAATTCGTCAATTATGGGTCTGAAAAAGCCTAATGGAACTTTCAGAATAGTGCAAGACCTGAGAAAGGTGAATACCATTGTTGTATCATGTTGTCCCATTGTGCCAAATCCTTCTGTGATCCTATATCAGAGTCCCCATGATGCAGAATGGTACACAGTCATTGATTTGTGTCATGTTTTCTTTTCCATCCCATTACACCCTGACAGCCAACAGATTTTTGCGTTCCGGTTTGGCCAACGTACTTTGGCATGGTGCCGAATCCCACAGGGGTATACAGAAAGTCCATCGATATTCAATCAGATTTTGAAAAAGTCCCTAGAAGATTTAAAAATGCCCAAAAGTTCGGTACTAGTCCAATATTTCGATGACCTACTGGTGGCATCGAGAACTCGAGAAGCCTGTGTAGTGGATACTGTTGCATTACTGAATCACTTGGCATATCCAAGTATCCCTATCAAAATTACAATTTTGTCAAAAAGAAGTATAGTATTTAGGCCATAAAATTGAAAAAGGGCTGAGAAAAGTGACTGCAGATAGGATCAGGATAATCAAAGGAATGAGAGCACCAATGACTCAAAGAGAGGTGAGAATGTTTCTTGGAATGGTTGGGTATTGCCGTCAGTGGATCAACAATTTCTCGCTGATTGCAAAACCTTTGGTACGATTGACAAAGAGTGATGTAAACAACCCCATTGAATTGAATAAGGAGGAGTTGAAGGCTTTTAAACAATTTAGAGATGGTTTGTGTGAAGCCCCAGCTCTTGGAATGCCTGACTAAGAAAAAGAGTTTGAGCTCTATTGCAGCGAGAGGAATGGGTGTACACTTTCTGTACTGGTACAGAAGCATGGAAAATTGAGGAGACCAATTGCACATTTTTCGGCTATACTAGATCCTGTAGCTGTAGCATTGCCTGGTTGTTTGAAAGCTGTAGTGGCTACTTTTAAGAGTTTGGAACAGAGTGAAGGAATTGTGATGGGATACCCCGTGAGAGTGTTTGTGCCTCATGATGTGGCGATCCTTTTAACTAGGAGTCTCACCCAGTTTATGACACATAGTCGTCTAACAAAGTATGAGAAGGTCATTTTAGGTGCAACCAATGTGAGCCTTGTGAGAACCCATCGACATAGTAGCCTGATGCTGAGAATGTGGAAGTCAGGGATGATGTGGATCATGATTGTCTGGAAGTGCATGATTTTTGTACTAAGCCGTGCCCTGATATAAAAGATGTGCCTCTGAAAGAAAGTGACTATGTGATGTTTGTAGATGGGTCATGTTTGAGAACAGACAAAGGGATTTTGAGTGCAGCATACGCAGTATGTACTGTAGCAGCTGTACTGGAAGCATCTTGATTGAACGGAGTGAAATCAGCTCAGGTTGCTGAACTATTTGCATTAACAAGAGCGTGCAAGTTGGTAAAGAATCTGAGAGTCACTGTGATTACCGATAGTCAGTATGGCTTTGGTGTGGTGCATGACTTTGGGCAAATTTGGTCCCAAAGAGGGTTCTTGACATCGAGTGGAAATCCTATAAGGAATGCTGAAGTGGTTGGAAAGTTGCTTGAGGCGATACAGCTGCCTAGGCAATTGGCAGTAGTAAAATGTGCTGCACACTTGAAAACCACTGACTATATGTCGGCAGGGAACGAGTTTGCGAATGACATGGCGCAATATTGTGTGCGTAACCAGAATTCGGTTAATCGAGGCAGGGAAAAAGAAATGAATTCATGTCCCTTGCTTTTTACTAACACTGTGAATACATGGGAGGAGGTGAGGCAGTTACAAGAAGAGGCAGGAGATGAGGAAAGGAAACAGTGGATAAAATCAGGATGCGCACTCTGAGAGACAGACCACGTTTGGGTTTATCGGGATGGAAGACCAGTCATGTCTGATAGCATGGTCTCTACCATGGCACGGATATATCATGGACAAGCACATGTAGGAAAGGATGCTATGATTAGGCTTTTCAAACAGACATGGTATAATGCCAAGTTTAGGCTTGTAGCTGAGAGCCTGTGTCAGAGATGCCTCATATGTCAGCAATACAATCCTGGAAGAAAAACAGTGGTGAGCCTAGGAACGATAGGACGGGAAGGAGGGCCTTTCACCAGAATGCAGAATGACTTCATTGTAATGCTCCCCTGCAATAGACTGAGGTATGTTCTAGTGGTAGTTTGCCTATTTTCAAGTTGGGTGGAAGCATACCCAACTAGAAGGAGTGATGGAATTACTGTAGCAAAACAACTATTGAGAGAATTCATTCCCAAATTTGGTTTTCCAGTCACGATTGAATCAGATAGAGGAAAGCATTTTCATAATGAAATCATGAAATTGATTTGTGAAGCATTAAATGTACAGCAGAAACTGCATTGTGCTTATTGCCCAGAGTCTTCTGGTGTTGTAGAACAAATGAATGGCACCATTAAAAATAGAGTGGGAAAAATGTGTTTGGCCACAGGTTTGAAATGGCCTGATGTCTTGCCTCTAGTGCTCATGACTATTAGATCTATCCCTAATAGGAATAGTGGACTGAGTCCCCATGAAATAGTAATGGGAAGGGCAATGAGATATGTTTTCAATCATGTCAACAAACTATTGCCTATATCTGATGACTTGGTGTTGGATTATTGCAAGGGGTTAGCTGATTTCGTTCATTCTGTGTCTCATGAGGTTGGATAGGAAAAAAAGCCAGCTCATGATTTAAGTCCAGGAAACTGGGTAAGAGTTAAAGTGCATAGAAGAAGAAATTGTCTGGTCCCACGGTGGGGAAAACCATGTCAAGTAATCTTGACCACGACGACAACTGTGAAATGTGCCAGAGTGAAGAATTGGATTCATGCTAGTCATACCTTGCGAATTCCTAATCCAGCGAATAACACTGAGGAAGAATACTTTGAAGAGTCTAATACCAGTTCCGAGTCAGATTCAGAGGAAGCAAGAACAGGACCAACTCCTGGAAGGGGGAAATTAGAATCAAGTCCAGTTACAGCATCAGAGAATCTACCATTAAGATGGAGATTGGAGATTTCTGACACTAGCTCAGAGTCAGATACTGAACAAGTACAAGTACCTGAAATTGTAAAAGAAAACAGTGAGGAAACTGTCAAAGAAATTCTCAATAAAGAAGCTCCACATGTAAAAACGAGAGAAATTCCACCTGAGGTCACAGAAGTAGAAGGTGAGGTACTAGATACAGAGTAAGGGCAAGATTGTTGCAGAAGACCCCGGAGGAGGTGTAGGGCAACCACACATCCAGGTAGAAGAAGGGACAGTTAGTCAGCAGGAAGATTGCGTGGAAGAAACACGAGGAGGGATACAATTAGATAGAGAACAGAAAGTTGTGGGGAAGAAATCTATCGAAGGTAAGAGTCAAGGTGGAACTGAATCTGAGAACAGAGAAGAACGAAGGACAAGAAGGTTGGGTCTTGAGGAAAAGGGCATGGAGAACGGAAAGAAGTGAAAAGGGAAGTACGTTGAAAAGGCCAGCAAAGGAGAAAATTTGTCCAAACAAGATAAAAAGATTAAGGTATTGATTGACATGAGTAAATTCATCTAGAGCAGAACAAGTGAATGAGGAGTCTAACCAAGAAAAATCAAAGGACACTGATCTGATACCCTTGGAGAAGGGAAAACAGACTAAGAAACCCAACCAGAAGTATAAGTCACCAGAATGGACGTACGTGGAACTTCCTGAAGTACAAGAGGAAGCAGGCAGCCAAGGAAGTCTAGGAGTGACTATACCAGAAGTGGTTGAGGAAGACGAAGATTTGGAAATCCTGAGAGTTATCTTGTTCGACATCGGAGAAGAGACGGATGTTCAGGAAATTCTGAACCAAGACTGTGAGAACGAAGAAAAGAGTGATCAAATGTCAGATTGAAGGGATGAAGGTTTCACAGAGATTGAATCACTAAGCAAGAGACATACCTGATAAGAACCAAGTAGGCGCTTAGAGCCTTGGGTTTAGACAGAACTAGTTGTGAGTAGACGAGGCTAAGTCAAAAGACACTGATCATTTCCGAAATGGCCAACACAGAAGGTAGAAAATCTACATGTGTCTTCCTTCGAAGATGGTGCAAAATGTGTTGTTGTTGTACAGGATTATTAATGCTTCTGTGGAGTGTATTAGCTTTATTAGTTTCATTTAAAGTAACGTTCGAAACGATAGAAGGTCATAGTGAGAATAAGTCTAATATAGAAAAGATTCATGACACTCATCCAATTAAAGTAATAGATAGAACTTATTTAAATAGGGATAGGTCCATAACTGATTTTTCTAACAACGTTTTCTCAAAATTGTTATATGAATATGTAAAAACTATGGATGTGAGAGATTGTTACATCTGCATGCAGTTACCTGCATCAGTGTCTGAGGGAGTTACATACCACCACCTTCCAGTGACATATGGAATAACATGCAGTGTATTAGCAAGTTTGTTTTATAAAACAGGGAAACTAGAATATTATTTTTCTGATGTAGGTACCTGTAGTTCCTGAATTGAATAAGGTAAAACCTGGTAAAGTTTTAGGTGAATTTTTCTTAAAAACTGGAGAATTAACTTTAGAAGCAGTACTTAAAAATAATCTCACTTGTAGTCTGAAAAGGGAAGAAAATACTTTTTTAGATATGGTAGAAGAAAGGCGAATCAAGATGCAAAGGAAGATACCTGAGGGAAAGGAAGAAAAGACGGTTTGGGATGTTGAAAGAGAAAAACACTTGAAAGGAGAAACTAGTCCGGCTCTGGCTTTAGATTGGCCTCAGAGAGGGAAATTGTGTATTAGAAGAAATCAAACTGTGTATGATAACTATTTTATAGGTGCAAGTGATTGCCATGATACGTATAGAATCATGGGAGGATGGGGATTTAAAGGAGGAAATGATCCGGTATTCCCTGGATTATATTTTATCTGTGGGAACAAAGCTTATTATCGGTTACTGGACCATTGGTATGGCACATGTTATCTAGGCCTGGTCTTCCCAAAGATATTTCATGTGGGAAGGGGAAAAGATGGTATGCATGAGATAGGTAGACAACTAACACGTAGAAGAAGGGAAAGTTGGTCAGAAATTGTAGGGGATATTTTTGGAGCACTGATACCAGCCGTTGGGATATCTCTGAATGCACACAAAATTAGAAAATTGTCTACAGTAGTGGATCGCTTATCGACAAGCACTGCTGGAGGGTTTTTATTAGTAAATACAGAAATGGTTGCCATGCGAGCCATGGTGATGCAAAATCGACTTGCCCTTGACAATATTTTGGCCCAAGAGGGAGGAGTTTGTGGAATGTTGAGGGTGCAACATTGTTGTACTTATATTCCTGACGAGAGCCATGATTTAAAGAAATATATTTGAAATATTACGGACTTGCATGAGGAGATTTTTCCATTGGAGGTTGAGAGTGTATGGGAAAAGTTTGGGAAATGGTTTCTACTATTAAAAACTTTTTAATAAAACTAGATAGTTCATTTATTGGTAAGATTATAATTCCAGTTACCTTTGTAATATTATTAGTATTAATACTGAGACTAGGATGTTTATGTATAAAAAGAAGAAAATTACAAAATAACATAAAAAGACAAGTTGCTAAGAAAAGAGAGAAAGAAAGAAGGGAAAGAAAAATAGGAGATATAGAACTGGAAGAATGGAAAGAGAATATGTTTAAGAAAACGAGAGGAGGAAACGGGGGAAACAATCATGTGACATAACGAGACTTAAGTGAACTGAATTCATTTCTGTAAAAATGTTATAAAAATTTAGGGTAATTTGTGGTGATATTAAAAATCACCAAAGGGGGATTGATGGAGCAGGTAAAACAAAATGTTATATACCTTCTCTATTTTGCATGAAAATACTAATGACGTAATCAATTCATATATTAATTTGAATTAACTGAATGCTGTGATTTATTAATCAACAAAGTGCATTTTTGATAAACACAAATTGCACGAGGGACTAATTGCTATCTGCATGGCAGAATAACTTAATGACTAAATGTGGTACGCCTACTAACAATAGGAGGTGTGGTAACAGAAAATTGCATGATTTATGTTGCTTTGGTGACGTTTGCGTTCCTGTTGGGACCGAATGGTGAGTATTATTGCTTTAAATGTCGCTATAAGACAGGAAAATACTAATATATAATGGGAATAGTGTGGGTTTAAACATTAGAATCTTCATTTCCATATATTAATTATGTTTTATGTTTGTTTCGCTTAAGTTGGCATTCGGGCCTTACTTGCTGACGGGAGGACGATCTGAGGACGCCTACGTGCTACTAAAGGACTTTGATGTTTCAAACATTGGGACACCACAAAGAATTGTAACAGCGTGCATCTGTATCTTTGGGGATTCTTCCTATATCTGGGTCCGGATGAAAAAGAAATACCCTGATGGTCTTTAAGCAATATATTTCTTAAAGATATATGGAACACTACAGAATTATTGTTGGATGCACCGTGGCCTTACACTATACCTAGTGGGACTCGGAGGTTATCCTCACTGGGTATCGTCAGATAAAAAGGAAAACTATGAGAAAAGGAAGGAAACTACTGTGATTACCTTTTACAGTACAAACAGCAAGCTTTGTAGTTCGATATTATTCCCCTTAATAGATATCCCAGGTTGGGAGAACTTGCGATACGAGAAGTAGCTGGTCCTGATGAAGGTGGTTTTCACGTTCTCTTTTGCCACCGAAACGCGTTGACCAAGTCTCTTTGTAGATCCTACAAACTTGTTGTAGTAGCTCTCTCTTGGGGTCCATAAGGACTACCTTATAATTAACAAAGTGCTAATTGGGACAACTATCAAGATTTATGTGTAAGGGGTGTTTTGTATGTGGTTGTATGAATGAAGAGTATGTTTGTGCAGTGTTCTTCTCCCTGGGTTTTGTTCTTGTCATGATTTGGAATAATAATTTTGTATCAATGAACCGATAGGAATAATGTGTAAAATATAGTGATGATGTTATTTATGAAAATTGATTTATATGTAAAAAATTCTATCATGTTTATATAAAGAAAAAGGAAAATTTAAAAATATAATAAACAGAAGTAAAAGATATAAATTGTTGTTTTTTGTGTGCTAGCCCATGCTGACTAGGATCTTATGTAAAACAAATTTTTGATCATATATAGGAAATTAAAATAGAGGTCGAGAGGGAGCATTATTTGCTAGGTTGATTCGGGCCTACCAGGCCATGACATTCGAAATGGAGGTCAAAAGTGGCCACCGTCTTGTGAGCCCGATGTCTACTGCGCAGACTCGGATGGCTCCGAAGATCTCCAGCCATCCTCGATTAAGAGCACAGTGTTCCTGGTCAAGGATAGGAACATGGAGGACTGCCAGATTTCAGTCAGTGTAAATTACTCGAAGAAACAATGGTCACCTATAATGAAGAATCAACATTGTTGCATGAATGACATAAACTGAGGATATGACCAAGCCGTTTCCCTGAGAACCCAAGACTCTGAGAAATTTGGACCATATTACAATTTTTGCAGGATTGGCCAATCACAGTACTTCTCAGTTCAATAAATGTTTCATGTTACGCAGAATTTTATTATAAAAAGGGTAGTAGAATATGGATTGGTTAGCTCAGTGCGTCCCGAGGGAAGAGTGCATTCCAGAGGGGTGTCCAGAATTTGCGTGAGTCACTTGCTTGCACGATTGCTTGCTCCTTTGGATATCTTTGGGACTGTGCCATGCTGAGCAAAGGAACTTTTCGGACATTTTAAATCTTGGCCTGCATTCGATTGGGACGATTTATCAAAAGAGATTTGAATTATGCAAAGCTAACAGAATTAGAGAAACGACACCGATAGCAAGAATAGATAAATATAAATGTCATGCAAAATTGTGTTGATTAATTAAATTGGAACTTTGGTTGACCGAAATGCTAAATTATGCAACTAAAAGCAATTAATTAGATAAACTAAACATTGATCAACAGAGAATGAGTTTGTGGTTCTTTAAATAGGGCATTCAATAAGAATTCCGAGGCTTTCATGTGTTTTAGCTGGTTCTAAATCACCATCAACCAGTCCAACTAATTGGTCCATCGACCAAGTGGTGGAGTGCCTTGATGTTAAGGTTAGGATTCTATGGGTATCGATGTATATATGTAAAATATTGTAATATACTTCCTTCCCTATAGGTAATAAGGTACCCCCCCACATGTCCAGCGGATACATCGTCCTCCTGTGTGCAGATTCGGAGTGAGACGTGCGAGTGTTGGTGTCATGGGCCCCACCAATGAATGTGTGTGTGAATGAGTAAGTGCGGTGACGGATCTGTGACGCAGGGAGGATCTGTAAAAATTTCGCCCTTTTCTGCTGTAGCAACACCACGACAAAGTTGCTTCTCCTGAGTTTGAAAAAGAGAAGGGAAATCCAGAGAGAAAATGACTCTTTAAAGGATTTCCATTCCTCTACAACGCTCACCACACGCACATTGATTTGCCTGCTGTCACTGCAGTCTGGGGGAAAAAAACGGACCTCCTGTGCCAGGGCACAAAACAGAGCCCGATAGAGACCCGTTTCGAAGGCCTCTTAAAGCAAGCATTTGCAATGCAATAGGTCTCGCATTATTTAAGTTTGAGCTATTGGCATTGCTAAATAATGCAATACCAATAGCTCAAACTTTAATAATGCGAGACCTATTGCATTGCAAATGCTTGTTTATGGTGTAATGGAAGGCAATGGGAATAATCTGGCCTCATTAGGCTGGAGAATATGTACACGGCATGGCAATTATGTTCATTTTTAGATCTATGGCAGGACTTTGGACTAGCCACCAGTTCCTTTTTTTTAAATATCTACAGGCAAAATATTTTTTAAGCAACTTAGGGCAGGCATATTTTCCCCACATAAAATTCCCCTCTTAGAGGCAATTACTCGGTCTGATTGAAGGATAAGACACATTTATAGAAACCTATTGGACATAATACCGGAGAAGGTCGAAGCTAAATGGGCCAGGAAGTTAGGGGAGGGAGACACAGATGTATTTATGTAAATCGAATTTGGAATGAAGATTTTTCTTTCATCTAATTTGAGGGCCCAGCACTATAAGATGGTTATCAACTAATATTTTACACTGGCGAAGCTATTGGGGTGAGGCAAAAGGGAAGATGATGAGTGCTTCACGATGCTGAGAGGGCCCCGCCGAAGTGCTTCACATGTTCCATGGCTGTGAAAACGTGCAACGTCTGAAGAAAGGTATTGAGACCTTTTGGTGGAATTTGGGAGAGAGGTGTGTATCAGCCCACTCATAATGCTTCTAGGATATGATAACAGTGGTGAAATAGATTTGATTCAGATAAACTATATTTTTATCTCATTTGCAGTAGCTCGGTTATAAATAGCAACAAGATGGAAGGACCCAGAGCCCCCCAAGTGCCAGGAATGGTTGGGATTATTAATGGGTGTATATATAATCAAGAAAGAGCCTTATATAAGTGTAAGGGTAAGCAGGCTAAGAAGTGGAGCCGAAAGATCTGGTCCCCCATGACCCATTGGCTGACCAGTGGGCGAGGCCTTAAAGATTGGCTTGTCCCGACTCTCAACCAAGGGAAGGGCTTGCTCAGACTGGGGGCCTTTTATGTTATTTATCTTTAAATTTCCCTTTCTTAAGATGTTATAAGACTAAGTAAACTGAGAGGTTAGCTGCTGTCTCTTTTTATTCTCCTCTGTATTCTAAAATATATTATAATGAATATAATTATAATTGTTTTTTTATAAAATGAAATGAATATATTTTGCATACTGTGTTTCTATACTGTCGATATCAAATATGTTTGTATGCTACAACTCTTTGGGAAACAAAAAGAAAAGGAAAAAGAACCTCAGGCAAGGAATGTGAAATGTTTGGATCTTGTGTGGGATATAAATATGTTACTGGAAGAATCAAGCAAAGTATTATGGAAAAAAGAGGTGAGGTTTTTCGTAAGCATGTTGAATCTAACACTCCAGTACGCGAAGATTGGCATAGTTTCCTTAGACAAGACAAAAAGACACATTTGTTTGGTTTACTGAGTAGGCGTGTGTAACTTATTAACATCGAAGGGAAGCAAGTAATTGGCACCTGTCAGGATAAAGTTGCAAACTCCACACCGAGGACGAATTTCAAAATGATATTGCCTTTCAGTTAGGTGGACACATGAGTTATGCTTCATTCTTTCCATGCAGCAACTGAAGGTTATTCCAAAATATTGATATGTACTTTGCACCAAAGTAGTCGTTCTTGCAATTGCTAGTTTTAAAAACATTGGATGTCAAGAATTGTGGTTAGCACTTGCTACAGGAAAATATTTCCACTACCTACCAGCTCACAGTAGTGCAGCAAGATTAGGCTTTGATATATGTTAATCTAAGCACTTTTGCAATGCTGATACAGGTTGCTACACCACGTCGGCCTTTCCTGGGAGAGGAAAGAAAGCAGCTGATGACATCTGGATGGCACTATCTACTGCTGCTCCTGCATTTAAGTTTCTGTCAGATCGACCAAGTTCAGTTGATACTGTTCACTTTGTAAATGTTGAGAAATTCATTGTACTTATGTGTGGCCACACTTGTCCATTGCATGAAATAAATGGTGCTCGCCAATTCATGTTTGAATGTGGCTACAGATCTATTGAAAACATTCCACCTACACCAGGCACTCTTTTTCAACATGTTAAACAATATGCCTACTAAGGGGGTCAGGTTTGGGGTCAGACTTTAGTGCCCATGCAAGAACTGCCAAATTTAAATGACTGGGGCTGAAAGCAGATTGATGAAGCAATGGTACCGCATTGGAGAACCATTCAGGAGGCATCTAAGGCATGCCAAGAACATATGTGTTGTGGGTGCAAAACGTCATGCCAAAACAATGCAGATGCTCAAAGGCGAGGCTCCCGTACACCAACCCTTGCTTTTGCAGTTGAAACTATTATCAACAGTAAGACATTATACAAACTTGAATCCTCTTTGTTTCATATTATAGAAATGTTATCAGGCTTTTAATATAGTCTTGTATTGTTTAATTACCATGGAAACATTATTCACATGTTCGTAGTATGTGTTGTAAGGATACAAATTAGGCAAATTATAAATTTGCTTTGGCTCCAGTATGTTACTTATTGCTGGCATCTTTATTGGCACCCATTTTGGGTTTGCATTTATGATGTCACAGTATATATCCAACTGGGAATGCACATGACATGCACTTACGTGTACACATAAACGTTTGTGCTATATTTTACGCAAATCGGAGGATTTAAAATTATTTTGTTCATATTTGTCGGCCATCTGGGATTTTGATTAGACTATATTATGTCTTAGGCAAGATCCACTTGGGGTCTTACTCTCATATGATTACTATGACAAAGATGAATGTTTGTACCAACTTTCAACTTTCTATCACAAAGTGAACAATTTTTCAATCTAATAGCTATACTACAAGAAGATTTGTTCATAAAGAAGCCTTTTGGAACACTTGTTGAAGCGGATATCCAAATGAATGTTTATTCAAGCTTACACTATTTGATTATTCCAAATAGAATTGAGAATTGTTTTGATCCTTAAAAAGCACTTTTTCTCATCTTTCGACTGTGATGTCGGTGCGCCATGGCGGTAATGGACAGAGTGGAGAGCCTGCAGGAAAAAACTTTCCAGAAAAACTGCGGGCAGCTAAGTACGAGCTCTTCAGTAGTTAAGTCCTTCGGCAACATGTATGTATTTTTGTTTTTGATTTGGTCACAGTTTTTTAACAATACATTGTCACTGTAGAGCATTGTTAAAACAGAAACGCCGGACAGCGGGGTGAATTCGTTTTGCAGTATGCTAATTGTTGGTGTTAATAGACAATGCATTCTGTTGTTTTTAAACACTTTAATTAACAGACCACTGGAAAGTTCAGGCTCCCCTTGTATGTCCTACCCTTCTCCCTGTGCTCAACCTTCCTTTCTTTTAGCCCAAACCTTCATGCTCCAAGGCCTCTACACCACCCCTCCCCCTTTTCTATCTATACTCCCACTACGTGTTGTGTGTTTATTCAGTTTAATTCCCAAACTTCATCTAAAAACAGAACAACTGGATTACATCGCTGGCCTAACGATATTTATACACACCATACCGTATTTTCAATTTGAATATCAGTATGTTTCTACATTTATTTTAGGGACTTTCCCACGTGAAGAGCACTCTGTACGTTTAACTAACTTACCCAGGTCCAACGTAGGGGCATGTTTCTGATTTTTGGGGGCATTGAGGGGAGGGATGTTAGCACGGGAAGAGCACGCTAAAAGTAAAGACGGTTCATAAATTGCTCATTCAATCCTACACAAGTGAGGAACTTTACAACTGTGTAGCAAAATGCATACATATGTTATTTATTTACACAGTTTGCCAGTATTATCTGCTATGCACAAGCACCAGTTTCATCGCAAGTGTGGGACTAACACCATCCTTTCCGGCTTATCAAATGTAGTGAAATGTCTTCTTCACATTACTGCTCCTTCAAACGCACCACTCTCCATACCAATTAACTAACACCCATAAAGCCTGCCACACCTCATCGGCTCATCTTAGGCACCATTCTCATTCCATTCCAGTTGTTTATGTTTGACCCTGTTTGTCGGCACTTAGGAGGTGCTGCAAATCTCCCACAAAAAAACAGTCTGTCTCGGCATGCAGGGCTGGATTGGGAAGTTGCTTTGAAACTGTTAATGACCCACAGGCTTTTGGCTCTTCTGAGAGCACTTTACTATGTAGTGGGCACTACAGGATGGAGACAGGCCTGCTGTGACGATGCAGAGGTGAAAAAGTCTGTGTCTAGGCAGTAGACTGTAATTTACCAAATGTGTGAGTATATATATATTCACTGAAAAAACCATAGGTTTCAGGGGCGTTATAGTTAGCTGGACATTTCCCTCGTACAAAACCCTAGAAATTCTCCTGTTATAGTTAGTTCAGCTAACTATAACTCGCGCCCCCGCAATGCACTGCTGATGACGTCACATATTACATCACTCATGACATGGTCAGTGACATCACTGATGACATCACTGATGACATCTGAAATGACATCACTGATGACATCACTGATGACGTCATCCAGTGAGTGTGTGTTTCTGTAAATTTTAAATATGTTTAATACACATATAGGAAAAAACCTATGGAAGAATGAGTGGGTGTATAAGTGTGTGAATGGATGATTTAGTAGGTGTGTGACTGACTGTATAAGTGAGTCATTAAACGTATCTTACTGCAGACTAGTGACTAAACTGTGAATGTTTGTATCTGTCTGTCTGTTGGTGTATAAGCGGTTGCATGGTTTTGTGAATAGCTATATGAGTGTCTCTATGGGTTATTGATTGGTTGTCTGAGTATCTGTTTGGGTGCCTGAGTGTTTGTGTGGGTGGGGTGTGTGTGACTCTGTGCATACATGTGTGAGTGGGTGATTCTATGGGTGCATGGTTTTAAGAGTGCATCTGTGATGGACTGTATGGTTGGGTGAGTGTATGTATGGGTGTGTTAGTGATTGAATGTATATCTCAGTGGTACATGTGTGAGTAACTACATATGTGAAAGGCAGTATATATGTATGTAAGAGTATATAGGTGGGTATATGTAAGAGTGTGTGATTGTGAGAGTGGCTGTATGGATGAGCGTGTGCTTGTATCAGTGATTGTATAAGAGCGTAAGAATGTGGTACTATTTTTATGAGTAAGTGAACTTGTGTGTGTATAACTGCATAGGTGAGTAAATGGGTAGTGTGATTAATTATTTGCATGACTGACTAGGTGTGAGAGTACCTCTATGGATGATTGGTGGTGTGTGAGTGTCTATGTAGGTGTATAAATGCATATGATAGTCCTGTACTGAGTGACTGTAAGTATGAGTGACTGTACAGGTGAGTGAGTGGATGTGTGTGTAGATCTAAGAGCCAATGAGTGGGTATGTAGTTATTGGTATTGGAGTATCTATGGTTTTGAGAATGGACGTCTGAAATTTTGATTTAGTATATCAAAGGGTGTGAGAAGATGCACTAATTTATCACATGGATGACGTCATCAGTGATGTCATCAGTGATGTCACTGACCATGTCATGAGTGATGTAATATGTGACGTCATCAGCAGTGCGTTGCGGGGGCGCGAGTTACAGTTAGCTGAACTAACTATAACAGGGGAATTTCTAGGGTTTTGTACGAGGGAAATGTCCAGCTAACTATAACGCCCCTGAAACCTATGTTTTTTTCAGTGAATTTCTAATGTTTTTTAAATGCCAATTCCTAACTATAACGCCCCTGAAACCTATGGTTTTTTCAGTGAATTTCAAAGGTTTTTTAAATGCTAATTCCTAACTATATCAGGCCTGAAACCTATGGTTTTTTTCAGTGAATTTCAAAGGTTTTCTAAATGACAATTTTGAATGTAGTAATTGTTATACTGATTTTTTCGATACTGATTTACTACATTTTTTAAACTATTTATTTTTAGATATATTTTTTTTAATTACATTATAATTACATTATACATTACAATACAAAATATACTTTCTCAGAATGAATTACTTTAGTTTAAATACTTGGCAAATAGGCAACAGACTTTTAAGTACAGTAGTTACAGTTGTTGCAATGGGCAACACAATTTCAAACACAAAGCAACATTGAGCTCAATGTGAATTTCTAGTTAAATGCAATTAGTTACTTTATGGATTACTTTTCTAACCACAAGACTGGATCCTAGATGCAGTCCTTGGACATCTCCTGTAAACAGTTGAGTAAAAGCGCTTTGGTTACAGTAGTGATTTTTAAGGAATATTATTGTATTTTAAAAGTTGACACTTAGAAACTTTTTCCCATAGAATCACCAATGTAATCCTATGGCAGAAAATTCACTTAGCAGGTAAGTAGTGTTATCGTTACTTTTTCTTACTCAGTGGTGGATCCTGGATCCAGCACTGGCCAACCTCCTGTAAACAGTTGAAAGAATGTGTTTAAGTCATACAGACGATTTTTAGGAATATTTTTAGTTTGTGAAAATAGACACTTAGAAACTGTTCTGGTGAAAACCACACAATGGATTCCTATGGAAGGAAATACAAGTTACTGGTAAGTACGCTTAGAATTACTTTTCAGGGTCAGTGCTGAGCTAAATGATGCAGCCCTGGGTTCTCTCCTGATAACAGGTGAGTAAATCGGAATTCGTAGTTCGGCTGATTTTAGAGGAATATTTGTACGTTTCAAAAATGGACACTGAAAATTTTCTGATGAAAACCACACAATGGATTCCTATGGAAGGAAATACAAGTTATTGGTAAGTACGCTTAGAATTACTTTTCAGGGTCAGTGCTGGGCTAAAAGATGCAGCCCTGGGTTCTCTCCTGATAACCGGTGAGTAAATCGGAATTCGTAGTTCGGCTGAATTTAGAGGAATATTTGTACGTTTCAAAAATGGACACTTTGAAAATTTTCTGGTGAAAACCACACAATGGATTCCTATGGAAGGAAATACAAGTTACTGGTAAGTACGCTTAGAATTACTTTGCAGGGTCAGTGCTGGGCTAAAAGATGCAGCACTGGGTTCTCTCCTGATTACAGGTGAGTAAATCGGAATTCGTAGTTCGGCTGATTTTAGAGGAATATTTGTACAATGGTGAAGGAAGGGGGAGGGGCCTGAGGTGATGTGTGCAAACACGCCCTGTGGCGCGTTTTAAGTTGGGGAATTAATTCCTCTTCAATCCTGTGGTCCCCTGGGGGCCAACTAGCCCACCAGGTACCTCCAGTATGCGCCAGGGAGCTGCATTGCAGAGAGGTATTCAGAGGCCACGCCCCTTTTTACAACACTCTGCAACACAGCTCCGTGGCGCTTACTGGAGGTACCTGGTGGGCTAGTTGGTCCCCAGGGACCCTCAGGATTGAAGAGGAATTAATTCCCCAACTTAAAAAGCGCCACAGTGCGTGTTTGCACAGATCTCACCTCAAGCCCCGCCCCCTACCTTCACCACTGTGCAAACGCGCCCGGTGAGGTGTTTTAAGTTGGGGGATTAAGTCCCCTTGAATCCTGAGGTCCCCTGGCGGCCAACTAGCCCACCAGGTACCTCCAGTATGCGCCAGGGAGCTGCCTTGCAGAGAGGTGTTCAGAGGCCACACCCCTTTATACAACACTCTGCAACCCTGCTCCGTGGCGCTTAGTGGAGGTACCTGGTGGGCTATTTGTCCCCTAGGGGACCTCTGGATTGAAGAGGAATGAATTCCCCAACTTAAAACGCGCCACAGGGCGTGTTTGCACAGTATCACCTCAGGCCCTGCCCCCTACCTTCACCACTGTGCAAACGCGCCCTGTGGCACGTTTTAAGTTGGGAGATTAAGTCCCCTTGAATCCTGAGGTCCCCTGGCGGCCAACTAGCCCAACAGGTACCTCCAGTAAGCGCCAGGGAGCTGCGTTGCAGAGAGGTGTAAAAAGGGGCGTGGCCTCATTACACCTCTCTGCAACGCAGCCCCCTGGCGCATACTGGAGGTTCCTGGTGGGCTAGTTGGCCCCCAGGGACCCCCAGTATTGAAGGGGAATTCGCTCCCCCTCTGCAAACGCACCAGGGGGCGCGTTTGCAGAGTGGTGTAAAGAAGGGGCGTGGCCTCCGGCCCGATCCTTTTTTCCCCCCCCATTTGTTTTTTAGAAGGGGGGCTGTGTAGCCCCCCTTCTTTTTCTTTTTTTTTGGCCCTGGGGACCCCATCCCCCAGGGCCAGCCCCCAATTTTGATTTTTTTCTTTAAAAAAAAAAATGGGCAGGGGGCTGCGTGGCCCCCCTCCCCAGGCCATAATTTGGCCCGGGGACCCCATCCCCCGGGGCATGGTCCTTTTTAAAAAAAAAAAAAATTACGGAGGGGGGCTGCATAGCCCCCCTCCTGTGCCACCTATTGCCCCGGGGACCCCATCCCCCGGGGCCATTTTTAATTTTTTTAATTTTTTTTATTTTGGGGAGCGGGGCCGCGTGGCCCCCCTCCCGGGCCACTTATGGCCCCGGGGACCCCATCCCCGGGGCCTGGCCTCTGTTGGGGGCTATGGGGGGGTCCCCAATCCCCCCACGGCCCCGCCGGCTCCCCGCGTCCAGCGGGAGCCGGCATTGCTTTTCCACTTGGGGAGCAGCTAACATGCTGCTCCCCGAGTGGAAAAGCAATCGTCTTTGGTATTTGGAAGAGAGAGCAGGTTTCCTGCTCTCTCTTCCAAATACCAAAGCAGTTTGCTATGGCAGGATGGGAGCCGCGAGGCTCCCACCCTGCCATAGCAAACAGCAGTGTCCCGGGGGTGGGCACCCCGGGACACAGCACAGCAGGAGCCGGCCCTGGGGGTGGCGGTCACCAGGGCCATCATTTGCTCCAGGGGGGCGCATGGCCCCCCCCACTTAAGTTAAAGCCCCGGGGGTGGTGGTCCCCGGGGCTTGGGGTCCCATTATGGACCCCCTATTTTACATATTCAGTGCCCTGGGAGGTGGCGGTCCCCGGGGCATGTGGGGGGGCTCGAGCCCCCCCACACAGGGTTTTTTTTTTCGTTTTAAAAAGCCCCGGGGGGTGGCGGTCCCCGGGGCTGCGGGGGGCCATGAGCCCCCCCGCATACATTAACATAAGCCCCGGGGGGTGGCGGTCCCCGGGGCTGGGGGCCCCTCTGGGCCCCCCATTATAAAACCATATTGCCCCCGGGACTTGGCACCCCCGGGGCTAAATCTAAACGAAGCGCGGGAGCCCGCGCTTCTTTTTTTTTTTGTTAGCGGGATGCGCGGACCCTACGCGCATCCCGCGATTTTTAAAAAAAAATATATATTTTTTTTTGTCCTTGCGGGTCCTTGTGGGACCCCCTGAGCAGGCCTAGGGGGTTAGGGTGTTTCTACCCTGCCCCCTTGTTGCGTTTTGCGTCTTTGTTTTTGTGCTTTCTTGTGCCTCGGTTCTACCAAGGCACAAGATGGCTGCCAACACTTCCTGATTCAGAGTGTTGGCAGCCAATTAGCATTCAGTTCGTGCTCGGAAGGGTTCGGGGAGGGTGCGGGGAGGATCCGCAGATCCTCCCCGGCCATAGATATATATGTACTTTTAACTCTAATTTTCTCAGGAACTACTGAACGGATTTACACTATTTAAGCAAAAGGCACGAGTCTGAACTGAGGACTACCTCTTTTCCAAATTTGGTGTCATTCCGTTCAGCGGTTCGGGCTGTAGCTGCGACAACAGATCCTATGGGAAATTGCATAGGGAAAACGTGTTTTGGGACCCCCCTTTTTTCTCGGCCCCCGCCTGACGAATCACCGCGAAACTTTCAGGGTAGGAGCGGAGAGGAGCTGGCCAAAAGTTTGGAAAATTTTGCAGAGATTCGTCAATCGGCGCCAAAGATATTCCCAATAGAATGTTGCGGATTTCCTATGGAAAATAGGTCCTAACTATAACTATCTACTGGCGACCGCCAGTAGATAATATAGATATATATATATATATATATTTTAACACAAATAGCTTTAAATGCATAAAGTAC
This sequence comes from Triturus cristatus, assembly GCF_964204655.1. Lineage (NCBI taxonomy): Eukaryota > Metazoa > Chordata > Amphibia > Caudata > Salamandridae > Triturus > Triturus cristatus. The sequence goes on from NC_140590.1 coordinate 232,856,263, forward strand.
AGAACCAAAATATTCAGTTATGTATTAAACGCAATAGTTTTTGGAATCCATAACAATTGTTTTTTGTTTATTAGGCAACTCCACTACTTTTAGAAGTACGTAGACAAGAAAAATTCTCAATTGGTCATATAATAACTTTGCTCCATATGACACAATTACAATTTAAATAAATATAAATGGCTATAATGTGCATTGACATTATATAAAAATAATAACTTTAACATCAGCTTCCTTTCAGTACCTGTAAGATTCCCTTAGGAGACTGCATCGTTTTTTGTCGCTTTGTTGCCCTAACAGCCCTTTACACTAATTTATGCTCCCTCTTAAATAATATAAAGCACCTTCTTCACAACTGAAATGCGTCTGTGTGTCAAGTCTTCCCACAAACGCCATTCAACAGTGGCTTGGCTAGGCGGAAATAGTCTTTTATTTTATGATGTCTTTTTTGGGTGGATAAATACATACTGTTTAGGTCGAGCCTAGCAGCAGCGTGCATCCCCTGCTCGCTCTGCGAGACTGCTGTAGTAGAGTTTGGGAGAGAAGCCACGCCCACTCTCTGCCCATATTTTTCATTGTCTTGTGTCATTGTCTTTCGTAAATGCTGCCTTTGGGTTCGTTAATAGGCTTGTTAGTGACTCCTTAGTACGGCTTGCCTTCATTTGTAACCTCCCATGGCTACTGCCCCCTTGACTTCGGTTGTTACACAGGACCTATTATTTAGTCTGTAAGCACTATTTACTTGATTGAGTTTCTCTTACTGCAGGCCGGACATGCGCTGCTTCAGCTGAAACCGCTTGTGTTTTTTTAAGCAGCAGGGCTGCCCCCGTAACACGGGCACCCACTTTCAGTCACTTTAATCTGGCATTATATTGTGTTTGTTTCAACACCCCAAGTAAAATGGATTTAGAAATAATTAGCAAATTAAGTCTTGTGAATTCCAGGTAGCACATAATCGTGTGCTAATGGGCTGAAGCTGACAACAGCACATCTGTGTTACATAGAAGAGGTGTGGCGCCGCGGCCAGGGCGACTGACGCTGGACGCTGGGGATCACGGTTCGATCCCCGGCTCTGGCGGCAAAAGGTCTGCCCAGCACCATGCGACTCTGGGCAATAGCTCGCTTAATCTTCCCAACAGCCCCCAGCGCCGGGATACCCCAATGGGGTGAGCCCTGCTGTACAAGTACTGCATTTACATTTACATATGTCATCAGCACTAAAGACACCTGATGGGTTGTTTTCAAAAGCCTGTTTTATTAACAACAACACCACCACTAATACCACCACCAATACCACCACCACCACCAATACCACCACCACCACCACCAATATCACCACTTCCACCACCAACACCAAAACCAAAGAAACAATTTTGATGGCAGTGGTAACTCAGAAATGCCAGCACCTCCATGCTCATGTTCTAGCTCAGCTACCACTTATTAGGTTTTATGGCCTGGAGGTGGCCCTGGACCACCCTAGAGGTGGTGACAGGAAATACACATTACGGAAATTAGAAGCAACATGGATATGTCAACTTATATCTGTAGACCATGGTCTGAATGAAGATAGGGAACTGTCTGTATTACTTAAGGAATAAATACAGCCTCTCAAATTTGAGATGCAGTCACCATATTCACTGCAAAAACATGTCTATACAGCATGGGTGGTTGTAACAACCATTAACCATGGGTTGACTCGATCAGCACATGTTCAACCAGTTATGCTATCAGAGTGTATTGATTAACGTTAACGGGGGATACTTTATTATTGAATGTGTACCAAACAATATGCTTACTGGACAACTGCAATATTTTCATTTAATGCTTGGTATTGAATGTATATACCATCATGTAATCTACACTCCAAAAGTGTGAGATGTATATGCTTTGATACAATCAATATTGTAAAAATTGGTAATTTTCAGTGCTTATTGATTGTAAAAGACGTGTTAACTATTTTGGCTCACTTGAGCCCACTTGTTATATTACACTGATTTCAAATATACTGTGCATATCAAACATTTAGGGCACTTGTCGGGGTAATTGTCACAATCTAAATGTTAGGACTTGCTATATTTAAGGAACCACTTATTGCCTTACAACTATCATGTCTACAGATGTTTCTGTGTCTTTGCCTAATTATCACCCTACTCGTTGCTTACGGTGTTTGAGCACTAATAACAACTTAGCTATTCTTGACTGCCTAACAAGCCTCATTTTAGTGCTATTACTAACTCTCTTTTGCACCGTTTACCACATTAGCTAGCAAAAAGATCTAGATCTGTCCTGCTATTTCTCTTGTATTTAATCGCTAACCACGATTAAAATAAGCTGGCTTCAATGCCATTTGTTACCGAATAGTTTACCTGTCCCACGAATTCGATGTGTTTTTAAGTATATCTTCCACTGTGTATGGCTGGTTGGACTGTGATACTGGTTTTCAGTAACTTATAACAGTCGTTAACTGCACTCAATACCATTCTAAGATGCCGCTCACATATGGGGTATCTATTCTTTACGTCATCGGCACTCCATTGTCTGTTTCCACTCACACTCAATATCTGCTGGTGACTCTATAAGAGAGAGACACACCTTGCAGACCTTAGGACATACATTTGCCGTTACATAATAAGTCGCTATGGGTGAGTTGCGTTTTAGAGACTAAAGTTGCAGCTGAGACATTGTTTAAACTTAACTGTTGGGCTATTGCCTTTTTATTAAAACAAACTTTATTTGACTGAAGTCTTTGCCTCTTCAGTCAATTCCCACCATAACTGGGGGTAACTCAGGACAAAGTCCAGGTACGGTTGTTTTGGAATTACATGTGTTGCAAAGGTTAACTTGGTATACATGATGGCTACAGAACCGGCTCACTTAACATGCACTGGGGTCGACAAAGGCCTTTTCACAGCCTGCTTTCCATAATTACTAATCTGCTGCTACAAGGAAGTTTCCAAAAGTGCGTATTACATTACTAATGAGAGAGTTCATTTCCAATTAAGATGCAACCGATGTGCGTGGCACCCACTACTTTGAGATCTGTGGGGGCGAATAGCCACTACAAAATAAATTACATGAAACTTTATAATGCCTTTTCTGGTGTGTTTAGACATGACTACGTTACTAATACTGCTAAGTGACCACTTACAAGGCCTCCTCCCTATTTTTATTTGTATTCCTATTTTTATAGTTGTGGACAAGCCGGGACATTTACAGGTGACTGTTACTCAGCTCTTTCGGTCCTTGGGGCTCGAAGGATAGGATTGTTTACATGGTCTATTTTACCGATTGAAAAGGTATAGGACGCTAACCTCTCAAATTTTTTAAGAATTATGAGGTGACTTATTGTCTTTTTACGGTGTATCGTTTATCATGTCCAGTTATATAAGGTGGGCGGTGGATGTTTTCTTCTCACTCATCCTATGTCCAAAATGTAGGAAATCTGTCTCGTGCATGGTTTTCACAATATAATGAATTTTCTACCACTTGATGCCTTCAACCTTCCCTCTTCCCTATTTTTCACCAACTCAAGCCAAGACATCCTTTCACTAATTAGGTTTTCACCAGTGAATTCTGTGGCTTGTACGGTCTCTATTGCTAAACTTACTGTGGTATGTTAGGATTTCTTATAACCCACGAAGAAACATTGTAACATATGGCTCATCAGTCAATAATGCCTTGCATTCTAATTGATTTTGTTGAGAGCCTTGAAAAAGTTGTCCAAACGACAAAACATGTGTCGGCGGTGCATATCGTCTTCTGACTTGCGTGTCAACAGATTGGGGATAGTTGATTTGTAATAATTGACTTTGATTCAGCGACACATGTAACAACAAGTACAAGATTCAAATGTTTGAAAAGGATTAAAACTTGATCTGGGACATGCTGAGATCATTATTACTATACCTTTGTGGTGCTCTGGATTGCTCAATCACCACTAATAACATCACCACCAATACCACCCACTACCAATACCACCACCACCAATACCACCACCAATACCACCACCATCAATACTACCACCAATACCACCACCAATCCCAACACCAAGACCACCACCAATACCACCACCACTAATACCACCACCAATACCACCACCACCATCAATACCACCACCACCAATACCACCACCACCAATCCCACCAAAAATACCACCACTAATACCACTACTACCACCACCAATACTGCCACCACCACAATATCACCACCACAATATCACCACCACAAATACTACCATCCCCACCAATACCACAACCACCAATACCACCACCACCACCACCAATACGACCGTCACCACCAATGCTGCCAATACCACCACCATCAAATCCAATACCACCACCACCAATACCACCACCAATACTAATACCACCACCAATATCACCACCACCACAAATACCACCACCACCAATACCACCACCACTACGGTATCACCCCCAATACCACCACCACCACCAATACCAATACCACCAATACCAATACCACCACCAATACCACCACCACCAATACCACCACCACCATCAATACCAGAACCACCAATACCACCACCACCACCACCGATACCTCCATCAATAACACCACCACCAATACCACCACCACCACCCTACCACCCCTAATACCACTACCACCACCATCAATACCCCCACCACCAATACAACCACCACCAATGCCACCAATACCACCACCACCAATACCACCATCACCACCAATACTGCCAATACCACCACCAACAATACCAATACCACCACCAAAAATAACACCACCACCACCAATACCTTCAATACCAATACGACTACCAACACCAATACAACCACCACCACCACCAATACCACCACTAATACCACTACCACCACCACCAATACCACCACCACCAACACCAATATCACCACCACCAATACCACCACCAATGTCACCAATACCACCACCACCAATACCACCATCACCACCACCAATACCACTAATACCAACACCACCACCAATACCACTACCACCAATACCACCACCAGAACAAATACCACCACCACCAATACCACCACTACCAATACCATCACCAATACTACCATCACCACCAATACCACCACAACAATACCACCACCACCACCACCAATATCAATAATACCACCACTAATACCACCACCACTAATACCACCCCCAATACCATCAATACCAATAGCACCACCAATACAAACACCACCACGACTAATACCAATACCACCACCAATACCACTACCAATTCTACCACCACCACCAATACTACCAACACCAACACCAATACCACCACCACCAATAGCCTCTTCCCTATTTTTCTCTGACTCGATACATCTTATTACAAATTAGGGTTTCACCAGTGAATTCTGTGGCTTGTGCGGGCTCTATCAAAACATTTTCAATGGTATAATAGGATTTCTTATAACACACAAAGAGACATTGTAACATATGGCTTATCAGTCTATAATGACTCGCATTCTAATTGCTTTTCTTGACAGCCGGCAAACAGTCGTCCAAACGACGAAACACATGTCGGCTGTGCATATCGTATTCTGACCTGCGTGTCAACAGATTGTGGCTCGTTGATTTGTAATAATTTACTTTAGTTCAGTGACATATGTACAACAAGTACTAGATACAAATGTTTGAAAAGGATTAAAATTTGATCTGGTACATGGTCAGATCATAATTACTATACCTTTGTGGTGCTCTGAATTCCTTAATCACCACCAATACCATCACCCCAAAACCCCCCACCATCAATACCACCACCACCAATACCGCCACCAATACCACCACTGCCACCAATATAACACCAATACCACCACCAATACCACCACCAATCCCACCACCACCACCAATACCACCACCACCACCAATACCACTACCACCACCAATATCAATACCATCCCCAATAGCAAGACCACCAATATCACCACCAATCCCAATACCACCACCAATACAACTACCACCACCAATACCACCACCACCACCACTAATACCACCACCACTACCAATGCCACCACCACCTCCAATACCACCATTAATACCACCACCACCACCGATATCACCACCACCACAATATCACCACCACCAAAACCACCATCACCACCAATACCACCGCCACCACCACCAATACCACCACCACCAATACCACCACCAATACCACTACTAATACTACTACCACCACCTCCAATATCACCACCACCACCACAATATCACCACCACCAATACTACCATCACTACCAATACCGACAATACCACCACCACCAATACCAATACACCACCACCAATACCACCACCACAAATATCACAACCACAAATACCACCACCAATACCGCCACCACCAATACCAAAATGCAGCCTAAGTGAAATCAGGCAATGACTGAAGTGTGCTGACCCACTGTTTGGTACAGATTGGTGTGGGGAAGCATTGGTTTAGTGACATTTCAACACCCCAAGAGATGAAGAGGATTGGCTAAAAGACCCTACAAACATATGTATTTTATTTTAACCTTTTGGAAAAGAAAATTATTTGCAAGTCAGGCATTTCCTGCGTGTCCTGCATTTTGCAGCACACATAGAAAGAGGAAAATACTTTCAATTATACCTTAAGGATGCAACGGTGCCTGCATTGGTCCTAGCTTGCACTGTGTGCGCTATAGCATGGAAAGAGCAGAAATGTGCCTTATCTTAGTGGATATGGTGCATATTCACAGTTATAGCTCATAAAGTAGCACTGAAGGTTAATGTGGCTGCTGTAAAGCACATTGTTTAACATGCAGAACACTGTTTTGTATTTTGTAGTTTGGTGAGTTACTGGTTTTGACACAGAGATCATTGTGTTACTTTGTCTGATTGCATGACATCTCCACCTCCTGCAGTTCCATCGGCTTCCCAGGAGCCTCCACTCTACACACATACTCTGCTGCCTCTCTAGAGGACGTGCCTTCTCCCACCTCACTGCCAAATCCTGGAACACTCTCCACCTCCACATGTCACCCTCATAGACCCACCTCAGGAAGGGACTCAAGACCTGGCTCTTCGTCTGAAACCTACAGCACAGCGCCTGGATACTCTCTCGGGTGATAAGCCACGCTACACAAATACAACTTGATTGATTGATTGGTTCATAAGTCACACAGTGGGCTATGAACCAGTTTCAAGGACCTGCATGTGAATTGCGAGCCTTGGGATTCGAACTTCCTTTTTTTCTTTCAATCTTTCACAATCTTTGGTGGCCATTGTAGGGTTGCTAAATGTGTTTGCTTAGGTAGTAATAAAGTCTACGTCAACCACTGCATTCTATTTTAAATTCGTACTTTGCATTTTTCCAGATCATGCACTGTTGACATATATTGCTTACCAGTATGGACGATATGTGACTTGTATACCTTGTAACATTACATTTTTGATGAAACATTTCCTGTAAATTGATTTACACTTTTGAATGATTTATTGTCTCTGAATAATGTGTGTAATGTAAAGCGCTCTGACAACTTCTATTGAGATGAGTAGCGCTATAAAAGAAATCAATTAAAAAAAAGTGAGTACTTACTATTTAAATTGTTCTTAGTGTAATTCCTCATACAGACCTATACATCTGACATTCGTGAAGTGCAAGCATATCTACAACATGCAAAGTTAAAAATCTGACTCCAAATCATAGTTTCTCTGAAAGTGAGAACAAGACTAAAGCCTCTGTTTCCATCCAGCGAACTGGCATCTAGGTTTTAAGCTCCAAATAGGTCCTAACAAGGTTGACAGTCAAACAAACTGAAAGCTGATGGCCCTTTGAATGTGACCTTAGTTTTGGGCTCAGGTCGAAGTGAATTAGAAAGCCCTCTTACCGCCTGCAGGTTGCTGCTCCAAATTGAAGCAGACAACATGCATGCACTGGTGAATGTTTCAAGGCCGGTAAATTGCGCGTGGACAAATATAACCATGTTTCACTGAGTCCAGCCTGAATCACGTATCCGGCTCAATAATAGCTGCCAGATTCATGTTAAAGTTTAATGCCCCACATTTCCTGTTCTGGACAGCGGCGGCTCCTCTGCAAGGGCGCAGGAGCGTCACCCCCCTACTGAAAAAAAGGAAAAAAAAAAAGATAAAACCAATTTATTATCATTTTATTTTTCTTCCCCCAATACATGCAGTCAAGTCTGGGAGGGGCCATGATGACAGCAGGAGAGAAGTCTTGCAGCAATGTAAGTGCGCATGACGGTTTGGGCGGCTGTACTAGGTCGGCCAAACCGCCATGCACACTTAGGTTTCTCCAACCCACCTGTGTTGCACAGCTGGATTGGAGAAACTGCACAGACTTCAATGCACTGTCTGAGCAGCAAACCGAGCCGCTCAGGCCAATTTTGGCGCTGCTCCCATGCTTTTGAGAGCAGCGCCAGATTGTGAGGGGAGCCTGTTCTGGTGCCCCAGGGACAGCTGAGACAGCAATCAGGAGAAAAGAGGAGCACCAAGGATAGGGTGACCAACCGTCCATAAATTTCACTGACGGTCTGTAATTTGTGCCACACATCCATTGTCCGTGAGGATCCTTTTTATAGGCACCTTTTGTCCATAATTTTGGGCCTTGCAGGGAGTAGAGCTATTCCCCTGCGAGAGGCCTCAGCTCCCTGATGGAGCCGCCTCACACTCATGCTCGGAGCACAGGAGCAGTCCCACCCCGCCCATTGTCATTCTGTATGCCGCTGATTGTCACATACAGAATGACAATGGGCCAGTTTGACCTGTTACAGCATGTGGTGGCCTCCGCCTGCCGTTGTCTAGGGCAAGGCATTCTGTTATGGTTGGATGAAAGTAATGTACAAAACAAATGTACAAAAATGCCAATGCTGCTATTTGCCAGTTCATTAAAAGAAGCTGGTGAAAGAAGTTGAAAAGAAGAGGTTATAGTTCTTTCACAGTCTCATCATTTCAGAGCTGAAGCATTTTTAATATTATATACAATTAAGTCATTGTTGCTCTTTTTTATCTAATTTATGCAACTAACATACATTGACAAATCTAATAGTCATGGCTTATTGTAGGTCTATTGTTACTGGATGCAATTATAGAAACAGCAAAATGCCAGTCGGGTGGCACATTATGCTCAGCACATATTTTTAGCTTAGATGTTTCAAGCCACACCCTTAATTACTTGAGGCACGCCCCTGGGAGAGAACCCCCAGTTTTTTCATCCCACTTAAAGCCCTGGAAACAACACCATGTCACAGTCACAGTCACCTCACGTCCTGGCACTGTGCATCATGCATGACTTCCAAGTTTTCAGATTGCCTATGTGCAGGGGCATAGTGCACCCTCCCCCACCCCACCCTACACCTTGCTTTAGGAACTACAGGAAGGGTAAAGTTCTTTATGGGCCTCTTCTGTCTACAACTCAGTAGACAAAGGCTCAGCTAATAATTAATGTGAAAAGGTGGGTGTGTGAATAAGTGAAGGAATGGGTAAATGGCTGGATGGATTAGTGAAAGAATGAATGGATGAGTGAAAGGGTGAATTGATAGATAATGAGAGAAAGGATGGATGGATGCGTGAGTGGAAGGATGGATGAGGGTAAATAGATCGATGTGTGAGTGGAAGGGTAGATGGACGGTAAAAGGGTGGATGGATCCATTAAAGGATGGATGGATGAGTGAAAGGGTGGAAGATGGCCGAGTGAATGGGTGTATGGATGAGAGAAATGATAGATGTATTGATGAATTGATTAGTGAAAGGGTGAACGAATGGATGGATGGATGAGTGAAAGGGTGGATGTAAGGATGGACGAGTGAATGAAAGGGAAGTAAAGGGACAAAAGGATGGATAGATGAGTGAATGGGTGGATGGATGAGAGAAAGGATGGATAGATGAGTGAAAGGATGGAAGAGTGATAGGGTCAATGGATGGATTTATGAGTGGGTGGATGGGTGAAGGGTGGATAGAAGCATGGGTGGCTAAGTGAAAGGGGAATGGAGAGAGAAAAGGTGGATGGATGAATGAATGAAAGCATGGATAAATGAGTGGTAGAATGCATGGACGAATGTGTGCCTGGATCAGTGATACGAAGAATGTAAAAATGGATGAGTGAAAGAATGCATACATGAGTGAAAGGGAGGGTGGAGAGCTGGAAGAAAGAATGGGTGGACGGATGAGTGAAATGTTGAATGGATGGACAGACGAGTGACTGGGTGGATGGATAAATGAGTGAAAGCATGACTGGATGGGTGGAAGGGTAAATGGTTGGATGGATGAGTGGATGGATGGATGGGTGAAAGAGTGGATGGATTAGTGAAAGGATGGCTTGGGAGAAAGGGTACATGGTTGGATGGATTAGTGGATGGATGGATGGGTGGAAGAGTGGATGGTTGAGTGAAAGGATGGACGGGGTGAAAGGGTGGATGGAGGAGTGAAAGGGTGGATGAAGGGATGGATGAGTGAACTGATGGATGGAAGGATAGATGATGCATAGGTTTGTAAATGGTTGAAAAGGTTTGGCTATGGATGGGCACACAGATGGAACGAACAAAATTGTGGATATCAGGGGTTCGATGGAAGGATGAATGGCTAGATCCTTGGACAAGAGAGCTTTTCTGGGGAAGGTTGTGATTACTTACTTTGCTTTCTTGGTCCCATAAGAGATTTAGTTCAAAGTGGGAGGTATTTACATTTTCTGGCTACTTCCTTGCCCATGTGTTACTATTCTGTATTTGCTGTGCGCTTATGTATGGGATCTATACATCAAACATATGACATTTTGAGAGACACCCATTTGCTACTTGAATGTTACACTACTAATTGTAAATGTTTGCATGTTTTGCTTTAGGTGTAAGGTTTAAGGGAGACCTTCATAGTGCAACGGCTGTGCTTGAGATGCATATTGTGTTTGTAGAGATAGGCAAATGCAAAAACAACAGTTGATGGACAGAATGTAGAACAATGTCATACATTCACCCCAGTACAGAGATCTGGGCCCAAATCCTTAGTTGTTTTGCTCACCATGCCGTTCCAGTTTGAACCCAGCCATATGCAAATCAGTCTTGACCCTGTGCCTCATGAGAATAGTCCAGCCCGAACTGCCAAGCCAGGTCCTCCCTGGACTGGAAACAAGCATCCTAGGACCCGTTTCGGGGTTTCACCCCTCTTCAGCCAGTATAGCTTGATTCCAGTGGCATGGAGAGCACGGGACCCACGTCTGGGTATACCCTTCCCACTCAGGGTGACAAATGCAAAAACAACTGTTGATGGACAGAATGTAGAGCAATGTCATACATTCACCCCAATACAGAGATCTGGGCCCAAATCCATCGTTTTTTGCTCACCATGCTGTTCCAGTTTGAACTCAGTCATATGCAAACCTGGGTCCCGTGCTCTCCATGCCACTGGAATCAAGCTATACTGGCTGAAGAGGGGTAAAACCCCGAAACTGGTCCTAGGATGCTTGTTTCCAGTCCAGGGAGGACCTGGCTTGCAGTTCGGGCTGGACTGTTCCCATGAGGCACAGGGTCTAGACTGATTTGCATATGGCTGGGTTCAAACTGGAATGGCATGGTGAGCAAAAAAACGATGGATTTAGGCCCAGATCTCTGTACTGCGGTGAATGTTTGACATTGTTCTGCATTCTGTCCATCAACTGTTGTTTTTGCATTTGTCACCCCGAGTGGGATGGGTAAGCCTTAGCCCAGACATGCGTCCCGTGCTCTCCATGCCACTGAAATCAAGCTATCCTGGCTGAAGTGGGGTGAAACCCCAAAACCAGTCCTAGGATGCTTGTTTCCAGTCCAGGGAGGACCTGGCTTGGCAGTTCGGGCTGGACTGTTCCCATGAGGCACAGGGTCTAGACTGATTTGCATATGGCTGGGTTCAAACTAGAATGGCATGGGGAGCAAAAAAACGATGGATTTAGGCCCAGATCTCTGTAATGGGGTGAATGTATGACATTGTTCTGCATTCTGTCCATCAACTGTTGTTTTTGCTTTTTTAATAAACCCTAATTTTTCTTAATGCATCCCATTTTCAAGGAAAAGGGGATGCATTAAAAACAAAAATGAAACTTTTCCATTTCATTTTTTTAAGGGCAGGCAGTGGCCCTTGGGACCACTGCCTGCTCTTAAAAAATATTTTCGCAAACACTCACAAAGGGGAAGGGGTCCACTGGGGACACCTTCCCGTTTGCAAGTGGTTTACCACCTACTTAAAGAAGGTGGTAAATTGTGAGTGTTTTGTGGCCGCAAATGGGGTTGCAAAACATTAGTACATGGCATTGAGTCTCACTATTAGGAAGGGAGGCTCCATTCCTAATAGCGAGAATCGCAAACACCATTTTGCGAGTCAGTGACTCGCAAAATAGCGTTTGTACATGCCAGGACCTGCACACCTCAGGTAGAGCCTCTCAAGACCTGGCTTTTCAGCGGACTCGTAGCTGTACACCTACCCCCTCCACCCAGCGCCTTGAAACCCTCAGAGGTGAGTAGCACGCTTTAAACTCCCCAATTGATTGACCCTTTTTTGCATCGCAAACTAGCCGATCTCCCATTTGCGAGCGCAAAAAAGGGTCGTACATCTGGCCCTATATTATGAGTTTTTTTGATTCTTCGGAAATCTAGACTTTTATACCATTAGATCAAAAAACAACACTGAATGACTATCAAAAACAATTCAGAAAAAAGTTGCATGTTAAACTTAAAGGTTTTCTAGAATAGACTTTTGAAACACATTTCCATAAAACACAGGGACATCGTCATGATGCAGTTGCTCTTAAGACTCTGAGAAATGAACAATTGCATGAGCCCAGAAGGCAGCTTTTCTCGGTTAGTGCCGGACATGATTTGTGAAGGACTGTAACAAAGCAATTGTAAACTTGTTCCCCGCCCCTGTAAGCTAGGGATGAATGCTCCCTTTCTGGATGATATTAATGCACAGACAGAGACACGGTTCCTTCGTTCAGCACAGATATTTCATTGGAAGGCACAAGAGGAGGATATCTGGAAATTGTGGGAATAAATCAGGGGGAGGGTGCATGTCTCTTCAGAATACAATGAGTAAACACTGCTACCATAATGAAACATCCGTCATTTAGCTGGCAGCGAATAATGGCCCTTGGAGCGTCTCCAGGCAGCACAAGGGCTTTTACTAGATAATACTGACAAATTCTAGGGCCTTTTCCACTGTATTAGGATAGTACATTATAATGTCACTTACAATGCCTTGGTTGCTCAATAATTCATGTGCATTATGCCTGTCATTTCCCAAAATGTCTCTTTCCTCCCCAGGAGGTACCACCCTCGCCGCCACATAAAGAGTCTAACAGGGAGGCAGAGGACAGAGTGACAGCGGCACACGGAGGATGATTGCAAAGGAGAAATGGGACAGGGCTCCTGACAAATATGTGAATACATAAGAAGTCCTCCTCCGATGAGACTAAAGGCACGAGTCCCTAAACTATAGGGATTGTATTACAAGACTCGTTGTTAAGATAAGACTTATTCTTGCCTGAATGCATGGATGATGGGCATTCCACAGAATGTTAGAGGTTCCTTGTTAACCCTGATGAAGGCCCTAGACCGCATTTAGGCTATTGAAGGGGTTCGAACATGTTGGTAACAGGTATGTTTGAGACATTATATCTCTGCACACATCCTGCAGTTTTTTATTGTCTTTCCGTGTGTAGTCGTAAAATAAAGGCATCTCCTTCGTGTATACACAGAGGTAGTTTTAACAGTTAGTTCTGGTCCCCTCTCTTACCCAGCACCATTTCTTTTGCTCTCCCTCATGCTGAGGTTGAGCCCATATCCTTCCAAGGAAGGTGGGGAAGCCAGTGTTGAAGCATACCACAATGATGTGGGTGAAACTTACCCCATCCCTCCACTACGTATTCATTGTGTGTTGAAGGAATTTATTTGAATATTTTGTCTATTGACATCAGAAATGTGATGCTAGAATATCTATGATTTTGCAGAGATCCACAGCCATCAAAACCAAAAGAACATGAAGAGCCTTGGATTCCCTTCACCCTCCTGATCTTTTACTCCTGGATCTCTTAGGCCTGATAGGGTCCACCAGCACCCCTTAAGTGCAGAGGCACAAAAGTGCCTGATGTGGGGGATATTCTTTGATAGCATTAGCACCTATACTTTGAACCATCCTTCTAATCAATCTTCAAAGAGTCAATGAGGTTCTGGCCTTAGACAAGATTCCCCCCCAAAAGATTTTGCTTGTTAGACCTGTCAGTCTTAGAGTGGTCCTCCCCCAAACTTTTTGCCTTCCTTCTCCATTTTTTGCTGATCTAATTTTGCTGACTCTGCACACTATACCACTGCTAACTAGTGCTAAAATGCATGTGTTCACTCCTTAAAACATGTCAACTTTGGTAATCCCCAATTGGCATATTCAATTTTCATATAAGACCACAGAGGGATGGCCTCTGGGCATCGAGTAGCATGGTCCACCAAGACCAGAAAGAAGCAGTTGCCTAAAGCTGCCTTGGGGTCCCAGGATCCAACAATGTGGATGCCCACTCTCTCAAAGGGAGTGCCAACAATAATTAAAGGGATCAGGGGAGCCTTGAGCATTTTCCCTGAATTCACTGGCCTGGCAGGTGGGACAGGACCTACAGAATGCATCTCAGGCTATCTTCATCCAGGGTCAATAGAAATGAGCAACAAGCCTGATGAATGTCTTGTCTTGCCCAAGATGTCCTGCCAGGTGGATGCCCGGCACCAACCCCAGTAGGAAGGCCCTGTAACATGGGGGACCATTAGAACATGGGCTGCCCCAGGTCCAGGAACCTTAGGCTCGCTATTAAGGAGATTATTCTCCCGATAGATAAGGTGGTCTCCAGAGGTATCACCTGCTGCCTGGGCTTCAGCTTTCCACCTGAAGCCCTTTAGAGTGGGGGACTCTTGCTGTGCTTTGCAAAATTCCTCCCTGTTGGGCCCACCCTCAAATTGGCAACCAGCAAGCTCCGGCAGGTCACCCAGGGTGGCAGTGTCCTCCCCTTTGGCTTAGGAGAATACTCCTCAGCAGCCCCATCAACCTGGACTGGGGGAAAGTTAGGGGCTGGTTTCCTGTGCTCCTTGTCTTTGCTTTTCTGGGCAGATTCCTGGACCATTGTTCCAGGCACCCTTGACTTCCCTCCTGGGCAGCCATGGACCTTGTTTCATACAGACCATTCAGGTAATCCCAGCATCTCAAAGTGAAACTTGAGCACTATCTCCCTCCAGATATTATGCTCCAGGTCATTGCCAAACAGACAATCTTCAGGTATGGTAGATTGCAATCTATAGGACTTTTAGATAACTGGAGGTCCCCCACCCAAACAGAACCAGAGCCACTGGTAGATGACACTCACAGTTGTCTGCAACAATGACTTGGTGGAATTTGTTAGGGAGGACCTGCTCTGAGGACACCAGCTTACACCTTACAGGAGTCATGCTGGCGACTGTGTTACCTGAGCCTCCACCCAATGCCCATTGATAGGACCCACTGCCTGTACTTAGACGTATTTACATGCATATCAGCTTTTGACACCATCTCCTCATCCCCCAGGGCCACTAGGGTCACCTATGTCTGCCCCCCAAGTGCTCTACTCACCAACCCAGGTGTCTGACCACCGGTGCGGGGCTCGGCACTCTTGGGCCCCATGGTGTCTCCCATGGAGTGCCCATACCTGTATTGAGGAACAAGCCTCCCTGTCTGTTTGTCAAAGAATCCTTTCTTCTTGGGTTCAAACTGGGACAGGTTACCACTGTTCCCATGGGAATTCATTTGGGGGCCTTTTGAGAACTCCTTAATTTTTAGATTTGTCCTCCTCTTTCTTCTGGTTGGACCCTTGACCAATCTTTTGGGAGTCCTCTCAGATGCCCTTTTGGACACGTTAGTGCTGACCCAGCAGTCAGCCTCTCCAGCAAGTTTCTTGGTGTCAGATTGCTGTCCATAAGGTGCTGGTGCTGATCCGTAAAACAAATATTGAGCATGTGCTCCCTGAGAATCAAGTTTTACATCTCACTGTAATCATTCACATTACTGCCCCTCACCCAGTCATTCAGTGCATTGTTGGAATAGTCCTGGAAATACACCCAAGTCTGATTAGGGAGCTTGTGGAATTTAGCTAAAAGGATGGCTTTCATGGGGGTATAAATGGTTTGGTCCTCTACTTCAAGGGTCAGAAGAGTGTCCCTCCCCACTGGAGGAATAGGCTTCCACAGAACACCCCCCAGTGCTCTTCTGGGATCTGGTGTACTCTCAGGGTCACATCATAAGCTGAAACCCATTTATCAATGTCATCCCCCACAACATAACTGGGTACCATGTCTTTGGGGATACTGACCTTCTTGCCTCCTTCAGACACTGAGGGAATGCTGCCACCTGTTGCTCGGATATGAATTTACCCAAAAAAAAATGTAAAGACAAGAGACATTTGGCAAAACAGGAATAAGTTGGTTTAATTAAACACAGCGCCTGGGATAGTCTCGACAGACTGCGTCTTAGGAAAGTTGGCGTAAAACGTTTTGGCTGGTATTATATACCTCTTGTGAGGTACAATAAAACCTTTTCTGCATTCCTGAAAAAACATCTCAAACACGTTTGTGCATCTGATAAGGCCACAGAGGGCTCTCGACCTCTGTGAGAGCTAGTGTGGGCCAGTGTGTATGTGTCCAGATGACCAGCATGAGGAGGGAATGATCACTACATGTGGTGTGCATATTGTATCCTGATTGGCCGAGTGTTTCTATCTACAGGTGGTATCTAGCTTTGTGGTATTTTTGGTGAACGTGAGCCTTTGGACAAATATGTTTTGTTGGGGCCAGTTGCCTCGCACCTGTTTGTGGTGCAACACTCCATCTGTGGGACTTATCAAGGTTTTCCCTGGGTGAACGTTTGTCTTTGAGTTCACAGAGACACCATCTGTGGCCTGTTATTTGATAGGTGTGGGTCACAGAACCTGTGTGACCATGTATCCCTGACTCAGGGTTGATGAGGCGGTCACCTTGTATACATCCAACAGCAATGATGCAAGTTTACTGGAACTCCTAAAAATAATATGGCAGTCACTGGTGTCATCTCTATCGACAGTCTCAACATTGCGTATACAGTTGTCATAGCATGTATTGATATTGTCTTTACTGATATCGACATAGTTATGCATTCCTAACTCATGGCATATATCGATATCGCTTTTACTGGTAACAGCATTGTCATTTGGGCAATAGATTATGGAAGACATTGAGATTGCTACTGCAGGTATCGTCACTGTTGTGCAGGCATAGATTATGGCAAACACAAGGATATGATGGACGGAGTGCTGAAACTTTTCAGACACTCACCCCCAGTCACAGATCTAGGTTTAATCCATCATCGTTGTTTAGCTCACTACGCAGCCCCAGTTCAGACCTAGCCATATGCAAATCAGTTTTTACCCTGTTCCTCATGGGAACAGTCCAACCTGAACTGCCATGTCATATCTTCCCTGAACCGGAAACCAGCATCCTGGGACAGGTTTCGGGGTTTCACCCGTCATCAGCCAGGCTAGCTTGAATCCAGTGGCAAAGTGAGCAAGAGACCCACGTCTGGGCACTTAGGGTAAGAAAGCAAAAAGGCTGTTCAGGGCCTACCTTAGGGGTGACTTATTTGTGTTAAAACGATGGTTTGTGCCTGGCAAAAGGTTTAACTTGCCAAGTAGACATGGCAGTTTAAAACTGACGACACAGGCTCTGCAGTGGCAGTCCTGAGACATGGTTAAGGGGCTACTTAAGTGGGTGGCACAATCAGTGCTGCAGGCCCCCTGGTAGTATTTAATTTACAGGCCCTGGGCACATGCAGGGGCCAATTGGGTATGAGGCAATGTTACCATGTTTAAAGGAGAGCGCACATGCACTGTAGCACTGGTCAGTAGTGGTAAAGTGCTCAGGTTCCTTAAAACAGCAAAGGATATTTTCTGAAAGGTTCTTAAGAAAGAGACGATTACGTGATTTGTAGTTCATAACAGACTGGCTTGTGCAGCAAAAGGATGGTGTTCTGGTAAATAACCATTTTTGTTAGTTTAGGAATATTGTTTAAAGGGGAATCGGCAAGGCCACCAATTCCACTGAATGGACAAGAGGCGGACAGAGAAAAAGGAGAATAAAAAAAAACTAACACTGCGGCGAAGTCTCATTGGGGACCCAATATCTATATAAGGGCATAACATCAACAATCTAGAAAGTGACATTAGTTCTGATTGTGACTGTGAAGTCGAGTTGAAGAGAATGGGGCTGATATGTCCTGAAACTGACTGTGCGCTCAGGGTGGGGTGAAGGTGGTACCAACGAGGGTGAACTGAATTGTACACAAGGGGGTAGCTGGTATAGCAACAAAATGAACTAGTTATCTGTTTGGAGCATATTTAGTTTGTAACATGATGGGGCCGACGCTTTGGCATTGGTGAACTCACTTTATTCCTGTAATATAACATATTTGTTTGTCGCAGGGATTGTGCCATGGCAGTTTCCCTACTCACAACATCATTGTCATCCAGTGCAGACAATGGTAAAATCCAGCACTTAGCAGTCCATCTCCCAAGGCAAAGTATATTCACTGTCGAAAAAGCCATGTGAGATAAATGCTTTGCTAACTTTGAAAAAGGTTAGTTGCTACATATTACTCCCTTCTACCTGCTGCATTATTTAAAAAGCATGACACATATTGATGGAAAATATGATCCTTTCAAATGCATCTAATGAAATGAGCATAAAAACAGTTCCACTCATGTGTGCATGCTGTCTCTGCCCAGAAGAAGTCCATCAACAGTAACCTCTGGTTCTGGCAGCAGTTATGTCATGTAGTTCCTACAAATCTATATAGCATCAGCTCGTTTAGACAACATAAACTAAGGGACTGGTGTCCAGACTGATTCCAGACACCCCCAGAGTATATGTTAGTCTGTAGACCAGCCAGCTCACAGTGCCACTATACGCACCAAAACCTTACCAAGGAGCGAATTGTTTCTGGTAACTATAGAACAAGACAACCCTGACCCCTCAGGGATCATGGAAACAGTACAGTACTTTTCGCTCAGTCACTCATGCTTACTCACTCTCAGAAAGATATACAGAATAAAGAGTGGAGACGTTTTCAATAAGCATTTATTGAACCAGCGTAATTCTAGTATAAAATACGTGTGCTGCAAGAACCATTAGGCAGAAACATATATACTTGATTACAAGCACCAATAGAGTAAAGTAAAGGTAGAATTCTACCAAGGTGCTAAAACAGTGAATATATGCAGGCATAATGATGCATGGCAGTAATCATGAATAGTCCCTACAATGCAAACCCTAACTAGATGTACCTAAGTGTATCTAACATGTATGTAGGTTTATAGCCAAGAATTCCCCTAGGTAAGAGCCAACCCCATTACCTGAGGTGAGAGAACAACGGACACCATCATGGTCTTGAATTGGACACTCTGCCAGGGATGTCAGACCACTGCGTGCTGGAGTGTCTGCGTGCAGGGACTTCAGCGTCTTGTGTCAGTGTCTCAGCATGGAAGCTTTTTCTCCTCTCTTTTGTCCAGTAAAAAATGTGATAATTATAGACCCAAAAGGTACCCTCAGGGGTTCTACCTAGATGTGTCATGGTACTGTGGGCATGTCGGCCAAGGATGACGATAGTGTTGACCCTTATATAGAGTTATTATGCAGAGATGTTAATACTGAGAATCCTCATGCATAATAAATGAGGCTAGAATAAAACCACACAGCATTTATTCTGTACCTAACCAGGTAAAAGGTCAGCGCCAGAACCGTTGTGTAGAGCAAGGTAGGACAAATGCAGGTAAAAGGATGTGTAACTACCTAGTCCTTTATTGGGGTACATTGGGGCTCATAACAGTTTTTGAAGCAGAAATACCAGTAACAGGCAGGAAAATCAATTGGGGGCAGGCAGGTGTAATTGTTGCTACCCCTGGCTTACCCTTTGCTGCCCTGTCACTGACCTTGCATCTCCTGGCCTCAGAGACTTTGAAGGCAGAAGCAGGAAGTACTTTCTATATTTGTATTTATTCTCTCTCCTGTCACTGTGTTTTACCTCTTCTTAATGTCCCATTCTCTTTATTCTACTCTGTTCACTCTTTTCATTCCTACCAGTCATTTTCTCTCTTTCTGTTCTGTAGTATATTGATGTCATATGCACTAGGATACTCGTGGTTCTGGGTCGGACTCCAAACAGGAACTACATCAGAGGCGGGGAGATGTTAGGGTGCGGTTAATGTTGAGTATGATGGCCCTAACAAGGAGCACATTTAAAATGCCTGCCAAAACCGCTGGTGAAGTGGTCGACAGAAACGCTGCGCTATGCACCGAATACGGGGCAATTACTAATCCCAGGCGTAGTACTCCGCTCCGCCCACGGAGTGTACGTAGCGCTGCCTGCTTTGCAGTTTACGAAGTAGGCGTAGCAGGCAGCGCTACGCACATGCCGCGGCAAAGCAGAGCTGCCCGCCGCCCACCCGCCCTAATTTTAAAATAAATTAAAGAATTTAAAAGTAAATTAAATACCTTACTTGCGGTGCGACGTCCCGAGGCTCCCTGCTTGACCGGCAACTTCTTCTCACAAATGCGCATGCGCGGGCGTCCGCGCATGAGCATTTGTGAGAAGAAGTTGTCATCAAGCAGGAAGAGTAAGCCCCGGGACGCCGCACCGCAGGTAAGGTATTTAATTTACTTTTATAATACTTTAACTTATTTTAAAATTAGGGCAGGAGGGAGGCGGGCGGCGCGTAGTGGGGCTATGCGGCGCGCGCGAGTGTGCGTAGATTTGGCCACACTACGCGATGCTCCACGTAGCCCCACTACGCCCACTACGCCCAGGGTTAGCAATTACTCAAACGAAGCAGAAGGATAATGGCAGAAACAACCAGGTATGAGAAATAGAGAATTTATTCACAGTCAAAGGCAAGTGCAGCATTCTGCGGCCTCAGATCAGGCATTGTGACCTAAGTTCAAGCACAAGGGTTGTGCTTGCAGAAGTTGCAGAGGACCTTTAGGAGTCTAAACAGCACCTGCTCTCAATGGCAAAAAAGTAAAGTGTGAAATACAATGCAGCTGTGTTTCTGAAGCCACCACCACCCTTCGAAACTTCTAAGAGGCAGAACTTTGGTGCCAGGAGTCTTGCGTGGATCGAAACATTCAATGACTTCATATATACACCAGAAGAAGAAAATGAGAAAAGAAGATCATCAAATACTTGAAAAATCTTGCATGTGATGGAGTGAAAGAAGTGCTAAAGAAAGTTTCACAGACTGATGCAAAATCCTACTAGAAGGTAAAAGAAACATTGGAGGTCAAGTTCAACCAAATGCCAAATGACGACTATTAAAGATATATCTTCAGCCAAGCACGACAACAGGTTGGTGAAACAATGGACTTGATATACTCATTAAACATTGAAAATTCTGTGATTTCATCGATGAAGAAGCCATATGTCTCAGAGACATTGTTGGCTGCCTTTCAGATTAGTTTAGAAGCGCGCATTGAGGGAAACCCACAGCTTGGAGGAAATGCTGATTGCTGAGATAGCAGAAGAAGGAGCAGACTGACAAGCTGCTAACATAAAAGCAGGAAGAGCCCACAATGAATCAGCCTTGGCTGTGAAAAGCATGCACAAGCAAAACCAAGATGCACAGAAGTCGACGTCTCAGAAGAAATCCAAGCTGTTTCCAGTGTGGATTTTTATTTCCCCATGAAGGTGAATGTCCAGCCTTCGGGCAAGTGTGTAAAGGTTGTAGAAGAAAGAATCATTTCATAACTGAGTGCTGAGCTAAAGAAAATTAAGTGCATCACGATGTAAAGAAAAGATGGATGCAAGAGCGTTCCAGAAGCACTTTCGCCATGCCCACAAAACCAAAAAGCCACATCAGCTATGACAAGGTGAAACCAGGCATGATCACTCATCATCAAGCTCATTGTAGAAAGGCTCTTTGACGCCACTGTTGAGTATCAGCAAAGAAGATGTATGTGCACAAATGATATTTGCCAAAGAATGGCGTGCACATGCAGGGTTAGCTTCACATAAAATAAACCACAGCTTAAAGTCAGCTTATCAAATAAAGCGACAAATGACATTTAGACCGTGTCCTAAAATCACATTGAAAGTGAATGATCACCCTATAACTTAAGACAGTGGTCCGTCAATAAATATCATGTCAGTGGAAACATTTAGCAGTCTATGCCCTGTGATTCACCTCACTTCCTCAGACACAAAGGGGCCACTTCTGAGCCACTACAAAGCCAAGGATCATTCACAGCGACAATGAGACATAAAAAGACATCGGTGCGAGCCACAATTCATGCTCTATGAGGGACTTCATTGAATGCCTGCCTGCTCAGTTTTGTCACTGCTTCTGATGTGGGATGGCTATACCTCAACTAAAACCTCTATGCTCAGTCTGAGATCGTGAGATGGTTCCCAATTTTGTTTCATGGCCTTTGGAAAACTCAAGAAAATGAAAGCACAGCTTTACATCAATGAACCACCATACTGTGACCTTTCTAGGCATGGGCTGTTATTGCTCAGGTTGCATTCACAACTTTGCTACAGTGAATGCCCCATTGAGAGACTTGACAAAGTGAAATTTAGCATTTCAGTGGTCTCGGATTGCGACCAGAGCTTCAAAGACATCAAAATTCAATTGAGAATACAACTGAAATGGCCTACTTTGACCCCAAATTACATACTGAAATAATGGTTGATGTGAGCCTGGTAGGGCTAGGGGCAATCCTTTCTCAAAGTAATGGCCATCGGAATGCTCAGAGACACATTGTGGCCTATGCCAGGCAAAGCTTGTCTGAAACAGAATATGCCTATGGATATCATCTCATGCTAGTTATAGATGAGTATTCAGGTTTTACTTTGGTGGAAAACCTATCTTCAACAACCCATGACAAAGACATAGAATGCCTTGATAACATCTTTGCAACATGGGGCATCACTAAAATCATCAAATCTGATAACTGCTCACCCCTTAACAGCAAATAGTTCAAAGAATGTCTTGGCCGACTCAACATCAAAAAACAAAAAAGTAACCCCCCCCGGCCCCAGGCCAATGGTGTAGTTGAACGATTCATGGACACCCTCAAGAGGGTCATTCAACTAGCATCCATGGATGGAATTGATCGAAACTAAGCCCTGTGCCAGGCCCTCTGGGCCTATTGATCAACCCCTC
The DNA here is from genome assembly GCF_964204655.1 of Triturus cristatus. Lineage (NCBI taxonomy): Eukaryota > Metazoa > Chordata > Amphibia > Caudata > Salamandridae > Triturus > Triturus cristatus. The sequence goes on from NC_140590.1 coordinate 232,879,439, forward strand.
ACTCCACAACTCGTAGGAATCCAGCCACCTTGCTATTTGGGAGAGCCATGAGAACAAAACTACCCCAATGGACCCCGAATCGATCAGTGAACAATGAATAAGGTTCTAGACACCGAGGCTACTCTGGAAAGAAAAATTAAAATGTATGCAGATCAACGTTACTATACCTGAGAGACAGCCTTTGACAAAGGAGAATGGGTACTGGTTAAGCAGAGACAAAAACAAACAAACGACACTTCTTTTGCTGCTGATCCTCTACAGGTAGTGGTGTGCAAGGGACGTATGACAATAGCACATTGTCCTAAACAATCCATCTCTTGAGACATGTCACATTTCAGATACCTACCGTGATACTTGTCGAGCCCAGGAACCATGCATGAAGCAGCTCTGCCAGCAGTTCTGGCTCAAGCACCTGAGCCTTTGTCACTCTTGTCTGATCAGAATGGACCGCGATCATCACAGAAACCCCAGTCCGGCCAACAAGTGCGAGCACCTTGCTGACTGATTGAAGAAATGTGATTTTCATGATGTTCTCCACATTTTTTATTTAACAAAAGGGGAGATGCAGCATATTGGTGTTATACACACTAGGTCCCTCGTGGTCTTGGGGCGGACTCTGAACAGGAACTACGTCATGTGCGGGGAGGTGTTAGGGTGTGATTAATGTTGAGTATGAGCTACTGCACTGTGTGTGAGTGTATCGTGGAAAATAAATTAATATTTGACTTCAGCTCTCATGTGGCGTATTTCATTTAGATGCTCCAGAGCTGGGGAAGATGCTACAAGTTCCATCCTCATTTTATCTCTATTCTGGTCTCTCATATTTACATCTCTATCCTGTACTGTTCTTCCTTCTCATTAACTCTCTTCAATTTTTTCAATTCTTTTCCCTTTAACCTACCATTCATCTGAGAATATTCCTTCTGTTCTTTCTCCCGTGCCACTCAATATTCCCTACTCTTCTTCCACTCTTTTAATTTTGTTTGGTTGAGCCTTCCAGACAGCGCAAGTTGTCTGATTGAGAAGGACCTATTGTGAACTTACAGTGAAGTTATAGTCAGCTCATTCCTTACACTTGGTGGCTTTATTGTCACTTTCATTTGTTTGCTTATTATTTAATGGCCTTCCTTCATCTTTACCATCCTTTTGATAGACTGACTTCCATCCTTCCACTGCTCACTTTTAGAGAACTACCTTTTAGCCCTGTCATTAGCCAAGATTATATGGATAGTATACTTACTCAAAGGTCTTTTCAGCCAGCTCTGTTCACCCATAGGTCTGTTGTTATGTCATTCACATATTGCCCCTGTCCACTACAGCATACAGCATGGGGAGAGAGTGGGTCAGCTTACTCCAGCCACTGGGTAACTTCACTTTGAGTAACTGCATATTACTCTTTCACAAGAAGCACATCCACATACAAGGTAGTTTGCTCAGAGTCAGTGTTTTTGTTTTCACTTTACAATTACCTTAGTGGTGCCTTAGTTTATACAGCCTGAATATAGCAGGGTGCTCTTGATGTGAACACAGGACACATTCCAGCTTTATCAGTTCCTGTCTTCTGATAATGCTGTTGTAAATTCCTTTTTGGAGTGCATTTGTTTATCTGACTGCAGCTGTTTCACAGCATAACAGTGTGCGTCAATTAGAAACTGTTTTGTGTAAAGTTATTCTCTTTTTAGTAGGCACACTTTGATGCTTTCGTAACTGCCCTCCTATATGTAATGTTGGTATGCAAGCATTTAACTGGTATGTCGATATTTAACTATTATATTTCTAATTGAAGCTGTGTTGTTTATACCAATTTCCTGTTCTTTCTATCTTGCTATGCAACCTGTCCTATATAGGCAGCCTTCTCTATGTATGCAACTTTCTCTATTTAGCTAGTGATGCACCCATCTCTGTCTATGCGACAGTCTGTGTGTCTCTCTGTCTATCTAGCTGTATAACACTATCTATCTATACAAGCCTATCTGTATTTGCTTATCCTTTCAACCCTCTTTATCTATTTGTAATAACAATGGACAGAGACATCACAAAAAACGCATTAGCAAAGGCAGGAGGCTGGCATTCAGTGTCAGAACAAATGGGTTTTTAGGTCTGTTAGACGAGACCTTTCGAATTTATTAAAATGATGAGTATAACACAATTTGGTATCGAAATTTTCAGTCACACTTCATTTATTAGTCTATTGTATAATACACATTTCTCTTCTCCCTCTGCAGCATGGAGAAGTGGAACAACCCCCTTCAACCATTTGCTGACTTCACAGTCAGTTACAGCATGCTGCCCTTTCACAAGGAGGATATCCAGTCACAAAGTAGTTCTCTTTGATGCCGGTGACTACTATGGTAATGAATGTTTTTTGGGACAAAAAACTATGTTTGCCTTTAGCAATGTTTTTTTAAAAAATTAAATTGATGAGAGCCCAGCAGCTTCTGCAACAAGAAAGTTTTGCAAAAACCATGACAGAACCAAAGAAGAATTTCCAAAGCGAAAAGGATGGTGGGCAGTGCCAGACTATTGACTTTGCTAATGATTGTTTCTTTCTGTTCGAATACTCCATTAGAGTGCATTTCTGTTGGCTCTTTCACGTGTTCTTTTACTCCACTCAAATTCCTCAACTTTCGTCTTTGCGCCCATCCCCCCATGCTTGTTTACAGTGACAAACCACATCACAGAATCAGTCTCTGGGTGCCTGCATTATCCTGATGATGCTAAACACTTAACATCCTGACTTGATAGGAAGGGATGGACTGGCAATGCTGCTCAGCTGCCTGATGTGTCAGCTGCATATCTCACTTACCGTTCGCAGAGCAAGCCAGTGGTACTCTGCATTCCTGGGAGGTAATAAGATCTGCTAGCTGGGATCACGCTGCTGCAGTGGTACATTCACAGCCACGATGAGGGAGCCGAGTTAGGAAATGACCCAGTGTTAATTTGGGTGAAAACATTGCCTGTTTCCTTACTGTTCATGCTCAATGTACCTTTTGCCTTGTTGAAGTGTAATAACAATGAACCGCAAGAAGTTAAGGTACAAAACGATGCACAGCTCAGATTTGAGACTGATATTATTTGTTTCCCACATGTTCGTTGTCCACCTTTTACTCCTTGGCTACTGCTTTGTGCTTCTTGTAAGTGGGGCCTGTACCTGGTTCCAAGAGTACTTTATCAGGGATCCTGTCCTTTTTTGCCAATTTCTCGTGGCGAGCACATATTTGGATCAAACATGAAGCAGCAATCCCTGTTGAAGGGACGGAATAGCAAAACTGGATCTTTCACGATTTTACCTTAATGATGATAGTTGGGTAGCTAATTCTAATGATATTGCACGTATGTTTTTTTCGTTTTCCATCTCCTTCTAGAAAGTGAAAGGCAAAATCAAGCATTCTTTCTTCGGCCATCAGCTAGTCTTCTGAAATATATCACAGCCAAGTTTTGGGGGCATATTCACAAGGAACTATCGCCGAGTTAACGGCACTTTAGCGCAGCCAAAGTTGCAATAAATCTATTGCCCCATTCACAAGCTGGTGTTAACAGCCCACAGCACCAGTTTACCTGTGATAGCAGCCGCAAAAAACATCGCCACAGAGGACCCCCGTAACTATCGCTAATGAGATGCAGAGTAGGCGTTCTCGTGCCAAAAGCCGCAACAACACCACTCCACAACATTCACAACGACCACACAGAACTGCGAAATGAACACGAAACAGACGATAAGGCATGTTAGCAGCAGGAAAATAACACCTGCTATGACCTAGTGCTAAGTCGGACCACAGTCTGCACCACAAAAAGGAGAACAGCCCTCAGCCACGCCTGAAGAACAATAGATGCACCCGGCAACTGAACATACAGCCCGGAGGGCCGAAAGGGAAACAACACCCGCCGCAACCACCCCCAGGACACCCCCTCCCCGCCCCCGACCAAAGACATGCCACATCAGCTACACCCATTCACGTACAAAATTATCCGCATGATGTCGCAGAATCACAACTGGTGACATGCATGTGTCGTCACAAAAGTGAGCATCTCACACATTCATTTCTGAAGCAACAAATCAAACTTTATTAAAATGAACACAGAAATTAAATGAAGACCCATTGCGGCTCCCCTCGGGCCAATCCGTAGGTCACAGCCTGCAAGACAAAAATCATGATGAGAAGCTGTGTCCTGCGCACATCAAAGGACAGAGAGAGAGCAAAGGAGAGAGAGAGAGGAAGAGAGGGAGAGAAAGAGAGAAGAAGAAGAGAGTGGGAGAGAGAGAGAGAGGAAGAGGGGAGAGAGAGGAAGAGGGGAGAGAGAGAGAGAGAGAGAGAGAGAGAGAGTGAAGAAGAAGAGAGTGGGAGAGAGAGAGAGAGAGAGAGACAGCGCCGCACCTGCGCACCCAGGCCACACTGCTCACCTGCTGCCACCGGTGTGTTTCCAACCACTTGCCGGCATGTAGTGCAGTCCATTAGGTCACACATCTGAGACAGACCTGTCATCTGAAACAGAGTCCAGATACATGTTTGGCACAGTACACACAATCGCACAAGACAACATCACCTGCCCGCCCATGCACACCCAGTCAGATTCACTCCATCCCCTCCCGCCGCCCATCGGAGCATGCCTGCCCATGCACACCCAGGCAGCACTGCTCACCTTCTGCCACCGGCGTGCAGACAGGAGGTACCGCCACGTGCCACTGCAGGCCACAAGCCCGGGGCCCGCGGACATGGCATACTCCACACCATGCACCCCGCTCCGCAGGCCACCAGGTCTCACGTTTGGTACTGGGTCTTGATTACTCCATGGCAGAGGACATACCAGGGCACCCAGCCTCATCGCAGGCTGCACACACACTCAGCCCAATATGTGCCACCAACTCTGTGATCAAGGAAGCAACGCCACATAGAGGTAGGCACGCGCTGCCCGCTGGCTCTGGCCTACACTGTGGTCCAGCAAGGTACACAAAACCTGAGCTGTCCGGACCGCCGGGATGGGGCATCATCGCAGGTTGCACACCCGCTCAGCAGCTTAAAGTGCCACTGACTCAGTGCACCCAAAGTCACCGTCCCGTGGTGGGGGGCCTGTGCCGGCCGCAATGCTCCAGGTGCCACTAACCCTGTGCAAGCCCAGTCAGTGCCACGTGCTGGCAGACCCGTGATGGACACAAGGCTTCAGGTGCCACTAACTCTGTGCAAGCCCAGTCAGCGCCACGTGGTGGCAGGCCCGTGACGGGTGCCACTAACCCTGTGTGCAACAACTCATGGGCCCTTTATGATTGAGAACCGTGGAGCATCCGTCATCCAGTCACCACCGGCAGAGGGGAATGTGACGTCGTCGGCCCCTTATGTTGGCAGAGTCACATGGCCTGTGACGCCTGTGCCGGATGGGTGTGGTGTGCGTGCAAATCTGCCCTCAGGGAGTGGCTGTGACATACTGAGAACTAGACCAGTGACCAAGTAAAGTATAAATCCCTAGGCAATATAATTGAAAAGTATTTAATCTGTCGATATATATGCGCCCCTCTGGTGCACTTTTATTTCCAAAATTCAGAGTGTAACAAAACCTAAACAACACTTACTAAATTTAAAAACAATCATTTAATGACATGTTAAAAAACTTTTCAAAATACATTAAAAAAAAATATGTAAATGTTAAAACAAATTATAACTCTTTTTCATCCATAAACACAATTACATAAGTAACAATTCTTGGTGGCAGACAATTTGAATCTTTTTCGACGCGCGTTTCGACGCAAACTGCGTCTTCATCAGGAAAAAGCCACACGTACACCTACAACATAAACTAGACCAGTGACCTGCACACCACCAGCATGTACGCCTGCGACGGGTAGCTATGAGGGCCCCCCCTCAGAGTGTAAGAAGAGTGGTCTGGCCTGCCGTACGCCAGACCAGCGCAGGGCTTGCAACAATTCACGTGGGATCTGGGCGTGGTTCAGTCCATGTCCGGACATGGAAGTGACTGATGCATGTGTCCCTCTTGTAGTGTTCACAGGACCCGGTACACAATATGCTATGTAGCATCCTCTTAATGGCATCCCACAGGATGAGCATCATTGACGCAAGGGACATCACTGTCCCTACAGTCATCCACGCATTCATACATGGATGATGAACGACATAACACAGCAGTGCGTCACTGGATGTTTATTGCACATCCAGTGCAGTCCTGCAGCTGGAGTGGTACAGGGCAATGCAGAGCACACTACACAATATGGGCCCGTGGAGGGCCAGCCAGTGTCCATTCGGGGATGAAAAGTCCTGCAGAAGAGGTAGGGTACAGTCTGCAGTGTGGTTGCCGTGTCATTGGTCATCAAACAGGATATTGCAGTCCATGTCACTGTCCAAGGTGAGTGCATCGGAGTGTATCGGGGGTCCATGGTAGGCCATGGGGCCATGTGCGGCACCAAGCAGGAACAGGCCAGGTGGGGGAAATGAATGCTAGTACCCCTGATCACAAACCCATAGACGTCCTTGTCCCCGGATGTGTGCTCTGTCCCATCTGTGGGTGTTGCAGTACCGGCTGGGGCACTGTGTGCCACTGACACATCAGGGGCCGGAGGAGGGTTGTTGGCCCCACTGTGTGGCAGTGACACATCAGGTGCTGGAGTGGATACGCTTGCCGCACTGTGGGGCACTGACACACCAGGGGGCGGAGATGTGGATGGTGTGGGGTCAGCAGCATTTATCAGCACCACGCCTTGTGGCAGCAATGCTATGATGATGGTCTGCAGGGCATGGTAGATCCCAGCTACATTTAGTTGATGTACAGCGGTGGCTGCCATCCTTTCCGCCTCCATCCGCACCATGTCCCCTATGAGCGTCGGCATGTGTGCCAGCTCACGGCTGTTATTGCTGAAGGCCCTTTGAGCAGACAGGTGTTCTTCTCTCCGCATCAGGAATCCAGTGATGTCAGTCAGGGCTCATTGGAGGCCATGTAGCAGGCCTAGACATGCATGGATGGCGTCCAGTTTGGTAGCCATGAGGTCGAACCCCACCCACACCTGCTCAGCCGTCTCCCTCTGGGCCTCCAGCACACGACGTTGGAAGGCCATGTGTTGTTACTGGGGGTCCTGTGGTGGACCGTGGGTGCCTCCTGCTGGGTGGTTTTGGTGGTGGATGGGGTCTCCTCGATGCAGCTGGTCAGCCCTGATCCTGGAGGTGAGTCGCGGATGATGTCAATGATGTCTAGGAGGGATTGGGTGTCGATGCTGGGGTTGTCCTCCTCATCATCAGTGAAGAGTGGCTGGGACAGCTCTGTAGGGGGTGTTGATGGTGGCCCTGCAATGTGAAGGGGAGATGGTGTATTGCAATGTGTCCACATGTATGTAGCCGCATGGTACATGTTGGCATTCAGACAGCATGGCATTGTACATTGTGACAGTCTGTGGATCTGGGCGATGACCCAGAGTCATTGAGGGTGTGCACTGTGCTGGGCTTGATTGTGCATGTGTGCCATCTTGGCCATCTCCACCCCTCCCCCCAGCACCTAGTGGTCACTCACCCTGTTGCCGTTGTGTTGTGTCCTGTCGAGCAGTGTCCGGTCCCCCGACTCCGGCCACAGTATCCACACTGATGACTGTCAATACCAGCTCCTCCATGTCATCCAGCTCGAGCTGTGGCGCTGGGCCCCCACCTCCAGTCTGCATTGGTGCCTTCTGGTTGTCTTCGAGCTTCTCCTTGACCTCGTCCATTGTCCTCTTGTGCTCTCCGACGGCATTCACCTTGTCCACGATGTCCCGCCATATTCCAGTTTTGGTGCCCAATGACACGTTGGAGGTGACAAACAGTTGTTGATGGTGTTCCATCACCTCCGTGACTGTGATCCTGTTCGCCTGCGGATTGAACTTTGTCTTCCTCTTCTTCTTGTCCTTGCCCTTCCCTATCCCCGAGGTCCTGGGCTGGCCGACCGGGGTGCTTGTGGGGTTACGCTCGTCCTCTGCGCCTGCTCAGGCTGCCTCCATGGTGCTTGGGTGTTGGTCAGTTTGTGTTTGGGTGTTTTTTTCCACTTCTATGGAGATTTTTCCAGCCAGCCAGATGTGTGTTGCAGGCCTGGCGCTACTTATCTCTGATTTCCTCATCGCACTTTGGCCCATCGCAAGTTTTTTGGTGTTGTGGTTTGTGTTTTTATCTCCATCGAGGTGGTTGTGTCACAGACATTGTCCGCGATTTCGGCAGACTATCACATGGTACCGCCTTGTTGTGAATTCCACGTTGACACAGGGTTATTTTCCCGCGATGGGCTGCGATGTTGAGAGTTGCATTAAGCTACTCTTGCGGTAGTTATCACATGTTCTTGTGAATATACCCCTTGGTGTGTGATTCCTCCAGCCCCCCCACCACCAGTCTGTAATTAGTATAGGATGGATGGCAACTATAGTACCTTACATATTTTGCTACTTGATGTGTGTGTTCTCCAATCAGACTCTGTTGTCACATCCAACTCCACACGGTTGACCACTTACACAGACATTCTCCTATTGGAGACAGAAAAACCTATCTACTCTGAACACACTATGAAGGAAACTATCATGAGTTTAGGGTGATGCATCAGAAACAAAGACCAAATCCAGAGGTAGTAGAAGGCAAAAGCTTCTGCTCTGAGAACATGCATATCACTAATGTCACATGTGGTAAATGAAGTAGAAAGCAGAAGAGTTTCTTTTAAGTAAAGCAAAGATTTCTTTTCCCAAAGTCACACCATATTTACTCTCCCCATCATGGACAGACTATCACAAACTAACAAAATTAGACTATCTCCTGGCAAATGCTGAATCAACATGCACTTAGTGTTCCTAACTCTCCAAATGTCCTTGCCCACTCCAGAAACCAATAGTGTAGCCAGGGTGCCATGGGCCTTGCAGGCAAGTAAAATGGCTCCACCTTTAGATTTAGTAGGAGGATAAGACAAATCCTTGGCACATCACACATCTGGACCCAAGTGCTACTGCACATGTTGCTTTAATGTTAGCTACACTCGTACCAGAATGATGGCAAGCAATCAAACATACATTAATCTTGAAAAGGCCAATTGGAACACACAGCAGGATTTTGAGCAAATAACCCACAAACAAGACCCCCATAATGCCAAATTCCTGGGTACCTTAAGAGGAGTGTGGAAGCCTGCACAAAAGGGCTTGGTTGCAAAAATGTGAAATTGGGTTATTAGTTTAAGGGGGGTGAAACCCTCTTCTATACCAACCACAATTCTTGTCAGGGTGAAACACAAGCAGATCCCAAATTAACTTGTGGTTAAGTCTCTCGTAGCCTGGGACAAAGCAGTCAGGGCTAACTTAAAGGCAATGTTTAAAGTGTTTATGCAGCACTTCAAACATTAATAAAGTACAAACACAGAACAAGAAAACTCCCACACCCATCTAGAAAAATAAATTCACCTTTGATAAATAAATTAAGACCAAAACAACAAAATTCAAATTAGTAGGACTGGAGATATGCAATTTTAAAGTTTTTGATGAAAAGTAGCGAGCAGAAGCAAGAATGGTCAATTAAGGTTATCTGGTCATGGTGGACAAGGTCCAAGTTCCTAAGTCAGGGTGATCATGATGGAGCATGGGCTGGATACAGGTCTGTGTTCAGTCCGCTGTTAAAAGTACCTTGTGTCCTGTGTGTCAGAATGTGAAGTCCTTGCCTTGGCCTACCATGCGTGGGCATCAAGGAGCCATTGACAAGAGCTTGCAGTGTGAGGTCCTATGTTGAGGTGCATAACGCTGCATCAGTGCTGGTGAAGGCATCGATCAATTGCTGCGATATGGGCATCAAGGTGCGCTGAGGGCAATGAAGCCGCGTGTGCGCCGAGGTCCAGAAGTGATCTGAAGAATTGGATCTAAGGGTCCACTATTTATACCTTGTGCCCATTTTGAAATGGGAGAAGCTTCTGGAGTTTCCTCCTACAGAGGTTTCTGCAGTTTTCGGAATCCCTGCCCTGGCTTCAGTATGTCCGGGGTCATAGGGGAGTAGTTTTAAACCCTTTGTGAGTATACTGCAGTAGTCTAAAAAATTGCATTTTCAGAATTGTGACTTACAATCGACTTTACCTTTAAAGAGCGTTTTAAGTTACAATTATGCAGATACCAAACATGATTTACCCACCTGCTCCCAATCAAACATTAGTACTTAGTAAATGAAATAAAGTAAACCAATGTTATCCTGTGGAAGTGGTAGGCCTCGCAGTAGCAAAAAATAAATGTAAGAGTTTTTCACTATCAGGACATTTAAAACTTAAAAGTACATGTCCAACTTTTTAAAAACAGTGCAATCTGTCCGATGGGCTGTGTGGGGCCTACCCTATGGGTGACAAATATATTAAAAATGAAGGTTCAGGCCTGGCAACAGGTCTATTTTGCCAGGTCGAAATGACAGTATAAAACTGCACACACAGGCTGCAATGGCGGGCCTGAGACATGTTTAAAATGTTACTTAAGTGGGTGATACAATGAGTGTTGCAGGCTCACTAGCAGCACTTAATTTAAAGGCCCGGAGATTATTTAGTACTACTTTACTAGGGACTTACAAGTAAATTAAATGTGGCAATTGGGTGTAAGTCAATTTCATCATATTTAAGGCAGACAGCACAAACACTTTAGCACTGATTAGCAGTGGTAAAGTGCACGGAGTACTAAAACCCAACAAAACTGGGTTCAGAAACAGGATGGTGAAGACAAAATGTTTGGGGATGACCCTACAGAGAGGGCCAAAGCCAACAGGAATTTAATACCTGTAGTAAAATATGAACTTTACTAAGGTAGACAATTTACGGTGCATTTTGAACACCACTCTAATGTCTGAGTTTTGACAGCAGAGCTATCAAACAGACCTACTGCTTACAATATAAATGGAGTGGATTTGTGATAGCCCCTTTTTATCATAAAGTTTCTATGACCAACCCTCTCAGTCATTGGCTTGTAGCTTTTTTCAATTATGCCTTGGGTCAGCCCCAGGGAGTATTCATCTATCACCTAATGCACAATGCTAGTGACCACTCAAGTGCTTCCAATGAACTGTCCAAGGGACAACTTTACTGCTAATGCACTCTTAGTCCACTGCTGCTGGCCTCCTCCAGTGGGTCTTTCTTTGTTCCCTCCTGCACCACACTCCTTCCACTTTGCATTCTTAGTTGCCCCTCAGACCATCCTTTTGTATCTCACTTTTGACAGTCCCTTCTTCCTGTGTGTGCTCCTCATTCTTTCATACTTCCCTCCTGCCTATACCTTCTCCCCTGTACTCTCCCTATACACCATCCAGAACCCTCCTGCATCTTCCTCCTCTGTGTGCACCTTCTTTTCATCTCCGGATCTTTCCTCCTAGTGGCTTCTAAAAAACCCAGCTGGACCAGGTATTTTTTCATTGAAACAAAAGGTGGTCTATGCTGAAAGCTCTTTTAACCTCAATACCGTCCTCTTTGTAGATCTCACTTACAGACAGGCCACTTACAGACAGATTTTAACTGTCTGTTGTCGAAAGGCCGTTTGTGAATTATACCAAATATTTGCAGTGGGCTTAGAGTCAGCCCATTGCTTACCACTGATTGGCTTTCTTGATACGTATTGGCTTACTTCTTATTGAATTGCTTTCCGCCCTCTTCTTATGTTTGTCCCTCCCCTGGAGCATAACTACTTTACAACATTTCTGAACGGATGACTTTTATCTTTCCGTGCTCACATACAGGAAACTACTTTTGTAAGCACTCCATGAGAGTACATGCGTTTTCTTGCTCTCTGTCTCGCACAATGCATTTCCTCCTAAAGTAATCAGTGTTGCTCCTTCATTTCCTCTACCCCAGCTTATCCTCTGTTCCCCCAAACCTGATCTAATTTGTTTAGCTTTATATCCTCACACTACCTCTCATCAAGCCCCTCCATTGCTTCCCGCCAACTTTACATTGCTTCCTTCCCTTTATTTCCTTTTCCCCCTTCCACTCCTTGCACAAGTAAAAAATTAATGTTTATGTACTGTTCCATGTGCTATATGCCATCTTGCAATGGTGAATAATATAAATAAAATGGCTCCTGCATGATTCAGTATGCGCGCATGCATGGTGGTGCATGTGTGTGCATGTTATCATGCACCTACCGCAAACATATTGACACGGCCGCCATCAGTGTCATCATGTGCACTCCAGCATGCATAAAGTCACGCCATCGTGCCTTTCCTTTTTTTATTTTTTTTTGCTGATGCAGCACATCAGAAAAAAAAATTGACAAAGCCAATAATCGAAATGGCGAAACCTATTGGTTTTGCAAATGCTTCTTCTTCATTTCTGTCTCCTTCTTTATTGCTTTTCCTACTCTTCCAATCATTTTCTCAATCTCGCTCCACACTGTTTTCCTATTTCTCCCTTCTGTTCACCTCTTTCTCTGTATCTGTTCTGTTTCTCACACACTTTTCTGTTGCCCCTAGTAACTGTCTCTCTACATTTCTACCTCCTCTTTATGCTATGTGCATAAAAAGGCTGACTGCTTTGGGACACAAAGGCTTTTGTCTGGCATTACTCATGAAGGAGAGAGCACGCTGGGGGACACTATGAAGCTTTTCCCAGCTGCAGGGCATGTTTATGTCTACTGCACTCATTCCGGCTTCTGTGAGAGCCTCTGCAGCTACCCTATGGAGCGTAAGTAGGATTAGCCCTAGAAAATGTGCTAAAGCCAGCACCTTTTTAATGAACGTCTTGAAATATATTGTCTAAAATGCCAGATTTTTTTAGAGCAGCTCCAAAAGTGAAAATAATAAAATATTTAAAGTCTTAAGTGACTGCCACGGTACCCAGCCAACAGTAATACTTCCCTGGGCGTTACACTGGAAAACGATCCAGTCTAGACTCTGGTCCGGGTTTTCACGTTGTTCTGTCTGCAGCAAGCATGGAAGACACACGGAAGACGCTGAACTGCTGCCTCGCTGCATGCTGCCTCGCGTCTCACAGTTCACCAGCTCACGGACCTCGGCCCCAGAACCGCGCTGGTCCCCCTTGATTTTTTCTTCTACACGGGGGGGGCTCGTAAAACCATCTTTGACCGAGACGGAGACCAGCTGAGTTCAGCCCCCCCACGGTGGGCAGAGCAGGTTGAGCGGCAGCTGAGCAGCGGCGGTTGAGCAGCGGGAACAAAGCATGAGGCAGGAGGTAGAAAGCGGAGAAGAGGGGACAAACTGAGAACTGAGAACGGAGACATAGGCAAGCAGACCGAACAGCAACTGCAAACCCCCCCTGTCTTTTTGTCCTGCAGAAGCGGCTCGGTGGTCTGAGACCGGGTGTGGATTGTGGGTGTGGTCAGTGGGCTCTAGGATAATTGTGGTAACTGGTGTCACCACAAACGGGATTCCGCCGGAACTTAGGAAATCTTCCAAGGTCCCCAACCTCATTAGGTACTGTTCTGCCTTACGTCTGCATTGTGTCTGCCTCATAGTTGCCTTGTTGCAGCGTGGAACATCAAATTCCCCTTCGTCACAGACCAAATACCTCAGCATCAAATTCACTCATATACATTCATTGGTGGGGCCCATAACACCAATACTTACACTCCATTGATCTGCTTTCCTAGGGAAATAAGTTTCCAAACGCTGACATGAAAGGAATACCTTTACCTTACCCTAACTATATTGACTTCAAACCTAAGATATACCTCTCATAAGTACATGGATCATTTAGTTGTTATCTATGATTTTAGTGACTAAACTCATATAGCTACACTTTACTTCTTTATCCTAATGCTCTTCTTCAAATATTCTACACAACACATTTGTCAATTAATCAAGTATTCTTTATCTAAGAAATATTGCAAGAAACGTTAGAAAATCATCATCAGCATTTCAGAGCATCATATTTACCTAATCTGGCTAAAGTCGTCCTCTAAGTCAGTCAGTCAAGGAAGAATTTTATTCAGCAAAGTTAGGCCGCAATTCAGTCTCTCAAAGATTCACGATAACAGCTGTCCAGCAGTGTCACCGACCTCTCCGTCAGCATAACGTCAGGAAATCGAGTTCGTCAAAGAAGAGCGTGAACCTAGTTCAATTCCCTACCTACTTTTATAATGAAAATAATGTCAAAAAGTATCAAGATCGGGGTTTAGAAAGTCCTGATTGGTCGACTTGGGGTTAGGAGGTAAAGTTCTCAGGGTGTCCAAACGATGAACTCATTATACTTGCTGGTTCCGGTTTTTAAATCAAGCATTGTCTTTGGTATTGGCTAGGTTCCCGGAGCGTCCTTGAAGGGTACATGTTCTTCCGGGGTCAGGTCCAGGCCACTGCTGCTAGTGGTGACGCATGCGCACTTCACTCAGAACCTCGTGTTGTCAGGGCAGTCACGTTTAACGTCTCGTTCAGCCATCTTGTTTAGGCCGAAATGCTCAACTTAAGCAAAAGTAACACAAAAACATAATTAAAACATAGAAATGGCTAATAAAATGTTATTCCCTTCCTAATACCCATATGTGTGTGTATTTATCTAGCAGAAGCAACACTCAGAGTGGTTTATACTCACTGAATAAAGCACAAATCACAAATACATCACCAAAACAACATATAACATGCAATTTTCTAATTTCCTACTATTAATATGCGTACTTAAATTAGTTTACAATTAGTATAGCCATGCAAAGTGCAATTCCCACGTGTAATTCTTTTGTTAGTATGATTGTTAAATGTATCACTGCAAACCAATTAATACGATTTCTATTAGTTAATTATTCAAATTAATATAAACATGCAGAATGGGGGGGGTATACAAAATTTTGTACTACCCGCTCCATCAATCCCCCCTTTGGTGATTATATCATCACACTAACCAAAATTTTGTATCCCTTCTATGGAAATTTAAATTGATTTCTTGTTTCATTCATATTTCAGTTTCCCCTGTTTCTTCTCTTTTGCAGTTTTATACATGCTATCCTTTAACTCTTCTAGTTCTATTTCTTCGAATTCTCTTTCTTGTTTCTTATCCCTTCTCCTTAAGTTTTCCCTATTTATTCTTTTCTGATGTTTATTCTTTCTACAACAAATACAACCTAGTCTAATTATTAATACTAAAGTAATCACACATGTTAATGGAAATAATAACTTACCTATAAATGTACTACCTAATTTTACTACAAAGTCTTTAATAGCTGATATTTTCTTACCAATCTTCTCCCAGACACCTTCAACCTCCAGTGGTACAATTTCGTCATGCAATTCTGTAATATTTTTAATATAAATTTTCAAATCTCTACTTTCGTCAGGAATGTAAGTACAACAATGTTGAACTTTCAGCATTCCACAGACTCTACCCTCTTTTGCCAATAAAATATCACGGGCAAGTCGATTTTGCATTACCATAGCACGCATGGCAACCATTTCAGTATTTACCAATAAGAATCCTCCAGCGGTGCTTGTTGACAAGCGATCCACTACTGTTGAAAGTTTTCTAATTTTGTTCGTATTCAGAGATATTCCCACTGTGGGTATCAGTGCTCCAAAAATGTCACCCACAATCTCAGTCCAAGATTCTCTCTTACTATGTGCTAAATAACTACCTAAGCTATGTATACCATCTTCTCCTCTATCCATATGAAAAATCTTTGATAAAACCAGGCCAACATAACATGTGCCATACCAATGGTCTGGCAAACGATAATATGCCCTGTTCCCACAAATGAAATACAGTCCTTCAAAGACTGGATCTCTTCCACCTTTAAATCCCCATCCTCCCATGATTCGGTATGTATCATGGCACTCACTATTCGCTAGAAAATAATTGTCATATGCCGTCTGATTCCTTCTTATACACAATTTCCCTTTCTGAGGCCAATCTCATAGTTGGACTCGTTTCTCCTTTCAAGTGCTTTTCCATTTCTACATCCCAAACTGTTTTCTCCACTTTCCCTTCTGAAGCCTTTCTTTGCATTTTCAATCTCCGTTCTTCAACCATATCCAAAAATGTCTTCTCTTCTTTCTTTAAACTGCAAGTCAAGTTATTCCTAAATATATATTCTAAGGTTAGTTCTTTAGTCTCTAAGAAAAATTCACCTAATACCTTTGCAGGTTTTACCTTGTTTAGTTTGTTAATTGTTGATACTTGTGAAAATATAGTATCTACATCTGAAAAATAATACTCTAATTTACCTGTTTGATCAAATAAACTAGCTATTACACTACATGTTATTCCATATGTTACAGGAAGGTGATGATAAGTCACTCCTTCAGATACAGATGCAGATAATTGCATACAAACGTAGCAATCCCTTACGTCCATTGCTTTTACATATTCATACAACAATTTTGAAAACACATTGTTAGAAAAATCTGTTATTGACCTGTCTTTATGTAAATAGTTTTTATTTATTCTAGTTGGAACTACCTTTTGAACTGTCCCTATATTAGTTATGTTATCACTATGTCCTTCTAATGTATCTTTAAATGAAACTAATAGAGCAAGAATACTCCAAACAAGCATTAATAATCCTGTACAACAACAACACATTTTGCACCATCTTCTAAGGAAGGTACATCTACTTTTGCTACTTTCTATGTTTGCCATCTTTTCTAAAATGAGCCGTGTCTTTTGACTTAGCCTCCTCTACTTCACAACTAGTTTTTAACCCAAGGATCCTAAGCACCTACGTGGTTCTACCAGTTTTTGTCTTTTTCAGTATTTTATTGTCTTTCCATCAATAACTTCCTTGTCTCATTCAGTTTGGCATCTCATCATCTTTCACTTTCCCTTCGTTTTCAGCATACAGGTTGTCCTGAACATCCGCTTCTTCTCCAATTTCGGACAAGATAACTCTCAGGATCTCCGATTCTTCGTCTTCCTCAACCACTTCCGGTACAACCACCTCTGGATATCCTTGGCTATCCGCCTCTTCCTTCACTTCAGGCAGGGCCACATATGTCCATTCCGGTGATATATACTTCTGGTTAGGTTTTCTTGTTCTTTTGTTTTCTTTGACTACTGTCTGTCCTTCTTCTTTCGATTTCTCCTGACTCGTTACTTCATTCACATGTTCAGCTCTAGGCGAATTTACACGTGTCAGTCGATATCTCAGTCTCTTCATTTTGTTTGGCCACACATCGTCTTTTGCCGCTCTTTTCAATTTACTCCCTTTATCATTCTTTTCAGTTCTCCAAGCTCTCTTTCTCAGAACTCGGCCTTCTGGTATTTCATCTTCGCTTTCCTCAGACTCTGTTTCAACTTGCTTTTTACCTTCAACGAGTTCTTTTTCCACCTCTTCTTTTGTTTTCCCTACTTCTGTCCCTCCTCGAATCTCCATCACACAATCTTCCTGCTGACTATTTGTCCCTGCTTCTAACTGGATGTTGGAGTTCCCTACACCTCCTCGGGGGTCTTCCGCAATAATCTTTCCCTCTCTCTCTGTATCTGGCACCTGTCCATCTAAAGGTGTTATTTTGGGTGGAATTTCTCTCAATCTTTCATCTGGCACTTCCTTCTCATGGATTTCTTTTATTGTCTCTCCACTTTCCTTTTCTTTGTTCTTCCTTTGTTCTTTCTTGGACAAATGTGCTCTTTGTTCTGTCTCTGAGTCTGAACTGGTATTAGATATCTGTAACCTTTTCCTCAGGGAATTACTTCTGGGGACCAAAGTTAACTTTGGCTCTGTCTCCCCCCTTTCAGGGTTTTCTCTTTCTTTGTCTTTTGGCTCTCCGTCATCTGACTCAGTACTGGATTCTGATTCATCAAAGTACTCCTTTTCTTTACAGTCAACTGGATTTGGAATTCTCAAAGTATGACTTGCATGGATCCAGTTCTTCAATCCAGCACACTTCACAGCTGTTGTTGTAGTCAAGATGACATGCCTTGGTTTTCCCCACCTGGGAACCAAACAGTTTCTTCTTCTGTGTACTTTTATCCTTACCCAGTCCCCTGGGCTTAGATCATGAGCTGGCTTCTTTTCAAGAGTGGTGAAATCCGCTCCAACCTGATGAAACACAGAATGAACTGCGTCAGCCAGGCTTTTACAGTATTCCAATACCATGTCATCAGTTATTGTCATCAGCTTGTTGACTGGTATAAATACATGTCTCATGGCGCGTCCCATGAGGATCTCATGCGGACTCAAACCAGTAGTTCTGTCTGGTATTGATCTAATAGTCATGAGTACCAGAGGCAAGACATTGGGCCATTTCATACCTGTGGCTAAACACATTTTCCCTATTCTGTTTTTGATAGTACCATTCATTTGTTCCACTACACCAGAAGCCTCTGGTCGGTAGGCACAATGCAGTTTTTGTCGTACATTCAATGCTTCACAAATCAGTTTTATGATCTCATTATGAAAATGTCCTCCTCTGTCTGATTCAATTGTTACTGGGAACCCAAACCTAGGTATAAATTCCCTCAACAATAATTTTTCCACTGTCATTCCATCATTTCGTCTTGTTGGGAACGCCTCTACCCACCTAGAGAATAGGCATACCATCACCAAAACATACCTCAACCTGTTACAAGGAGGCATTTCAATGAAATCCACTTTCATTCTGGTAAAATGACCTCCCTCTCGACCTATTGTTCCTAGACTCACCACTGTCTTCCTTCCTGGATTGTATTGCTGGCAAATTAGACATCTTTGACAAATACTTTCTGCTACAAACCTGAATTTGGCATTATACCAAGTTTGTTTAACGGACCTAATCATGGCGTCTCTCCCTATATGTCCCTGTCCATGATACATCCGTGCCATGGCAGACATCATGCTATCAGGCATAACTGGTCTTCCATCTCGATAGACCCACACATGATCTTTCTCTCTTGGTGGACATCCTGCTTTTACCCACTGTTTTATTTCTTCCTCTCCTGCTTCTTCCTGCAATTGTCTTACCTCTTCCCATGTTCCCACAGTGTTAGTACACATTGGGAAACAAGAAATCAAATCCTTTTCCTTTGCCCGATTGATTGAATTCTGATTTTGCGCACAATATTGCGCCATATCATTGGCAAATTTGTTTCCAGTGGCAGTGTAATCCCCACTGCGACTATGAGCAGCACATTTTACCACAACCAATTGCCTAGGCAGCTGTATTGCCTCAAGCAACTTTCCAACCACTTCAGCATTCTTAATGGGAGTTCCACTTGAGGTTAGGAAACCTCTTTGCAGCCAAATGTGGCCAAAATCATGGACCACCCCGTAGCCATACTGGCTATCAGTTATCACAGTCACTCTCACACTTTTCCCAATCTTACATGCTCTGGTCAGGGCAATAAGTTCAGCTACTTGGGCCGACCTTGGGCCTTTCAAATAGGATGCTTCCATCACTGCTGCAACTGTACATACTGCATATGCTGCACTCAGCACTCCTTCATCTGTTCTCAAACAAGATCCATCAACAAACATAACATAATCACTTTCTGGCAAGGGTTCATCTTTTATGTCATGTCTTGGTTTTGTACAGAAATCAAGTACATCCAACAATCATGATCTGCTTCATCTCTTACCTCCAGATGCTCCGCATCTGGCAACAATGTTGAAGGGTTCACATTCACACATCTCAAAAGACTCACATTTGTTGCACCTAAAATGACCTTTTCATACTTAGTCAGTCGGCTGTGTGTCATATACTAAGTACGACTCCTTGTTAAAAGAATCGCCACATCATGAGGTACAAACACTTTCAGAGGATATCCTATCACAATTCCCTCACTCTGTTCCAAACTTCGACATGTAGCAGCTACTGCTTTCAGACACCCAGGAAGGGCTACAGCTACTGGGTCCAACATGGATGAAAAATACGCAATTGGTTTCCTCAGTTTTCCATGCTTCTGTACTAAAACAGAGAGTGCACATCCATTCCTCTCACTGCAATACAACTCAAACTCCTTGTCATAATCAGGCAACCCTAATGCAGGCGCTTCACACAATCCTTCTCTCAATTTCTTGAATGCTGCCAACTCCTCTTTGTTCAAATCAATTGGATCTCTCACATCACTTCTTGTCAAACGTACTAAAGGTTTTGCAATCAATGAAAAATTTCCTATCCACTGACGACAATATCCAACCATTCCCAGAAACATTATCACTTCTCTTTGGGTCATTGGTGGACTCATTCTATTGATAATCCTGATTCTGTCAATGGTTATCTTCCTGTGTCCTTTCTCAATGCTGTGTCCCAAATATTGGACTTCTTTCTCACAAAATTGTAATTTCGATGGTGACACTTTTAGTCCTCCATCTGCCAAATGATTCAGCAAGGCCACTGTGCCTACCTCACAAGCTTCACGAGTTTTCGATGCCACAAGCAGGTCATCGATATATTGGACTAGTACTGAGTTTTCAGGCATTTCTACGATTGGCTCCTGAGGCGGAAAGCCGGGAGCAGGGGCAAACCACTTTTAAAATTATTGTGTTGTGTTTTTAATTGGCATATTCTCTTACCAGCATCTCTTGAACTCCCACGAACAGCGCTACTCGCTGCAACGATTCCCCTCCTTCAGCCGCCATTCCCGAGGGCGAGGCGAGACACGCCCCCTCGGCTGGCCACGCCCCCCGCCATACCTACAAATAGAGCGCACCAGTGGCAGGCGTCGCATCTACGATTGGCTCCTGAGGCGGAAAGCCGGGAGCAGGGGCAAACCACTTTTAAAATTATTGTGTTGTGTTTTTAATTGGCATATTCTCTTACCAGCATCTCTTGAACTCCCACGAACAGCGCTACTCGCTGCAACGATTCCCCTCCTTCAGCCGCCATTCCCGAGGGCGAGGCGAGACATGCCCCCTCGGCTGGCCACGCCCCCTCCAACCTCCCGACCCACCGGCATAAAACATGTGTCTTAGTAGGAAGCGCAGCGGACGAGCGCAGCGGGCGTGACTTTTGCGTGCCGAAGGCGCGCCTAAGGCAAGCCCGTCTGCGCCCGTCCGCGGCCGGACGGGGCTAGGGGCACGATATTCTGCCAAAATAACGTCTTATTCCTCAAAAGAACTCATCGCCCTTCAAGGCCACTGGCCACTTCCCGATCTCACCCGCAGGCTCGTCTCCGCTTTAGGCCTCGCTTCTTCCTCCCCTACGACACCACACCCTCCGTTGCATACCCCCCCGTCACCATGTCCCCTCCCACCCGACCCTCACCCCACTACCCCGCCTTTGTCTGTATTCCTACTCAACACCAGGTCAGCGGTCAAGCACCACCACGAGCTGTTCGTCCTACTCGATTCAGAGAAACCTGACCTACTGCTCCTGACCGAAACCTGGTATAGTGATTCCTCCCTTCCTGTTCTCCTAGCCACCCTACCCCCCTCTTATGTGGCCTTACGTGCCGACCGCCCAGCAGGCAGGGCCGGTGGTGGGGTCGCCTTAATCGCCCGGTCGGAATTGAACTTTCAATCACTTCCCTTTCCCCCTATCCCCTCTGTTGACTTTTTGGTTGTCCGTTCTCTGCTATCCTCCCCTCCTATTACTTGCCTATTAATGTACCGCCCTCCTCAGCCTTCGCCCTCATTCCTACCGGCATTTCAAGACCTGTTGGCCAACTTGGTGGTCAACTACGCCTCGGTCTTGGTGCTGGGAGACTTCAATTATTGGCCCTCTGACCCACATGAGTGTACGGCCTCTAAAGAATTCACTGAATCTCTCCTGTCTCTCAACTTTACTACGCATATAACTGTCCCCACTCACTCCCATGGGCATATACTCGACCAGGTCTGGTCCCTCAACCTCCCAGTGGCTTCGGCAGCAGTCTTTCCCTGCCCCTGGTCTGACCATGCCCTCATTTCCCTCTCCATTCTCCGCAACCCGGTATCAAAAACTCCGTATGCCAAAAACACCTGGGCGCGGAACTGGAACAAACTGGATTTCCCCTCCCTGACCTCCCTGCTTCGAAACTCCACTCCCACCCTCTCCGGCTTATCATCTACCTCTCAAGCCAAGGCCATAAACACCTGGCTGGCTGTTGGCTGTGATTCAGTGGCTCCCTTACGTCGCATTTCCATCCGTCGACCTAAGGATTCCAACAGATGGTTTAACGACCATTTGAAAGAGCTTAAACTGAGCGTCCGACGGGCGGAGAGGCAATGGAGGAAAAATTACTGTCCTTTATTAAAAACTCACTTCCTCACATCACTGGCCAAATATAAAATAGAAATTCTCGCTGCAAAAACCGCCCATTTCTCTGCAAAAATAACGGCCGCTGAAAATAAACCCAGGGAAATTTTTGGCATAGTAAATGACCTGGCATTTTCAGATCGAACCTCACCCCAAATCCCCCCCTCCCAGCCTCTTTGTGATCAACTCAACGCCTACTTCCTGGATAAGATTGTTACCATCAAGGCCAACATTCCACCACCTTCACCTGCATTCGTTGATCCTTCCCCTCCCACCGTTCAATGCCCTCTCACCTCCATTCCCCTCCTTTCTCAGGAATCATTTCTGGAGATCCTTCCCAAAGTGAAGTCGGGGTCTCCGGCGGATGTCTGCCCGGCACGTATTCTGCAGCAAATTTACTCCTGCTGTTCTGAACCCCCTATCGCCTTCCTCAATAGCTCCCTAGCGCAGGGTGTAGTGCCCCCCGCGCTAAAGGCAGCTACTATAGTACCCATTTTGAAGAAACCTGGCGCGGACCCTTCCATCTCGGCCAACTATCGCCCCATCTCCTTGCTGCCCTTCTTGGGCAAGGTGATGGAACGCCACGTCACCGCGGTACTCAGCGCCCATATTGAGACCAATGGGGGGCTGGCATCTCGCCAGGCCGGTTTCCGCCCCAGACATTCGACTGAATCGGTTGTGGTCTCAGTCCTAGATAATCTCAGAAAGGGTTTGGATGATAACAAACACCAGGCACTGGTCCTCCTTGACTTGTCCGCTGCCTTTGACACGGTGGACCATACCATCCTACTGTCCCGTGTCAGGGCGGCTGGAATCGGGGGATCAGCCCTGGTTTGGCTCTCCTCCTTTCTGAGGGACCGCACCCAGGCAGTGCGGCCAGGCATCTTCTCTGCCACTCCCCTCCCGGTCACTTGTGGCGTTCCCCAGGGATCCTCTCTTTCCCCCCTGCTCTTTAATCTCTATATCTTCCCTCTTATCTTCGCGCTTCAGCAGCTGGAGGTCACCGTGTACAACTACGCGGATGATCTCCAGCTCATCTTTGATCTGTCCTCCTCTCCCCTTTCTGTCTCTAATTTCCAGTCTACCATGACATTTATCAGGGACTGGATGAACCACAACCACCTTAAGCTGAACCCGGATAAAACCGAGTTGGTTCTCACCGGTGGTTCATCCAGCCCCTGGGACTCTCACTTTTGGCCCCCCTCTCTTGGGCCCGCACCTTCCCCCTCAACCACGGTCAAAACACTGGGTGTCAAAATGAATAATCACCTCACCCTTCACCCGCAAATCAGCTCCGTGGTCTCCTCTTGTTTCCTCACTCTCCGCACCATCCGCTCTGTTTCCCGCTTCTTTTCCCCTCAGGCACTCAAGATCATTATGGCCGCCCTGGTGATATCAAAACTGGATTATGCCAACGCCCTCTATCATGGCATTCCAGCTTACAGCCTGCAAAGACTTCAGTCGATCCAGAACCAGGCGGCCCGGCTGGTTTACGGCCTCCCACGCTACCACCATTCCACCCCCCTTCTCAGGGAGCTTCACTGGCTTCCCGTAAAAGAACGCTCCCTTTTTAAGACGGGCTGCATGGTCTTCCAGGCCCGCCAAGGCACTGCCCCCGCCTTTATCTCTTCTTTAATCAAATCCTATGTTCCCACAAGAGACCTCCGGTCTTCCTCTAAGTCCCTTCTTCAGATTCCCCGCTTCACACGTAAAAAGTGGGGTGGGGCCAACTTTTCCACCTTGGCTCCAACCTTCTGGAACTCCCTTCCTGACCATCTCCGTTCTGCTACCCAGTACCTCTCCTTTCGCAAAGATCTAAAAACCTTCCTCTTCAAACAGGCTTTCCCCGCTTAGCTCTCCATTCTTATCACTCTTGTCTCTCCCCTCAGTTGCCGATCCTGCCCACTAGCGCCAAGAAACCGCATGGTGTACGCTGCGCTTTAGAAATGTTTTTTTAAATTAAATTAAATTAAATTAAATTAAATTAAATTTCCAAAGACCTTTTCAATAGCTGATTAAATATTGAGGGGCTTTCTGTGTACCCCTGTGGAATTCGGCACCACGCCAAAATACGCTCGCCGAAACGAAATGCAAACATTTGCTGACTGTCATGGTGCAATGGGATGGAAAAAAAAGCATGGCACAAATCAATCACTATGTACCATTCTGCGTCATGAGGGATCTGATATAAAATCACAGATGGATTTGGTACAATGGGACAACATGGTACAACAATTTTGTTTATCTTTCTCAGATCTTGCACTATCCTGAACTTCCCACTAGGCTTTTTCAGTCCCATTATTGGTGAATTACATGGGCTACTCATTATTTCTCTTAAAATTCCTTGTTTTATCATTTTCTCAATCACAGGAGTAACTCCTTCGATTATTTCAGGTGTCAATTTATATTGTGGGACATTTGGGTAACATACTCCTTCTTTTACAGTTATTTTTACTGGATCTACATTCCTCATCAATCCTACGTCTTCTCCTGTAAAGTCCCAAACTTCTGCTTTTACTGATTGTTTTAATTATTTTGGTAATTCGTCAGGGTTAAATACAGCATAGGTTCCTGTAACCTCTTTCTCTTTGTTTGCCATTGTCATTTTATACAACACATCATCATCTGGTGTTTCAAACGCTATTCCATCTGGAGTACAAAATATTGTGCAATTCATCTTGCACAATAAATCTCTACCTAACAAGTTCACAGGACTGGTGTCGCATACTACGAATCTGTGCATTTCAGAAAATTTCCGTATACTAACTTTCACTGGTTCTGTAAGGTAAGTTTTAATCTGTCTGTTAGACACACCAACTACTTGGATCGTTTCATCCGAGAGAGGAAGATTCTTGACATCAGCTGATCTAACAGTTGATCGAGTAGCACCAGTATCAACTAGGAAAGTAATATTTTCATTATTGACTTTTCCATCTACAAATGGGCCTGTCTGGTCTATCTCTAGAGTTGCGCCAAGTACGCACTCTTCTTCCTCCCTTCGGCACCATCAATAACCCTCTTCTAAATCGCTTTCATCGCATTGCAGCCAATACTGCGGAGTAGCGCTAGCGCGTTGAGGCTTATTTACCTGTTCTTCGTTGTGGAATCCATTCTCCTTACAATACTTCTGCCGATTTTTGTTCTGTGGAAAAGGTGGTTTTGGCACCTGATTCTGTTGTGTTACACCCTGCTGTTGTCATTGCTGTTGACCACTCACCTCATTCTGCACCTGTGGATTCAAGGATGAATTTTCATCATTAGTACTTGGTGGATTCTTACACTCGGATTTCCAATGCCCTATCCTACCGCAATTATGACACGGAAATTTCTTCTTAGTTTCCTCAATATTCCCTTTATTTTTCCCAGGATTAAATCTTTGTTTTGACCCAGCTTGTTCTGCTAATTGTGCTTCCTGTCTCTCTGCTACCTTTACTTGTGCCCACATAGCTTTCTCTTTTAGTTTTCGCTGTTTTGCTTCAATTTCATCACTGAAATATTTAGCATGCCTCAATACCTCGTCTATTTTCTTATTTTGCCAATCTACCGTATGTTGTATTATCATTTCGCTAATTTCTGGACGAAGACCATATACAAATCTGTATACGAAATGACTCAAATCCTTGTCACTCAAATATTCATCTCCACTGAATTGTTTAAAGGCTAAAATTAACCTCTCATAATAGGCATGTACTGATTCTTTGCTTTCCTGATGTGTTCTATCAATTTTCACCCAATCTGTCTCTTTAGGGGGTACCTTGTTCTTCAAGAATGCCATAACCTGTTCATATTTCTTCATTACCACGGGGTCTGGAGCTCCTGTCTTTGGATCCCTTGGGTATTCCTGTGTCGGCCAATCTATTACTATTTTGCATTCTGTCCATAGATCTGCTGGTACTATTATGTCAAACAAGCTATTCAGATCAATCCACAATACTTTGGATAGTTTCACAAATCTATCCACTCGACGGGTTTTTCACACAGTCGAGGGAAGTCATTTGTAAATGACAAAATATCCTGTCTGGTCCATGAGACATGTACATATCCTCCTCCTGGAATCTCTCTCATAGGGCATTCTGTCACAACCTTCTCTTTCTCTCTCACAGGATAAGCTGAAAACGTTTTGTCTGAAACTTCATCTCGTTTGCGATACCATCTGCTTTTCCATTTGTCCACTTCTCCCCATTTTCTCAGCAAAATAATTATTTCCTTAATCTGACCTATTCGTCCTGTGGTATTCATGTTTTCAATATCTTTTTCGGTGAAATCTACTCGATAGGGTTTCTGTAGGGCTTTTACCTTTTCAATATCAATACCCATTTCATTTGCCACTTCTTCTAATCTTTCAAGAAGACTTTTCGCTCTCCATGTTACGCTTTTGCACAGAAATAACAATTCCTCATCTCTTGGTACGTTTTTAACTTCTCTGTCGGGATAGTTCCTACTATTAATTCTTCCAGTACCATTCGTAATTTTGCCACATCTATTGACTGAGATTCCTTGTCTTTATTTTGCAAGCTTCTCAACCATTCACTCAATTCCTCTGTAGACGGTCCTACTGGCTTTTCTAAATTTCCTTGTCCAAAATCTTTTTGAGTTTCTGACATTGTCTCTATCATTGTCATACGTTTTTCTGCACAGTTTTGACCTACAAATGGGTTATTTGAAAAATTCGGTTCAATCATACTCATAGTCTGTCTCCATGGATTCTCACTCTGACTCATTCTTGGTTGTTCAACCGGTTTATTACTTTTATAAGGTACTGTCAAACAATGTTTGCTGTCTTCCTGCTTGTCAAAAATAGGCATTACTGGACCTATCATTACTGGAACCGTTTCCGCTTCCAAATTCTTAGTCAATTCTCTTATTTTCTCGGTTAATTCTAGGGTAGTTTTTGCTAATTCAGCAGAATTTTCTACATCCAATTTTCTTCCAGACTTCTTTTCTACCGCTCTAATGGAATTGTTTCTTCCCAAATCTTGGAACTCTGGTTCCGATTTTATGATTCGTACTGTTTCTTTCATTGGGGCACTTGGAGTTAATATTTCTGGTTCTGGTCGGTATGGTGGTGGATTCTTATAGAAAATATCATCAAGTACATCATCCTCTGATTCATTTATTCCATAACCTCTTGATTCCACATTATGCCTCTTTTCTACACACTTTTGTCCTTCATTCTCTCCTATAGTTCTTAAGGGAAACAAACCCTCAGTCATACTCGCATTCCGCCACCTTCTCATTCGATCATCATGCGTCTCATGTCCGTATGATCTGCCAAACAGGTACCTATATTCTCTGTCTTTCTCGGTCATGCATCTCGTCTTCCCACTCCGTCAAAGCCTCGAATTGAGTCGGTCTAGGTCTTGGTTCTAAATAGGGGTGGGCGGAATTTGCGAAATTCCCTTTTGCAAATTATCGCGAAAATGTTAAAAATCTCCGCAAACACACGGAAATATCGTGAAGATGCGGAAGTTTTTTTACCGACGTTCGCGGTATTTTCTGCGTGGTCGCGGCTCGCCAACTTACCCATGCGGTTGCTCGCAGGTGCGGCCATCTTGTTTTCACTTGTCTCGCGGTGCATGATCGCGAGAAGAAAGACGTGATCGCGCGACGAATGACGTTACTGCGGGCGCGAACTGTCGCGAGGCAGCGCAAATGCCTACCAACAATCCAACATCTCGTGGAGAATGCGACCGGATCGGGAAAACCTGTCGGCGAACGCGGGGATTCAGGTAAGGCGATCGTGCACGCGAGAATTTATTATTTTACAGCGCAAGCAAGCAAAAAAATTCCGGTAAAATGCGGATTGCGGAAATTTTGACATTTTCGCGCTCTCCGCGGAACGCGAAAATGTCAAATTATCGCAATTTCCGCGAGCAGAACGGAATTTTAGCCCAGGCCTAGTTCTAAATTGATAATTTTCTCTCTCAAATTTCTCAAAACAGCCAAATTAAATGAACCATGCTCTGGGAAAGCCAACACTCCGTCCTTTTCGGTATATTTTACCCAGTTATCTAACCAAATATAGGTGTGATATCCATATTTCGCAACCATGAAGGATGCAGGGGTTTTCGGTGGAGGAAGTAACTGTCCTTCCCTGGTTATGATCGGTTTGTCCTTCTTAAACCACTTCTTAATTTTACCAAACCAAGACTTTTTTTCCTTTTCTGGTGGATCGTAATACCTTTTCCCTTCTTTCGTATCTCACTAGTCTCCTTTACAACTGTACCGCTTTTCTGTCCAATCGTAGCGGGACTCACACTAACGCACCAATCCGGAGCGTTTATGTCACTTTTACAATTCTCCAATCCCAGCGTGACTCTCACTAACGCACCAATCGGGAGCGCTTACGTCACCCTGTATTTCTCCACTCCTAGCGCGGCGTACACTAACGCACCAATCCAGAGCGTTTTACGTTTCAGACCGACTGTCCAATCCCAGCGCGGTCGATCTGACGTCAGCAGTCGCTGAATCAGCTCCTGCTCCTGTCTACCCCTCCTTTACAAATCTGCTCAGTAAGTTTCTGTTTCAATTTCTACAATTCTGTTAGTAACAACATAAAAACGCCACCATTGTCGCCTTCGCTAACCAAGGAATAGCAATAGACCTTTCTCACGAGAATTCCGTCTTTCCCGAGAGCAGCGCTTACCTCTGCCCTACTACGGAATCGTTACTTCCATTGATAAAGTAGCACATCCCTCTACTCCACCCTTCTAACAAGCATTAGTCAACCGTTTCTCCAGAATTAAGACACATAGTTGGAGACCCAATGCTCCTGAGAAATAAAACTAGAGTTTCACAATTAACCCGAATGCCTTTCATTCACACACTTTCACACAAGAAAAAGTAGTACATTCACACAGAATCCCGTCTTTTCCGAGAACAGCGAACAGTCTGTTCTACTACAGAATTATGACATACGTTAACAAAGCAGCGCTTACCTCTCCTTTGTCCTTCTAACAAGCTCAGAGAGTACCTATTACCTTTCCAGTGATAAGCGTTATCGGAATGCAAGTTGGATCCCTGGTACCTAAGACCAGAATTTCACAGGTAACCTTCGCTATCATACACACTTCTCTCACACAGAAAATGTCTCTAATGGCAACACACGGCGATGTCACCGAATTGAACCCAGACAATGCGTCATGCAACTCCAATCGTCACACGTTTTTCCTGTGTACCTACAGGATAACAACAATTCCGTCTTTCCCGAGAACAGCGCTTACCTCTGCTCTACTACGGAACCGTTACAAACTTCCGACTTCCTACATCCCAGAAGCCGTGCAACAACATAAAACTCAACACGACTCAACATAGAGTGTTAGTACATAAACCAATATCAATAACCAATAGTCAATAAGCTATTTACAAGCAATAATCACCAAACCAAAACAATAAAAACCATAACTCTGCTACCAGAAAAACTGTTGCAGCGTGGAACATCAAATTCCCCTTCGTCACAGACCAAATACCTCAGCATCAAATTCACTCATATACATTCATTGGTGGGGCCCATAACACCAATACTTACACTCCATTGATCTGCTTTCCTAGGGAAATAAGTTTCCAAATGCTGACATGAAAGGAATACCTTTAGCTTACCCTAACTATATTGACTTCAAACCTAAGATATACCTCTCATAAGGAGATGGATCATTTAGTTGTTATCTATGATTTTAGTGACTAAACTCATCTAGCTACACTTTACTTCTTTATCCTAATGCTCTTCTTCAAATATTCTACACAACACATTTGTCAATTAATCAAGTATTCTTTATCTAAGAAATATTGCAAGAAACGTTAGAAAATCATCATCAGCATTTCAGAGCATCAAATTTACCTAATCTGGCTAAAGTCGTCCTCTAAGTCAGTCAGTCAAGGAAGAATTTTATTCAGCAAAGTTAGGCCGCAATTCAGTCTCTCAAAGATTCACGATAACAGCTGTCCAGCAGTGTCACCGACCTCTCCGTCAGCATAACGTCAGGAAATCGAGTTCGTCAAAGAAGAGCGTGAACCTAGTTCAATTCCCTACCTACTTTTATAATGAAAATAATGTCAAAAAGTATCAAGATCGGGGTTTAGAAAGTCCTGATTGGTCGACTTGGGGTTAGGAGGTAAAGTTCTCAGGGTGTCCAAACGATGAACTCATCATACTTGCTGGTTCCGGTTTTTAAATCAAGCATTGTCTTTGGTATTGGCTAGGTTCCCGGAGCGTCCTTGAAGGGTACATGTTCTTCCGGGGTCAGGTCCAGGCCACTGCTGCTAGTGGTGACGCATGCGCACTTCACTCAGAACCTCGTGTTGTCAGGGCAGTCACGTTTAACGTCTCGTTCAGCCATCTTGTTTAGGCCGAAATGCTCAACTTAAGCAAAAGTAACACAAAAACATAATTAAAACATAGAAATGGCTAATAAAATGTTATTCCCTTCCTAATACCCATATGTGTGTGTATTTATCTAGCAGAAGCAACACTCAGAGTGGTTTATACTCACTGAATAAAGCACAAATCACAAATACATCACCAAAACAACATATAACATGCAATTTTCTAATTTCCTACTATTAATATGCGTACTTAAATTAGTTTACAATTAGTATAGCCATGCAAAGTGCAATTCCCACGTGTAATTCTTTTGTTAGTATGATTGTTAAATGTATCACTGCAAACCAATTAATACGATTTCTATTAGTTAATTATTCAAATTAATATAAACATGCAGAATGGGGGGGGTATACAAAATTTTGTACTACCCGCTCCATCAATCCCCCCTTTGGTGATTATATCATCACACTAACCAAAATTTTGTATCCCTTCTATGGAAATTTAAATTGATTTCTTGTTTCATTCATATTTCAGTTTCCCCTGTTTCTTCTCTTTTGCAGTTTTATACATGCTATCCTTTAACTCTTCTAGTTCTATTTCTTCGAATTCTCTTTCTTGTTTCTTATCCCTTCTCCTTAAGTTTTCTCTATTTATTCTTTTCTGATGTTTATTCTTTCTACAACAAATACAACCTACTCTAATTATTAATACTAAAGTAATCACACATGTTAATGGAAATAATAACTTACCTATAAATGTACTACCTAATTTTACTACAAAGTCTTTAATAGCTGATATTTTCTTACCAATCTTCTCCCAGACACCTTCAACCTCCAGTGGTACAATTTCGTCATGCAATTCTGTAATATTTTTAATATAAATTTTCAAATCTCTACTTTCGTCAGGAATGTAAGTACAACAATGTTGAACTTTCAGCATTCCACAGACTCTACCCTCTTTTGCCAATAAAATATCAAGGGCAAGTCGATTTTGCATTACCATAGCATGCATGGCAACCATTTCAGAATTTACCAATAAGAATCCTCCAGCGGTGCTTGTTGACAAGCGATCCACTACTGTTGAAAGTTTTCTAATTTTGTTCGTATTCAGAGATATTCCCACTGTGGGTATCGGTGCTCCAAAAATGTCACCCACAATCTCAGTCCAAGATTGTTTCATTGCCAGGGCCTCTGACACTGCAGCACGCGCCTCACTTAGCAAGCCACTTCAGCATGCAGCAGAGGTGCGAGTCCCGGTGGGCTTTGTCGTTTGCTTGAATTAACAGCTTAGGTTTTAAAGCTAAGTGGTATCTAGAAATGCTGTGCTGCCTCCAATAAAATATACTTACTTCATCGGATGTCTGTTGTGGGAGAAACGGTGCATGAGAGATTGCAATATGTTCATTATCCTGTATGAATGGTTCACCAAGCCTTGGAATTTTCCTTGCAATTTAATGTTTATTGTTATTATTCGTACCAAAATGCAAAAATAAAAAAAAATAAACAGACCAAGGCGAGACACAATGAATAAATAGAAAACACTTTACCCCCACCCATTATAAGGGCGCTAGGTTAGTGCCCTTCCAATTCTAGTGCTTTGCAGATGTTTTACGATCTTCTTAGAGTTTTTTGTTGCTCAAATGGGTACAATTTCTGGCATTTATATTTGTCCCTCGTCTTCATTTCTTGATTTTGCTCGTAAGTGCCAAGGGATGGTGTAACCCTCTGACGTGCGTGTGGCTGTCCTTGATTGTGCAAGAAATGTAAAGGCAAAATGTTCAGTAGGGCAATCCTACATGAAACAATTCCGTAACCTTACATAATCCACACTAAATCCACAATCAAACATTCAAGCAAACACATTCAATATTGATTTACCTGATGGTGGATTACCATGGACCGTGACGTGTGATCCCATGGCCACGTGGCAGGGCCTTGTTTGGTTAGCGGTGTTTGTAGTTTACACTCGTCGGAGGTGTAATCCGTTGTTACTGCTGTTTAAGTAAACAAAGAGAGCGCGCGTAACGCCCGCCCCCGGCCCTGCCTGGAGGTACTGAAATACCAGCTTGAAGGGTGGATTAGAAAACAAAATGTATACAGCGTCTGTATGTTTACAAATATGGTCTTTTTAAGCCATACCGCCTATATTTTGAAAGAATATAAGCAATGGGCACTGAAATGCGTCCTTTCCGGGCCCTGTGTTCATGGCCTTACCTTTTCATGCGAAAGCACTCACTGCTTACATTTCACATGCTTTACTTAATCTTGCATTCCCTATGAGTGTTTGCTTTTTCTCGGATGTTGATTTTTTTTAGGCAGCATAATGTTCTTGTCAAGTGCCTAATTAGAATTGAGTCACATCCAGGTGTTTATAGCGTGTCAGTGCACTGCAAGTTTCTCTAAGTGGGGCAGTATGGTGATCTGATTGTGAAATACAGCATTGTCTAATGTTTTGAAAGTTTTTTTTTTTTTACTCTAGCTCCGCCCCCACTGATCCCGCCCCCACTGACTCCACCCCTATCAGTGCGGCCCTCGGCCACAAACCACACTGTAATTTTGGCCCCCGACAGAAAGTTTGTGAGTACCCCTGGTCTAAGCAATTGTCCCCCGTTATCAAAACGTTCAAGGAAAAGGCTGCGGAAAGCGCAGAATAAGGCCAGGAGGTCATCTGTCTTAGTATCTAAATCAGTTGTTAAAAAATATTTACCCCAGGTTGGTGTCGTGGCAGATGAAGATGCCACTATAGTTTTGCCGGTTCAAATAAAGGATAACGATCAGGGATTTGCAAATGGTAATAATAATAATGTTCTTATACCTGATGGTATAATAAAATTGGATTTGGTAGTTTCCAATGATGAAGGGGTGACTAGGATGAACAATAAACCACAGGGGCTTGGATTTTTGCCTAATGATCAGGGATTAGCAAATGGTAGTAATAATGATGTTCTTAAACACAATGGTAAAATAAAATCGGATCTGGTAATTATTATTGATGAAGGGGTGTCTAGGTTGGACAATAAACCACAGGGGCTAGGATTTTTGCCTAAAGATACTCTGAAGCGGTTAAGTAATGTAGATATGTTAGAATCTGTTAATACTCAGAGTCTATCTCTATTACAAATATCTTCTAAATCTGCTTTACCAAAAGATAGTAATTTTGGCATATTGAACTCTCCGTGTGGTAGACAGGATTATAGCTGTAGAAATGGGGACGCCAAACTAGGAATGCATTCCCTGTATGAATCCTGAAAATTCTTTCTACTATACCTGATTTAGCATTTATTAAATCCACTGATTTGGAGTCAGTTAAGTTTAAACAGGTACAGCCCAACTCTTTTCGAGAGTCTACTATTACAACTTGGTCCTCTAACGATATTGATACTAAAATGTTAGGATCAAGTTTGTATTTTATGGAATATGGAATTAAGGTTGAGATCTAGGCTAGTGTACAATATCCTCCGATCTTGAAAGTACTGGCCCCTAAGGTGGATAAAGGTTGCAAACCAGTAGAAAGTAACAAGCTTAATCCTGTACTTAAAGGACCAGCAGGCCCATCAAACAATCAATCTTGCAGTTCTGGGCTGTTGATCACCAATTCCCAAACAGAGGGTAGTCTCTGCGAGTGGCTACCAAAAAATAATGTGAGAATGGAGGACTGGTCTTGGCTGCCTGCATCATTGGCAAAGGTTTCCCGTGGAGACAGTAATTGAATAAGCAGAGCAATGGATGTTAATGTAAATGATATAAGTCTATGCTCCTGGAATGTCCACGGATGGCTCCATTTATTGTCAGACCCAGATACAATATTATTTTTAAATTCATTTGCAATTCTATTATTCCAAGAAACATGGTGTGAACAGATTAATTTGGCCGTGCTAAATGTGGATTGGCATGTTACATTGCGGCCGAGTTAAACTTAGTTGTGGATATGGTAGATTTGAATCTGGGTTTGCTACAATGTCTTGTGGTAAATACCACTGATCTGAGTATAATTATTCTTAACGTGTATCTGAGTGCCAGTAAAAACAAGTCTGCACAGTTGTATATCTTGCGGGATGTGCTGACCACATTAATAGTTCAACATCCAGATGCTGGTTTAAAAGTATCAGGTGATTTTAATTTGCAATTAAGCCAGTTCTCATATTTTAACTGTAAGTCTGAAGGTCTGGCAAAAGAATGCTGTGACATTATGTCTGAGGTTGGAGTCAGCCAGTTAAAAGTAAAGTCTAGCTTTACTCCAACGTTTAAGAATTCTAAACATGGTTCAATCATTGATTACACATTTGTATGAGACATCCTGAGATCAAATATGTCTGACTATAAGGTAATCAGCCGGCCAGAAAGGGATCACAGCCCCCAGGTTGTAAAATGTAATCTTCTTGTGAAGTATCACTCTAAAACGAATGATCTTCCCAATATGGCACATTCTGCATATAACCTGAAGAGGCTGGTTTGGCATTTAGCCAAAGAGGAGGAAATTATGCAAACCGCTTAGGTATTACTAAAGGAATGTGACTTGGGAGCCCAGTGCGATATGAATATGATTAATAAATGGAACTTTATCACAAGGTCCCTTGTGGGGAAATTTGTAGCCAGTAAGACTAGGAAAATTAATACCCATGTAAATACTCAAAAAATATTGTTTCCCGCCAAAATACTAAAGTTAAAAAAATTATTTAACATAGCTGTTCGGGTGGCATATGCACATAGATTTTGCCAGTCCTATTCTGTGTATAAAGACAATTCGAAGGAACTTATGAAGACCTATAACCAAGAAGTCTGGAAAGCTAAACTTAAACACAAAACTGGGTTATGGAATAGTTTATTATCCGCCTCAAAGCAAAACAATGCAAAAACAATTTGAGAGGTTATTAATAAGCTGGAAAGGGGAGGCTGTAGGGCTTTTACTGTAATTAAATCAGAATCCAGTTTGGTAACGTTTATAGCTAATTTGCATGGTTCGCCGGGCCAGAGGGAAAACCCAAGTGATACATTAGATGGATGTGTGGGGAATAATATATTAGTAACCAATGTGGGGAATGGTGAGTGCCTGGATTTGAATTCCATTGACCATTTTATCGATCCCATTTTTTATCCAAATCTTGACCTGGAAATCGTGAGTTGTGATCAAGTATTGACCCTGCTAACAGGCTTTGAGCAAATGGTGCCCCCAGACCCGATGGGTTACCTAATGCCCCGTTTCGTGCTAATGGTGACATGTGGGCTGGCATTTTGCATCGTCTATTCAGGGAAGTGTTGACTCTGGGAATGGTCCCAGAATCTTGACAAGGCAGCATACTGCAACCCATTTATAAGAGCGGCCCGGTGGCCAACCCTGCTAACTATCGATTAATATCCCTTACTGATGTCGATGCAAAGGTGTTCGCTCCTACTCTCTTGATAGAATTGGAAGATTGGGCTAAGCAGGAGGGCATTATTCCATTTAATCAAACTGGTTTCCGGAAAGGACAATCCACTATTAAAAATCTGCTGGCTTTAACCTTACTTGCAGAGAGGGCTGTCTTAAATAAACAAAATGTATACATTGCTTTTATTGATCTTAAGTCAGCCTTCAACTCTGTGCCACGAAACCTGTTATGGAAAATATTGGTGGATCGGGGCATTTCAAGGAAACTATTGAAGGCTATCATTCTTTTGTATAACGATACTTGGGTTCAAGTTAAGTTGGGTGATGGCAATTCCTTATCAAGGAAAATAAGAATATGTAACGGCCTAAAGCAGAGTTGTGTCCTTGCCCCCTGTCCATTTAATTTATTCTTATCAGATCTTTCCCAACATTTGGATGTTGTTCATGGGCATGTTCCTAGGATGGGCGGGGAGAAAATTAGTTTCCTCTTGTATGCTGATGACTCCTATTGGCCTACAAAGACTTATTACTGCCTTTGATGACCACACCCAACAGAATGGCCTTGAAATGAAAGTAAAAAAAACAAAGTGATGACAATTGGTGTAGCAAAACAGAAGTTGAATTCCTGGAAGGCCAGAGCAGGTATAATTGACACTGCTAAGAAGTATAGATAGCTAGGGGTGGTGTTTGACAATAGTGTGTCTTTTAAATTTCATCTTAAGGATCTAAGGGCCAAGGCTGAGACCTTGATCCACACTTTTAAATGTGTCTTAAAAAGTCACCGAACTGCCAATCATATGATTTTATTCTTAAAGTAATTGAAGCCAAATTACAACCAACCCTCATATATGGTTCTCCCATTATTAGAGGGAAAGATTTGAAGATGCTTGACCTATTGGTTGTCAAGGTCTTCAAAGCAACTTTTGGGATTGCCAAATCAGTGTGTCAAGCAGGAATAGGAATGGAGTTTGGTCTCCAGAGACAGAGCCTGGTATCAAAAGGAGCTGTTTTTAAATGCATGGTCGCATTGTCAACATCAGCACCAGCATGATTTTGGAACATTTGTTGGCAAGAAATAGACAAGTCTGTCTATGCGGCTAAATGGAGATCTTATATTTTAACTTCCCTAAGACATATCGGCCTGCAAATTGCGCAGCAAGATCTGAACATGCCAAATTACAAGTTCATTTTAAAAAAGCTTATTAAAACTGAATCGATAAAATTTAATTAGCAGAGAAACATTATGCATGGTGTTTGATTAATTCATACCAATCCTTGCGTATTCAGCCGTATTTGAATGTTTTTTTTCTCAGCGAAGTTTAAAAATATGTTTTTAAGGTTACGTATGAGATTAAACCCAACAAAGGAGGGCACGCAATCGTGGATCAACGAGTGGCCGGACTCTAGCTGCAGACTTTGTGGTTGGCCACAGGAAACACTAGTCCATATTGTGTGTGTGCCCCAAGTTGATTAAGCTTCGACCTACAGTTTTGAGACCACATTTCTTGAAGAGCGGGGTGAGATCTGCCCGTCGGGCCTTAATCACATCACAATCTGGCGAATCGATTCCATTATTGTGTCATTTGGTAAATTTTTTATTGGCAGTTGAAAAAATTTTGAACAATAAGGCAGATCTCCAGTATTTTTATGACTGTGCTGACTAATAGTATTATCTGGCTTATAATCTTTACCACTTAATAATAATGCTACAAGGGTGACAATTTGACATGTTAAAACAGACGTGCCACTACTGATGGTCGTTGTAATAATCGCATATTATGAAATATGAATTTTTATGATCAATTGTGTCCCCTATCTTAGACCCCAACGGCTCCATGTACATGCTACAAGTACATGTATGTTCCCTCCACTTCCAGCTATGAAGACGCAAATACATATGCGTCCAACGTTAACATGTCCTCTTTCAGATCCACCATGAATGGATCGAATATTCCGTTCTTAAGTATGCCTTGCCACCGTCTTTATATGGTGTACCTTTCACGTTTTTCAGCTCTGGCAAGTTAGGCCCTGAATTCTGCCATCGAGCCTTTTCCTGCTTTCTGCCTCTGAATGCTCCAGCCTGGACCTGTATCTGTATCCATGACCTTTGTCTTACTTCCTGCGCGGCTAACGGTGCCTGGCCCGGCCTGTTGCCTGCCAAGACTGTATTCAGCCTTCAAGTTATCTGCTCCGCTCCTCGAGAAATGCATTCCTGTCTAGTAGTTTAGGTAAACATCCTTCCAGCTACAGAAGCAAAGGGCCCGGCCTCACTGTCTCCGTGCAAGTAACTCATAGCTCCTGTTACCATGATAGGCCCATGCCCCCTCGCATCTCATGTAGACACGTAGATGCTTATACACGCACTAGTAGTTAGTATAGGATAGCCTCTGCCTGAGAGACCTTTCCTTCCAGATAATACAGTTCCTTAAACACAAGATATTAGATACGATTTGGGATTAGGTTGTTCTGACATCCCAGACTTCTGTCTCCTCATGTAGGGCTAAATGTCAAGTCCCCTTCACCCTCCAGTTACACGTCAAACACACGTCATGCTACTGTGCGCACATCTCTGCCATGTATTTCTGCTGACTTTGCTGGATTCTCTTATGGATCCACCCACCTGTGACATCCTCATAATGACGTTTCTAAGTACACGCCTATTGTAACTCCTTGATTCATTACGTATGTGTATTCTTATCTCTCTTCTCAACTGTCACGCCTTCTGCATATGTCTTCACTGTAATGCATTTACTATATATATGATGACCTGTCAATAAAGTATTGCCTCTATCCCTTCCCGAACCTTCGTGGTGACGGAATCCGATTGCCTGGTTCGAACCAATTCCTTTGTAAGGAATAAATCCCCTTTTAAAACCTCAAATACCACGGATTCTGCCTCTTATTTTTACTGAGTTATTCTTATTGAATTTTACCGCATAAATTAAGTCTAGGTAATTAAAATTTACCACAGTAATAATCGCATATTAGCACTTTACAGTACATTGCCACACTTTATCATTGCTTTGAAATGACGGTTTCTGCAATAATTGCACATTAGCACCTTGAAATGTAATTTGTGCATGAAATGTACATTAAAAACTTTTTTGTTTCAGGTAATTTTGCATCTTAGCATTAATGCTTTGAATTACAACATGTGTAAAGTTTTCCAGCTGAAATTAATGGTTATTCTTTAGAATATCTTTCCATTATGTATAAGGAAATAGTATTCTGTGCACGCCGTCACCTTTAAAATATAAAATGTGCAATATTATTCTGTGATTATTGATGTTATGTGATTTTATTTTATTTTATTGATAAGTTTTAAAATTGTATGTATAGGACAGTTTCTTATTTTATGTAATGGGAAGATGTTTTGCTCGTAATTAATTTTTAGTGATTAATCTAGTTTTTAAGATTGAGATGTGAAGTTGATGTGATTGCACTGATTTTAAGTAATCAAGCAATAAAGATTATTACACATTCCCTGCAGCTGCACTTCATGGTTGTCTGTAAGTAATGTGTGTGCTCCACTCAAAGCACAGGGTGCTCTGCAGGCAAATGTCTGTGTCTCATGAGAACAGCTCTTATCTGTCTGATACAAGTGTCCCCTACTATGTCCTATCCCCTCGAGCAACATGAGATTAAAATAACCCTTCCAAGCCCAAAGCCATATTATTCACAATGTGATACCTGTATGGAGTACAAGTGCGCACTCCACCAATCATCAGGTCATTCCTGGGGAAACCCACAGTCCCACAGGTCCTTATGGATCATAATGTGTCAGTGGATGCTAAATCGATAATAAATTCACTCCTTTGTTTTGTCCTTATAAGACCAGCACGCAAATTTCTTCCAGGGTTTAGGATGTAGACTATCACTTTTTCAGCAATACCACAGCCTATAGTTTCCTCTCGATCACCTTTTTACGTACCTCTCTAAAGTAACCTTTGCAAAGTGGCACACGTAGGCCTCATGATGATGAAATGTGTTAGTATGGGTAACTGTTACATACGAAGAAGACGGATAGCAGGTGTTCACATGGATTGTTGTAACTTTTTTATTAAGCTGCACGTCACAGAAACCCCAGCCACAGCCAGCAAAGAACTCTTACAGAATCCCCAGTCATGCCATAGCCCCTAAGCAACTATCTAAACCTTCCAGAACATGGCATCATTATACAAGTACAGAACACCATATCACCTCCCTCACCCAATATTTACCAAAGAAAACGAATTAATATTTAAAAGATAAATTGAACATTACTACTTGAGAAATGTACATAGTAAGAAAGAATGCAGGTTAAAACCTTTAAACACAGTCTTGTAGCCTAAGAGAAATCCTAATTTGTGGTCTTTCACCGGGATTATGCCTTGATTGCACATCATTTGGACATTAAGATACACTATCCACCGGATAATATTTTGCCACACTGGTCAGATTTGAAATCTTATTATTACTCTTTTTCACAGCATTATTAAACAAGTTGAAAACTTTTAAAGGTTGACTGAACTTGGAGAATCTTCCAGGGAAAGGAAGCCTTAGCAGCGAAAAAGCATGCCTTGACCATCATTAATAAATTAGAGAAACGTGAGCTCCAAACCTATCTAAGGGCTCGTTGACCTAATCCTTTAGTTAAGATTTGGCAGATATCCAACAAAGGACGGCACCCCTGAATAGGTACAACAAGGGTCAGCAAACAGTTGCAGACTTTTCAGTTTCTCTAGAGAATCAAAATTCGGAAAAGCGAGTCCTTAGCGATAAATAAGGAATCGCCAATCAGGATTCGTTTTTCGGGATGCATGTACAGATTGGGTAAAATTTAGCAATTCCTTCAAAATCGCTAAAACAAACCGAATACACGATAGCGATTCCTTAAAATAAAGAATAGCAAATTCCGAATTCGGTATTACCGATTTCGGTAATAGCGATTTTGGAAATAGCGAGTTCGCTAAAAACGGGTCACACTGGAAGCAGGCTGATGACATCACAACCAGGAAGTCATCCAGCCCATGCTTCATTCAGTGCCCTGAGGAGCTCAGAGGAGGAGGCAGAGCATAGAAGCTAAGCTGAGAGACTTCACCCTCACAACCCAGCCACACTACAGCTATCCAGGATGGACAAGAACCCATCAAATCCATCAGCCAAGCCCAGGAAGAGGAAGAGAAAGTTCTCTGATAGGGAACTGGAACATTTGATTGAGGGGGTGAGCAGCAAGCATGACAAGCTTTTTTGGAAAGCTGTCACTGAAGGTGCCCGAAGCCGAGAAACGCAAGATATGGCTGCGCATTAGGGAGAGGGTGAATGCTGTTGAAGTCACGCACCGCAGCATAGACGACCTGAAGAAGAGGTGGAATCACCCAAATGGACACTTCCGGCGCAGCAACCATAGAACAAGGTAAGATGCATGCCTGCGCTGATACGCTGCGTATTGTATACCCATGCCCATCCCCCCAGGCTAATCACAGTGTGCAGGGAGAAGTGTATAACACATATACCCTCACATAAGTATTGCATCATGGGAGTTGTAGTCATGTTAGCCAAGTGTGCATGTATGATCACCAATGCACAAGAAATTAGACCAGCAGTACAGGTTCAACAGTGTGTCTAAATATGTAATTTATTATGTTAAAAGTATGCAAAATGATAAACAGATATAGTTACAAAACAAAATAACAATGCACTGTTTCACACACAGATGCATCTCCGGTGGACTCTGATGACAGCGATCGCCTCATCATTTCCGAGACACCGGCAGAGACCGATGGAGAGACTCCGCAGAAACGTCAATCCACACCAGCACCATCACCACCACCACCGACATCACCACCACCACCGAAACACCACCACCGACAACACCACCAAGACGCAGGGCACATGTCCCCTCCCTGCAGGTAATGGATACAGAGCCGAGCCCAGCACCCACAAGTGTTCCCAGTCAGACACATGTCACTCCGCCAGTTCCAACACCAGCACGTGGCCGA
This sequence comes from Triturus cristatus, assembly GCF_964204655.1. Lineage (NCBI taxonomy): Eukaryota > Metazoa > Chordata > Amphibia > Caudata > Salamandridae > Triturus > Triturus cristatus. The sequence continues at coordinate 232,921,150 of NC_140590.1, forward strand.
GTCAGACAGTGGTGCAGGTCCATGCGCAGTATTGCTGAGGTATCCGAACAGCCTACAAATGTCTATGGGGGTAGAGTCCCAGATGCTGCGTGTTCAGCGCCTGCAGGGGAGACATATGGGAACAATTAATCTCAACCTCTCAAAACTGGCTAAACACATGTGCTCGATGACAGACGCTGTGTGTCACCTGACCACAGTTGTAGCAGAGGGGAATCGTGACTTCAACAAGACCCTACAGGAGCTCACCTGTGCCGTCCTAGCAGGAAATCACAGTGAGCGCCGGAGGCATCGGCAGAACTTGTTTCGTTCTACTGCATCTACTAGGGCCATCACCAAGCTCTGCAACAGCACTGCTGTTTTGTCACGCCACTCCGTGTCACTGCAGGTAGACCTAGGTCATTACTGCAGGGATGTAGCGAAGGCCTTAGGCCAGGTGACCACTGCAGTTGAGCATCTACAGTCTGGCACATTTAGTGCCAGCAACTTGGGAGGGGAGGAGGGCAGTGAGGCGGCATTGAGCATGAGTAGCATGTCCGTGCTGGAGACCAGTAATAGGAGGCGCAGTTCGCGCAGCTCTACAGCCACAGACACACATCGTGGTGATGTAGAGGAGCCACATGACAGGAGGCTGGGGGTGTGTGGGAAGCGGCACTAGACATGCAGTTCCGCCTATTTGTCCATGGTGGTGTAACCATGGGCCACTTGCATATCGTGATTGTACTCCCGTGATGCCAACGGATATGTTTTTTTTCACAATGTGTAGAATCACCGTCATGTTTTCAAATTATGTATATTCACTTTGACAAGTGCTCATGTGAAGTAAACATTTGCACTCCACAATATATTGTGATGGCTCATTCTTACCTGGCTCAGAAGTGATGTTGTGTGATGTATGTCTGCCTCCTTTGACCTTTAGCTGTGTTTGAGTGTTTGATTGGTTCTGATGCTCCGTCCATCACCACCCCCTTTTGTACCGCTTTGTTCGCCATAAGTTGGCAGGGTATGCTCAGACGTGAGTCACTTGTTCACTTTGCCACTGGATTCAGGCAAGCCTGGCTGAAGACGGCTGAAATGCCAGAAACCGGTCCTAGGAAGCTTGTTTCCGCTCCAGGGAAGGCCTGGCTTGGCAGTTCGGGCTGGACTGTTCCCATGAGGCACAGGGTCAGACTGATTTGCATATGGCCATGCCTGAACTGGGTTGGCAGAGTGGGCTAAAGAACGGTGATGGATCGAACCCAGATCTGTTGACTGGGTGTGAGTGTTTGATTGGTTCTGATGCTCCGTCCATCACCACCCCCTTTTGTACCGCTTTAGCTGTGTTTGGCATGTGTGCCTGTCGGCATTGTGCGGGGGGTTGGTCATCCCGGAAGTAGTCATCTCCGTTCATCTCTATTCGTATCCCCCTTCTTGTCGCAATGTTGTGCAGCATGGCACACACTGCTATTATCCTGCAGCAGGTTTCAGGGTTATACTGCAATGCACCTCCTGTCTTATGTAAGATCCTGAATCGACTTTTAAGGATACCAAATGTTCGCTCAACCACATTTCTGGTACTGATATGTGCCACGTTATAGCGTTACTCCAGAGATGTTGCTGGGTTGAGGTAGGGAGTGAGGAGATATTCACGCAAGGCGTATGCGCTGTCACCTACAGGATGGGAAGCAAAGGGTTAGCGGCAGAAATACAATTACATATGTGATGAAGATGTAACAAATAGGTATATGTATGTACCAAGTAGGTGTCCCTCTCCAAATTCACCGTTGAGCAGACGCCTGTGGATGCCGCTGTGTCTGAATATGTAGGAATCGTGTGTGCTCCCGGGAAATTGCACCACAATGTCCGTAATGATGTGCTTGGCATTGCACATAACCTGCACATTTATCGAGTGATAGGACTTCCTGTTTCGGAATAGGTACTCGTTGGCTGAGGGGGGACAAATGGGGACATGCGTGCAGTCAATGCATCCTATGACATGGGGAAATTGTGCCACCTGGTAGAAGTCCTGTTTGGTCCGGTTCAACTGCTGTGGGGTAGTGCGGAAGGTGATGTGGGTGTGTATCATTGTCAGCATGGCATCAATGAATTTACGGAAGAAGCGTGAAAGTGCACTTTGTGATATGCCTACAGCAACCGCTACGACCCCCTGGAAACTTCCAGACCCCAGCAGGTGCAGGCTGCATAGGACCTGGACGTGGGCAGGAATGGCATTGGTCCTACGGGTCTGGTGCTGCAGTAGTGGTTCCAGGTCAGCAATTAGGCGCATAATCATGGCACGATTCAGTCGCTACTTGTCATAGATTTCGTCGTCATTTTGGCCCAGCAATGTGATGCGCACCCTGAATACCCTCTCCTGGATCCTCCTCCTGCGCTGTGCTGCTGCATTTATTCTCCTCCTCCTTGCAAGCACGTAGAGGGCAGCCATTTTGGATAAAATACGGGGTCTCCTGTGCCATTTTTGAAGGGTTTCTGATTGTTTCCACTTGTTTAAAAAAAAATTACTTTTTCTTTCTTTTTCCTTTCATCAACTTTACCTACTGGTTGAGATTCCCCTTATTCTGCTCATGCTAAATAGCGATTTTGGTGACTTTCGCTATTTGCGATTTTTGATGCATTCCATTGCGATTATTTATTTGCGACTCGCTATATCCGGAAGCAATTGAATATATCGCTATTTTGTGATTCTGTAATTTACCGCGTGGGTTTTGCGATTATTGGGATTGATGCATTGGAATATGTTGTTTTGCGCCCGGTAACGGCCTGTTTTACTGAATCGCTATTTTACCGAGGGGAATTTGGCTTGATGCATGTGTCACATAGTTTGTACCTGCCCTCGATTCCTCCAAGCATGGCAAATTCATTGTTTACAGAATATAGAGTGAGGACATGTTGTGAAGCCATCATTCTCTGTCTATCTGGAAGACCAATTTGTTTGACTGGCCAATTTACTAATTTTATTTTTCTAGCTGATAATATATTGAAATTGAGATTTATAATCTATATAAATTGGTGAGGAGTGTAGTAACAACACTTTAACAATTTTCATCAAAGTAATAATATATACTATGGCTCCATTCTGGGCAGTTATTTAATTATTCTAAGAACAGGTTTTATAATTATGTGTAGGCACTGAGATATGTTGCAGTACATTTGCACAATGGTACATAACAAGTACAGTTTGGCTAACTGTCTATTGTTACAATCCAATAACCATGTGGAATGTTTATTGTGATCAGTGGTCCACCTTGAGAAAGATGTGTTTAGGAGTAGCACTTTGCGGCAATACACAGTAAGGCTTTAAACTGGACAATATCTCAGCTAACTTGAGAGTAGGCTTTACAGAATACGTGTAATCATTGAGGCACTTTATTGTTTATTTGCACAGTGGTATATAATGTTTACAGTTTTATTGAATTGTTTTATGATGAAATATATATTATGGTTCTATCTAGCTCAGCTTTTCGGTATTTTGTGATACTGACCATTACTGGTCATGAGCAAGCACTAAAGCACTTCATTGTTGTTTTGCACAAAGGTACACAAAGTATACAGTTTTCGAAAAATTAATGGTGTTATTTAATCATTATATGTTAAACGTATTATGACCAATGAATTGCTGTGACAAAGGTGTGCATATTTGGTATTCATGTCCCAATATGGTATATAACTAAGGAAGCATTTTTGTGTTTAGTTGCATAATGAGTTGCGTTTATAGAATTTTTTATGGTTCTAGATAATTGACATATTTTCATTCCAAATAATTAATAAACTTGGTTCTACACATGGCATTACTGTTTAATTGTAAGGATTTTTATTAATCAAACAACAAAGAATTTTACGTACCTACTCTCCATCCCTGGTGAATTTATTTTCATCCAATCACCCACATACACCATTGTTTTCTTGACTGCTGTCCTCTTATCATAAAGATTCTTCCTTCTTACCATTTTCTCTTTTCTATTCTCTTTCCAGCCCTCCACCTTACCTGCTTCATTCTCAACCACTGCTTGTTTCTCATTCACCCATACTGGGATCACCTCACTATTGGGAATACTTCCTTTGAACAGGTGTAACACCCGTTGAAGAATTTAAGGTGAGACGGTATTCTTGCGCCTTCTTCTTGAGCTCACCTTTCCAATTCACCTCACTCACTATATCTTGTTGTATGCTCTCCTTCAACACCTTTATAAACCATTCCATGACACCATTACTTTCTGGGTGGAACAATGTTGCTTTTTTGTGTATTATGCCTCTAACTTTCAAGTACTCCTCAACCCTACGAGATGTGAACTGCACTCTGTAGAAGGGAGTCACTCCGTCAGGATGTTTCAAGTATGTTTATTCATATAAACACGAGAAGCCACACCACAGCCGGTTTTCTTCACATCCTAACCGCCCTCTCTAGAACCCTACCATATTTTAATCTAACATTCGACCCACAGTGTTTCACTTGCCCTTTAGCCCTTCCAGATCACAAGACACAGAACACAACACACCTTTCCCCTTTAGCAAATAATATATTGACTTAAAAGCAAGAATGTTATATATATATATATATATATATATATATATATATATATATATATATATATATATATATATATATATATATATATATATATATTTGTATATGATATAAAGAAAAAAAAAAAACAAGTATATGTGTATATATACATATATGTAACCCAAGATGATAAGTGAAATAGATAATAATTTGCATTGTCCACAAATAGCACACATGAAATAATATTAAAATGTTTTGAAAACCAACAATTGATCAGTGTAAATTAATATTCAACATATTCTGAAAACTTTGCGGAACAACGTTTGATTCTTGAATTTCTCCTTATTATTTCATCAACTCCCTTAGTATGCAATTCACTTCTAGGAGCATTTCCCTTTTAACTTGGCCTCACATCACCATCACCAATTTGAACATCCATGAACACATTGCTTTCATCCACCATTCTAGGAAACTGCTCCATATCCTTCATCCCAGCACACACAGGACTTCTGCAAGCAGAAACCCGACTCATATTCCAAATATTTCCTCCTTGGGCTTTTACAGCTTTGTCATACACTTGCACCAACTTAATGGGATCAAACTTCTTAGGTAACTATTTTACACTTACTACTGGCTTCCTGATTGGAACCCAGTCACTGAGACACACACTAACACCAGATGACATTCCTAATAACCTTCTTATTTATTCCTTGATGAAAAAATGTTATAATCAATGCCCACCTCTGACTCTCTACAACAATTTTTAAACCACCATGGAGCAAACTTGGATCCTGGTTTATGCAGCAGTTCAAATGGTTGACACCCAGTAACAGAATTTGGCCTAGTGCGATAAGACAACAAAGTTGCCTGCAAAGATTTCCTCAAAGGCAAATCACCCTTGCAAAATAACTGAATGGACTCCTTAACCACATGGCTAAACCTTGCATTCTGGCCTTTAGACTGAGGATAGTAGTTAGCAGTTTTTTATGTTTCACACCACACTTTGACAGATAGGCTTCAAAAACCTTATTGACAAATTGGGGTCCATAGTCTGAAACCACTTCTCCCGATAGTCCCTCTATGCATAAAACATCTTCCAAGAATTCAATGATATCTTCTGAAGTTACTTTCTCAATCATTTCAACTTCAGGGTATTCAGTGAAATAATCAATTAGGAGAGTAGCAAATGCTTCTTTCTTGGGAACTTTACAAAACAGACCTACATTGTCTACCCCCATCTTTCTCTATGGACCTGGATCAAATTCAACAGGAGATGGTAAAGTAAGACAGGGTTTTAATGTTTTGTCACTGTATGCACACAAACTGCATTCCCTCAACAACTCCTTCACCATGTCATCCATTCCTGGCCACCAATAGAATTTCCGAATTCTCCTTTTGGTAGCAGCCATACCTATATATCCTTCATGTCCCATCTGAAAAAAATCTTCTTTAATCCCAATGGTGGGACAGTTTGATCACCACAAAACAAACAAAACCCATCATACATTAATTCATTGTTTACCTTAAAAAATACGGCTTTTTCCGCATTCAACTTTCGTTCTACTGGCCAATTTTTTTCATGTATTCACATACCAAGGTAATTTCAAAATCTTTTCTTAGTTGATCCTCCCAGACCTCCTATGAAAACATTTCAACTTCATCGCTCGAGTGATCTCAACCATTGATGGCCTCCATAGTATACACTACTTCACAATCACCTTCTATGCCATTGTGATCTAAATTTGCATTTAATAGGAATCATGACAGAAAATCAGTATGAATAGTCAACCCTCCCAGCGCATACTCAATTCTAAATTGATAAGATTGTAATTGTCCAGCGAATGGTGCCAGTCTAGCTATCAAACTCCTGCCCCCCTGAAAAAAACACAAACTAGTGGTTTGTGATTAGTTTTTAACACAAGCCATGTTCCCCTCAGAAACTGACTGAAATGGTCTTCTGCCCAGATGCATACTAATAGCACTGTTTCTATTAGAGAGTAGTTCCTTTTGGTCTCCTTTAGTGCTCGAGAAGCATATGACACCACATACTCCTCAGACTTCACTTTGTGCAGCAGCGTGACCCCCACTCCAAATTTACTGGTATCCACAGCAATAATACACTCCCTTCCAAACAAAAATGATTTAAGAAAAGGAGCGTTGACCAGCTCTTTTTTGAGATCCACAAAGACATTATCTTGCACCATGCCCCACAAAAACTCAGTGTTTTTTCTTAATAATTTACATAGACATTCAACTTCTGCAGCATAGTTAACAATAAATCTAGAGTAACATTCTGTAAGACCCAAACATGATAGTAATTGTTCCCCTGTCTTTGGAACTGGAGCATCCTCCACAGCTTTAACATGATCTTACTTGGTTTAATACCATTTTTAGAAATACAGTAGCCAAGGTATTCAACCTCATCACATTTTTACCTGCATTTGGATTCCTTTATGGTCAGGCCTTTTTGACGTAACCATTGAAGAACACTTCTTAGCATCAATAAATGTTCTACCTCAATTCTATCATACACCAAAATGCCACCTTGGAATATAATTTCTCCTTAGGTACCTATCAATGTTTTCTTCATTAACCACTGAAATACAGATGCTTCAAAACCAAAGGGCATGCTACAGAACTGAAACATTTCTTACGGTGTGACAAATGCAGTAAAATGATGTGACTCTTCTTGTACCTCTATCTGATGGTAAGCACTGGACAGGCCTAATGTGGAAAAAACAGTTGCTCCAGCCAGCGAAGACACCAGTTCATGAAAACTTGGTAGTGGATGTCTGTCAATTCATACCTTTTGGTTGAGGCTCCTAAGGTCCACACATAGTCTAAGATCCCCCGAATGCTTCAAGGTAAAGACCACTGGAGACAAGCATGGTGAAGATTCTATCGGTTGAATTACTTCTTTACTGCACAAATCCTGTAACATTTCTTTTAACTTTACGCTGTATATAATAGGAACATTACAAACCTTGCGCCTGACTGGCATTGCATTATTCATTAGAAGATTTTGTGCTTAAACCCAACAAACTCCCCAACTTATCACAAAAAAACGCAGGGAATTCAGACTTTAAGTCATTCACACCTAGGTTATCATATACTACTACCACCACCTAAAGAGGTGGAACCACATTTGGATCTAATTTCATATTCAATTCTTGCTCATGAGGAAATAGGATCACCTTTGGCGGCCACATAGATTTTCCCTCTACTTCCTTTCCTTAAAATATATGTTGGCTCAGAAATAACAAAGCAAATCAATCCTGTGACCAGTATAGCCACCAGGATGTACATCCATCTCCAACAATTTCTAATTTTTCTGATTCGACTCCAATAGAACCTTGCTGATGATGCTATACTATGCACAAGAATCCACCATGACCGCCACACTTTTCCAATTTATGTTCTAAACACACAATATGGAATTGGGACTAATTTCTTCCTCGTCATCCTCATTCACTGCACAATTGATGCTTTTTACAGGTTTGCTTTTACACACCCTTCTTACTACAGTGGCTGCAAGATTTGTCAATTGTAGGTCAGCCTTTAAAATTTCCAAGGCAAAAACTGCTGCCACACCTGTAACAATTTGTAGATTTTCTTTGTTGGTTGGCAGCATTTTTTTCCTTGTCACCTTTAAAAGCATTAACAGTTGTACTGCACTCTGCTTTCTGCCCGTCCCCACTACCGTTGCCATTGCCTCCTCTAATTTCTTGCACAAACTTTTCAGATTGCTCAATGCTATTAGCAATGTTTTTAGTGGCATTCAATGTCATGTTTAATCCCACCCAGAGCCTTTCTTGCATCTTCTTACTTTTAGATTTCATTGTGACCTTATCCCTTAAAACCTGGTCATACATTATAGTCTCAAACTCACATGATGCTGCTAAAGCTCTAAGGGCTGATATATACTCCTAAATACTCTGTTCTTCTTTTTGTGCTCTCTCGTAAAGCTTAAACCTTTCCATTAAGATATTCATTTTTTTCCATATCTATTTGACAATTGTTTCACAGCATAGTCAAACACATCCAAATCACCTGGGTTTTCTAAAGGAGGTAATGTTTTGAATTCTTTGAGACCCATCCTACCTAAAGGACGTTTTAATTAATCTAATTTCTTTTGAGGAGTACATTTTTTCTCTTCCATAACATCCACATAAGCCAAAAACATTGGAAACCATAATCTCACACCAACGGCATGTCTCCCTTTCACGGTAAAAATGAAGAAATGTGGAGCTATACTAGACATCATAGACAGGAGTAAGAATGAGCCCTGAAACTAAGGTAATATTCTGACTGTTTAATAATAGAATAGTACCTTCTCAACCAGCGTATAACAAAAATATCATGCTAAATTTTGTAATCAGTTTAGTTATATTAATAATTGATGAGTGCATCACCGCAGTTATACTCTGAGTTAATGTTAAAATGTGTGCAGCTGTTTGGAAACAAGGTGTGTGTATCAGTGTAGATATGCTTCAATGTGAAATAAATGGTATGATGAGCATATCACCGTAATCACTGCAGTTATACTCTGAGGTAATGCTAAAAAGGGTTTTGCAGCTGTTCAGAAATTCAAGGTGAGTGTATCACCCTGGGTACACTTTAGTGTTGATGTTAAAATTATAATCTGGTGAGCATATCACCACTGATGTGCCCAAAAATGCAGTTTTTCCAAAATGCAAGAGTAAATGTAATAAAAATGAGTGTACTATGCTGTTATTATTAATAAATGGTGAGCATGTCACCATAGATATGCTCTAAAATACTGAACTTTGACCGTGCAATAGTTTGCAAAATGTATGCTAACAATGCCAATAGCTCAAATTTGCGTGAATGCGAGACCGATTGCATTGTAAATGCTTGTTTAATGCAGAGATCTAATGGGCAGGACAGGACCATTTGTTTATAGAAAGAGAGCTGAGAGGAGGGGAGCTAAACTACTCTGTGATAGAGAAAAAGGAGCTGGGACTGGAGTCTTCTTGGTAGTGAGAAAGTTGAGGACATTTTTGGGGGGGCACAAGTTTGAAATTAAGACTGATCAAAACCCCTCATGGAGATATTCTGGGAAAAAGGGGTAGATTTTACCTCCCACAAAATTCACAAGTGGGTAGTTGCCCTCCAGGAATTTACATTTGACATATTGCATGTGCCTGTTGCTAAAAATGTATTGACAGACTGCTTTCCACGAATGGGTGACACTAAGGATGAAGTTCCTCTGGAGAGCAATTTATTTTTAGGTGAGGAGTGTGAAGAGCAAGTGAATGTTTGTCTGATTACAGATGCAATAATACTGGAATAAGAATGAAGAAAATATTGAAATGATGACATGGAGTTGCTTAAAGTAATTAGGATGGTTTCTGATGGCTGGCGTGGTAAAAAATGAGTGTGAGGAAGATCTCAGAGGATTTTGGCAGTTAAAAGATGATTTGTTTGTTGTAGATAGGTTGTTGATGAGAGGAATAATTTGGTTAATCCGACAAATTTGAGGGAGAAATCGGTGTATAATGCACATGCCAGACACATGGGCATTTCCAAATCTAAAGAGAGGGTCAGATAAGGTTATTGGTGGTTGACGATGGACTTGATAATCGAGAGGGAGGTAAGGAATTGCATACAGTGCATGCACAGTGAGAGAGTGTTAAAGTGCAGGACATAACCCATGGTCTTGAGAGAACAATCCATGAGTTGATATTTCAATGGACATTCTTGATCCCTTAAAGATCAAAACATGTGATAGATATGTCCTGGTGTGAATTGACATGTTTTCACCTTGGCTGGATTCAAAATGGTGACTTTGGTGGAGTCAGGAGTTGTGATCGATTTTCTGGAACAGTTGTTTGAGAGGGAGTGTTTTCCTTCCACGCTCCTCACAGATAATAGAGTGTGTTGTGTTCTCTGTCTTGGGATCCAGGAGGGCTAGAAGGCGGGCGGAATGCTGTGGGTGGAATGTTATATTAGAATATGGCAGGGTTCTAGAAAGGATGGTTAGGATGTGAAGAAAACCTCTGTAGAGGTTGTGTTGTGGCTGCTCCTATTTATACAAATAAACTTACTTGAACCATCCCGGTGGAGTGACTTTCTTCTACATATTGGCAACAACCAGGACATTTGGAGCAGCCACCATGCAGTGGATTGTATGTGCACAGCAGGCTCATCAGTGCGGGGCATCACCAGGTTTTGCTGTGCAGTGCAGTTTTGCGCATAACTGAGGAAAATGGCAGCATAATAGGGTGTAATGGCATGCTGGGGTGTTATTGAGGTGTATTAAATTATATGCCAGCTGCTTGAAAATTATTTTATTTACAGACTCGGATGTTGGCGCGATAGTACAGAGGTGGCTGTGATGTACACATTGATGCGCTAGACTGTGCATCCTCTCCTGCCAAACTGTGCACTGCAGATAGGCACGTAGACACACGACGGCCATCTTTGATTGGGTCCATAATGTTCAAATACTAAGAAGAAAGTGGTATTGGTACTGGTAGTATTGGTGGTGATGGTGGTATTGGGGATGGTGGTAATGGTGGTGGTATTGGTGGTGGTGGTGGTATTGTGGTGGTGGTAGTGATGGTGGTAGTGGTATTGGTGGTGGTGGTATTGGTGGTGGTGATATTGTGGTGGTGGTATTGGTTCTGGCGATATTGGTGGTGGTGATATTGGTGGTGGTGGTGGTGGGGGTATTGCTGGTGGTGGTGGTATTGGTGGTGGTATTGGTGGGGTGGTGGTGGTGGTATGGGTATTGGTGGTGGTATTGGTGGTGGTATTAGTGGTATTGGTGGTGGTGGTATTGGTATTGGTATTGGTGGTGGTCGCATTGGTGGTGGTGGTATTGGTGGTATTGGTATTGGCGGTGGTATTGGTATTGGTGGTGGTTGTATTGGATTGGTGGTATTGGATTGGTGCTGGTGGTATTGATGGTGGTGTTATTGGTGCTGGTGGTATTGGTTGTGTTGGTAGTATTGGTGGTGGTGGTAATGGTGGTGCTATCAGTGGTGGTGGTATTGGTGATGGTGGCATTAGTGGTGGTGGTATTATTGGTGGTGACGGTGGTGGTATTGGCAGTGGTATTGGTGGTGATAATAGTGGTATAGGGGGTGGAGGTATTGGTATTGGTGGTGGTTTTGGTGGTATTGGTGTTATTGGTGGTGGTATTGGTATTGGTAGTGGTATTGGCATTGGTATTGGTGGTGGTGGTATTAGTGGTAGTGGTATTGGGATTGTGGTAGTGGTATTGGATTGGTGGTGGGGGTATTTGTTGTTGTGGTGCTATTGGTGGTGGTGGTATTGGTGGGTGTGTTGGTATAGTTGGTGGTGGTGATATTGGTGATGGTGGTATTAGTAGTGGTGGTGGTATTGGTGGTATTAGTGGTGGTGGTGGTATTAGTGGTGGTGGTATTGGTGGTGATGGTATTGGGGTGGTGGCATTGGTGTTGGTGGTATTGGTGGTTGTGGTATTGGTGGTGGTATTTGCGCTGGTATTGGTATTGGATTGGTGGTGGTATTGGTGGTGGGTGTAGTATTGGTGATGGTGGTGGTATTGGTGGTGGTGGTGGTATTGGTGGTGGTATTGGCGGTGGTATTTGTAGTGGTGGTATTGGTGGTGGAGGTGGTATTGGAGGTGGAGGTGGTATTGGTTGTGGTGCTATTGGTGGTGGTGGTATTGGTATTGGTACTGGTGGTTTTGGTATTGGTGGTTTTGGTGGTGGTATTGGTGGTGGTAGTGGTAGTGGTGGTGGTATTATTGGTGGTAGTGGTGGTGGTGGTGATATTGATGGAGATATTGGCGGTGGTGGTATTGGTGGTGGTGTTGGTGGTGATGATGGTATTGGTGGTGGTATTTGTGGTGGTGGTGGTATTGGTGGTGGTTTTGGTGGTGGTATTTGGGGGTATTGGCATTGGTGGTGGTGATATTGGTGTTGGTGGTATTGCTGCTAGTATTGGTGGTGGTGTTATTGGTGGTGGTGGTGGTAGTATTGGTGGTACTGGTATTGGTGGTGGTGGAATTGGTGGTGGCGGTATTGGTGGTACTGGTACTGGTGGTGGTGGAATTGGTGGTGGTATTGGTGGGGGTATAATTGGTGGTGGTGGAAAATTGGTGGTGGTGGTATTGTTGGTGGTATTGATGGTGGTTGTATTGGTGGTGGTGGTATTGGTGGTGGTGTTGGTGGTGGTATTGGTGGTGGTATTGGTGGTATTGGTTGTGGTGGTATTGGTGGTTGTAGTGGTGTTGATGGTTGTATTGGTGGTGGTGGCATTGGTGGTGTTGGTGGTGGTGGTATTGGTGATGGTGGTATTGGTGGTGGTATTGTTACTGGTGGTGGTATTGTTATTGGTGGTGGTATTGGTATTAGTACTGGTGGTGGTGGTATTGGTGGTGGTGGTATTGGTGGTGGTGGTGATATTGGTGGTGGTGGTGGTATTGGTAGTGGTGATATTGTTGGTGGTGGTATTGATGGTGGTAGTATTGATGGTGGTAGTCATGGTGGTATTGGTGGTGGTGCTATTGGGGTGGTGGTATTGGTGAAGCTATTGGTGGTGGTGGAATTGGTGGTGGTATTAGTGGTGGTATTGGTGGTGGTACTGGTGGTGGTGGTATTGTTATTGGTGGTGGTGGTATTAGTGATGGTGGTATTGGTGGTGGTATTTGTGGTGGTATTGGTGGTGATATTGGTGGTTTTGGTATTGGTGGTGGTGGTATTGGTGGTATAGGTGGTATGTGTGGTGGTGGCATTGGTATTGGCGGTGGTATTTGCAGTGGTGGTAGTATTGTTGGTAATAGTGGTGGTGGTATTGGTTGAGGTGGTGGTATTGATGGTGGTGGTATTGGAGGTGGCATTGGTGGTGGTGTTGTTAATAAAGCAGGCTTTTGAAAACAACCCCACAGGTGGCTTTAGTACAGATGGCATGATGTATCACAGATGTGCTGTTGTCAGCTTCATCCCATTAGCCATTAGCACAGGATTATGTGCTACCTGGAATTCACATGACTTAATTTGGTAATCATTTCTAAATCCATTTTACTGGGGGGGGGGGGGGTTTGAAACAGTCACAAGATAATGCCGAATTAAAGTGATTGAAAGCGGGTGCCCGTGTTACAGTGGTGGCCGTGTTGCTTAAAAAACACAAGCAGTTTCAGGTGAAGTAGCGCATGTCCAGCCTGCAGTAAGAGAGACTCAATAAAGTAAATAGTCTTTACGGACTAAGTAACTGGTCCCGTGTAACAACCGAAGTAAAAGGGCCAGTCACCATGGGAGGGTACAAATGAAGACAAGGCCGTACTAAGCAGGGACTAACAAGCCTTTTACCGAATCCGAAGGCAGCATTTATGAAAGTCAATGACATGAGCCAATTAAAAATATGGGAGGAGAGTGGGTGCAGCTTCTCTCCCATACGCTACTGCAGCAGTCTTACAGAGTGAGTAGTGCATGCGCGCTGCTGCTAGGCTCAACCTAAAAAGCATCTAATCCTGTTGAGCTGGCATCGGTCATCAAATAAGTTTCATCCTTGAGCTCAAAACTTTCTATATTTGAAGCCTTACCTAAGAAAGGATTTCCCTCTTTCAAATTCCTTCTCGCACACGTGGCGCCAGATAAACTCTCTGCCTTTCATCAGCCTCATACATTCTGTTCTTTCTGCAAACTGTGGCACAACCTTATTATAAAACTCAGCCATGCCATGAAATTTCACCAGCTCCTCCCTATTTGTTGGCAAATTCGGATTCTTGATAGCTTCCACCAAACCAGATTTATTTCTGATATCATAAGCAGTAAACAAGTGACCCAAGTATTCAATTTAAGTTACATTGCCTTACATTTTTCTGACTTCAACGCCAGTCCACTGTCTCTCAATCTTGTCAGTACCTCCCTTAGTCTAATATTGTGTTCATTTAGTTGAGCCCCAGACAGCAATACATTGTCCAGGTAAACCTTGACACCTTCAATCCCCTTAAGTATCTTCTCCGTCCCCTTCTGTAACACTGAGGCAGCTGAAATCAGTACAAAGGGCATCCTCAAACATTTGAAGGCGCCAAAGGGCATGAAAAAAGTCTTTAATTCTCAGGATGGGGATGCAACTTTATCTGATGGTAGGCTGATGTAAGGTAAAATGAGGAGAAGTGTTTGCCACAATTTAATGAACACAGCATTTCATTGATGTTAGGCAGTGGATAGTAATCCACTACCACTGCTTTGTTAAGATCCCTATGGTCTACACAAAGCCAAGCATCGCGATTGGCCTTCCTGGCCATCACTACTTGAGACAACCACTCCGTAGCCTCCACCTTCAGTATCATACCATTTTCAGTTAGTTTGTCTAATTCCTTTCTCATACTGCTCTTTACTATCGAAAGAACATTCCTTACTTTAGCCCCCTGGGTTGTGTGTTGGATTTGAGTCTTATCAAATGCAGGTATTCTTTAAGACACCCCAACCTATTTGTGAATACTTCAGAGAATTCCTTCATCAATTCACAACAACCCTCTGAAATCCTTTTGGCAGACGGCATTAACTTAATCCAAACTTTAGGATTTTCATTGGGATCTAGATACACATACAAATCCTTTTGGTGAAACCAGCTTATGAGTGAATACCTTTTTATGGAGACATACATCTTTCCTGGTATGATCATGTCTTTAAATTTAATTGAGCCCCAAAAATATCCAAGTAACTCAATAGGTTCTCCACCGTACCCCTTAGGTTTTTTGTCAGGCCTTCATAATTTCACTTTCTCTTTTAAATGCTGCTCATAAAAGACTCCTGGTATGAGTATCACTTTGGCACCAGAGTCAAACAGAATTTTAACAGGTTCTTCATTGATCTGAACAACCTCCAAAGGGCCCTCTGAGGAATGTTCCTTCACCTGAAGAATGGTGATCTTATCGACAATGTCCTCATCATTACACTAAATTTCTTATCATTTCTTTGCATCTCTTGAATGTGGCAAAGTGGCACTTGCGTCCACAGTTTTTGCAAATAACCTTCCACCCTGGACAATCATTGTTATGCCATATGACCCAAGTTAACACAATAGTTTAAAGTTTCAATTTGGCTTTATTTCGATATGATGAATATCTTGAAAAGCAGTACATAGACTAATAAGCAATAAAACAATAAAAGGAGCCAATACATAGGAAAATAAACATACATTTCATACTACAAGTGGAACCAATAAATTAGATAAGAGCAGTTAAAAATACAGATTAAACAAGATACAAAAGCCTAGTTGATCTAATCCGCCAAGCCCATCCTAGGAACTTTGCTAAGCCACAAGCAAAGAGGGGCCGTGGGTCGTTTTTCAATATACGTAAGGCCTCCTTGTAATGTCTTATTCCAAGTTCTCTACAGAGTGACTTTAACCATCTACTGCGGGGGTCTGCATAAGCCGGGCATTCGAACAACAAATGGGGAACTGACTCTGTCCTATTTTCACAGAATGGGCAAGAAGAAATTGTTTGGGCCGGAACCTTCCACCTAGAGGTCAGTTCCCCAACGGGAAGTAGACCTACCCTGAATTGGAAGTAAAGAGCCCTGTCCCTGCGGTTTGTAATGACATAAGTATGGTTCGCAAAAAGACACGTCCTTTACCAAAAGGAAATCCAAGGTGGTCCTGCAACACAATAGAAGCATTTGCCTTGAAAAGACTTTCTAGTGTTGGTCACTATGGAATTTGTTCTCAACTCCCAGACTCTACACATGACCCTGAACAAGCAGCCAAGAGCTTTGCCCAGTGGATCACAGAATGCGCCAATGCCATCACCCCCACCAAGACAGCCAAGGTTAACGAACAAAGCAAAAGAGCAAGTTGTTTCACCAAGAAACTGCAATCCACCAAATGCAACTGCTGACAACTTGAAAGGAAGAGGTGCATTCGCAAAAAAACAGAAGACCACACCTTCAGGTCGACGCTCAACCAGTACCACTGCCTTCTGAAAGAAACTAAGAAGAACGCCCTACTGATCGCATCAAAACCAGTATAAATCACAGCAGAGAGCTCTCAGCCATCATGAAGGAGTTCCACAAATCCCACAGCCACAGAGAATGGCATAGCTCCCTTCCAGGAACTGTGCAACAACCTTGCGGACTTCTTCCACAACAAGATCTCGGCCATCTACGAAAACTTTGAACACTATCCCTCCATTGCAGACAGCATCAACCAGCTCACACCCATGAATACAAATCCCAAACACCTTCTCACCCACTGGGAACTCCTCACCACACAAGACACTATCTCCATCACAAACTCTGTGCACTTGGGAGCACCCATGGACCCAAGCCCCCACCATATCTACAATCTCAGAAGCAAGACAACCGGTGATGACCTCAGGAAGGTCCTGAACACCCCAATCACCGCAGCCTCCTTCCTTGAGGACTGGAAACATGCTGAAGTGAGACCCCTCCTGAAATAACAATCCACTGATCCAACCGAATTGAAGAACTACCAGCCCCTCTCTCTGCTCCCCTCCCAAGCAAAAGTAATTGAGAAACCATTCAATCAGCAACACACCCAACTCCTGTTTAAGACCGCAGCCTCCTGGAACCCTCCCAATCCACTTTTCGAGCTAACCACAGTACTGAGACAGCCCTGATGGCAGCCTCAGACAACATAAGAGCCCTCCTGGGACTCAGGGAAACAGCAGCCCTCATCCTCCTCGAACTGTCTGCTATGTTTGACCCTGTCTCCCACCACATCCTGATCAACAGGATTCAAGGAAATACCCTCAAATGAAGCACCTCATACCTCACTGGCAGAACCCAAAGGATCCATCTCCCACTGTTCACCTCAGAGCCCAGGAAGATCATCTGCAGAGTCCCCATGGATCGCTTCTCACTGCAACCTTCTTCAACGCCTACATGATACCCTGACTGCCACAATCAGATTCCACGGACTTAACATCATCTCCTACCCTCATGACACACAGCTCATCCTCTAACTATTCAAAGAACTTTCCAGCACTAAAGCTAACTTCCACAGATGCACGATGAATGTCACGGACTGGATGAAGGGCAAGAGTCTCAAACTCAACACCAAAAATTGAAGTTCTCATCTTTAGGAACAACACCTTGCCATGGACTGGCATCTGGTGGCCAGTGCAGCTTGGCACATCCCTGCCCTAACAGACCATGCCCACAACCTAGGCATCATCCTGGCTAATAAGCTATCTATGGAGAAGCAAGTTAACACAGTGTCATCTGCCTGCTTCCACACCCTTTGCATGCTCCGCAAGATCTTCAGGTGGCTCCCGGCAAACACCAAAAGGACAGTCACGCAGGCCCTCATCAACAAGCAGACTGGACTACAGAAACACCCTCTACGTAGGAATCACTGCACACCTTTGAAGAGACTCCATATAATACACAACTCAGTGACCAGAGTCATAATCGACCTTCCCAGAAGGACCCACATCACACCACATCTCAAGAAACTATACTTGCTCACGATTTGGAAGAGATGCCAGTTCAAGATGCTGACTCATGCCTACAAGGTACTACACAATGAAGGACCAGAATATATCACAGAAAACCCACGATCCTTCGAGCCAACAGTGGTGGACGCTTCTTCTGACACCTGGAAACCAAGGCTTGGAATGATCTCCCCCTGCACTTCAGGACCGCACTATCACTCCAGCAATTCAGAAGAGAATTAAAAGACCTGAATGTTTGAATGATCAAACCTCCACTCAGCAGCAAGCAGCTCCTGCACTGCGAGACACTCATGGTTGATTTGCAGTGCTTTATACATGTTTGTTTGATTGATTGATGTGCATTTATCTCAAACTGATTTTACTCGCACCACCTTAACAATTGTGCCTTCATCTTTGTCAGTTAAAGACGTATCTTTGCGAATAATATCCACACAGGCTTTAGAATGCTGGAGTGTCTTGGCAATCGTGAGAACCTCTTGTAAGGAAGGCTTATCCATGTTTTCCCTGACCTTATTCAATGCACAACCCAACATGAATTGGCCTCTCAACCATTCCTCAGTAGAGGTGCCAAAACTACACGTGGAAGCTAATTTACGCACTTCAGTAAAGTATTGTTCGACAGAATCTCTTCAACGTTGCATTCTCTTGCCAAAGTGGTAATGTTCTAGCACAGTGCTGAATTTGGGAAGATAATGCAAGTCAAGATTGTATTTCATACTCATTCAAATTTTCTGAATCCCTTTCCGTTAGATCAGGAAGATGTTCAAATACCTCCTGACCTTCAGGACCTAGACAGTGCATCAATAGTGAAGCTTTTTGTTAAGCACTAAGTGAGGTACCACAGACCCTTGCTTAGTGACTAAAGACTATCCTCCATTTCTGCCAGTATACGGGATGATCCCCAGGTGTCGTAAGGAAAAATGGTGGTGCAGTAACACTTGCATGATGAGAAACCAATATAGCAATATAAGCGCTCAAGAAAGTTCACAGAAATTAGGTACTAGCACAAAATGCGACAACTGCAACGTGAGACCCCAGTATTCGATCTCAATACCAGAAATACAGTTACCTGGAATAGTTCCCATGAAATATGATCCCAAGGCAGCAGTTACACTGTAAGTTCTCTACTTTATGCAGTTTCAGCGTGAAGCCATGGCAGTCCTTCACTTTACTTTAATCACACTATACAAGTAGAATATAGACCACGACTAACTATCACTTAATCGCTGTGAGGAAGTTGGTTAAACTCTAACCAAAGCTTGTAGGTGTACATATCACCGTTGTCTAGTGTCTGCTGTAGTGTTGTGGTGTGCGTGTCACCATTAAATGGTGCACACTGCTGAAAAGCCTCCCAATGTATTAAAAAAAACAATTCATGCCTACAGCTTATTCCAGGACCAAGCACACCACTCTAAAATGGATGCTAGCCTTAACGTGCTTTTCACAAGCCAAAACAATGAAACCAAAGACTGTACAAGTGATACGCTTTCACCACATTGAGTGCAGCATCTATTCCTGTTGCAAGAAGATGCGTTGGGTCTAGTGTGGCGTCACTCAAACCTTCTTGTTGCTCAGGCCTTTCTCGGCGTTGCTCAGCAACAAGAAACGTTCCAATCGGAGGCACGCAGAGTTGAGTCTTCTGTTGCCAGGTGACACCAACCGACTCCACTTGACTCTTCTGTTGCCAGAAGTTGCCAGTATGCCAGCACGCTCCACACTCGCTCCTCTCTGCAATGTCATGTGGCGCGCTCTCAAGATTTTCTAACACTCGACCCACTACCCTACAATTGAAAGCGTGAGAGGCCTCCCAGGCGAAATCTGAACAAAATAATCCAAAAAAATTCTTGAAAGGTAGGCATACCTTCTTTTAGTCCAAATTTGCAGACAACCCTTGGTTGAGATGTGCGTCAATTATAGCGTTGCATATATCAGAGGGGTCTCGAATAGTGACTTTTCACCTTCAGAAAGTAGCTCAGCAAACAGCACGTCGCTCATCGCCAATGTTAAGTTCCAAGAAGAAGCTTAGCAGGTCTTCACATGAAATTTGGTATCTTCTTTTTTCAGTTACAAGCCTCAGAAATCCCAGCCACAGCCAACAGCCAACAGCCAACTCCTTCAGAATCCCCAGTCATGTCGTTAGATCTTAGCAACCATCTAAACCTTATAGAACATGACATCATTATACAAGAACCGAATATCACATTAACAACCTTGCCCACGGTGCACAAAGGTCATTCCTTTTTGTCATTTCATGCATTTCTCAACATGTTATCAGAACCAGAATCCATAAAACAATCATTGTCTGATCCAGGTCCCATGTTATGGAATTGCCTATGCTGTCCTCACCCGGCCAAAAGTCATGTGATGTCATTAGCGATTGCCATTAGCAATTATGTCATCATGCTAATTAGAGATTTGGCAACATGAGAAATTCTGTGACTTATTTACAAGGCCATTGCGCCGCCAGCGTTTCACTTTTTTTGATGAACCAGCGGCACAATTGGCTTGCCCATATTTTCAAGGCCACATAAAGGTGCCCTGCATGATTATATGTTCACATTAAAGGTAAAATAGAAAAAACTTTTTTCATTACCTGAAAGGGTAAAGAGGATACGGAGTTAGAGCAACTCCTCCTATATTTTAATCACTAATCACTTAAATTACTCTAACAAATCAACCGTGGTTGATATAGGTGCACTTCAGTGGGGAAAGATGTGAAGGATCTAGATGGGGTAAATTCGTACGTCTTCACCAAAAGGTGAGCAAGGAAAATCTTCCTTTTTGTTTATTTACCCTCACACACCCTAGTGGTGTCATGCTTCATCATCGGGTCACCCCGACGCCTACAAGTCGGGGTGGGCTCAACCACAGTGTTGGGAGCTCTTGATAGAAGTTGTTGACCTGGGGGGCTGAATAAGTTAAAATACCTCAAACAGATCCCCGGTATCCCTTTATTCTTGGGTCTGTCTGGGTAACTAAAAAATAAATATTGGGTCTTTTAAGGAATTTTATGGTCCTAAGACCCTAGTGCCAACATGTTTCAGTCCTATAATGGCCGTAAAGGTCCTGGACTTTCATCAGGGCTAAGTTGGGCCTCCCTAGGAGACAGGACAAACGGGAATTCCCTATCCTGTACGTGGTGCAAGGGCAGAGTAGCTGCTCCTTGTTTGGGTGATTGATTATTTACCAATCATATGTTATACTCCATCTGTAAAGAAAAAACAGACAACAAAGAAAGACACAAAAACAAAAACAACATACATTTGTATAGTAATGTCATAGTGTCTCTGCAAAACTGTGTCCCACATTGCGTGCTCTGGAAATAATTAAAGAACCACATGTGCCAAATTGTGTCTATGACATAGTGGTAATCAATTTCTTCCAAACTCGTGCCACTCACGTGCATATCTTCACATAATGCTATTACGTGACAGATGAATTGTGGGGTGGCAATTGTACTCAAAAACTGACCAAAATTCATGTCAGTACGTCTATATATTTACTAGTAACACACTCCATGCCTCACACTCAATCCACATTCATACCGTGTTTGTGAATGGAATAACGGTAATCTTAGTCATGTTCGTTTATCATTATCCCTCCTCATCATGATTTTGTGAGTAAAAGTTGAAACGAAATATTCCCTTACCCAATTCTTGAATGGTTTCTGTATGTCAGGGGACAGTAAAGCATCTAGGGGTAGCTCTATAGTCAAACCCTAAAATTATGACCCCAGGAGGTTAAGGGAAACGTAGGTAAATGTTGTAAGTGTTTTTTTCTAAAAACCGCGTATCTAGACCCTCGTATTCCCCATGAAGAGGAGAACAAGGTAAGACCGTTGGCAACAGAACTCAAAATGCCTATCTGTAACTTACTTCTTCAAGAGTCCTGCCCCGCGTGCACACCTACTTGGCCTCGGTTCCCGGCTTTCGCGTTGGTAATGCGAAGGAGCCGTGTTTTTGTACCTTTGTGTTGTCATGGGTATAGATTGAAAGGCGACACTCGGCGCGGTCAGAAGTACGTGATGACGTCTATGACGTACAAGGAATCATGGGAATGGTAGTTCCTTGTGATAATCGTGAGACACAACGGAAATCGTATATCATTTGACATATCGTCTTAGTTTCTTTTCGATTTGTAAACGGACACAAAATCAAGATAACGTGCAATACTTAAACGTTAAATGCAGTCTGTGTTGTCATAGGTACTGATTGTTTAAGCGACGCTCGGCGCAGTCAGAAGTACGTAATTACGTCTATGACGTTCAAGGAATCATGGGAATTTTAGTTCCTTTTCATAATCGTGAGACACTACAGAAAAAATATATCTTCTGTCATATCATCTTGATTTATTGTCTCATTGTGAACAGACATAACATCAAAATAACGCGAAATGCTTAAGCGTTAGATGTAATCTATGGTGTTGTGTAAGTAAGACATGTGAAACACAGTATGTTTTTCTGCTTCACCGATCGATGATAAGAATATGTTATGCGAACCTGATTGTTTAATTGATTTATACACGGGTCCCAAATTTAATTAAAAGAAGGTGTCGGTATAAAAGATAATTAAATCGGCTCACGCTGTGGGTAGACCTAAGTAGGTTTATTGAGCCGGGTAAAATAACATAACATACTCTGACAGTGATCGTGGGGACTGTAAATGCCCAATTTGTGAAAAACCTTTTGATGCATTATAGTCATTAATACATATGAACAGTTCTCAATACTCCCCTAGTAAAAGCTATTCGGGGGTCTTAATTTGAGTCTTGGTATACAATGAGAGAATTATTTTCGTATAGAAACTGATGCAAAGTTGTAGAATATACGATAATCATATTCATATTCCCCTCACGAAAGGCAGATATGCAAGCCATATAATAATGTGTTCAGGTACTGTTATTAAAAATTGAATTCACGCTCATACGGCCACCATATTAAGGACCCTAAGTAGGATATACAGATTTAGGGAGCATAGTAATATGCAGATATAGGGCCTAGATGTAATTTAATCCCTATCCTTCATTTATTAAGTTGGTTCCAGGGTATGCAGTCATTTAGGCCCCTTTCATGAGTTTTTAATCGATGGACCCAACGTTGTTCGCGTTCCAGGAGTTTGCGTTGGAGGTTATTCACATGTTTGATTTTTTCTATGATGGTCCACTTTATCTCTGTGTCCTTGTGTTTTTTATCATTATAGTGTGCAGTCAGTTTAGTTGCTGTTATTGCACGTCTTATTGTGCTCCTATGTTCACTGATGCGCACTTTTACTTTTCGACTTGTCATTCCGATATACATTAGGTCACATAGGCACTTGATCATATAGATCACTGCTTCAGAGTTACAATTGGTGTGTGTTCTCTGTTCCCATGGAGAATGTAAACCTAATTCTATCGTTTTGGTGTGTTCAGTAAATGGACATGCTACACATGAGCCACATGGGTAGTGTCCCGTAACCTGAGGTGTTCTCCAGAGAGTTGATTGGCTAGTAGTTTTTGGTGTATATGTGTCAGTATGTACCAGTATGTCTCTCAGACTTGTGTTCCTTTTAAATGAGAACATAGGTTTCTCAAAAGATATTGTATTAGAGGTCAAGATGGACCACTTTTTGTTTATTATCTTCTTTAGGTCGTTAGAAGATGTATTATATGTTGTAACACATATCAATTGGTCAGAATGTTTTTTTGCATGTGTCTCCAATAGAGCCTCTCGTGGTGTGTTTCGGGCTCTTTTGTTTGCTCTATCTACAATCTTATTCGGGTACATTTTTTGTTTGAGTTTGTTAGTGAGGATAGCTGCTTCCTTTTTGTATGTTTCTAGATCAGAGCAGTTTCTGCGAACCCTTAAGAACTGACCTACCGGTAGATTTTCCCTTAAGGAGCGTGGATGTGCGCTATCAAATCTGAGTAGGCTATTCTTATCTGTAGCTTTGGTAAACAGAGAGTTCTTAAGGGTACCTTCACTAGCTGTGAAGATTACGTCTAGAAAGGATATTCTTTCTTTGTTCATTGTCATTGTGAAATGGAGATGGGGATTCAAACTGTTGATCCATGTCTTAAATGTTTCAAGACCAGCCGTATCTCCTTCCCAGATCAAGAGGACGTCGTCAATGTATCTATACCAACATCGTATGTTGTTAGAGAATGGATTATGTGTCCATATATGTTGGTCTTCAAAATGTCCAACGTATAGACAGGCCAGGCTCGGGGCGAATGTACTGCCCATCGAAGTGCCGTGGGTTTGAAGATATATCTGGTTTTCAAACTTGAAGAAGTTTTCAGTGAGTGCCAAATGGATAAGGGTGGTGATCCATTCAATTGGTGCCACCCATGGCCATTCTTCTTTTTTGAGGATCTCTTCAATTACTCTAATACTCTCAGCCTGAGGAATGTTTGTATATAACGCCTCTACATCAAGGCTGACCAGGATGTTCTTATCTGGATTATATTGTATCCCATCCAGTCGATTGAAGAGATGTTTGGTATCCTGTACATAGGATTTGATCTTCGTCACGAGAGGTCGCAGGAACTAATCCGTGTATTTGGATAGAGGTTCAAGAATAGACCCTATCCCAGAGACAATTGGTCTTCCTGGCGGTGGTATTTTCCCTTTATGTATTTTCGGGATTGTGTAGAATAAGGGTATTCTTGGGTCCTCCTGATTCAAGAAGTCATGTTCCTTCTTTGTGATCCACTCCCTGTCTAGTGCATTTGCTGTCAACGTAGAGATGGTTGTTTTAATCCGTTGTGTGGGGTCTCTGTTGATCTTTTTATAGTACTTAGTATCTGCGAGTAAATTCATACATGCAGTCCTATAGGCACTAGTGCTTTGGATAACCGTCGCTCCACCTTTATCCGCCGGTTTTATGATCATGTCCGTCCTGGATTGAAGGGAGGTCAAGGCTTCTTGTTCTTTCTTGCTCAGGTTGTTGAATGTGTTTTTCCTGACTTGGAGTAGTTCTACCTCCTTCGTCACAGCTTCTTCAAAGGCAAGTACCTCCGGGGGCATCATGTTGGTTGGAGGATAAAAAGTGGATTTACACCTTAAATCCGTATGGGTTTCGTCCACTTGTGGGTCCTCTTTGTCCTTAAAGAATGTTTTCAAGCAGATCTTCCGGAAGAAGTCTCCCAATTCACATCGTAAACGGAATTTGTCCAAGTGTGATGTAGGTACAAACCCTAGGCCCTTTTCGAGTACTCTTTCCTCATCTGTAGTGAGGGTGATGTCCGTCAGATTTACCACTAGTCTCTCATGCTGCTCGTTCCTGGTTGTTGGTCCCTGGTGTTGCTCCGTGTGTTCATGGAGCTCCGATCCTCTTCCCATTGGACTCTTTTGTTCCCTCTTCTTCCACGTCTGCCTCTCCTGCCGCCCTGTCCTAAAAAACGTTGGTTGAAGTCGGGCTGGTAGTAGGAACCCATAGGGAATTGGGCAGGACCATGGAATGGGACTGGTCCAAATGGGGCGGGCCATGGGTACATCTGCTGGTGTCCATATCTTTGATTATAGTTGCCTCTCCGTGGTCTTCTGCCCCTGCCTCGTCTGCTCTTATTTGATCCATCACTAGACCAGTTGTCATAGTCAGAGTCCGATGATACCGTATGTTCACTATATACAGATCCTGAGTCCGAATTCTCTTGACCTTTATAGTCGTCTCGGATGTAAGGGTAAACCTTTTCGTGACTAAACTTTTTTAGGTCTTTTTGTAGTTTGTTGATTTTGCTTTGCATGAGATAGTCTTTATGTTCACTTATCTCTTTATTCACTTCCTCAAGTTTTTTCTTGTATAAGGATAGTTTTATCTCAGTCATCAGCGAATCCTCACTCATTTTGATCTTGATCAATAGGGCATCTGCTAAACGTTTGGCTGTATTAATGATTAAAATTAGCCAATCGCGTGAACATCTCCACGCGATTAGAGACCACTCCTTTTTAAACTGAGGGTCTTCAAGAAAGATCCTTGGTGCATTAGTGACAAGTAATCCCGTTGGTGCTATATTGCCTCTGAGGTACTCCGTCATGATGGCTCCATGTAACAAAATTTTCATTTGGTTACGCTTTAATTCTTTCAGCTCATCCCAATTCTGAGCCTGGGAAAGGTTCTGACTGATGTTCGTGTCCGGTAATAGTGAGGGTCCTGCTAAAATGGCAGATGCTATATCGTCTGAATAGCCAATACCCAATTGTTCTGCCATATTTATACAGATAGATGATCTGCTCTATCCTTTATGTATCGTTAAAAGGAGGGAGAGAGTTTTGTTATTATTTATTTGGAGCGTGAAATGAGTGTTAATGCAACTGAGGGAAATCAGTAAAATAGATAGTGAGTTGTATTACAGATAATTTCTGTTGATACACCCTACAGCTGTGCGCTGCGCTAATCATATGTTCATATTAAAGGTAAAATAGAAAAAACTTTTTTCATTACCTGAAAGGGTAAAGAGGATACGGAGTTAGAGCAACTCCTCCTATATTGTAATCACTAATCACTTAAATTACTCTAACAAATCAACCGTGGTTGATATAGGTGCACTTCAGTGGGGAAAGATGTGAAGGATCTAGATGGGGTAAATTCGTACGTCTTCACCAAAAGGTGAGCAAGGAAAATCTTCCTTTTTGTTTATTTACCCTCACACACCCTAGTGGTGTCATGCTTCATCATCGGGTCACCCCGACGCCTACAAGTCGGGGTGGGCTCAACCACAGTGTTGGGAGCTCTTGATAGAAGTTGTTGACCTGGGGGGCTGAATAAGTTAAAATACCTCAAACAGATCCCCGTTATCCCTTTATTCTTGGGTCTGTCTGGGTAACTAAAAAACAAATATTGGGTCTTTTAAGGAATTTAATGGTCCTAAGACCCTAGTGCCAACATGTTTCAGTCCTATAATGGCCGTACAGGTCCTGGACTTTCATCAGGGCTAAGTTGGGCCTCCCTAGGAGACAGGACAGGATTATTCATGGCCTTGTAAATTTTGGCCCCTTTTACACATTACTCCACGTGAAAGGGCATTCCATAGGTGTTGCTCTGGGTGTTACCATGCAACATCTATGGAACTGCATTTTGCAGCACGCTTAGAAAGAGTAAAATGCAATTAATGATGCGCAAAAACAATCATCCCCGCAGCACAGGCGCCCTTGCAAAATGATCCAAGGGTGCCTACACTGGCGCATGGCAGCCAATTGTGCGTCAGCAAAGAGGAAAGCACAGGGATGCGTCGTATTGTTGTTAATACGACACATCCTTGTGCTTTGAAAATGACGCAGCACGGCACAGCTAAATGGCTTGCTGCGCTGCACTGTGTCATTTTCTTGTATATGAGGCCCTCTATCTTTTCGGTCGCAGAATGTAAGCAACTATGTACCGAGCTTGATCAGCTTTGTTCTAATAGCCATTTTCAGTGAAAACCATGTTTTCAATAAAGGACAGAAGCATTTCACAGCACATTTTGTTGAGCAAGGCTTTTGTCTCAGTTGATTTGTGCTTCTTTAAATAGAGAACTCCTTCCTGCGCCCAGTGACAGCAGAAAGTGTTTGCCATTTCAGAAGTTATGTTAGACCTGTCAAAGGAAAAGAATGGTCTGGGAGGAAAAATAAATCAATCAATCGGATTGTCAAACTCCTAAAAAGGACAGTAGAAAACATTTAGTACATAGAATGCTAATTTTCTCTCATGCGTCTTTCAGTCCTAAAGCCACTAATTGGGAGAATCCTAAACTTCGTTTAGAGTTTTTGACGCCGAGTACCTGTGGCTAGGTGATCAGGCTGAATTCCTGCATCCATGGAATTACTCAGGAGTATCAGATAATGAGGAATAACATGCAGGTATCGGTGTTTCTCTGCAGGTTTTCAATTGGATGTTTTACCTGTTTTGAGTAGTTGAAGTGTCCAGGTGAAAAACTCATGGAAGCTACCAATACTAAAAATTATATTTTTTTGAAATTGGGAAAGCTTCTGCCTTTAGTGCACCTTGCCAAGGTGTGCTCATCAGTACTTATGTGGGTGTTATGCCAGCTGTGCCTTATGGTTTTATTCAGGCCTTGTTTGGATGCAGAGTGCATAAGCAAGGGAGGAAGCAAATTGGTTTCCCACTATATGATCAGAACAAAAGATCATGTTCTGTTTCAAGGGTTAATGCAGCAGGGCAGAGCAGTAGCACAGATTGATGGTAAACGACCAAAATATAGAATCGTAAATATAGACAGGACAGAATATCGACCCCAAAATATAGATAGGACAGATTATCGAATTACCAAAATATAGATAGGACTGAATATCGAAATTGGGGTATGAAATATCGATTTCCATAATACCGAAATTAAAATATAGATTTCCATAATATCGAAAAAAAAATAGTGTTATGTATGTGTTAGACCTGGCATCTTTGGCATGGTTTCCCCTGACTTTTTGCCTCTACCTCCTGTATTTTTGACGCTGTGCTGGATTTCGTTTTTGCTGGTTTAGATGCTTTGGGCCCTTTGCCACTGCTGATCAGTGTCAAAGTGCAAGTGCTCCCTAGGTAAATTGTTATTGTAATTGGTTATCCATGATTGGCATATTTGTGTTACCAGGAAGTCCCTAGTAAAGTGCACCAAGTGTGCCAGTGCTGGTGATTCAAATGCTACTAGTGGGCCTGCAGCACTGATTGTGCCACCCACATGAGTAGCCCTAAAATGGTGTTTCAGGCCTGCCACCACGGTGCCTGGGGTCAGTTGCTAACTGCCATGCTGCCCTGACCAGTGTCCACACAGTCCAAGCCTAACGCTTCCCTTTCTATACACATTGGACACCCCTATGGAAGGCCCAGGTACCCCCCTGGGCAGGGTGCAGTGTATGTGAAAGGCATAGCATGTACTAGTGTGGGTGACATGCTCTGGTAGTGAATTACAGCCATTTTCGTGTTTCACTATTGCAAGGCTACCTGTTCTCCATAGGCCAGAATGGGCAGTTTGATTATTACATCTTATAATCCTAAACTGACTCACGGAACATGGTAGAAATTCGGGTTTAGTATGCCTGAACTCAGAATGATAAAATACATCTTTTAGTGAAGTTGGTTTTAACATTCTGTGTTTGAAAATACCACTTTTAGAAAGTAGGTATTTTCTTGTCTAACCATCCAAACCTGCCTTTGCTAGGCTGTGTATTCCTTGTCTGGAGTTTGAGTGACAGGGGCTGGGGAATTCCAGGGGGCTGGGGAATTCCCGGAGACAGGGTGAGCCAGCACAGGGCTGAATAGAGAGATCTGCCTCTAGATCGGAGGGAGGAGTTGCACCTGGGACCTGAATAGGACAGTGCCTGCCCCCCACAGTGCTGGCTCCACCCCCTGTGGTGCGTCTGATGTCTCTGCCCTGCACTGTGAAAGGAGAGAAGGAATCATGTCAACAAAGTGCTCCAGGGCTGTGCTCTCCCTCCACAATGCTGGCTCCACCTCCTGTGGGGCGTCTGATGTTTCTGCCCTGCACTGTGAAAGGAAAGAAGGAGTCATGTAAACAGAGTGCTGCAGAACAGGTTTGGACTGGGAAAAGGCCCCTCTGCCCTCAGGGCACAAAGGATTTTGGGGTATAAATATTGGAACCCAGACTACAGAAAATTAGATCATCCTGGAATCAAGAAGGAATCTCTGCCAAGGAGAAAGCTGGAAGACTGAAGAAGAAGGACTGACCTGCTGTAAGGCTGACCTGCAGTTGCTTTGCTGCCAAGGAGAGGGGAAGGACTTTGCTGTGTGCTGTGTCCCCTGGCTTGAAGGAATCTCCAAGGGCCTGAGTAGAGCTGGCCTCCTGTTAAGAAGTCCCAGGGACAAAAGGACTTCACCCCCAGCTTCCCCCTGAACTATGCTGTGTGAGTTCTGCTCTTCCTAGAGTGCTTTTTCCAATTGTGGGGCCTCTGGAAGTGGCGCCTACTGTTGGGAAGCTGACCAAGAGAAAAGAAGTAAAAGATCTGCAACTTTTTCACGCACCGCCAGCTTAGCGAGAAAATTTCCGTAGCCGCGAAGATTGTCGCAGCGCCTGTCCCGACTGCAGTGTCAATGCCGCGTTCATCTTCAGAGCGCATCGCCCCGGAGCAGGAAGATTCCCATTGCTGCAAGTATCGTCGCTGCGAACATCGTCGCAGAGCCATCGAAGATCGTCGCACCGCTCGTTAGCGGGCCGTATTTCATCGCTGCGAACATCGTCGCAGAAACATCGAAGATCGTCGCATCGTGCCTTTGCGAGTGCATTTCTACCGGAGAAGCTACTCCTTGGAATCCATACAAGTATCACCTCACTCCCCATAAAGGCCGGATTCGTCGCACATGCCTGCTGCGTGGGGTTGTCGCATTCCCTCCCCAGGGTCTCAGGACTCACGCTGTTGCTTGTTTTCCAACGCCTGAGCGCCGCTAGGAACTTTTATCGCATCACTAGGTACTGTTGGCTAAAATCGACACTAATGTGGATTATTTTGTCGTCAAGCTAAGAACTCTTTTGAAACCATATTCTTGAACTGTGTATGTTGGATTTGTTGTCATTTTGGTCTTGTGTAGTTTATATAAAAGTACTTTATTTATCTACACTGGTGTGGAGTCCATTTGTGGTGTTTTCACTGTGTTACTGTGAGTGTTGGTACAAATACTTTGCACATTGCCTTTTCATAAGCCTGTCTGCTCGTGCCAAGCTACCAAGGGGGTGAGCAGGGGTTATCTAAAGAGTGCATCCCCCTTACCCCGACTAGAAGTAAGGGTCCCTGTTTGGACAGTGGTACCTACCCCTACCAACTAGAGACCCCCAGATCTAACAGTATGGTAGTATATGTGTTACAATTATGTATTATTTCTGTAATGTATGTTTAATTTTTTTAAAGTAATGAATGTTATGTAATTTAATTTTTGCGTAATTTAATTCCGTAGCGGGTTGTGGGTTTATAGGGGAATAGGGTGGGAAGTCATTTAATTATAGTAAATTAAATATTAATTTTTATTTATATGTATTGATAATCAATTTATTGATTAATTATTAATTGGTAGTTCATTTTTATTAATTGGTAATAAATTGTTATTAATTGGTAATTAATTTTTATTAATTGATTAATTGATAAATATGTTAATTGTATTTTTTATTATTAGGAGCGGGTTGTGGGTTTATAGGAGAATTGGGTGGGAAGTAATTTAATTGTAATAAAGTAAATATTAATTTTTATTTATGTGTATTGGTAATTATTAATTGGTAAATATTTTTCATTAATTGGTAATTACTTTTTATTAATTGGTAATTACTTTTTATTAATTGGTAATTATTTTTAATTAATTTTTTATTGGTATTGATAATTAATGTAATCTTATTTTAATATTAAATCATTACTTTCCCTACTGTTGCACTCACTGGAGTAGGAATAGTAATTTTTACCCTCCCGCTATCCAACGCTTTCCCTACTGTTGCACTCTCTGGAGTGGGAATAGTAATTTTCACCCTCCCGCTATCCAAAGCTTTCCCTACTGTTGCACTCACTGGAGTGGGAATAGTTATTTTTACCCCTACGCTATCCAACGCTTTCCCTACTGTTGCACTCACTGGAGTGGGAAGTGTAATTTTTACCCCTACGCTATCCAACGCTTTCCCTACTGTTGCACTCTTTGGAGTGGGAATAGTAATTTTTACCCCTTCGCTATCCAACGTTTTCCCTACTGTTGCACTCACTGGAGTGGGAAAAGTAATTTTTACTCTCTCACTATCCAACAAAATCTCTACTTTTTATTACATTACATTTATTATTTTTACATTTTAAGCTTTTTTATATTATTTTAAGTATGTTTTATTTAATTGGTTTTAATTTTTAATTACTTTTATATTATTTTTAATACATTTAAAAAATTCGATATTTTAGTTAACTATATTTTAACATTCTATATTTTGGAATCAATATTTTAGTACTTACCTGTTTGTAGATAGGGATTCTATATTCTGTACTTCTATATTTTGGGCATTCTATATTATGTCCCTCGATATTTAGTCACTGAACCCAGATTGACCTGCCATTGTGAAAGCATCAAATGCAGGTTGAGCCACTGTGTGCTAAATCCGAGTAACTGGGGGCTGATCAGTGCAAACACCCACGTGTTTTCACGCAAAGGTTAATGAACTAGGGCAGTATGACCAAACTTTGCATCAAAAACTAACACCACAGAAAATAGGCACAAACTAGCAGAAAGTTTATTTCCTCCAGATGCCAATGTGCTGTATGTTCAATTATCAACAAACGTAGGGACAAAGGGGTACGTTTAATGAGGTCCAACGTACATACCCCATCAAGGTTGTGTACAAGAAAAAGTACAGAGTTCCTCTAAAGAAGATAAGAAAGAGTACCGTCAAGTGTATGGGGTTCCAAGTAGACCCCGCTGGCTGTAATGCAGGGGGGAGAAAGGGGAACTTCCCTTGTCGGAACTAGGGCTCTCACATACCCAGTAAGCTAGGTGTCATGCTTCATCATTTGCGCCTGCCCCTCGTCTGGTCGGCGCTGCAATACCTGACGGGCACCCAAAATTGGGGCGCTTTAGCGGGGATCTTTTTTTCCTGCCGATGGGTGCAGTGGGGATAAGGGTCCTAGCGTGTGTAGATGTGAGTGTAGGTGAAATGAATATAAAATAGGTCAGTTTGTCCAAAAATGTACTTTATTATGGTGGTAAACAGCCTAATTTAAAAAAAATTGGTTGAGGTGGGTATTGGAGCTAGAAATGATGAATCAAGTTGTGTATACCCTACTCTCAAGGGGATCTACATGTTTCGTGCCATAGTAGCCATAGCGGTCAGGGCACTTCCTCAGGATCAGTAATGAAACTATCTACACTAGGTGGATATGCGAGAACTCTACATACCACACAGACTTGGTAAGGTGATCTGAAACGAGAAATGGGAAGTAGAAATAAGAAATGCGTGTAGGTGCACTCAAACTTGGAACGGATCTTATTTTCACTAAAATATATATAAAATGTGCCCAAGAGACAGATATAACTATGAGAACAAAGAATTAAAACCGAGATAATACCATAATATACTCCTGAATATCAGTGAGTGTATTGATACTAAAGTTATCTACTAGCGATATAGAAAAAAGGGCGGTTTGGACAAAGCAAGGTGTCGAAGAAGAGGACTCACCTAAACTGATAGCAAGGCGGTCTTGCAACAGTTGCCGGTGGGTAAAAGGACTCCAATTTTGGTCCTAGAATGGTACAAAAGGTATGTGGGAAGTATTTTTAGAGAAAGTGCTATGATATAGTGTGACTCATAGCAGCCAATGGACCAATCTCGGGAGCGTCGAAGAAAGGTCACAGACGTGGTGGCCTGACCGACTGGGGCTGATTGTGCAGCCACAAGCACCAAATGTCCAGATTCGGGCGGCCAGAAGCAGGGCACAGCAGAGGTATCGGAAAGGTACCCGAAAAGCCACTGCAGCGCTAAACACAAAAGCCGGCCGCTCTGGAAACCATGAGCGATCACAGAATGTAGAACCAGGTCAGACCGGCTCGAACCAGGGAGTCCGGTCAATCTTAAAATTACTCAAATTAGCCAAAGTAGACCGCATTTCGTGTGCAAGAAAATCAATGGTACTTACCAGTGTAGAAGAACGCTAAGGGTCGCTGACCTACCCTGCCGCCGGAACCGGGATGGTGACTGGTTACCGGCGGACGGTGTTTAAATGCACAACAAGGACATGACGTAGGGGCGGTCATGTGACTGTCTAAGTTTTGACAGGTGAATCACAAGGATGGCGCTGGTGGCAGGTGAAAGTGGCGGCCATCTTGTAATGGAGGAGAAGCGCCGAATACCCATAGCAAGGGGTTATTACAACGTCACTGGTGTAGTGTCATTGTGGCGGGTGTGTCAAATGTGAAACAGAACCCAGGCGAAGTGGCTAAACAAGGTTAGACGCCACGTAAGGTACAACAATAGATGACATACAAGGTAATAAGGCCAAGGTAAAGCGTGAAGCGCGTGAAGTTGAAGCGCTATCAACGCGAGTTGTATGTCAAGGATAGCCGATAACCAACCCACATCATTTATACAGTATAAGGTAGTGATGGAATCATTCTACACCTAATATGCGATGGTCATCAAAAGTATAGATGTTAAGAACCTAAATAAAACCAATTATTGGTTACCCAATGATTAAAAGGCACCACTACAGGAGCAACGTAGTTGAAAATGTAGGTGCTAACTGGGGGGCCATTCATGATGGTGTAGAGGATTCCAAACGAAGGGGATATGGACCAAGGTTATTCTGGGGTATCTTTACAGGTTAGAGGGAAACACATGAATGCAGAAGAGGTTGTGAACCTGCCATAATGGTGAGATCGCGATCAAGCTATAGTATTTTGCTTGGACAATGATTGGTGGGTACATTTATGTGCGTGCACACCACGGAATGTCATCGTTAAGACCTGTCACATGTGTGGACAGTCTAAGAACCCATCTCTGCTCAAGCCTGAACAGTGCGTTTTTAGAGATCTGTGGATGGGCCTCCAGTATTACCCAACGCAGAGAGTCTGCA
The DNA here is from genome assembly GCF_964204655.1 of Triturus cristatus. NCBI lineage: Eukaryota > Metazoa > Chordata > Amphibia > Caudata > Salamandridae > Triturus > Triturus cristatus. Next base: position 232,955,599 of record NC_140590.1, read on the forward strand.
GGATGCTGTGTCTCTCTGAAGTGTGTATAGAGTTTGGTGGTAAACCTCTGACAACGTATATTACTCCTGTGTTCAGTTATCTTGGTCTTAACAGTGCGCATGGTCATCCCTACATACTGTAAGCCGCAAGGGCAGGTGATCATGTAGATGCATTTTCTAGTATTGCAGTTTGTGTGCTTAGTCAACACCCATTTGAAATTGGTCTGGAAAGTTATGTCCCTGGAAGTGGTGGTCAGTGGACAGACCACACATGATCCACAGGCATAATGTACAGTGACGAGGGGAGACCCCACAAAGTACGTTGTGTGGTGGCTGTGCTTTTTCTTGGTCTTGTGTGAACCAGAACATCCTTTAGGTTTTGCGTTCTTTTATATGCAAACCTGGGTTTTGTTATGTGTAAGTTACCAGTGTCTAAAATATTCCAGTGTCTCAGAATGATTTTATTGATTCTAGCAGAGTCAGGTGTAAAGGATGTGACGCAGGTAAGCATATATTCCTTGCTCTCTTCATGGAATCTCGGACTTGTTTCTCAGGATACCCCCTGGCCTTCAAATTTGATGCTAGAACATTAGCCTCTGTTCTATAATCAGACACCGTCTTACAATTACGCCTGATACGCAAAAATTGACCAAAGGGTAAGTTGTCCCTTAACGCTTTGGGGTGGTGGCTGTTGTATAGCAGAAGGCTATTGCGATCGGTGGGCTTTTTGTACAGAGTTGTACTTAAAGTACCCTCAAGTAAGATGATATTCAAATCTAGAAATGGAATGGTGTGTTCTGATATGTTGTGTGAAAACCTGACGTATTCATTCTGCTCATTTAACCATCTAATGAATTCATCACAATTGGTACGCGTCCCTTGCCAGAAAATCAGGATATCGTCAATAAAACGTTTCCATAGCTTGAGGTTGTTAAGATAAGAATTGGTGGTGCTATGAATCACATCCTTCTCAAAGGCTGCCATATAGAGGCATGCTACACTAGGAGCGAAGGTGCTCCCCATAGAAGTACCCTGGCTTTGGTGATAGAGTTGTTGATTAAATTCAAAGAAATTTTCAGTCAAAGCCAGGGTAGCACAATCAACTATGAATGTGACAGGTGTAGGAGAATACCAGTCTAGTGCCTGAAGAGCAGTCTCTATGACAGACAAGGTAGCTCTCTGGGGAATATTGGTGTAAAGGGCCTCCACGTAGCGAGTGACAAGGAAGTCTATATCCCCTGTGTCAGTGATGTTGTCAATAATCTTAAGGACATCAGTTGTGTCCTTTACAAAGGAAGGTGTGTCTCGTACCAGGGGTTGCAAAAAATGATCGCAAAACTTTGAAAGAGGCTCTAGAATAGAGCCAATTCCAGAAACAATAGGGCAACCAGGAACCGGGGTAATCCCCTTGTGTATCTTAGGCAGGGTTTAGAAATATGGTACACTCGGTTCCTTGGTAATCAGAAAGTCAGCTTCTTTCTTTATGTATGTTCACTGCCATGCACCACACACATTCAATGTGTCTTACCTTTGTGCAGTTCTCTTCAAGCTGGAATTTGTGCTGGAAGGGCATGTCTCCAGGAAAAGAATCCTATGCAAAACAATGTACACTCTCCTCTGTGCCATAGGGCAAACCTCGTGCAAGGCAACCTGATTGTGCACCACTATGTGATTACATCATGTTATGACACCAGCCGCGTGCACTGCACTGTTTCCCGTACGCTGCACAGCAGCTGTCTTGCACAAAAACCTTAGTAAAGCTAGGACTTTCTGTTATGCTTTGTTTGCAGCACTGATGTTCCCACATGATTACATGATCAGGTTTCTTTTGCATCAATGTATTGTATCTCACATGCTCTGCTTTTCTGTCTGTCTAGCAGCATCACTTCAGTGAGATGGAGGCAGTTTAAATTAAAGGTCGAGCCTGAGCCAGTGCGCAAGCGCTGCTCTGGATGATCTGTTGTAGTACAGTACGGGAGAGAAGCCTAGCTCACTACCCCGCCCCTATTTTTCATTGGCTTATGTTGTTGTCCTTTGTAAATGCAGGCTTCTGATTCAATAATCAGTTTGTTAGTCCCTCCTTAGTACTGCCTTTTCTTCATTTGTAACCTTCCATGGCTACGGGCCCCTTTACTTGGTTGTTACATGGTATGTGCACTATTTTGTTTATTGTGTTTCTCCTACATTAAGCACGACAATGGGCTTTGCTTATATTCAGTGCAACATGCCCTCTTTCACTTTTGAAGCAGCCGGGACAATCGCGGCCTTATGTTTGCAATGTCATAGGTCTTTTTAATGGGTTTATTACTGAACACATGGATACGGAAATAAGGGAAAACAGTGATAATGGCCAATGAGTTTCTTGTAATCCGATTCCGGAGATTTACTGCCCGGGGTTGCCATGCCTGCGTTCACGGGAGCTCAGAGAGGAGGACAGGTTGTTGTATTGAGGCACCTCGCGCAATAAACAGACCACGCTGATGTCTTTAAGCGTTAAAGGCCATTTATTAGGACCAGGCTGCATAACAGTAACAATAACCAAAACAACATCACATCAATAACAAATCCCCACATCACTCTTCATCCCTTCACTCCTTTCACCCACTCCAAACTCACATTTCCTACTACTGCATGCCCCTTCCGTACCTCATCCATTTCCACAACTCTCCTAGCATCCTCCCCGATATCATCTGACATTCCACTCATGCCTCCATTTCCCCCACCTCGTTCACTCTTCCCCCCCGAGGGATGGGTTCGCCCGCTAATGACTCCTCCCACCCGGCCAAAGTACCGCCAACCAGGTAACCCCCTTTAGGGCGGTTACCTGCCCTCCCCTCCCCACCTACTCAAGCATCCCTGCGACACCAAATCGCCTCATTCCAGAGCTTGCTGACCACATCTCTCATCTCCATCATGTAATGCGCAGTGGAAAGATGCACTCCGTCATCCCTAAACAGTAGTGGTTCCTCCAGTCGCAGTCCAACGTGAGCAATAACCTGAATGTCTTTTTCCCCACAAAAAACTTGCATTGCTCTGTTAAGTTTCTGTCGCGCTTTTTCAATAGCCCCATGTTTGATTGCACCCTTCCATACTTTTCTCGGAACAAATTCAGTCCAGGCAATGCAGGTCCCTGCCAGCCTGTGCTTCAAAACCTCCAAGTCTCTTTGCATCAGCTGTAAGAGCGCCAAACCCGACAGGCGAACCAAATCGTTCTCTCCCAAATGGATGATCAGCAGATCAGGGCATCCCTTCTGTGGGACCATCTTCGCTAGCCAGGGCAATAGTGCCCCCCATCGCATCCCCCCTTTTCCCCACCAGTGCATCTCATGATGTTGTCCTTTGAGTCCCAGGTTACGGCGTACACCTGTTGCTCCACATACTTTGAAGCCCAATGCACGAAGGAATGCCCCACAATCCAAGTGACCGTCTTGGCCCCAGGTCCACCCACGCAACCTACGAGAGAATAATATGTTAGAAACACAGTTTAAACCAGCCATCCCTTCCCCCAACGCCCAGCATCTGGCACCCAGACACCTCACTTACAAACATACCGCTCACAGCACTGAGACTTCCACCTCCCAATCTGCCGAATCCTATCCCAGGACCACCCCAGCCGAGCCGCCGCTGTCGCTGCCCCAATACGGAATGAGTGAGTCTCAAAACCTGCTGGCTCCAAGCCCAAACGCCTCAAAGCCATACGCAGCACTGCCAACAACTGCCCCACCGTCACCCTCGCACCTGATATGTGACAAAATATCTCGCCACTCACAACCTGCGTGGAAAGCACAAACGACCTCCATTCAGCCACCGGGCACACGCCCCCACAACCATTCTCACACAACCAAACCCACTTACCCCGCCCCAACTGATCTGTTTTGGACAGACCCAGCTGAATCCCCAGTCGTCCCGCATCCAACCTGATCTCCTCATACCGCCTACCAGACAATGCCCGGGTGCCCAGCAACTCGGAGACCCGAAAAGCCCTAAAAAACATCCAGATCATGCACAAACAGAAAATTCGAACCTCAAACTCATCATAACAACAGAGCAGCAAAACCTCAACCAACCTGACCAACACTTCAAACGTGATTGCCTCCCGTAATACCCTCCCCCTGTTCTCTCCCTGCCCCAACCTCTGAGCACCCTACTTATAATCACATCTTTGGTAGGGTCAAAACCAAAAAACAAACAACAATAAAATGACACCCCTGCCAATTTCCCTGATATAGTTGCGGCCGTCAGCCCTTTGTCAATGCAATGCAATACAAACTGCAACACTCCTTGCTCCACTGTCGCGCGATCTCCAAAAGCCAACTCCCCGTGCCATCCCATAAATGATCCAAACTCAGCCCACGCCAATCTGTAGATCCGTCTGGTTTTATCAGCAATAGAGTTCTCAACTAGGCCTATCACCCTCTCTCCCCCAAGCCCAGATGCCGTCCGGCAGCTCGGTCTTGCACAGATACGCTCCTGGTGCCAATCGCCGGAACCGCTGCCACTGCAAACAAGACAAAGCATCCGCAATGTCCTTATTCGCTCCAGGAACATGCTTGGCTTGAAAGACCACATTCAATCTTAAACATTTCAACATGAAACTCCTCAGCAAGCGCAGCACTCTCAGGTCCCTTGGCCTCTGTCGGTTGAACAACTCGACCACAGTCATGTTGTCCACATGGAACAACACCAACCTATTCTGAAACTCGGGAATCCACACTTCCAGAGCCACCTACAAGGGTAAGTATTCAAGAAACGCAATGCTCCTCCCCTGCTTCACCCAGTGAGCCGGCCAGTTCTCAGCGCACCACCTACCATCCCAGAAAATTCCAAAACCTGCTGCCCCGGCTGCATCAGAGTAAATTTGGACTTGTCAAACCATCTTTTCGTCCACAAAGTCCAGGGACACCCCATTGAAATCAGTCAGGAAGGTCAGCCATGTCCTCAAATTCGCCCGCACCCCCATGGAGTTCCGGACCCTGTGGTGTGGAAGAACCGCCCCCAACATGGCCATTCCAAGCCGCCTACAGAAAGTCCGTCCAGCCCTGACCACCCTGCACACGACGTTCAAGAAACCCAGCAGTTGTTGCACGGCCCTCAACGCGATCCTCTTCTCTCCGATCACCCACAAGAGGCATGCCTGTATTTCAGTCACCTTCGCGGCAGGGAGCCAAGCTGTCAACTGGATCGAATCCAGCTCAATGCACAAGAACGTCAGAATACAGCACGGCCCACTTGTCTTCTCGGGGGCCAATGGGACTCCAAATTGACGCGACATCTCCTGGAACCATGACAGGGCCCTGCCACAATCCCCCGAGTGCGCCTTCCCTAGAAACAGGAAGTCGTCCAGATAGTGAGTGACGTCCCGATGCCCGCTAAGCTGCATAAAAGCCCACTGCAAGAATGTGCTAAACAACTCGAACAATGCGCAGGAAATCGCACATTCCATGGGCAAAACTTTGTCCACGTAGATGGCCCCTCCGAACTGCATCCCCAGTAAAGAGAAATCCGTGGGGTGTATAGGCAGCAGGCGGAAAGCCGACTTCACATCGCCCCCATCCCACTCACCCGCACAAGGCGGATCGCATCATCCACCGACGCGTAAAGCACCCTTGAATCCGCCTCCACAATGAAATCATTCACAGACTGTCCTTCGGGCAAAGGAAGGTGATGTATCATGCGAAACTCACCCTCCTCTTTTTTCGGCACCACTCCCAACGGGGAAATGATCAAGTCACCCGTTGGCCAGTCATAAAATGGGCCTGTAATCCTCCCTTCCTCCACCTCCTTCTGCAGTTTGGCCGCCACCACCCCCGGCAATTCCGTGTCTGATTTTAGATTGTCGGCCCACCTCCTCAATCTGGGACCTTGATAGCCTACCCGAAAACCCTCCGTAAAACCCCACTGAATCTTCAACGCCACTTCCCTGTCCGGGTAACGGGAGAGCCACGGGCCATTGCCTCCATCTTAACCGGTGTAGGTGCCCTTCTGTCCAGCCTGACCCCTAGCTTTCGTGTTTCTCCACTGCTCTCGAAGGGTTGGCCAGTGTAAGGCATTGTGTAAGGGTGTGCTTCCCTCCACACTTGGAGCATTCATGCTTGAACTTGCAATGGTACTGCGAACAGTAGCCCCTGTTATAGCTCCAACAGGCCCCGGTATTGTAACTGCCTGGCTTGGCAGCCTGGCCTGCGCTACCGGCACTGGCGGCATTCCCCCCCGCCCCGCTTTGGGCGGGACGCGGCTTAAAAGACCGATACGTGACCGGCAAACCACTAGCCATGTGAGTCGATGCCAATGAATGCGTTGACGCCATCTACTGCATCCAAAGTTCTTGATCCACTTCCCCCCAATGTCCGGATTCGCACTAACCCTAGCCCTAAACTCCTCGTCGTAACTCAGCCTCAGCCAGGCGAACCCCCCAAATTGAATTTGGGCCTTCCTGATAATGTCCATGTACTTCAGCAACGCTATGGCCCTGTCCAGATGTTTCTCGCACTATATGCTAGCATAAATGAGAAACGCCGAAGTCCAGTTTTCCATGTTCACCGGGACCCTGGGCCGCCTAGTCAACTCCCATTCCGCCTCCTTGGAACCCTCCTTCTCCTGCACCTCCCTGTGTGGTAATTTAAGCATGTCCACATATTCGTGTTTCCAGATTCTACTCTTAATTTTGTCTGACAGATGCGACCCCAATGGTATGGCCAAGCCCATGTAGGGCAACTTCTTCTGATGTTTGTCCTCCGACTTGTCCCCCTTGTCATCCTTCCCGTCCACCTTGTCTGTCTGCATCCCCGCCATGAGCACCGACTTACCTCCTACCTGTTTATCCGCCAGCGTGGGCCTGCCCTTCGGCACCCCATTAACCTCCCTTACTTATCCCTCTCCCACCCCTATCGACCGACTTGCCTTCTTCCTACCCCCTTTTGGGCCACCATCCCATGCTGCCCACCAAGATCCCTCACCTGCTAGCGATGAGTGCTGCTCTCTGGGCCGTCCTCTGGAGGTGGAAGCCTTGGGTGTCTCCACCTTCTCCTTCCCTGATGGTTGCCGCAGAACCTGCAATACACCAAGGTCCCCGTTGCCCTTCCCCCTACCCGGTTCATCATCGTCATCCCTCACCTCCCTGTCCTCAAGCTCCTCACTCTCATCATCGTAATCCAACTCAGTCTCCGGCTCCAGCTCCACAGGTGCCCACAACACCTCTCTCACTGCTCTTTTCACACCCTTGCCACTCACTGCACTCGTCCCATGACCCCCGTCACACACAATGCCGTTGCCCGCTCCCGCGCCGGAGGGATGGCCGCTGCCGACCGCCCTGCTGCTACTTGATGGCAACATGGGGCCGTCTTGCTTCCCGCTGTGCCCCCGCACTCTGCTGACATCCGCCGACTTGGATCCCCCCTACCCCTCAGGTCGCTCCAACCTGAGTGGGCCCCGGCACCATCAGGCCTCAAAGCCGTCCCGGCCGTCCCTACCTGCATCTGTGGCCCTCTGCGGATCTCCTCCCCCACTTTCCTACTCCTTCCCACCCGGACTAGCTCCTCTCGCTCTGCCCACCTTTCCTCCTCCGAGGTGGGAGTAGGGGGCCCCTCATTCTCCTCTTCCCAGACCGCTCCCTCCCTGTGCACACTCTGTTCTGCCCGCTTCTCCTCATTAAATTGCGCCAAAATGTGCTGCTCCCTGATCCGGTCATCCCACGCCAACTCCTCCCAGCTTGGGAGGGGAGGGGGGGCAGTAGCCCTGAAACCCCCGTCCAGGCGGCAAAAACCCAGTCTGAGGGGCCAACTCCAGGCCAAGATCCCCGACACCCCTCTACCCCGGAACCACAGCCCCCTGCGCCCCCTAACTGCACCCCGCCGGTACCGGGGTATATGCCCTGGACCCCCTGGAGAGGTCAATGGGAGCGTCCTCCCATTGCCCCCTGTCCCCAACTGCCTCCCCTAGGCAAGCTCCAGCCACCACAGCATCCACATGCGAGCCCCCACACCCCCCTCCTCTACCTCTGCCTATCCCAAGTCAGCCCCCACTGCCACTTGCTCTGTACTGGGCCCGCCCACCCCCCTCCCCCGCCTCACTCACTCTGCCAGGGCCACTGGTCGATGTTAGCAGCTCCCCAGTGACACCCCGAGGGCGCGTGCCCCCCCCCCGCCCCCTGCTCCTTGAATTCCAGCGTTGGGAATCGAAGTCGTGGAGGCCGGCTCTTCCACCGGCCCCCGCGAGCAGTCACCACATGTTGCACGCCCATCCCCCTTCCAAGCGCTGTAGTCACTGGCGGCGGCTCCTCCTGGCATGCAAATACCGCTGCCGCCACCCCCGCCGAAGCAGCCTGTGGAGCCCTCTCGAACCCCGCCCCGTGCGCCCCAGCACCAAAAAGGCCCACCTCACCTCCTCGGCAGACGCGCCCGCCATAACGACTTTGCCGCCACGCAGCTCCAGCCGCCCAGGAACCACTGACCAGTGTTTCACGCCTCACCCGATGGGCCTCTTCACCGCGCAGAAACGCCTCCACACTCCTAACTGCCTCACTACCCCTTCGCAAAATCCCCTCCGATGGTGCCAAGCGCAGGAAGAGGAAGTCGACTTCCTCCCCTGCGCTCTTATACCCACCCCCTAACTCCACCCCCTGAACCTGCCTGGTCCTACCCCTGTGCGAAAGACCCCGGGGGAAGACTTGTCTGCGACTCTACTTCCCCCGGGGCCCAGCAAGCTGTGGGTGGGAACACAGTGCTCTGGGCCCCTGATCTGTGAGGGAGACACACCGTCCTGGCTGGGCACACAGCCTGGGTGCTGTATCGTCTGGTGGGAGAGGACAATAAGGGGATCTGCTCATGAACAGCTCTGGCATGTGCCTCGTGTGATGTGAATTGATATAAGCACTCCTGGGGGCACTGGGCTGTCGATTGGAGAGCTTTCCTCCAGAATTTATGACTACAGAATATAAACTTACGAACACTATGCGGTAGTGGAAATAGGCGCTATTTATGGCAAGGTATAGAACTGTATGTGGTTCAGCAGCAGAGGCTTCTTGGCACTTTAATTTTAGTGCTAAATTGGAGTAAATCGCAATGCCCAAATCAAGAAATTTTCTAAAAGCACATCAAAAAGTATGAGTCTGCAGTAGTGCAGCAGCTGGCACCTGGCGTTTGCAGGTTTATAACTGAATGTGGCAGTTAAAGCCTAAATGGTCGCAGTGAACATTTAAAGAATGTACAGGGCACCAGCCACAGGGAACTGGAGTGACTGTGTATTTTGTTATAAAATACTGGGAGGTGTGTTTTTGTGCGTGCGCGTACACAGCTGGGACTGAAAAACAACTCCAGCCGGCAGCTCTCCTATGATGAGTCAGTGCTTCTTATTTAAGCCCCGCTTGAAATCGTGCTGATAAGGCACCATCTGAAGTGCTAGGCTGGCTGTCTGCGATAAGGATCCTGTCACTTTTGTGTCAAGGAGGCTGGCGGGCAGGTAACACCAGTGGGGATAGCAACTGCTGGCAGCGGGATTGTGGACTGTGCCAGGACAGGCGCTGGCTCACGGTTGTGGGTTAAGCTCAGAGGCGCACGAGGGGACCATGTGGTGCAGAGTGGCCCTGGGCACTAGAGGCTATTAACCCTAAGGACTTTGTATATATGGAAGGTGACCTTAAACTGCCAGGCAGGTAAAGTGCATGGGTGCAAGAGCGCCCCTATGCATCCAGGCTCCCTCAAAGACGTATATATATCCGGAAGGTGGATGTACACGCGTGTGCAGGTAAAGTGCGGGGGTGCAAGAGGGCCACTAGGCATCTAGGTGCCCTGCTCCCCAAAATACTTTGTATACCTGTGGCGTGCTGTTAGGCTCATGTGTGGGTAAAATGCAGAGGTATAGGGTTGGAACCCTCAGTGCAGGAGGCATCAGAAGCCAGGGACCCTGTGTTACCATCCCCCAGGTCTTTGCATGTCCGGGAGGTGCTCCTTATTATGTGCTGTCACTGCTGGAAGCAGGGAGCAGGGAGTTATGCAACTGTGGTGGGAGTCCCAGGGATGTTCCCCCAAATGTTGGCGGTTCCATGTGTTAAGCAGTTTTATTGCACTCTTTTTAAGTGCTCTTTGACTTGCTTTTGGAATCGTGGCCTTTCTGGATGCGGTGTTTATTTACGGGAAATGTAATGCTATGACAGTGCCCTGGGCAGTGATTCGCTTACATATTTTGTATTGCTACGTTATGTAACGCGAATGTCCACGTCTGAAAAGGAGTATGCTTTGTAGCGTAGAAGGGAGTTAGTTCTGCTCTCCAGGGGCCTAAGATCATTTTGGCTGTTTTTATGTTTTTTAGAACAGTTGTTTTGAAACAGAGTAACGGAGTGATCAGTACATTATATAAGCTTCCTGTTCCCATATGTTGACAATGCATGACTTTACTTATCTCTGACACAGTTTGGGCAGAAACTGCCCCCTCTTTAAAAAGAACATAGCATGCTCATTTCTAAAGAACACGCTCCCTCACAGGGGCATTTTGGCGCTAAAATAACACTGCTCAGTGGTACTCATTTTATCAACCTCTGAAGGAGAAATGGCTGAACAGACAACCTGCTGGGATTTGAACAAGTGACCATGAGAGACCCCCCCCCACAGGAGAAAAGTGAGAGTGCAGGAAATCATACTAGTGAGTCGACTGCCGTGAGGTAAGTCTATAGGCCATGTGTGGCGGGCCACAATTAGCAACCTGGTCTGAAAGGCTCTTGTGAAACCGAGTGTCCCGCTCACCCAAGATCAACTCATGAGCTGCCATTACTGCTAACCCTTATATGAACTGTTGTTGTTCTCAAAGAGTCTGTAAAGTTTAGTGTGTCCAATTTTTAATATGGGAGAGAAAAGGAGTGGGACATTCAGGGTTGGACTAAATGAAATTCTTCCAAGATGCCAGCCAGGTTTCTTACCTCATCTGATGTTGCTGGTGGAGACTTCAGTTCTTTATGCCATATTGCTATAAGTTGGTTTCTGTTCCATTTTCCTCAGATCAAGACATTGGTTTTGAAGGACTTGAGTTTAAGACGGCTGGTAATCATCTATTCATCAATGTCTTAAGTGAATTGCATCATGTTCTAAAGCACAAGCAGTCATCAAAGAAAACAGAATGTAGCACTCCTATGGCTCAGTGTGCTACTGGACCCGTGTAAGTGCATATCTGTCATACTTGGGGCCTCCCATTGGGGAAACAAACAAGTACTGGATGAAATGTTTGCCTGTTAGCCCCTTATAAACACTATTGGCCACACTCCAACCATTTCTTTCTTGGCTCACTGTGCCAGTGTAAGGATGAGATTGATTCAAGTATTCCAACAATCTTTTTCTCAGTGAAACACCCTAAGCGTAACAGATGCACCAAGAAGTGGGTCTTGCCCTTGCTGTGACTAAACATATGTTAGCTGTTCAAGGTGGACTGTGACAAGGCTTATTTGCATATATTTGATGCCTGTCTGCTGTGAGCTCCAAAACGATGGAATGTAAAGTGGTCCAGAGTACTTAGCAGTGACTAATATTAATTCACACATTCTACTCAACCACCTTTTTAGGTCGTGCCTGGGCAGCGCATGTGTTGCTCTGCGGGCCATGCTGTATTGGAGTATGTACTTGAAGACCCGCCCACTCTCCACTCACTCTTTGCCCATATTTGTCATTGGCTTGTGTCATTGTCCTTTATAAATGCTGCCTTCTGATTTTTTATTAGGCTTGTTAGTCCCTCCTTAGTTTCGCCTTGCCTTTATTTGTTACATCCCATGAGGACTGGCCCTTTTACTTCAGTTGTTACATGCAGGGCCGACTTTAGTGCTGGTGGAGCCCAGTGCCACAATCACTTTTCCCATGACTGCCTGCTTGGATTCTCTCACTACCACCTGCAAAAGGGCCCCTCATCTCTTATATCAAAAGATATTGCTAAACACAGCGTCCCCTGAGGTCACAGTACCCCCGTCCACAGGTCAGCGCCCAGTGCGGCTGCACCAGTCGCACTTCCCTAAAGCTGGCACTGGTTACACTAATGTTTGCTTTACTCTGTGAGCACTATTTTCTTCAATTAGCTTTTCTTACTGCAGAAGGACAGGAGGCTCTCTCATGCGGAGCAGTTGTGGCGATTGGCTTGTTTAACTCGTTGCCAACGGGCAACGGGGAGCACTTCAGGGGCCACTGGAGACAGAAGGGGGCAACACTGGGATGTCTTTAGGGGGGTCAAAGGTGCGTGATGTATATTCCGCGGATGTATGTCATTACAACGCACACTTTTACAACGCATGCACTTACAACGCATTTTTTACAACGCAACATCCATTACAACGCATTCCATTAAATAGCATGACACTACAACGCATTTTTAAAAACTACCTTTACAACGCATTCCATTACATCGCATACTAACTTTACAACGCATACCATTACAACGCATAATATTAAATTGCATTTAAGGTAAGTATTAGATAGTATTTATTTATTTATTTAAAGGTTTTGTAAAGCGCGTAGTAACCCAATGAGCATCCCAGCGCTAACCTGCATCTCCAGGGGTTTCAGCCGTCTAAAGAATTATGTTTGAGGGAAGAGGAGAGTCTTTAATGATCTCCTGAACTGGAGGTGATTAGGGGTAAAAATTACTTTTCTAACTCCAGGGGGTGCAACAGTAGGGTAAGTGTTGGATAGTATAGGGGTAAAAATTACTATTCTAACTCCAGGGGGTGCAACAGTAGGGTAAGTGTTGGATAGTATAGGGGTAAAAATTACTATTCTAACTCCAGGGGGTGCAACAGTAGGGAAAGTGTTGGATAGTATAGGGGTAAAAATTACTATTCTAACTCCAGGGGGTGCAACAGTAGGGTAAGTGTTGGATAGTATAGGGGTAAAAATTACTATTCTAACTCCAGGGGGTGCAACAGTAGGGTAAGTGTTGGATAGTATAGGGGTAAAAATAACTATTCTAACTCCAGGGGGTGCAACAGTAGGGTAAGTGTTGGATAGAATAGGGGTAAAAATTACTATTCTAACTCCAGGGGGTGCAACAGTAGGGTAAGTGTTGGATAGTATAGGGGTAAAAATTACTATTCTAACTCCAGGGGGTGCAACAGTAGGGTAAGTGTTGGATAGTATAGGGGTAAAAATTACTATTCTAACTCCAGGGGGTGCAACAGTAGGGTAAGTGTTGGATAGTGTAGTGTAATATTATGCGTTGTAATGGTATGCGTTGTAAAGGTAGTATGCGATGTAATGGAATGCGTTGTAAAGGTAGTTTTTAAAAATGCGTTGTAGTGTCATGCTATGTAATGGAATGCGTTGTAGTGGATGTTGCGTTGTAAAAAATGCGTTGTAAGTGTAGTGCGTTGTAAAAGTTGCGTTGTAAATGTTGTTCCCCAAATTCCGCTAAATCTGGCGTTTACTTTATTTTCTGAACGGAAGCATTTGGAATGCAATTGGTCTCGCATTAGCAAGAGTTTAAGCTATTGGCATTGTAAATGACAATGTCTTTTATTTATGTTTTAAAAACCAAAACATAAATCAAAGGCATTGTCATTTACCATGCCAATAGCTCAAACTCGCGTAAATGTGAGACCTATTGCATTGTAGATGCTTGTTTAATTTTCTATTCACCTCAAGAAGGCGGTGAAGGTCATTCTACCCTTGAAAAGCCGGTGTTTATCAGGAACAATGTGAGACTGGGGAAACATTGGTGTATGGCCGTTTGCATGGCAGAGTACAGAGGTGTAATTATATACCTAATCAACACACTCATTAAAGCAGTCGTTTCCAATCAGATAACATTATGAAGGTTACATTGCTCAGAGACATTTTTACAACACTGTAGCATTTCGGATACATGTTATTCATATTTAAAAAAAATCCTGAACAAAAACATACATTTACCTGATTGAATAGCACTGCTTTAAACCATTGCCAAACGTGTTCTGTTTTTTTTTCAAATGTAAAAATATCTTCCCAGAATATGTGGTAAGTGATTTATAATCTAATCTGCACATCTGCACTCGTCACAACAGAGGACATGTGAGGACACTGATTATGAGACACTCACTCACAATAGCACAGCTGCTCTTGTGTGTCGTGGGGTGCGTTCTCTTGCTGATGCCTGCTGCCAGGCACCAGCATTGCAGACCCACTTCTGCTGCCGGCGGGGCTGCACAGGGACTGTGCCACCATGAGCGGCATGCAGGTTGCCACCAGACAGAAGGGTCTGCTTGTTTCTTTGTATCATGCCGAAAATTCCCCGTGGTAGGCAGTGCCAAGGGTACAGAGAGCCCTGGCAGCAAAGATGTTGTGCCCGAACTGCTGCTGGTGCAGTCAGTGAACTTTTGGGGGTGATGGCGGATAAAGATATCAGTCCAGGAAAGGGGTATCAGTGCCCACAGGCATCATGCTCCCACCAGTTCCCTGGTGGCCCTCCCCAGCGCCCCAGGTGGGAAGAATGAATTGCTCTTGGATGGAAGTGCACTTTACAAATACACGAGATACATAACATTACCAGGCTGAATGCCTATGTCAAGGCCTCCAGAAAGACATACGAAGGGGTGAAGCGGCCAATGGGTCTGCATCATGAGGGGGCCAAGAAGAGTCAGAAGTGCTTCATCTATGAGTCCTGAGGCTCAGACCCTCCAAGGCCCAAATCAGGAACATCTGTGTCATTCTGGAGGTCTCTCCCACCTGATTTAATGAGTCAACCAACAACTGAGTATAACTTCTTCCGCTTACTCATGACTGCGCGTGTCTTTGCTCTATAAAGCATGTTTACCATAACACATTACTGCAGTCCTGCATCATGGTTTAGTTAATTATGAGACCATCTCAATTGAACTCATGATGTCATAAAGCAGCATCCGCATAGAAAATACTTTGAGTGGGACAGTGCCAACACCTCTTGGTACATCCATGTACAGCACTCTTCCAAGTCTTGTCAGACATGTGATGGGATACTTTGCCAGCAGCTCTTCTCTGCATGTGTGGCAGACTTGAGCGGTACGTCATTTCTCTGACTAAATACCATCCCTTATTTGAAGACTAGCAGCACTGCTACAGTTTCAGTTGAATACTACAGGTGCTTCTCAGCAGTGCTGCCACACTTTAACCAGGCTCTTCCTAGAAGGACTACCATACCTTTGATGAGACACTGCCAACGTGTCTTTACAGGACTGCCACCCTTTAAGAAAGGCAGCACCAGCACTTCTTTAACAACTGACATACTTTTGCCCGCATCTCTCAGCAGAACCACCCTTGGAGCAGTACCACAAAATAGCACTTCTCTATAGAAGTAGCCTGCTTTTAATGGGACTGGCACTTCATTACGGGACTACCATACTTTAGCCAGCACTTCTCTAGTGACTGGTAGGCCTCTGAAGGACAGCATTCCAACAAAAGCAAGGTATGGTTAGTTTTCATGGACAGTACGCTTATGCTGTCTCTTCGAGACCTGTTGTATTCAGGTTTTGGAGGGTTTAACTCAGCCTTTGCTTTTTATTTACTACTTCGATTGCTCATCAAAATATCTTGGTTTCTACTGGTTCTTTGCCCCTCCTTGTCCCTCCTTTCTCTACTTAGCTACAGCCCAGAGAGCAGGGCCTAACTACTCAGTAGCCTTCCATTGGAGAGCTTATCTGTTAGTTCTGGGGTAGTCGTTTATCTTAGTTTTGTTCTCATGTTACTTGAAAACACTGGGCCCATTTTTGCACACGCCCGCTTGTTCCTGGGGCACTCTTTTATCTTACTTTCATTCTGGTGTTACTTAAAAGCACTGCAGCCGCTTTTGTACACCCCTGCTTGTTCCATTTTGCTTATAATCAGAGTGGCTGCCACGCTTCATCTCTAAGCACAGCAACGCTTTTTGCACGCTCTCGCTCATTGTATCTCCCTCCCTGCTCAATTACTTGTTTACTGGTTTGCCAGTAACCCAGGTTGGTCATGCCTGATCCTAAAATAGCCGCCACTCTGTAGTGTTCAGCATCGCAGGTTGAGCACGAACGCAGGACACCAAAATGCACCAGGTAAGGTAGACTTTATTGTGATAATTAAGGTTGCCATGTAAGCCCACCAGCCAGCAAGCCCACACCTTCCATGGGTGCTGAAATGCAGATAAAATGCCATATTACAACAACACTCTTACACGTGCACAGCCTTGGATTATAGCGCTTCTATGGACAGCATAAGCCACGCCCACTGACAGTTGGGCATTGAGCATGTTCCTTCTAGGCAGGTTCCGGAGGTCGTGTATAGAGATGGCCTATGCTGCTATTGTGCGAAGCTCCCTTTTTTGCCAGCTCTAGTGGTTAAGAAGTGCGAGACAGCAACTGCTTCAGGTTGATGGTTAGTTCATCCATTGCAGTTTGAGGCAAGGATTCCCCAAGGCAGGATGCCGAGGTTCACTAACCTTGCGGATGTACCCTACCTCCACCCCACCAATCCTCCTAATATTCAATTTATTGCTATGAGCCCAGACCTGTCACTGACGGTCCCTTTTAATGCTATACAGTGTTGAACTTCCCTCTGCTCCTGGCAGAGACTGATCCACGGGTCACCTTTGTCTGCTCCTTGTGGTGAGTGATCCGCGACTCTCTCCTGGCAACCTTCAAAACTTGCCTCACTACTTTTTTACAAGTTCATCTTTGGGTGCAGAAAAATGGGTCTTTGTAAACTCCCCAAAACATTTTCAGGGGCCCTCTGAAACCCTCTCACTTCCCCGTACCTTGACTGGAGAAACTGGGTGTTAAGCAAATCCACAACTTGGGCGTGCTTCCGTACTGACCTCTCATTTTCCCACTAAATAAATGAGTCCTCAAAAACTGCATTCCCCAAAATATGTGTCTGCTAAAATGGTTTCTGATGTTGCCCCACTAATTAAAAGAATCACCATAAGCATTGCTCTGGTCCTGTTTGACTTTTTGCAATTGCCCATATGCTGGTCTCTCTTTTTCTTTCAAACTCCAGAGAACTATGGCATTTTGGTGCTTGAAAAGATACTATAATAATAACCCAGCCCTGAATTCCCCATAAACACTTTATATTAATAAAAAACTAACACAAAAAAACCTCGGCCCTGTGGAGATTGCGCCTGCACCGACGCAGTGCTGAACCTTAGTGAGAGCCTACTATCGTACACACCACAGATGTTTGCATGCGCATGGCCACATATACATGGATTACTTGGCGATTAGATGTATTATAGCTCTTGTAAATGTTTTCAATGGTAGTGTGTATATATTTATTTAGTTTTGGTCCTGATGATGCCCGGCCTTGTTCATCACTAAGCTTTCAAATGCCTTCTACATTCCGCTTCTGTAGATATTGTGCAGTGCTACAACCACACAATATCTTGTCTACATAATAGACACAAATGTCATCTTATTTACATCATGTGCTGTGAGTTCGATGGGCAGCTTTTGCTTAGAATGCCTTTGAGGCTAAACTCAGCAGTAGTGATTTCATGGCCGCTTTCCTTGTTTTGACCATGGCAGTGGCAAGTGTGACTTGTATAGGCCAGCTTCTTGTCCATCTATCACTGGTGCCTGGTCTAGTGATGCTTAAGAAGCCAGAGTTCATCAGTGCAGCTGTCTTTTCCTTTTTTTGGGAATGTTTCTTCGCTGTTCATTGCCTGCAGCAGTCAGTACCAAACTCGGACAGTTATGTCAAACTGGTTACTCACTGGTCTTTGCTGCTGCACACAATATGCAGCAAGTGCATCACTGTCTTAATAGCCGTGCAGCTTGGTTACAGGTTTGTGTGTTTGCTGTTCATGGCATTCAGGAGGTTCAGGTCAAGGCCAAACCATTATACTCATTTGCATAGTTCTATAAGAAAGGCTTCAAAGCGTGCTTCAGTGCTTGCGCTCAGAATGGCAAGTCCGACCATAAGCTTGACATTTGGCTTTCCAGTTCAAGACATGATTTTACCCTAACTGCGCCAGCGGAGTGGGATGGTCGTCACCCATTTACCTTCATCTCTGGACTGGTTCGGTGTGATATTCATTAACTCTCAGTGGACCTTTCAGCTGGGACTGGTATGGTTGACTCCCTGTCTGGTGCAAGTTGGGTTTGCTTCAGGGCAGCAACATTTATTTATTTATTTATTTATTTTTCACATTTATAGAGCGCACTGTTACCCAGAGGTGTCCTGGCGCTAGTTGAGTGAGTGTGTATAAGCAGGGGTTACTGTGTGAAAAGCCAGGTCTTCAGAGCTTTCCTAAAAGACAAGAGGTCCGGTAGTTGTCTGAGATTTAGTGGTAACGCGTTCCATGCCTTTGCTGCTCCTAGAGAGAAACTCCTGCCTCCCCAACTGGCTTTCCTAACTCTGTGGATGACTACCAGACCCTGCTCGGCTGATCTCAGAAGTCTTGTTGGTCTATACCACTGAAAGAGTTGTGAGATACAGTGGGGGCCTAGGCCGTACAAGGCCTTGAAACTCACGCAAAGGGATTTAAAAATAATTCTCTTGCGAACTGGTAGCCAATGTAGCTTAACCAGGTCCCGTGAAACAGAGGTACATTTAGGTGTGCCTGTGATTAATCGGGCTGCAGCATTCTGCAGAATCTGGAGTTTGTTGAGGAGCCCCTGTTGGGCGTTCAGCAGAAGGCTGTTACAATAGTCCAGCCGGGACATCACCAGCCCTGTAACCACGGTTTTCTTATGCTCTTCTGCAAGGAACGGCAGGACTTTTCGAATAGTTTTTAGAACAAAGTGAGTTGCTGATGAGAGTGCATTAATTTGGAGCTTGAAGGACAAAGAGTTGTCCATAAGTACACCCAGGTTTTTAACCTTTGGGACCGGAGCTGGAGGAGTGCCCATTTCCTCAGGCCACCAGCGTGGGGACCAGAAATTATCGTTGGACCCGAACAGCAGAACTTCGGTTTTTGTAGAATTTAATTTGAGGCAATTATCTGCCATCCAGTTACAGACTTCCCGCATACAGCCTCTGAATCTATCAGCTGTACTGTCAGTTTCCCCTGGTAGCAGAGATACCACTATCTGAGTATCATCTGCGTAAGAGGTTAAGTTGAAGCCGAAAGATCTGATAACTGGTGCTAGGGTGGAGACATATATATTAAAAAGGGTGGGACTCAAGGAGGACCCCTGAGGGACTCCGCAGGGAAGCGTGAAAGGGTCTGATTCATAGTCCCCTAGTGCCACCTTCTGAGTCCAATCAGACAAGAAGGCGAGCAGGAGTTTTAGCGCCTTGCCCTGAATCCCAGTAGCCCTGAGTCGGTCCCCAAGTATCTTATGGTGGACCGTATCAAAGGCTGCGGACAAGTCCAACAGGATCAGGGCAGCTCTACCTCCTGCGTCCATCACTGTTTTCACATCTTCTGTTGCTTTAATCAGGGCAGATTCGGTACTATGCCCTGCCCTGAATCCATGTTGGGAACGGTCCAGGCCCTGGCCAGCCCCTAGAAAGGCGCTTAGCTGAGTGTTTAGGAGACCCTCCAGGATTTTCGTCGGAAGGGGTAGCCTAGCTATTGGCCGAAAGTTGTTCAGGTCCGTCACCGCTAGGTTCGGCTTCTTCAACAGGGGTAAGATGGAAGCTTGTTTCCAGCGTAAGGGGAATTCTTCTTTTTCCAACATGACATTGAACAGTGGGGTGAGCCCTGCGGCCACGGCCGAGGAGGCCAATTTGGCCACGCTGGCTGGGCATGGGTCATTGAGGGAGCCTGAATTTGTCCGTAGAAGTCTGCTCTCCACCTCTTCCTCCCTAATGGGGGAGAAGTTGAGAAGCTTCGGAAGATTAATGTCTGCCTCAGGGTTAATTACTGGAGCGACAGTCTTGACCCGCATGTCTAGAGGACGGAAGATATTTTCTACCTTTTCTAGGAAGAAGTTTGCCAGCTCTTGGCATAGTTTGCGGCTAGGGGGTATCTCCACTGGTTTGATGACCGCCAGGGACGATACTGTGCGAAGTTGGGGATGACCAGCCTGTTTTGTTAAAAATATATCTCGCACTCCATGTTTTTTTCTCTTAAGTCATTATCTGTTGTATTCCTATTGGGTTTTTGTTCCAGGCGAACACACTGGGATGTTTGTTTTTACGTCTAAAAAGGTGTCTACAGGTAGCAATGCACTTCCATCATTTACCGGGTCTTTGCTCTAATAAAATCCACTTTTTGGAACAGAGATAGAAGGCTCACCTCTAACACCCTTATGATTCAATAAACCTTGGTTACTGCACCTCCCTTTTACTATTCTTGTACCAGTAACCTCGCCCCATCACACAGCTATTGTACCAATAGGCTCGCCCATGTTTAATGGCATCCCATCTTTAGAGTACAGCAAGCAGATTCGCCTCACCAGCATTGACCTACGTTTTCCATATTCTGCCACGAATTGTGTAGCCTTAGACATTTATTGTGCCAGTAATCATATTCCATAGCAAATTTGAAAATATAATCGTTTCCCAGCACTTATTTATAGTGCCAGTATTCATTAGCCACCCCGTTGCCACAAAGTATACTTCGCCCACAGGCCCTGGTGCAAGCAAGGAAAATGCCCCCGTTGGTTGCAGTCGCAAAAATACAGCAATCACCAGGGTTCAATCTGCTCCACAGAACTCTGGGACACGGTGCACTGCACCTGCTGCACCAATGGTAGCTACACCCCTGGCCTATCGTTAGTTGTCAAATGTCCTGATATCTTCAGTCACTCTGTGTTTGCTTTATACCAAGTAACACTGCAAGTCTGGACTTTCTATCCAACAGCACTTTTCATACTGTAAGTTCTATGCATATACTACAAGTCCCAGAATGCAATGTCGTACTAACTGAAAAACCAGAACACTGTGCATGTCTCTTGCCCTCGACAAAAGTCACTGGAATTACGTAATTGTGCGGCTGCTGCATTTTTGGCGAATTTATGGTTCTGTTGCATTTTGCACATAATCCATCACCTGCTGCATACTCTACAGATTTTGTCAAAACAACATTTGCTCCAAGCTCTGAACGGTTCAAAAGTTACCTAATATGCAGCTATACATGTTGCTGCTCAGTGAAAGGTCATTTGCAAGGTGGACTGATTGCTTTTCTATCACATATTTCTATGTTCCGATGTTAAAATGGAACTAATGAGGTGCAACATATGTTCAGACAGTGTTAACAAGTGACAAAATTACAAAATATTGAAGTGATATTGTCAGAAAATGTGGCACATCATGCCACATATTTGTCTTTTCATGCCGCATATTTTAGTCAACCCTGCCACATTATTTGGCCCTCTTCTGCCTCATATTCCAGTGGCCTTGCCCTAGACCCAACATGCACAATCTGTGCATTCTGTAAAGTCTCAAGACATACTTAGATTACGACCCTGCCAGCTCAGATAACTCACAGACCAAACTCCCAAAACATCAATTCTAGGGGTGTGTGAAATTTGCTTTTGTGTAATTATGTAAAATGACAGCAACATCATGAACCATTATGCGTATTTACACAACAATTCCACACATCTCCTACGGAATTTAAAAAATGGGACATACGTTTTGGACTTTTGGACACAACAACCATGTTTGTGATGATGAATAGGAAAACCATGGAATCCAATGACTTGCATTCACTGTAACAAAAGACGATCTGGACCCTATGTGGACACCAGCCAACGTCAGCAACCATCATAAACATCCATGGATCCACAACTGGGAGCTACGCATAGAGACAAGAGACTGAGGCCAAATGAGAGCACATGCAGCTGGACTCCACCTAACAAAAACAGAGACAAATGTCACCAAGAACCCAGAGATAAATGATGCTCATCATGCAGGACTTCCTAGAAATCAGTCATAAATATCACAAGCGAGGCAAGGTGTATATTTGAACTTATTACTATTGAAGTTAAGATCCTTTTTTCTTTATTCTTTCTTCTCAATACCTGTTCCGAGATGGCATGGTATCTTCGTTGCAACTGAGGTTGGGAAGGGCTGGATCTACGTACTGTCAAAAGTTAGATGTTGTGGCAGTCTCACTCCAACCACAATGATGTCATGTGCTGCACCCACTTTTATTAAGGGGCTTAATATGATGTTGGGTGGACCGTATTGGTCTGGAATCACCCAACCCTAGGTCGGCAGTTCCGACCTCACAATTTGGAACTTACATTTTATGATGGCAGCTTATGCGGCAGGCAGAAAAGGCCCGCAGCACATGCTTCCATAGCTAAATGGATGTTTGTAAACATCCCTGCACCGTGTGGCAGGTCCCTTATGAAGCTTGCCACGCAGTGCAGGGATGTGCCCCATAGTGGAGAGCCAGAAAAGAAGGGGGCCCTGCTAGGGGTCCCAAAATCATTTCCGACAGCCTTTTTATATCAGAAAGGCCACCGGAAAATTACATCATATGTTGCTGAGAGATCCCCTTGGGAATGATTTGTGTACCTAAGAAATAAATAAATAATCCCGATAGTGGAGCCGCAGCCATTAGGGTATTATAAGCATTTTCAAAACTCCAATGGGCTCTATGAGCTAGCTTGAATTCAGTGGCACAGCGAGCAAGGGACCCACATCTGGGTACACCAATCCCACTTAGGGAGAAAGTGCTGCTGCAACAGATGATGGACGGAATGCTGAATGAATCAAATTTGTTCGCTGTGCCACTGGATTCAAGCTAGCTTGTCTGATGCATGGTTTTACCCCAAAACCGGTCCCAGGATGCTTGTTTCCAGTCCAGGGAGGACCCGGCTTTGCAGTTCGGGCTGCACTGTTCAAATGACGAAGAGGGTCAGGACTGAATTGCATATGGCTGGGTCCCAACTGGGGTGGCATAGTGAGCAAAAGAACATTGGATTTAACCCAGACCTCTTGACTTGGGGTGAATGTTTGATTCATTCAGCATTCCGTCTATCACCGTGAGTCAGATACAGGGACCCACTTAGGGCCGTTTAACAAAAGTACCTTGAACCTAGCTTGGTATCAACAGATGCAGGGTGCAGCCGAGCGGTGCTTTGGTGATCCCCAACGCAGCAGTGGTGATGCGACAAGGGCCATGAGCCAAGCATCAGTATCGGAGTGCAGTGGGTCTCATTGCGATACAGCTGCTCTGGTTGTGATGCACCGATCCAATTCCAGCAACAGCGGTGATGTGTCAATTATGCTCTAACAGCAGGAGATGCATCAATAAAACTGCAGCAGACCCTAGGTCCAAGTCCAGGCCTGGGTGTCACCTCTTGGTAAGGCAGACACACCAGCAGAGGAGAGGTTGGAAAAGGAGAGTTCTGAGCCGTTTGTGTCTCTGAGACTTAGGCAACAGGAGGCAAGCCATCAATCCACGGAGTCTGTCTGTGTTAAAGCGATGTGGGTCCAGTCCTTTTCACCCAAGCAGGAGAACAGCAGGCAGCAGGGCAGCTCAGCAAGGAAAGAGCAGAGCAAGTCAAAGGTCAGCAAAGCAGCAGTGTGGGGTGACGTGTATGTACAATTGTGTCCCTGAGACTTAGGCACCAGGAGGCAAGTCAGCAAGCTCATGGAGTCACTCTGGGTTCAAGTGATGTAAGTCTAGTCCTTCTCACCCAGGCAAGAGAACAGCAGAGCAGAATAGAAGTCCTATCAGCAGCACAGCAGTTCTTCTTTCTGGCAGAGTAGTCACAGTTCTAGAAGTGTACTGGTTTGTTAGTGCTCCAAACAAACTACATGGAGTAATCAATCCTTTGTGTTGGGGCAGGACCCAGCCCTTTCAGGTGTTTGTGTCAGCTCCACCATCCTGTCGTATCTAAGGATGACCCATCAGCATGCAGATGGCCACTCAGTCACACCTACCCTTCCCTTGGGTGTGGCTGTCTAGAGGGAATGCAGGAAACCAGTTGTCACCCATCCAAGATGTATATTACAGAGACAGGCATCAGACACCAAATGGCTAAAGTAAATGAATGCCAACATTCTTAAAGTTACAAATTTGGGGGTTGGGCCCTTTATAAACAGCTGGGTTGGGCCTTCTTCAAATATAGATAAAACCAATTACCCTATTGCAATTGTTCAAAACATCTCTTTAAATTCAAGGCAAAGTAAATAAATTGTCTTAACTTGTGTATTTATTAGCAGTTATTTCATGAGCTTCTGTGCAATGTCCTATACGCGTACATATATCAGTTAGACCACATTCAGACAATCAACGAACACATTATTGCACTATACAAAACTGGACGTGATTTTAACTTACCAATACCGTGATAACATAAAACTTTAAAAATCGTGCTCTTATGATGAGTCTGATAATTTATAAAAAGCAGACGTTGCAATTGCTATTATGACATATGTAGTGGTTCTCTTGCTATTAGTGTCCTTTGGGGGTTCTAGATCAGTTCTATTACAGTAGACTTTTGTGTTCTGGATTAGAACTCATTCATTTTGCTCTGCAAGGATTCCTTTTCCATATTAAATCGGTTTCCTTCTGCCCTCCTTTAAAGTTCATATTCTGAAAGAAGGATTTAAATTTTAGTGAAGCAACTTTTACTGAGCTCACATTTTTAATTGCTTTATTGATATTGTCTTTATTGATATTTACAGCCTCTTACAGCCAGTATATTCCACGAGGAATGACTTGCCCTGTTTAAGTGTTGTTTAATTGCAAGTACAAAATATGTTGTTGCCATCCTATTGAAGTGTCACTTATCAGCCAGAGAGTTTGTTGGAGTTGGGGCTACTTTTTAAACCATTAAATAAACGTGTGTTGTTAATTAGCGCGTGCCCCACTCTTCCATTGCAATTCATACTACATAGAGACTCTCCTGTAGCTACATTGATGCAAACCTGCAACATTGTATCCTAAAACAGTGACTGGATTAGAAACATGAGGTCTGACTCGTATTTTTTTTGTTCTGACTTTCATTAAAAATAACATTTCGTGTCTTTCCTGGACTGTGCTTCACATTTCAAAGATCTGTTTTTCAGACTTGGTGTTTCAACTTTGTTTCTCTTGAAAATAAATAGGATACTTGACTGGCTCACGTTTGAAACTTTCAAACAAACATCCTTTTCATGTTATCTAGAGTGCACTTACACATCGTAACTCAGCTCTTTATCGTTGCTAAGCAGCTGAGTGAGTTTGGATACTTTAAACTGACTTATTTAAAGATTCCATGGAGGCTTAGCATCTCTCCGGTTCCTGCTTGCTTCAGTTTTCTGCGCTACTGATTGCCAAAGTTCCCAGAGCTCCTATTCAGGCTTGAGTAGAAGATTACTAATGGGGCTTCACTCTTGCATGCTGGTAAGAACCAATATTACCATGTTTAGCGGGGAGAGTCCAACCACTTTGGCACTGGTTAGCAGTCGTAAAGTGCTCAGATTCCAAAATCCAGCAAGTGGTCAGAACAATGGAGGGAGGCAGGCTAAATATGGAGGGCTGACCACTGTAAGGCTGTCAGGTCAAACATGCATCCTAAAGGAATGTCCCACACTGGTGTAAACCTTTTCAGTACCTTGGACACCGCCCGTGAGAGCCCGTTACCCGGAGGTTTCCTGCTCTTCGTGTGCCCCGTATATTATTCTCTGCTTTTTCTCTACTTGTGCACCTTGTCCAAAGCCAACCAACGACTCCCCCAGTCCATACCTCTCCTCTGTGCAGCGCTTCATTGCTTAGTAGATGGGTTCACACTATATATGTACCTCTACATTGGTATATTCAGTGTGTTTGTACTCTCTGTTCTCTTTGCTCTTTCTAGTGGTCCCTGTTTACAGGTTTTAGCTTAATTCTGCTACATTTATCACTCCCACCAGGCTGTAACTGTATGGTCCCTCGGGGTAATGTATTTTTTTATTATTAGCACCTTTCCAATCCATCATCTTTGTTATATTTTTATTTTTTTATTTTACATAGTTTTATATAGTGCGAACTTGACCCGAATTGGGTTTCAGAGCGCTTTACATACCACCAGTTGCATTATATGAGGACACGTTCATTTTTTGGTTAGGCGCGGGGAGATTCAGTGATTTGCCCAGAATCACAGGATGTTCAGCTGTTGTTGCCGAGACTCGAACCCAGTTCCCCCAGATTCAAGCTCAAACGCCCTAGCCTAGGCCATCTCCTCTCCCCTCGCCAACTCCTCTTATATGAGTCTCTTTCTGTCTCTCTATTTCCGGCTACATTCAAACACCAGTCAGGTGTGCCTCAGGAGTTCAGTGGTAACCTATGGTAACATGCAATGTATGCACAGCCAGGGGCGTAGCTAGAGCTTGTGGCGCCCGGGGCTAACCCTCAGATTGCCGCCCCGGGGGGGGGGGGGGGGGAGTTGCTGGGGAAAAAGGACGGCAAGCACTTGAAAGAGGACCGAGAGACACGTAGTATCGCCGCTAATAGTTACCTCGATCATGCAAGTTACATGCACATACATGACACGGTCCAAGGCTACACAGTTGAATACACTGGTGACTGGCAGTGACTGGCAGTACAAAAGAGAACACACAGACTGCATGATCTATCTGGGGACTCAGAAAAACCGCATGTGACATCCATCAGAGAGCTGCGTGAACAATTACCTGGTAATCCCCTTCACACAATGCAAACATGCACATACATGACACTGTTCAGGGATCCACCATCTACAGCTGACATTAAATGACCATTCATCATGGTCCCCCCATTAAAGCAGTGCACTTTGTGATCTGCATGGTACATGTTCTTTGCAGCAGGCATATTAACCCTCTGTGCTACCTTTCCAGGAGTCAACCCTTCCACTAGACAAAACTCGGATCTCTCTCTAGGAAGAACATTAATCACCGAAGTTATCATGACATTTTTATTGTTTCTGAAAATTGCTGGAGGCCAGGAAGGTGGCAGCAAGTTTTTTTTAAACCATAATATACTTGCAAACACTACGCACCCACCCGAAATAGGTACCCAGTGAGGTCACACCGTTCGCACCGCCCTAACCTGCTCAAGGTTCATGTGACCTCAGTGACAGAGTCACAGTGACTGGATCACTGTTGCTCTAGGGTGTGCTGCTTCGTAGGCCTGCCCGCAAGACTGGAGATGAACTTCAGTATGGATTGTGGTGGACAGGCCTTCAAGGTTAACTCACAATTGACACCACTAGGGTACACCTGCTGTGCTAAGACATCAAGCCTTCTAAGGTCTAGTGGGGCCTTCTAAGGTCTAGCATGGGAATATGCTCCCTCAGTAGAGTGGTCTGGTGGACTGGTCATGAAGGCTGAACTCAGTTCCCCAGTTCCAAATTCGACAGCTCTGGCCATAGTGCCACATCCTCTCCCCCACTGAACACCATACTGCCCCACTGAGAGAAACTCGCACTGCCTTCAGCTACAACCTAATTGTGCCCGCTATAAACACTTGGATGTGGCTCAATTCAAATTATGCACTTGATAAGAGTAATACGCTGCCTACAAAAAAAAGTAAAAGCAACCACTCATAGGGAATGCAAGATTAAGTAAAGCATGTGAAATGTAAGCAGAAACAACATGGTTACCTTAACGATCTCTCACTCACTATTCAGAAATCAGTGAGTGGTTTTACCTGAAAAGTTAAGGACATGACTGCAGGGCCCTGAAGGGAACCGTTTCAATGTCCATTGCTTATATCCTTAATAAACGTAAGCAGTATGGTTTAAAAGACCACATCCATTAACAGAGCCAAGGTACACATTTTGTTTTCCAATCCATCCATCAACCAGGTATTGCAGTACCTCCTGGAATGGTGCACTTCCCCCACCTGGGGACAACAATGCTGTTCAAAGAAAGACGAGAAAACAAAAGTAGCGCTTCACTGCAAAGTCTGTAAAGTGAGGTTGATGAGTTTGGATGTGAATAAAACCAATCTGGCCACTTTGCAATCACTCTGTCTTGCTTTATTTAGTTATGTATTTATTTTTCATATTTAAAACCTTCTATTTCTGTCCATCCCGCTGCACTTCTTTTTTGGATCCATTTCGCAGGGAAGCAACTAAATGAAAGAAGGAAAGAGGTTGTGAACCGTTTGTTCAAGTTATGGTTTTCAGTAAGTGAGGAGCAAGACAGAAAGAGAGGGAATAATAGGAAGATGGGGTGTGGGGGGACAGCTGCCAGCACAAAAAAGAAGAGGACATTGCCCGAGTCCTATTCCTTCTCTGCCCGTCCCCGAACGACCACGAAAGCAAGCCGAGCCTTATCTAAATGCCTTTGTCCGCCCCCAAAATGGTGCCGCCTGGGCCGGACTGCACCCCCCCCCCCCCCAGCTACGCCACTGAAGCCAATGGGCAAAATGCCCTCTTACAATTTCATTTAAAAATCTCCCACTCCCCTCTTTGAAAACGTTGGCATGTATGCAGTGTTTAATTAGAGCCGATGGTGGTCGGTATGGGCCACGTTTTAAGAACTAGCACTTATTTTTCAGACATTGTGCGAGAGGTAGGGAGGGTAAAACACACACACACTGTAAGCAAAAAGGAAGAGAAAGATGGGAAACCTGTAATTGATGTTTTGACTGATCATAAACTAACTCAAAGGTTTATTATGCCTGCTGCAAAGAACTTATGTCATGCAGATCACAAAGTGCATATAATGTAAATAGGTCAGTGAGTTACTGCTATTAAAAGAGACATCCTTTCGTTACTTGAAGTTTATAAGTTAAAATCCTAAAATAGAGCAGTGAATTATTAATTGTCATCGAAGAACTGCATGCACACTGCAAAGTATAGGTTAGAGCATAGGTTAATGTTGCAAAAAGGATTCATTTGGGTTGAATCAATTCTTATTATTAAAGAGAACCCCTAACTTTGGTGTTCCGTTTTCAGTTTGCACTTCCCCAGACCAAGCACTTTTTAACTATATGTCACTCATACACCTTGTAGACCTCTGGCTTATGTAACATTTCCTATATGCTGATTAACACACGTATGATTGATTGTCCCTATGCAATGTGTGTGATGCAAAGTGCTCAGACACCCTACACATGCATGAGTGGCACTATATAACTAATTAAATGCGTCTGAAAAAGATTGGTTATCGAGACTTGAGGGGCTCTGTTAAAAGGTGGTGGGGAGGAAATCCTTAGTGGAGGTGGAAATCACCTTCACCATGGATGGGGGAGACACCAACAAACATTGTCACATATGGTGCCACAAGCACTAAACCGGCCCTGGACACAGATCACACCTTCCCACATGGGTTTGAGCAATGCGAGATCATATCGGCCTCAGCAGTGAAATCGGTGCCCTCTGATTCAGTTCATGTAATCCTCACACACTCAAGGCAGGCGGTTACCCCGAGCCAGGATTAGATTAGGATAACAAATCGGCCAGGGCCCCACCAAAAAAGTGGCCCACATTTACGTATTGCCTTTTCGCAAAACAGTGCTTCAGCTAAGTGTTGTCAAAAGAAAGAGGGCGGGTGGGGGGCATGTTTTATTAACTTTACTTGGATAAAAAAAAATGCATAGTTTAGTTCACACTGCTGAGCGCCATACATCATTGCAAGTGAGACCACACTTCTGCTCAGGCCCCCTGCCCACCTCAATCAGCATACGTTAATGGGCCGGCCCAGCAGGAGAAAGGGAGGACTATCACCGCCCATCTGCCTCTTACCTCACTCGTGACTCGCTCCAGGGTCTCTATGGCAGGCAGGGGCGAGGTTGGTTCGAACTTCTTTAGCCGCCAGACCTGTCTCCAGAGCCATCAAATTACCCAGGTATCAGCACTGACTGCCCCAGGCCAGAATGAGCGCGAGAGCGCGTAGCGTGAAGCGCGTGATGCATCACTGCTACGTCGTTCTCATTGCGAGGGCAGGGCTGAAAAAAAAATTCATGTATTTTTTTAATGTTTCCGACGGCGGTCATTAGTAGCGAGGAGGCTGGTCAGTGCTAAGTGCGCCTCAGCGCACACTTTCAAACTGGGCCGCGCCCGCGCCCGCGGCACTGGTGCCCGGTTGCGGCCGCGGCAGCCGTTATAATTTATTTGGGGACACAGTGTACCCAAATAAATTATAAAGCCGCCGCGGCCGCAACGGGCGACCAGTGCCGCGCGGCCACCCCCAAAATTGTGCCGCCTGGGGCGGACCGCCCCCCTCGCCCCCCCCTAGCTACGCCAGTGTGCACAGCAGTGCCCTGGACACGGACGCGGGTTATAACTCGCTCAGATACGGTGCACTGCGTTTCCTCTCTGTCACTGCCTTCTTGTACAAGTTGCATTTTTCATGATCGAGCCGAGGAACTATCTGTGAATCAAATGAAAAACATAATTGGAACTGAAAAGTTCGAAATTACAGCCTTGAAGGTGCCCCGAGGCGGCTGCCCTTTCAGGCGCTGATTAGGTGCGACATTTGCTGTCCCCACTTCACTCTCGTGTTCCAATCCCCCTTCCAACATTCGATGCAAATACGTCTCTCCCGGTGATTAACAAGGGTGGGCGTGTGATGGTGGTTCGCGGCTGGTGTTTCAGCCTAGCAAGCACTCAATGGACTCAATCTGCGTGTCCATTTCCACAGTATTTGGGAAGTGGTTTCACTCCTTCGCTGGCAGTGCATTTCACCCTTTTATCTCCAGCCTCCAGGGTTCATTTCCTCTTCCGTATGCACCGCTACTGCCATTGTAGCGCCAGATTGTTCCATATACTCGGTGTTGTTTCAGACACAAATATCTCCTGGTTACGCTGACATCTTGTACAAAACATGTGCAGCTCTGCTGCACTTCTCCGGTTTTTGGTAAATATCGAACGGATTCACAAAATATACAGAAAAAAAATCTTAATTTACTTAGTGAGGAGTGAATCATTTCCTACAATGCATTTGAGGTTCGCTTTGCCGCATTTCGATATTTAAAGCGGGCTGCAGTGCTTGCGTCCTGTCCCCATCTGAGTGTCCGGACGGGGCCATTCCTGCTGAGTGGCAGCAGCGAGCTTTGGGGCATATCAACAACAACCGGCGATAATTATCTCTAAGCGCACTTAGCGTGAGGATATTTATCGCCGGCTAGCGTGAATTTTTATCGCTGAGATAGCGTGCTATTAGCAACGCTTATCTCAATAGCGATAAAAATCCTCACGCTAACAGGCTAACGTGAGATTATCGCTGGAAACCCAGCGATAATATCACGTTACCTTGTTGATAGGGACAGGCCAACTTAGCCATGATATCCTCCTTCCATAGGATATCATGGACTAGTCTGAAAAATACCAGACGTAAAAAAGCAGCGTTAACCGCGGTTAGCGCTGCTTTTTTTGTCTCTAACAGGGTTAGCGACATTCTTGATATTATTTTACTCTGGAACGCCCCCTTTGCATCTCATTAGAGATGCAAGGGGAAGCGTCGAGTAAAAGGGTGCTAACATGCAAATTTGCATGTTAGCACCCTGTTGTTGATAGGGCGCTAGTTTTATCTCTCCTTTTTTGGCTTTTAAAGCCAAAAAAGCAGAGATAAAGCCCTTGTTGATATGCCCCATAGTGCTTTGGAGTTTAAAATGTCTCTTTGGCTGACCGTCTTGCGACGGCCAGCCAGGCATGCACATTTGAAACCTCTCTAACTCAGCTGTCTTAAGATAGCTGGGTTAGAGAAAGAAAGGGCCTCCAGTGTTCTTGTAAGGGATGATAGACGCCGCTCCCACCAATCCTAGAGCTGCTTTCAGCTCCATGAGAGCAGCACCAGGATTGGCTTGGGAGTCGGGAGCCTGCCTTACCAGGAGAAGGATGGAGGAGGACATAGGGCTCGAGAAAAGGTGAGTGATTTTTGTTTTGAATTGTTTTTATGTGCTCTCCGCCTCACAGACCTTGGAACATGCCAGCCGCCACTGAGACGGATGCCTCTGTGAGATAAGGGTTAATTCCAAGCCCCTTGCACCGCCGGTATGTCACTTTCTCCCATATTACAAGTGACACACCGGGCACCAGGGGCGTGTAAATAAGCCCTAATATGAGCTATGTCTGATCTCCCACACAGACGAAAAAGCCTAGCACCTACAAGTAACAAGGGTTTTTGACAGATCCTGGCACAATCAGCACAGTCTTCCTCTGACTAAAGGGGCAATTTACAGCGCCAGGTAAAGTGTGCCGGCCCATATTTACAAGGCCAGGAAAAGCTACTCTGTGTGGCTTTTAGTGGCCTTGTAAATATGGAATAAGGCAATGCCTTACTCTGCATGGAAGGGGCATTCCATAGGTGTTGTTGTGGGTGTTCCCACGCAACACTTATGGTTTTTGACACTCTTTAAGATTTACAACATAGCCTAAATCTGGGACAGCACCAAAATTAGTGCCTTCCCAAAGCAGGCAGAACAAAGAAAAACGTTTACATTTCTCGTTTTTCTCCTCTTTCCACGTGTGCTGCATTATGTAGCACACATAGAATAAGGAAAACACCTAATTTGATTGTTTTTGTGCAGGAAGGTGTCTCTTTCTGCACACAAACTATCATGTCAACAGCACAGACACCCATGCATCATGGTGCAAGGATGTCTGTGTTGGCCCTTGGCTGCAGTTTTTGCACCGGCGTTGGCAGAAGCAACAGGTGCGCCTTATCTTGTAGATACGACCCATTCCTGCTCTTTTCTTTAGACGTAGGGCAGCACAGGGCAGCACAAATAGAAAGCTTGCGGCTCAGCCCCATGGCAAAATATCGTAAATATGCCCCAAAGTGTGCCTGTAATGAGGAAACCGCCACACCAATGTTAGAAGGAAAATGTCTTTGCTGTGTTGATTATGTATTGTTCTATGTAAGTTAGCATTCGTGGCACCATTTTATGTTTGGCCGCCATTTTGAACCATGATCGAAACTAATCTTTCCCTTCCTGAAAAACAGCCTTTGGTAAGTCTTGTTTCTCCAAGGTTGGGCCTTGCTTTTTCTAATGAATACACTGTTCTTATTTGCGCTTACCTTTTCCACTAGCTAGAGGCCTTCTCCCACTAGCCTAGCGGTGAGCACGGACGGAGTGACCTTGAGTAACCGATAGTGTGTGCCCGGCCTCAGGATTGAAACTTATCCTTCCGTACTTCTTTGAGTAGCTGCTGTGGAAGTGAGTAGGTCACTTCCTTCAGTTGGCACCTGAACAGGGAGTCCATCGGGTGAGTGACCCATCCCCTCCTGAAGTCGGGTGTGGAGGTTGAGGCCATCGTCAGGTCGGACGGACGGATCAGATCCCTGCATGAGAGAGTTCCTGTACTCACAGCTGCCCCTTTTGTCCCACCGGATGGTGCTTTGCCTGGCGGTCATCTTGACTGGGGTCCTGAACAGCGAAACCCTTGGATCTGACCGTTTGGTCTGAAGAGTTGGCAGTGGAGAATACATTTCTTTGACCTGCATACATTAGGTGAGTTACTTTTGGTTCTTTGTAGGTATGGTACCATTTTGGTTTGTATTTGGTACGATCTGAGGACTGAATTTGGGTGAAAAGTATTTGCAAATACTTTGCCAGGCATAAGTAGTGAATTTGTTTTCTTATGAGAATGCCGGGAATAAGTAAACTGGTTTCTTTGTGCTGTCATTGTTGTTCTGCTGATGCTCGACTGGAGGAAAGTCAGCCAGCGCCTACAGAAGGCACTGCTAATTTTGATATGTATGTGAAGCATGGCCTTGGCTCTATTATGTTTAGTACGCTATGGCACCAATATATGAGGGACAATGCTTGGTTGCAGTGGCCTTTGACGGGCACTTTTGATGAGCAAAAGATTGAGGGGCATATTCTCAAGGAGCTATCGCCGAGTTAACTGCACTTTAGTGCAGCCAAAGTAGCGGTGTCTCCTCTATGTGGCTTGGCTGCACTGCTCCCGGGGGTGCGTCGCCTAAGATGGCCATTGGCTGTTGTAGGGCGTCGATGTCTGCGGCCCTGCGCAGTCCACTGCCTCCGGCATCAGCAGCGGTCCACCAGGGATCACACATCAAATCGAGTCCTGACTGGCCCGGATGTCTCATCACCGCAGGAGGCACACACCACCACCGCCAGGACCACCTCCAGATGACAACAGCCAGTCGTATGTTTCTTACTGCCAGACTGTCAGAGTTGGTCTGACCTGTCGTGGATGCATCATCTGCCTGATGCCCTGGTCAGCACTCGAGGTGCCACTGACACAGAGCACCACGACTCATGGACCATTTCTGATTGGGTCTTGTACTGTGGGGAGCTCACGCAGCAATGTCACCTCAGGCAGTGTGGGAGACCGGGGACGATGTTGAGGAAGATGATGCAGGTGTTACACACCCCACTGCCGCTGCATCAGGTATTTTCCGAAGGGAGACAATCCTTGACATTTCTTCACATGAGCAAGCTCAGCTCTGATGCCCCAACATCGGTGCACTGCAACTCATGGACACATCTGTTTTTGTCCTCTGTACTTGCTTCGGCTACCAACATGATGCTCCGCAGTAGTCTCTGTAATGCTAGTGTTTACTGTTTAGGTTTCCATGGTGTTCACTGTTCAAGTTGTTGCCAGCACCAGCAACTCCGTGCGGGCTGGCTTACACTCACCCCACAGACATCCAGCACAGGTGTCACTGTCCATGTGTCCCTGCCAATAAAGGAGCCAGGCGCTCATGCCCATAGCCAGTTCCACGAACTTTCTCAGTGTGTCCGTGTGGTCATAATGTGTGCATGAGGGTCCCTGGGCATACAACATTACATTGTGCTGTGTACATCATGCACAACCATGTTACCTTTTGCAGTGGGTAAGTCCTTGGACATGAAGCTTCGTCTTCACCCGCTCAATGCGTGGGAGGAGTGGACTGGGCCTTCGTCCGTAGGTTCAGCGTGGGGGTGTGTATGAGGATTCCTGGGCTCTGGGCGTGGTTCTTTGTAGGAAGTATGCATGTGTCTCTGTCGAGGTGTGGGTCTCCTTTGTGGGGTGTGGGTGGTCACTGGTGGGACTTGAACACCCACGTGTGTGCTCTGGTTCGGGTTCCATGTGCTCTGACCCCACCCGCACCTTTTCAGCAGCCTCCTATTGGCATTCCGACCCCTGGCGTTGGAATGCGATGGGTGTCGAGGTGGGGTGTTGGTAGACAGCCTTGGAGGTGGGTGCTTCCTGCTGTGTGGTCTGTGCAGGGGTTGGTGTCTCCTCTATGTGGCTTGGCTGCACTACTCCTGGGGGTGGGTCACTGTTGGAAGGCGGACCCCGAGGAGTCGGCGAGACCACCAAGGGGGGCCCTCACACTGCACGAAGTAGCCGAGCGCTGCCGAGATGCCTCCTGAGAGATCCTTCTCCTATCACGTACTAGCACAGTAACACCACCACACAGGACTCAAGGAGGTTGTCTCAAGATGAGCAATTCTTTATCAGTATTTAAAGGTTACGAGATCAATCTTTACACGAAAGGGATCGAGGGATCCACCAAAAGTCTCAGTGTCTCTTTGGAAGGGTAGGGGTAGCGGGACAGTCTTTGGCAGGAGCTCGGTACGAGGGTACCTGGGGCCCAGTTCTTATCCTCAAGCTGGAGGACCTCCGGATCTCGGAGGGGTCGAGCCGCGACGGCGTCAGCAGGGCTCTGGCGTTCAGTTCGTGGGGAGCCGCGATCAGGTCAGCAGGGCTCTCAAGGTGGTTTCTGCTCAGCTCGAGCCGCGACGTCGTCAGCAGGGCTCCGATGGAGGTTTCAGCGAGGTTGGGCCGCGACAGCGTCAGCAGGGCCCCGATGTTCCGGGAGGGGTTCAAAGTGTTCACAAGAAGGAGCCGCGACGCAGTCTGCAGGGCTCGTGATAGTTCCAACAAGAGTTCTTCTCCGTAGGGTCAGCCGCGATTCAATCAGCAGGGCTCTCGACTCCGGGATACAACTGCCGATCTGTGGCGGGGTCGCCCCAGATATAGGTCTGGAGCCCTTTGATGTCCGGACCCTGGCACCCGGGGGGGGTGGAGAGGCCGGGTGGAGGTGGCCAGACGCCCAGCAGGAGAGGCGCCAGGCCAAAGAGAGTTGCAGGGCGATCACACCTGGGGATGGGAGGACAGTTGGGGGTCTCATCGATACTGTCCTCCGCCGGGGGCGGTGAATGGTTCCTGTGGCACCCCCTGGCCAGTTCTTGGTGCCTCGATGTCGGGGCTTCGCTGGGGCCGAGGCCGGGTTGAGCGGGGTCGCGCCGGCTGGTGCAGAGAGTCACGTGGATGCCAACAAGATGGCGGAGCCACGAGGGGTATGCGACCTCGTGCGGCTCGGGATGAGGGGTCTCGGTGCAGTTCGGAAGGGTGGCCCGTGAAGGCCGGGGCGGGGAACGGGCACAATCCATGGGGGTAAGGACCACGCCACGAGGCCGGGTCCAACAGGCGTCCCCCCCAGCCGAAGGCATGGAGAGTCACCCATCTCCTTGGGGATTCTCCTCGTCAAGGCGGAAGAAGCGGGACAGGCCGTCGGCGTTGGCGTGGTCATTGCCGGGCCGGTGTTCAACATCAAAGTCCATCCCTTGCAGCGAGATGGACCACCGCAGCAGCTTGGGGTTCTCGCCCCGCATTTGCATTAACCACCACAGGGGCCGGTGGTCGGTCTGGACCCGGAAGTGGGTACCGAAGAGATAGGGCCGGAGTTTCTTAAGGGCCCACACTACAGTGAAGGCTTCACGCTCGATGGTGCTCCATCGCTGCTCCCGGGGCAGTAGCCATCGGCTGATGAAGGCCACTGGTCGGTCGAGCCCCTTTTCATCGGCCTGGGACAGGACGGCCCCGATCCCATACTCGGAGGCGTCCGTCTGCACCACGAACTCCTTATTGTAGTCAGGGGCCTGCAGCACCGGGGCAGTACACATCGCTGTCTTGAGGGTTTCGAAGGCTGCTTGGCAGCGGGGTGTCCAGTGCACCTTCTTGGGCTGCTTCTTGGACGTGAGCTCTGTGAGGGGGCCAACAATGCTCCCATAGTCCCGGATGAACCGCCGGTAGTATCCGGTGAGACCCAGGAAGGCCCGGACAGCTGTCTGGGTAGTGGGGGGTTCCTAGGCCTGGATGGCATAGATTTTTGGCTGGAGAGGGGCCACCTCCCGCTTCCCACTTGATGGCCCAGGTAGGTCACGGATCCGTGGCCGATCTGGCATTTGCTGGCCTTGATTGTGAGCCCGGCCCGCTGGAGGGCGGCCAGGACGGTTTTGAGGTGAAGGAGGTGCTCCGCCCAGTGGTTGCTGTACACGGCAATGTCATCTAGGTAGGCCGCGCTGAAGGCCTCGAGCCCGGCCAAGACCTTGTTTACAAGTCTTTGGAAAGTGGCCGTGGCGTTCTTCATTCCGAAGGGCATCACCCGGAAGTGGTAATGCCCATCCGGGGTAGAAAAGGCGGATCTTTCTTGGGCGCCGGGGGTGAGCTGGATCTGCCAGTACCCGGCGGTGAGGTCCAGCGTGCTCAGGTAGCGGGCGGCCCCTAAGCGGTCGATGAGTTCGTCGGCCCGGGGTATAGGATGGGCGTCCGTCTTGGTCACCGCATTCAGGGCTCGGTAGTCTACGCAGAATCGTAACTCCGGGGGGTGGCCGGGGGCTGCGGCCTTTGGTACCAGGACGACAGGACTGGCCCACGGGCTGTCGGAGGGTTCGATGACCCCCAGGGCCAGCATCTTTGCTACTTCGGCCTGGATGCATGCCCGCACTCGGTCGGGTACCCTGTAGGCTCTGTGTCGCACGGGGGGGCTCTCCCCGGTGTCGACGTCGTGGACGCACCAGTGGGTCACCCCCGGGGTGAGGGAGAAGAGGGCTGCGTAGTCCTGCAGCAGTTGTCGACAGTCGTCACGCTGTTCCGGGGTCAGGGAAGAGGCGAGTTGGACACCTTTGATGGATCCGTCATGGACGTTGGACTGCAAGAGGTCGGGCAGGGGCTCGGAGTCGTCCTCGCCCCCTTCGTCGGTCACCAGTAGCAGGCTCAGTTCGGTCCGGGCAAAGTGGGGTTTGAGCCTGTTAGCATGTAGAACCCGGAGGGGGTTCCGGGGGGACTCCAGGTCGACTAGGTAGGTGACGGGGCTTTTCTTCTCCACTACCTTGAAGGGCCCGGTCCACTTGTCCTGGAGGGCGCCGGGTTCAACCGTGGCCATGACCCAGACTCTCTGGCCTGGCTCGAATTCGATGGTAGAGGAGTTCCGATCGTACCACCGCTTCATGTCCTCCTGGCTGGCCTCGAGGTTGGCTTCGGCCATGGCGCGGAACTTGCGGGTCTGGTTTCGGAGGGTCAGGAGGTATCGGTAGACGTCAGAAGGGGCGCCTTGGAGCTTCGTCTCCCAGCCCTCCTTGACCAGGCTGAGCGGTCCGCGGACCGGATGTCCGTACAATAGTTCGAACGGGCTGAACCCCAGGGACGGGACCTCCCGATAGGCAAACAGGAGGCACGGCAGCAGGACATCCCATCTCCGCCTGAGGGGCTCTTCCAGGCCCTGGATCATTCCCTTTAAGGTTCTGTTGAACCGCTCAACCAGTCCGTTCCCCTGAGGGTGATAGGGGGTTGTGAATTTGTACGTGACCCCGCACTGCTGCCACAGGGACCGCATGTATTTGGAAATAAAGTTTGTGCCCCTGTCGCTCACCACTTCGCGGGGAAATCCCACTCGGGAGAAGATCCCCATCAAGGCCCGGCCTACCACGGGGGCCGTTATAGTTCTTAGCGGGACCGCCTCCGGGTACCTGGTGGCGTGGTCCACGAGGACCAGGATGAAGCGGTGGCCCAGGGCGGTCTGGGGGTCCAGGGGCCCCACGATATCGAGTCCGACCCGTTCGAACGGGGTGCTGACGGCTGGAAAGAGCTGGAGGGGGGCCTTGACCCGACCCCCCGTCTTCCCGCTGGCTTGGCAGGTCTGGCAGGACTGGCAGTGGTTGTCCACGTCTCTCCGCATCCGGGGCCAGTAGAAGTGGGTCACCAGACAGCTGTAAGTTTTGTCTTGCCCCAAGTGTCCGGCGAGGGGCACTTCGTGTGCCAGGTTGAGCAGGAACTCCCGGAAGCGGAGGGGGACCACCAACACTCGGCTGGCCCCGAGTTCTGCCACTTTTTGCTCACTGTATAACAGGCCCTCGGCCCAGTAGACCCAGTGGGTGCCGGTCTGGTCCCCGTTGGTTTGTGCGGACGCTTGTTATCGGACCCCTTCGAGAGTGGGACAGGACTGCTGCTCTTGCTGGAACTGCTCCCGGGCGGGGCCCCCTTCGTGTCGCCATTGTGCCAGTTCTGGTAGGGCGCACAGGGAAGCAATCTCCTCGGGGGAGGATTCACTAGGTCCAGGGTCGGTGTCCGCCTCCCCCTCGCCGCCGGCGGGGGGTGGTGCGAGCCCCTCGGGCTGGGCGGCACCGGGGGCCGAGGACGAGCGGGGGGCCCGGGCGGTCATGGACCGGGTGATGGTGCAGGCCCAGTCGGATAGTCCCAGCATTCGGAGGTGCTCTCGTCGCTCTACTTGAGCCCAGGGGGAACTCTCCAAGTCGTTCCCCAGGAGGCAGTCTACGGGGGCGTCATCGCGGACCGTCACCTTTAGCAGGCCGGTCACCCCTCCCCACTCGAAGGGGACCAGGGCCATCTGGCACAGGCTTTCGCTGTTGTCGGCCGTCCGGACGGGGCACAGCACATTGGGTAGGATCTGTTCGGGGGTCACCAGGTGGCAGCGGACAGCGGTGATACTGGCGCCGGTGTCACGAAGGGCTTCGGCCCGTTGTCCATTGACGGTGACCTGCTGCCTGTACTTCTGGGTGTTGCTTGGGATGGGGGTGCAGGGCACCATTTCTCGGCTACCCAGGCAGACCAGGGACATGGCTGCCAGCTCCCATTCGGTGGTCCCTCGGTCGAGGGTTTCTTCTTCCTCTTCTCCCTCTCCCAGGGCGGCGGCCGCCAGCTGTCGGGGCGGGGGCCCGCCGGCCCCGCTTCTTCGGTTCAGGGGGCAGACCGGGTCGCTGGCATAGTGTCCGGTTTGTTGGCAGCCGTAGCATGTTACTGGTGGCCGTGGTCCGGGTCTGGCCGGGGTCGCCCCCCTTCGGGCTAGGCTCGGGGAGAGTTGTTGCTGCGGTGGCCCTCGAGGGGGGCTCCTGGGGGCCCCGGCGGGGGGGTCCCAGTTCCTGTTCGGCCCTCCCCCTCCACCGCATTGGCGGGGGGGTCCGGTGGGGTTCCTCTGGTACTTCCCCATTGAGTTCCGGGGGACCCGGGAGTTGACCCATCGATCGGCCTCGACGGCGAGTTTTCGTGGGTCGGTCATCTTGCTGTCGAGGAGGTGTTGCCTCAGCTCCACGAAGCAATTGTTGGAGAGATGTTCCCACACGATGAGGTCGACCAGCTGCCCATAGGTGGTGACTTTGCTACCCTTGATCCACCCTTCTAGGGCCCGGCTGAAAAAGTCCACATATTCCACCCAGGTGGTACCCAGGATTTTTTTGCAGTCTCTGAACCGCTGGCGGTACATTTCCGCGGTTAGCCCGTAGCGGGTGAGTAGGGCCTCCTTCATGTGATCGTAGGAGGTCATCACCTCCTCCGGCAGCTGGAGCAGTGTGTCTCGATCCTCACTCAGGAACCGCCCCCACAGGCCGGCGCCCCAGTCCTTTCGGGGCACCCGATGAGAGGTCATGGCCACCTCGTAGGCCTTGAACCATTGTTGGATGTCGTCATTCTTATAGTACTCCTTGACGACCTCTTTCGGGATATGTACCTTGGCCTCGGCAGGCGGTAGGGTGTCTCTAGTACTGGGGGTGTTGGTCCCCCCGTTCTTGGCCTTGATTTCAAGCTCTTTGAGACTGCGCTCGTGCTCAAGGGTCAGTTTCTTTTCCTCCAACTCTCGGTGCCGTCTCTTCTCTTCTATCTCCTCTTGAAGCCGTAGCTGCTCTAGGGCCAGTTTCTTTTCCGCCAGCTGGAGTTCGCCGTCCAGCCGCAGTCGTGCGAGCTCTAGTTCGTGGTTCCGGACCTTCTCCCGCTCTCGTATTTCTTCTTCGGAGAGGCCGGTTTCTAGGCTCTTTCTTCCTCCGGTTGCCGGAGTCAGTGCAGTTGATGTGGCCTCAGTCAGGGGCAAGGGACCTTCTTTTTGGGAGTGGCCTGCCTCGGCCTCCAGCCAGGTCCTCAGAGCTTTCTGCATCTCCTCTTTGGTACCTAGGCCGGTGGTTGCAATGCCTTTGTCCTTGCAGAACTGTTTTAATTCTTTGTGCGTATATTCCTCCAACCGTTCGGGCTGGAACTCCATGGTCACGTTGTTTTCCTGGCTGCTCATGATTACTGTTCGCTTGGATGGATGATAACTAGTGGGTACTGGCTGGTACGTACTGCGTTCGGCTCGGATCCCGTCGCTGGCCACCAAATGTTGGAAGGCGGACCCCGAGGAGTCGGCGAGACCACCAAGGGGGGCCCTCACACTGCACGAAGTAGCCGAGCGCTGCCGAGAAGCCTCCTGAGAGATCCTTCTCCTATCACGTACTAGCACAGTAACACCACCACACAGGACTCAAGGAGGTTGTCTCAAGATGAGCAATTCTTTATCAGTATTTAAAGGTTACGAGATCAATATTTACACGAAAGGGATCGAGGGATCCACCAAAAGTCTCAGTGTCTCTTTGGAAGGGTAGGGGTAGCGGGACAGTCTTTGGCAGGAGCTCGGTACGAGGGTACCTGGGGCCCAGTTCTTATCCTCAAGCTGGAGGACCTCCGGATCTCGGAGGGGTCGAGCCGCGACGGCGTCAGCAGGGCTCTGGCGTTCAGTTCGTGGGGAGCCGCGATCAGGTCAGCAGGGCTCTCAAGGTGGTTTCTGCTCAGCTCGAGCCGCGACGTCGTCAGCAGGGCTCCGAGGGAGGTTTCAGCGAGGTTGGGCCGCGACAGCGTCAGCAGGGCCCCGATGTTCCGGGAGGGCTTCAAAGTGTTCACAAGAAGGAGCCGCGACGCAGTCTGCAGGGCTCGTGATAGTTTCAACAAGAGTTCTTCTCCGTAGGGTCAGCCGCGATTCAATCAGCAGGGCTCTCGACTCCGGGATACAACTGCCGATCTGTGGCGGGGTCGCCCCAGATATAGGTCTGGAGCCCTTTGATGTCCGGACCCTGGCGCCCGGGGGGGGCGGAGAGGCCGGGTGGAGGTGGCCAGACGCCCAGCAGGAGAGGCGCCAGGCCAAAGAGAGTTGCAGGGCGATCACACCTGGGGATGGGAGGACAGTTGGGGGTCTCATCGATACTGTCCTCCGCCGGGGGCGGTGAATGGTTCCTGTGGCACCCCCTGGCCAGTTCTTGGTGCCTCGATGTCGGGGCTTCGCTGGGGCCGAGGCCGGGTTGAGCGGGGTCGTGCCGGCTGGTGCAGAGAGTCACGTGGATGCCAACAAGATGGCAGAGCCACGAGGGGTATGCGACCTCGTGCGGCTCGGGATGAGGGGTCTCGGTGCAGTTCGGAAGGGTGGCCCGTGAAGGCCGGGGCGGGGAACGGGCACAATCCATGGGGGTAAGGACCACGCCACGAGGCCGGGTCCAACAGTCGCCTAAGATGTCCATGGGCTGTTGTAGGGCGTCGGTGTCGAAGGTGTGGTGGTCCTCTCCAGCATCACTGATGAGTGGTCTGGTCTGCTCTGCTGAAGGTGATGTTTGCCCCTCTGCAATGCGGAGTGGAAATGCATGTTGACATTGTGCTGACATGTTTTGGCGCATTGTTCTGGTTGACTTGCAGATTGTACGATGATGTACATTGTGACTGTTTGAGAGGTGCTGTATATTTGATGCGGGACAGTGGACATTTGAAGTACATGACGTAGGTGAGGATGTACACGTGCGTTTCCATCTCGCAGTTTCCTGCTGTGTTACATGTGATTGGCCTGTTCCTGCTCATTTGCGGACCTAGTTGTGTCCTCTGTTCTGCAGTGTCGGTGTTGCACTTTGTATCACATTGTTGTGGGATGTGCTGTTGTTGCTCTGTGTGTGTGCTGCAGTGTGCCACGGGGATCAGGGACATATTCCAGGGTCATTGTGGTTGTGCACTGTGATGCACATTTGTGTGCATGTGTGCCATTGCTACCATCTCCCCCAGCCCCCCAGTCCCTGGTCGTTGCTCACCCGGTGGATGTTGTGTCAGTTCCTATCGAGCTGTGTCTGGACTCACAACTCCTTGTGCCGTCCCCACCCTGATGATTGTAGCCTCCATTTCCTCCGGCTCCTCCTGTGGTGCAGGACTCCCACCTCCTGTCGTTTTT
The DNA here is from genome assembly GCF_964204655.1 of Triturus cristatus. NCBI lineage: Eukaryota > Metazoa > Chordata > Amphibia > Caudata > Salamandridae > Triturus > Triturus cristatus. The sequence goes on from NC_140590.1 coordinate 232,998,525, forward strand.
GCTCCCTTCCTGTTGGCATCGGGTTTGTACTTGGTTTGTCTTTTCACATCGTGCCAGCGCCTCTTGTCCTCCTCCAAAGGCCTCCTCGATACTCCGACTGCATTCACGTTTGTCATGTTGACATTCAGTGGATGGTGGTGTTCTGTCACCTCCGTGACGCTGATTTTGTTTTCCTGCGGACTGCACCCCGTCTTCCTCTTCCTCTTCTCCTTTGCCTTCCCAGAGGATCCTTGGTGGTATTCTGTGGAGCTTGTGGGGTTCGCTTTGGCCTCTGCACTCGGTCCGGGGGCATCCATGGTGCTACGCAGTTTCTTTTATGGCGCATTTTCCTGCATGACGCGTGGGTGAAGAACCGGGGTTTAACCCAGCGGCGTCAGGGGCACGCCTAAGATCTACGAGTTCACCTGTCTTGGTATACAGAGACACGGAATACTTCTGGATGGCATCAGAGACCAAGTTTATTAGCTGAAGCTAGTAACAGTGATCCTAGAAATACATCACGGTGTAAATTCTCAGGAGACTGCTCATTTTACTAAGGCGAGACGTCTCCTTTTATACCCAATATTCACATTATAAATGTACACCCACTGCACACAATTCTAGCCAATAAGGTACATTTTCAAACAAAGTGTCACATAACAAAAACTCAATTTACAGTATCCCAACCCAAAAGTTAATTATTAGGAATGTCCCAAATTTAATCTCCACAAGCCAGACAAACCTATAATTGAAAGCATAACCCATGTAATGAAGAAACATAAAAAAAGAAACGATAACAGATGCTGAACAAGATAAGGCATGTGCAAGGAAACTAAAAGTTAACGATGTCCTGAACATTGATTGGCAATCTCAGACAAAGATCGATCAGGGAAATTGGCTTTGTGGGGTCAGTTTCAGGTGCAGAGGTCAGTTTCTTACAGTTCATTTCAGAGTCAAAAAGAAACCTAGTTAATGTATACATGAACTAAGAAGGCCAGGCCACTTTATTCGCCAGGCTACCTTCACAGGCTAACGTGAGGGCAACACAAAATGGTGGCACAGAACAAAATGGAGTCAGACTCGAGAATTACAGAACCTCAGACCCTCCTTTTGCCATTACATAGGCAATAACCTAAGACTCATGTTAATCTGAATCTAGGTCTATGTCGATATTCATTAGGTCATCAAGGTGTTGCTGTAGCATCATCTTATTATTCTCTACTTCTCTCGGGACAGGTCTTCGAACACACATAGTAGCACAAAGACTACAAATGGCGGGACCACACTGGATGCAAAGACAACAAGAGAAAAGGATGGTTAAAACCATACCAAGGAATGTCAAAATCTTCCATCCCCATTTGGACAGCAGTCCCCAAAACCATCCCGTCAATGACCAGTCTCCTTCGTCTACATGGATAGACTCAGAGATTTTATACAACCTAGAGATGGCTTGGTACACTGTAGGGGCATTATCTGGTATGTAAACACAGCAACTGGATCCAATCAATTTACATACTCCTCCTCGATCTGCAAGTATGATGTCTAATACCATACGGTTCTGCAAAGTCATAAGGCGGTTCGCTTGAAGCTCAGCTGTAACATTACTAAGAGCACCTGCTTCTCATTAATAGTAGCTTCAACAACGCGGACAAGCTGTCGAATATGCCTACTATTGATCATAGGACCCCAAAAGGGCAAGAAGTCCTTGAAGAATTCTCCTACTTCGTGTGCTGCGGTATCTTCCTTATTGAAGACACCTCTACCATATCTTGTTCTATGATAGTCTGAAGCAGTAGTGTATGTAGGGGGAAGTAGAAATGACACATAACACGCTCCTGAAAAATCAGGTGGCAACCATGTGTAGGCTCTGTCATGACAAACAAAATATGTGCCTTTAGCTGGCACAAACGGTGGAGAAGTCCGAGATGAATAGACATAGGTTTGAGCACACACACTCTTACCTAGCTGAGCTTTCGGATTCCGACCATTACCTTGAACACAAAAGTGGCCTCGATGGGGTACAATCCAAATAGGGGGAGACCTTTTTCGTCTCTCCTTCTCTGTCAAACTGGTACTGTATCCAGTCACGTTCCAACCAACGTAAGCCTGCACCTCCTCCTTAGGGATAGCATTATATGCATCAATATCTCGGATCATAGCTACTATTCCCCTTATTAAGGCACAATTGCTCGAGTTATCTTTAAGGGAACGTAAGGGGCGTACCTCATTTGCATAGATAAACATGGTCTGAAAAGCCCACACAGACCCATTAAAAGAAAAAGGCAAAACCAAATATGGCATACCTTTATCTGTCGTATGAGGCATAAGACCACAAACCCAACAATTAGTGGTATTTACTACTAACTGATGCTGATGCAACAACTGTATAAATGAGTTGTTGACAAATTCTGATCTCCTTGTCTGTTCATGTTCAGGCAAAGTATAAAACTGGTGCAAAGAAACAGTAGTGAAAGAAAGCATAGGTTGGGAGGTGGGTGCAGATGTCTGTTGTGTAGCATAGACAGTCCAACCCACACATGCTAATGTGATACTTAAAAATATCAAAAAGCACAATATTATAAAACATTTGCTATGTATCAATGTACAAAATCTTGTCTTAAGATCTATGCTCTCAACATCTCTTTCAGTTACAACAGACTCCATCCTCTAACGTGCTGCTCATGGCAATTTTCCTTCTTCACTCAAGTGTGCGTACAGGCGTCCTAGACGTCCCTAGAACCGCAGACCTTTCGTCAATACGCGGGCCACCTCTTAAGTTTTTGTACCGCGACCCTGCAGCTAAACCCGGATGGTGGTTCGAAAAAGAAAAAGAAAAAGAAAAATAGTCTCTTGTCTGAAACCGTGTAATTCACAAAAAAATTCACATTTTATTTGTCCTTTTTAGACCTTAAGTTGTAGCGTTCTTTACCAGGCACAGTTTGATCCTGAAACTGAGTCTCTGGGTACGTAGTATCAAGTCTCAAACACGGCGGCACAGCTTCTTGCAAGACTTTATCATCCGCACGTTCTGACTGAGTCCATTCCAGATGTGCATCGCTAAAAGGTACAAATCTCGGAACCCTTTCACTCTCGGAATCGGCAACACCTTCCCGGACCCACTTATCGTACGGTAAGGGCAAAGGTATCTTCTTACAATGGGTACCATGTACCTAGTTTTTCTTGCCGAACACCTTAATAGCAGTCCGAGTTGATAACAGGACTTGGTATGGACCGGTCCATCTTGGTTCCAAGTTCTTTGACCTCTGGAAATTCTTGGAGAGAACCCAGTCGCCAGGTTGAATCGTGTGGCCTGCGTCTACAGAAACTGAAGGCAAAGTGTCATGGACCTGTTGGTGAAGAACACACAATTTAGCACTCAAATCATGTAAGTAGTCAACCAACATAGGGTACTCGAAATCACTGTACTTCTTAGGCCTCGGCACACCCCAGACATTCGCCGGGCGTCCAAAAACAATCTCGTATGGGCTAAGTCCCACGCGAGAATGTACTGTCGTTCTCGTGGACAAAAGTGCCAATGGTAAGGCATCGGGCCATGTAAGACCAGAGCTCGCTTGCACCTTGGCCAACTTCAGCTTCAGAGTGCCATTATAGCACTCAACCAGGCCTGCTGACTGGGGGTGATTCGCAGCGTGAAATTTCTGTTTAATACCCAGACCCGCACATACTTTCTTCATAATCTGACCCACGAATTCACTTCCATTATCACTCCATACCATCCTCGGCAAGCCATATCTGGGAAAGAATTCTTTGAGCAAAACCTTGGCTGTAGACAAGGCAGTATTATCCTTTAGGGGGTAGGCCTCTATCCATCTGGAAAAGGCACAAACAACCACAAGGACATACTTCAAGTTATTGCATCTTTCCATATGAAAATAGTCTATCTGTAGCACCTCGAACGGATACGTTGGAGGAGCAAAATGACCCGCTGGAGTTGGGGTTCCCTTTCCAGGATTAAGCATCAAGCAAATCATGCAGTGTTTAACCAAATTTTCAGCACACTTAGGAATTCCACCGTTCTGCCATACCGGAGCCAACAACTTACATATCCCTTTTGAACTAATGTGAGCCAACCCATGAGCCATAGTAACCACCGGAAGCACATATGCATCCGGCAACAACCATCGCTGGTGCTCTGACAACTCAACCCAACAGCCTGTTGAATCCAACATTCCCGTTCTCTCTCTCCACATACTCAATTCTTTCTCAGTAGCTTCTGCCTGAATCATCTTCACACTTTCTGTTGTATCTTCACACATTCCTCCTTCCACAACCCATCTGGCAGGACCTGCAACAGTTTCTGGAACTGTGGGGGTTGCTGAAACTGGGAAGGTTGCTGAAACTGACGCTGATTAGGGCGAGGCGGATAAGCCTGCTGCAGAAGAACTTTCATTTTTAATTCTCTAGTCTTCTTCTCTACTGTATCCTTCTCATCTTTATCTCTATTCTCATAGTATTGTGCAGTAGCCAATATCTGAGCCGAAGAAGAAACAGCCCATGAACTTTCAGAGTCCTTTAACTTATTAGAAAGTTCAGGAAGTAAATTAAAAACAAACTTATCTACAAACAACCTCTGACCACCTTCTGTACTCATATCCTGACCACTATGATCAATGAATGTTTCCTCAAACCTAGTGAAGAAATCAGACACACTCTCGTCTTTCTTTTGTTTGCATGCTGCTAACTTGTCCCAATTCACCCGCAGAGGAGGCATCATAGTTTTCATTAAATTAATAATCCTACCAGGTAGTTCTGCAACTAAGGGTTCAGGTTTGGCACCTCCTACCTGCCGACCATCTGCAGCAGTAATATTAACCCACGTATCTCCTAACTCTGGTGTGTGATCCTCGTGAAGGATCTTCGCCCACAAGGGTTGAGGAACTACATTACCCATCAACATATCTATGTCAGCTAAATTCATAACACACGCATCAACTGTCTGAGACAACTCCTTATAATAACCAGCAGGATTTTTACGGGGGTCAGTCAAAGTCTGCTTAAGAGCCAGGACCGCAGCTCTCTTCCAAGGGACATGCACCCACACTCGCTGAAAATGAGCCGGTGCAGCTGCAATACCATGAGCGGCATCAGCCACAACTGCCTCTCTCCATACAGAGAGAACCTCTCTCATAGGATACTGCTTCACCTTTCTCCTAATAGAAGGGTCAGGTTCGAACAATGACTGAGGTGGAAGTCTAGATCTAAAAGTGAGTAGTGTCTCTACCGCTTCCTCAACATCGGAACCCACTATCGTCCCTTTAGAAAATTCAGACTGAACATTAAGCAATTCCAGTGGAATTGAACACAACTCATTATCTTCCCACTCCTGACGAAGGAAGGTACACATGACATCAAAAACATACCTTTGTTTTGGTGCCTCCGGCTGTAGGAAGATATCCATAACCACTTGTGGACTGTACTTGGAGGTATTCGAAACCCATCTATGAGCAAGGAGATCTAACACTGCCCGCTCTTCGGGACCAGGGAGCTGACTACGTCTCTGCTTACGTTCAGAAACAGGGGTCATATTCAGTGACCCAAAGAAAGGAGACAAAAGACTAGTGACAGTCTCAGTCATTCGTTGCCAAGCAGAAGGAGAAGAAGTTGACATGAGGACAGGAGAGAAAGTGTTTTGAGGTGACAGAGACATAGGGACAGAAATAAGAGAAGTCGAAGAAAAAGGAGTGTAAGGCAAAGGAGTTTGAGGCAAGGCTGGTGGCAAGGCTGGCGGCCCTGGAGGGGGCTGCGCCGGGGGAGGAAGAACTACCTGTGAAGCAACGGGTGGCTGAACAACAACAGGGGGCTGAACGACAACAAGGGGTGCAACAACTGGAGGTAACGGAGGTGCAGTAGCACCCTGCACATAAGGGGGTGGTAATCTCAGTAAAAGGGACATCAAAGGATCCTTTTCAGGGTCTAGAGTCACATTTGAAAGGGGAGGCGGCAAAGCCGGGTAAAATTTGTCAATGGCCATGCAATGTTGTCTATCTGACACTTCAATCGCACGATCTTCTTCATCTTCCTTAAACTGCCTAGCAGCTTGCATTACCGATATATTCCTTTCCTACCTATCTCTCTTAGCTTGCTTAATTTCTCGCTGTTTGGCATCCTTACGCCAAAGGCGGAAAGAGTCAAACATCGCCGGCTGGGCTTTCTTCTTAAATAGCGCAACTTCTAGGTTATCTAAAACATCTGATTCAAAACTACCATGTTGGGGCCATCGTAAAACACCATCTTTCCTTGTATAACGGACCCATACTTCATTAAAGGTAATGGGACCTACACCATGCTTTGAATAGAGCTAATAAGTTGGAGTTCCAAACGGAGGTATTGGACATGAGTCCTCCAATCAGGAATCCCTATTACAACTACAACAAAACCATTTCCTAAATTTGCTAAAACCAGGCATCTTTTAGCTCACTAATCTTACTTCAAAATTCAAGGGGTTATCAAAAATGATACACTCGCAAATATACGAACCCCCCGGCTTCGACTATTGCAATGGCCGAATCAAAACCAAGAAACAAAACAAAGTCGTGGGAGCGACCCACTTATACTTAACCAAAATGTCTGTCACGCCACCAGAAGACCGTCTAACGTCTCGCCTTACAAATCATCACAAGAGGGTCCAAGACAGGGCGACAGTCAGGGCAGCAGTCCTTCGTAGCCGTCGGAAAGGGGAAGCCTCGCAGAAAAAAACCTTCGGTCCACGTCGACATGCAGGGGTCGATGAAGTGGCAGCCGTCCTCCAGAATTTCCTCACGAGGCTCCTCACAATCTTCGGGCTTGGACCAATACCGCTGAAGTCGCCCCACATTGGGCGCCAGTTGAAGAACCGGGGTTTAACCCAGCGGCGTCAGGGGCACGCCTAAGATCTTCGAGTTCACCTGTCTTGGTATACAGAGACACGGAATACTTCTGGATGCCATCAGAGACCAAGTTTATTAGCTGCAGCCAGTAACAGTGATCATAGAAATACATCACAGTGTAAATTCTCAGGAGACTGCTCATTTTACTAAGGCGAGACGTCTCCTTTTATACCCAATATTCACATTATAAATGTACACCCACTGCACAAAATTCTAGCCAATAAGGTACATTTTCAAACAGAGTGTCACATAACAAAAACTCAATTTACAGTATCCCAACCCAAAAGTTAATTATTAGGAATGTCCCAAATTCAGTTTCTTACAGTTCATTTCAGAGTCAAAAAGAAACCTAGTTAATGTGTACATGAACTAAGAAGGCCAGGCCACTTTATTAGCCAGGCTACCTTCACAGGCCTATGTGAGGGCAACACAATATGGTGGCACAGAACAAAATGGAGTCAGACTCGAGAATTACAGAACCTCATGGGTATTGCATGCCTGTCGCTGGTTGGCCTCATCGCTACATTTTTTGCGTTGGTGTTTCGCATTGGATGGCGATGGAGATGGACATATTTTTTATTTTATTAAAAACAAGAGCAGCAGTATCATTCAAAACATCAAATAGCACTATAAAATTAGGTCAAAGAAACATTACAAATTTACAATAAATGAGGGTCTCAAGTCCATTTCAGAATCTGAAATTCCACACACCACTCTACTTTTTTGTTTGTCTTTTAAAAAAAGGCAACTTTAGTGCATTCAACACATTTGTCAACATTTGCCAAGAACCCATAGGCAGTATGCCAAGTAGCTCTATTGAAGGATTCATAAACCCACAAAAATAGAACAATAACCTCCTCTTTGATTCTGGCTAGCCTTCGGTAGAAGTTGACTATATGGTTTAATGTGATGTGCTAACTCTTCTCCTGTACAGCATAGGCAAGGAACATCGAATCCCAAATATTGACGGGAAAGAATATAGTTACAACAATTTTGAGGAAAGGAAAGTTTCTATACGTTTTCTGTACCTAACTCCACATATACGTATCATGGTGATATATATCATTAAGGTGCGTAGATGTGGAGTTAAGAATAGAAAATCCTTACATCCGTATGTGCACTTGCCTGTCAATATTTTGGCCCTCGATATTGTTGTAAAGATATTCTGTTCCATCGATATTCTGGATTCAATTTTCCCTACTACACGCCTGCTCTACCAAAGCCCCTCTCGTGCCATCTTTCACTAGGTAGGGTGGCCTCCAAAAATGGAAGGATGTCTCGGTAGAACACCGTAGAAATATTTCTAACACTGTGACTCACGCCCATTTGAAATTGCACTTCTAGCCTTGTGTTATGGAGGCTACCGTCAAACAGTGCAAATGAATGACTATTAATGACTAGTTTGCATAAAATCCAGTTCAGTGTATAATCAAAGCTCAGTGAACCATTGTACTAGAACATACTTACACCAAGAATGAGTAAGGGAAAAGCTCAGCATGAGCTTGATCAGGTATAGCATCACTAAAAGCTATTTAGGGACTTTGGAGTTCTTTCTTTCCATTGGACACTCTCTTCCTGGTGTTCCTGCTTACAAGGTGTGTGTCACAGCCTACCTGGTGATAGCTTTGCCATTTAAGTTAGGTAGAGAGTTCATTTCTCCATGTGGAGGTGGGAGGCATTTGTACACTTTTCACACCAAATGCTACTGACGTACATAGGGAGCCTTTATTAAGCCCAGTTAACAATGTAAACCCTGCTACCAATTTTCAGTCCCAAAACTTAGGATGGGCTTGACCTTACCTAAATAGGTCTCTTAAGGTCTGAATCAAATATCCACCATAATTGCCATTCAATTTTCCAAGGCCCCCTGAAACAGCAGCCACCGATCGCATTTTAGATTCAAACGCAAGCTCCATTTGAGATCTCACTCATATTGCAGCATAAGATATTTATTAGGAGGGAAAAATGCTCTCGGTTTTAAGAGTCCTTCTACCACATAGCTATACAGTGTTTAAAATATTTTAATCTTAGTTTTCTGTAGATTAAGCCATTAGGGATTCACCGTAGTTTATGTATCCAAAAAAGCAAGCTCTGCTGCATACCCTCTGATGTTTTGCCAAAAATGCCTACATCATGGGCATAGAATAATGAAGCAATTTGCTCTCCACCCCAAAAAAACTTTAATAGAAATCTCAAAAACCATTCTATTGCAGGCATGTTAATGTTATGTTAATGTTAATGTTAATTTATTCTTATTAGGCGCACAGCTACCCATGGGTTTCCCGGCACCGCCTGAGAGGTAAAGAAAGACAAGAAAACTCTATGTTGCTGATGTATATATTGGAACAAGAAAGGAGGCAAGCACATATCCTTGCTTCATACTTAATTAACAACTAGAGTAGTGATTTTGGGCACTGAAAAAGAAAGAGCGGCCCATATGTCCCCATACATTTCATTTATATTGTGGACTAGCCAATTAGGTACACCCCATGCGGATGGATATTTTTTTCACATGTGCCCTCTGTTTATCATAATTAAAGCTGTTAAAAAGACCACAAATGCTCAATACGGACATCTACTTGTGCTGTGAACTACATGGCATCCACTAAGGCTAAGGCTGCTGCACATTGTGGACCTACCATCACAGAAACCCATCTGAACCCTGGGGATTACTGTACAGTCAACCCTGTCCAAAGGATGGCACTCAAAAACTTTGGAGAATAGCTTGTCAAAGGAAAAAAACACTAAAAGTGTCCAGTTATAGTGCAGCAAGTTCACATCCTCCTTTATATATACAGGATTGATAAATAGCTCCCTTCCATTCACTTGGAATTGTCTCCCACCGCTAGATAGCATTTGACCATGCCATCAGTCCTGGAAGCCACCAATAAACCAGTCTGTTGAGATTACTTGAGGACCAGCCATTAGGACAACGGAGCTCTTCATTTCAAAAGGCCATTTATAATCTTATCTATGTCATTGCAGTCAGCATCTATAGAGGAAACCTCTATATAGGGATAGTTAGTTATAGTGGTACATTATAACAGCAATGTAAGGAACTTGGCACATACAATATGTGTTTTCTCAGAGGAAGGTCTTGCTGCTTGTCTCAAGCTGCTGCGAGTGAGTCAATTGATAAGTGTGGGTCACATTGTTTTAGCCTTGTGGGGCCTCAGTCACAGCTCTCACCTAGGCAGTCTTCTCGCCACTGCCCTAATTTCTGCAGGAGATGTTTTTTGGGTGAGTGATGGAGTAATCAGAACATGCAATGTACAATGTGATGTGAAAATGAATAAAGTGAAATGGTATCTCTTGTGACTTACATCAGTCATTCTTTCTTTTTAAACTTTTTTTAAATTTTGTTTTCCTTCAGCAAAAAGGTCAATTCATGAGCAGAATACATTTATTGTCAGAACTCAGGGGCTTATTTATGAGAACTCTGTGTCACTTTTGCACCATGTAAAGTGGTACATGTGTGACGGAGGGCTTTCATAACGATTTATAAAGCCACTCAAAGTTACCCTGTTTGACTTTGAGTGGCCTCATAAATCATGATTAAGGTGACACATCGCAAATCACTGCACTCCCCCTTCCTGTACATAAACAATCTGTAAAACAAACGCCATTTTGTGACTTTCATGTGTGCTGCATGAAGCAGCACACATAAAACTGACAAAATGTCATTTAAAGGTTGTTTATTATTTATTGTTTACAGGAAGGGGGACCTTCGTACACATAAACAATCTCTTCACTGACACTAAGCTTTACACATCTAGGGTGGTCAGAAATAGTTCAGATCAAGAGGAGTATCTGTCAGAGATTGCTTTCTTCTGACTTGAAAAATTCATGTAAGAGTTTCTCACGGAACCTTTCTCCACAGAGGAGATAGCCAGCAAGATAGATGCCCTGAACTGTTCCACGGCCCCTGGGTTAGACGATTTTATAGATATTTTTACAAGACATACAAGGATTTGTTAGTATCACGCTTGCTAGAGGTTCAAAATGGAGCTCTCGAGCATATGAAGCTGCACCCTACATTGCGTGAAGTGGTGATAATATTGCTGCCCTCCCCTGGGAAGGATCCAATAGCATGTGGGTCATACAGACCCCTTTCACTTTTAAACATTGACTATAAAAAATTTGCAAAGATGATAGCAATAAGGCTAGCCTTGTTAGTAGACCGTATTATTTCTCCTGCCAAGTCGTGCTTTATCCCTCACAGATCGACCGCCCTCAACCTGAGGACGCTGTTCGCAGTTATACACAGAATATCACCTGAGGTGCGACAGCAGAAATACTGCTTGACACTGAAAAGGCCTTCCACTCCTTGGAATGGCCTTTCTTTTTGGCGGTGATGAGACGGATGGATATCCCAAGAAGCTTTTTTGACCTCACAGCTTTATTATACAATGGCTCCATGGCCCATCTCAGATTGAACAATACCATATCACGTTCCTTTCCTTTATCTCATGGCACCAGACAGGGATGCCCACTTTCCCCTTTGCTTTTAATTCTAACCATGGACCCCCTGGTACGACATTTCCAGGAACATCACTTACATAGAGGACTTCCGTTTAAGATAGGCCCTCTTCTCATTTCTCCTTACGCGGACGACATTATCCTGTACGTCCACTCTCCCCAAGAGAATCTGGAACCTCTAATAAGGGAGATAATACGATTTGGCTGCTACTCTGGCCTAGGTATTAACTGGGGCAAATCAGAAGTATTCCCTATTAATCCATGCACTAAGAAATGGAACTGTGAATTCCCTCTGGCGTGGTGTGTTGATTTGGCAAAGTACTTGGGTATCCACATCCACACAGATACTGAACAGATTATTTGATTGAACTATGGTCCTGCGGTGCATAAACTTGAGGCGCAAGTTGAAAGATGGCTGCGACTTCCCCTCTTGCTCACTGGTCAAGTAGCACTGATAAAAATGATTGTGCTCCCAAGATATTGCGCTTTAGAAATCTCCTATCCCGCTCCCCAATAGTTTTTTCAACACGTTGTGCTCCCACCTGATTAGACTCATATTGGACGGAAAGAGACCTAGGGTTAGTTGGGACAGCATGACCCTGCCATATGACAGACAGGGCCGGACTGGAAGTAGTGGGCACCGGGCAATACCCCGGTGCGCCGCATGGGTGGGGGCCGGTTTTGGGCCCCTGGGGGCCGTTTTTGTTACAGGGCTTAGCTGCAAAATCGGCCCTGTAACAAAATCGTCCGAAAACCGGCCCTGGCAAGAGCTCGGTGGCGCCCCCAACCCCTGGGGGGGCGGCCGAGAACTTTGTCAGGGCCGGTTTTGGTTCCCAGTCCGGCCCTGATGACAGAGGGGGATTTGTTGTACCCAATCTTCAGATATATTACCTGGTTGCGCAGTGTAGTTTTTCACACTGTTAATATCATCCGGATGCCTGGATTCCTTATACCTGACCTGAGACTGATCTGGTTATGCCCGCACCTGAGGTTCTGGACTTTTAAGAGTCCAGAGGTGTCAGGGAAACAACACCCAAAGACCCCTGAGTTCCTTCCTGCCTTGGTGCACAAATAAACAGAGACGCGGGCTTCTCGATGGTGGCGTCAGAGACCAAGATTTATTTACTGCAGGGACACAGAAGTCATAGGAACCACACAAAGGCAGAATCTACGAGACTGTTCGAATTGTAAAAAGTGGGTTGCTCCTTAAATACACAAAATATGTCTTCAGGCAACATTACACGAATATCTTTCATGCCCAACCCGGTATCCCAAACAGACAATAAACATACACCAAACAATAATTAGTCGTAGGTTTTCAGTATTCGATCAAGTCTCTTTGTCAGTTTTCCATTCTTTGACCGATCCTCCCCATCATAAAAATCGTATCCTCCCCATAGTAAAAGTCCAGAGGGAGAGGAGCAGCGCCAGGTGTAAGAGATAGAAAAGTAGGATAAGAGGTGTTTATGGATCATAAACGGGCATGGCTACCGTCTTCGGCCTCTTAATCAGGACAATGGACACGAGAACCAGTATAGCAGGGCTGGCCTCAGGCAGGGGAGGCAGCTTGATTCTGCCTAGTCACGCAGCGTCAGCTTCCTCGGGCTCGAGCTTCCGTGTCCTTAACAAGGTGATTCTGCCGGGGTCATTGCTCGTTCATTGACTATGTGAGGGCAAGAAACAAAATGGGTGCCGTATCTAAAATGGATGCCATGACTTTACAACAGAATGCCCTATTTCTCAGTGAATTCATGCTCGTAGCGCAGCGAAAACACTGTCATGCATTAAATGGATCATTTACGGTTCATTGATACCAAAATCGTGTCAGTACTACGATATCGAATACACGGGTTCGGATCGCTACAGAACCTCAGACCGTCCTTTTGCCCTTACATAGGCAATAGCTTACTCTATGTCAGAGTCCATCTCTATGTTCATCAGGTCACTGATATGTTGCTGGAGCATTATTCTATCTCGTGGCGTATCTCCAAAAACAGGTGGTCTTCTTACGCATGTTGAAACACAAAGGCCACATAAGGCAGGACCACACTGAACAATGAGACAGCACGAGAATAAAAATACCAACGCAACACCGGTGACTATCAGAACTTTCCATCCCCACGCAGATAACAGATTCCAGAACCATCCCATTAGTGACCAGTCACCTTCCTCTACATGAATAGAGTCAGAGATTTTGTGTAACTTAGAAATGGCCTTATATACCGTTGGTGCATTATCTGGGATAAAAACACAGCAACTCGATTGGATCATCTTACATACCCCACCTCGATCTGCAAGTAATACATCAAGGACCATACGATTCTGTAACATCATGAGGCGATCCGCTTGAAGCTCAGCTGTCAGGTTACTAAGGGCACCCGCTGTTTCGGTAATAGTGGATTCAACTACCCGTGTTAGTTGACGTAAGTTTCTACTGTTGGCCATAGGCCCCCAGAACGGAAGGAAACCTTTGAAGAAGTCTCCTGCTTCTTGGCCAGCAGTGTCTTCCTTATTGAAAACACCTCTCACAACTCTAGTTTTGTGATAATCCGGCGCAGCAGTGTATGTCGGAGGCAATAGTTGAGCGATATAACATGAGCCTGAAAAGTCAGCAGGCAGCCATGTATATGCTCTGTCTTTGCAAACAAAATAGGTGCCCTTAGCAGCTAAGAATGCAGGGGAAGACTGTAAAGGGAAAACGTATGTTTCGGTACAGTCACTCTTGCCTAGTCGAGCTTTCAGATTCCTCCCATTTCCTTGCAAACAGACCTGACCTTGGTGGGGTACGACCCAGATCGGAGTCGAGCTCTTACGTGTGTTCTCATGTGTGTAACATTCCAACCCATGTAAACTCGCAATTCATCCTTGGGAATAAACGGAGTGTTATTGACATCTCTAACCATGTCAGTAATTCCTTTTACCAAGGCTCTATTAGCGGAGTTATACCTAGTGGAACGCGGAGGTCGCGTGGGATAGGTCTCTAGAGCATAGACGAAAATGGTCTGAAATGCCCAGAATGATCCATTATAACTAAAGGGCAGAACCAGATAAGGGATACCCTTGTCCATGGTATGTGGTATCAAACCACACACCCAGCAGTTCGTTGTGTTTACCACTAGTTGGTGTTGGGGCAAGAGCTGAATGAAAGTGTTATTTATAAACTCAGAGCGTCGAGCTTGCTCATGTGCAGGAAAAGGATGGAAAGAATGAAAAGAAACATCAGTCGGAGAAACAGAAACATGGGGAGATACTGTTGATGTAACAGGTGCAAAGATCAATTGAATACCAAAAATAATTCCGCCTACCAGAGTTATTAAAACAATCAGAAATGTCAGAGCACATTGCATTAGGAAACATTTGCCATTCAATATTTCATACAGTTTTGTCTTGCGAGCATTTATGACGTTAGCCCGTCGCAGTTCAGGAAGCTCCATCTTCTACAACCGTTCGCAACGGATGGTTTGTACCTGTTAAAAAATTGCCTCTGTCTACCCTGGGAGTTCCCAAAATAAACAGAAGAAACCGACCTTGTGTCTGGTTCCCTGCAAGTTAAAACAAGGCACGCGTTACGACCCTACGGTAACCCAGATGGCAAGGTGAGAGAACAACACAAAAAAAACAAAAAAAGGACAAAAATTATAGAGCAAACTTCCTGACTGAATGGAAATGTGAAAGAGTTTTTTTAATAGAAAGGTAATTATGCAATGTTATTGTTTTCTAAAATGAGAATGTAGATTGTATCTAAATTTTCCTGGTCTCGTCTGATCTTGAAACAATTGATCTACAGGTGCAGTAATGTTCAAATCCACAGGTGACAAATGTTCACCTTGTACAACACTCTGTTCAGGGTTCGAAGGAACAGTTCCTGGTGGGGTATCAGAGTTCTGCGTTTCAGTTCGTTTGTCCGTTATGTACTCTGCATCACTGAAGGGGATGAGCCTAGGAACAGGTTCTGTCTCGGATACACCAAATCCCTGTCTAACCCAGTTGCCGTAGGGGAGTGGGAGAGGGACACGCTTCGTATGGCTAGCGTGCACCCAATTCTTCCTTCCAGCTAGGCGTACAGCAGTTCTTGTGGCCAAGAGCACTTGAAACGGGCCCACGAATCTTGGCTGGAGGTTCCGGGTTCGTTCAAAATTCCGCACCACAACTTGATCACCGGGTTTCAACGTATGGCCTGGACTCTCTGGCAGTTTAGGCAAGGATTCAAATACCTGTTGATGAATAAGGCTCAATTTAGCAGTCAGGTCAAAAAGGTAATCAATCAACATTGGATATTCGATCTGTTTGAATTCCTTTGGCCTAGGAACTCCCCAAACATTAGCAGGACGACCAAACACAATCTCATATGGGCTAAGCCCTACTCGAGAGTGTACAGTCGCTCTGGTGGACAGTAAAGCTAAAGGCAGTGCGTCTGGCCAAGATAGACCAGTGGAAGCTTGAATTTTAGCAAGTTTCAGCTTCAAGGTACCATTGTACCCTTCAACCAAACCTGCTGACTGTGGGTGATTCGCACTGTGGAATTTCTGGGTGATTCCCAGACCCGCACACACACTTTTCATAACTTTCCCTACAAACTCACTTCCATTGTCCGGCCATACAATCCGTGGCATACCATACCTGGGGAAGTACTCTTTGAGGAGGATTTTGGCAGTAGACATAGCAGTGTTATCCTTTAACGGATACGCCTCAATCCATCTTGAAAAAGCACAGACTACTACTAGGACATATTTAAGATTATTACACCTGTCCATGTGGATAAAGTCCAACTGAATCACTTCAAAGGGACAAGAAGGGGGAGCAAAGTGACCAGCTGGGGTTGGGGTTCCCTTGCCAGGATTATGCATCAGGCATATCATGCAATTTTTCACCACTCTTTCCGCACACTTAGTAATTCCATCGTTCTTCCATACTGGAGCTAACATTTTACAGATCCCTTTCGAACTAATGTGCGCCGCTCCATGCGCCATCGTGACTACCGCAAGTACATACGCATCGGGTAACATCCAACGCTGCTGCTGAGACAAATCAACCCAACATCCACTTGAATCCATTTTACCCGTTTTCTCCTTCCATTCGTTCTTCTCATTTTTAGTTGCTTCATTTTGGATCGCCTTCACACTTTCAATTGTATTCTCACACATTCCTGATTCAGCAATCCATCTTGCAGACGTTGCAACGTACATTTGACTCATCATGTTCTTGGCCGTCTCTTTGGCGACCTCATCAGCAAACGCATTCCCACGGCCAACATCATCCGTAATCTTTCGATGTGCACTGCACTTCACAATCGCAACTTCATTCGGTAGGGTCAGAGATTCCAACAGGTCATTGACGAACTGTCCATGTTGGATCTTAGTTCCATGAGACGTGAGAAAACCTCTTTCTTTCCACAGACGTCCAAAACTATGTGCTACGCCGAAGGCGTATTGGCTATCAGTAAACACATTCACTCTCTTTCCCTCAGCTAAAACACACGCTCTTGTTAATGCAATTAATTCTGCAGCTTGGGCAGAATTCTGACTTACTCTTGCGGTCTCAACAATCGTACTCAAGGTCGTAACTGCATACGCGGCCGTCACATCACCATTCTGTAGTTTAAAACATGACCCATCGACGTACAAAGTGCCATCTGGATCTAGTAACAGAGTATCTTTTAAATCAATCCTACCTTTTGTCTCTTTCTCAGTTCTAAAACAACAATCATGGGGCTCTGAATCACTCGACTCTTGAGTAGTCGGCAACAGCGTTGCTGGATTCAATATGTTGCATCGCTTGATCTGAATGTGACTTGCCAAAAGCGTCAGCTCATAGCCTGATAGTCTAGCACTGGTGAGGTGTTGAGTTTTCGTTTGATTCATGAGTGTATCCACAGCATGTGGAACCATGACTACTAACATGTTGTTCATGACCAGTCCAGCAGACTGTCGAATAGACACTGCAGCTGCTGCTGTAGCTCTCAAACAACTTGGCAACGCTCTGGCTACCGGATCTAATGTGGATGAGAAATATGCACAAGGTCGCTGTTTGTCACCAAATTGTTGCGTTAAAACACTCAACGCACAACCTTCTCTTTCATGGACATATAAAGTAAACGGCTTACTGTAGTCAGGCGTACCCAACACAGGAGCTGAACACAGCGCATCACGTAAATCAGAGAAGCTCTGTTGACATTCATCAGACCATGGCAAAGGGCTCGGAACACCTTTTCCAGTCAGGGCTACCAATGGTTTTGCCATGAGAGAAAAATTTGGGATCCATTGCCTGCAGTAGGACGTAATACCCAAAAACGCACGCACTTCTCTCTGTGTGCTTGGTACAGACATCTGCGAAATTGCTTTGATTCTCTCTGGGGTCAACCTTCTTCCCTCCTTTGACAAAAGATGACCTAAGTAGGTCACTTCTTGGCAACAATATTGCAGTTTAGAAGGTGAAACCTTGTGATGTAAGTCTGACAAATGACGTAATAAGGAAATTGTAGCTGTTTTGCAAGTTTCCTTGTTATCAGCAGCCACTAAAAGATCATCTACGTATTGGATCAGAGCAACACCAGGAGGAAGTAAAAGAGCATCTAATTGACTTTTTAATGCTTGGCTGTAAATTGAAGGGCTCTCACAATAACCTTGTGGAGCGCGCTTGAACCTGAAACTGCGACCTCCTACGGAGAAGCCAAAAATGTCTCTACTTTCCTCGGCTATCGGGATGCTGAAAAAGGCATTCTTCAAGTCTATCACTGTAAACCATGAGGCTGAGGCAGGAATCAACGTCAATAATGCAGTGATATCTGGTACCACAGGAAACTGTGGAATCACTATTTTGTTAACCTCTCTGAGGTCAATCACAAATCTGTAGATTGGAGGTTTGGAAGGGTCAGTGCGTTTCAAAATCGGCAGAACTGGACTATTGCAGACATTTCCTCTAGTTTCCTCTATCACATCTTTCTGTATCAAGTCTTTCACGATCAGTAAAAGTGCACGTTCACCTTCATTCGAAATCCGATACTGTGGGATTCGTGGGAATCTAACATTCGCTTTCAGACTCACCACATAAGGGGGAATTTCCAAAAGACCTACATCATTAGGACCAGTCGCCCAAAGAGTATCAGGGAGAGAACGCAGCTCCGGTGGGAGCTTATTCATTGACATGTACATTGGAGAAATGACTCTCTTATCCAACGTGAGCTGTACTCCCGAAGGAGAACAGTACAGTGTCGCATGCAGGCGTTTCAACAGATCTAAACCAAGCAGATTCTCATTACAACCGGTTGTTAGAATAAGGGGTGCTTCTAATTCGCATGGCCCAACAGAAATTGACAAAGGACTAGAAACAGGATTGTGAACAGGGGCGCCTGAGAAACCTACTGAAGTGTTCGTTAAGCCAGACAAAGGTGCGCCAGGGAGTTTCGCATGCATAATTGAACTTTTTGCCGCACCAGTATCCAACAGAAACGGTTCGACCACGCCTGATGTAACTACTGCGACATAAGGTCCACTCTGATCAACTGGAACTGATACTACTCCCTCTCTTTGCCTGTGGCTGTCCTAGTACTCGCTTCTCTGAATCTCTTCATTATGTTCATAGTAATCTTCAACATGATACTGTGGAGATCTACCCGGTTGCGTAGATTGTACATTTCGCTGATCGAAAGAATTTGATGGTTGATTAGCCTGTGGAGTCATTGTACCACGTCCTCTACCTCTAGGAGCTTGCATAAACCCACCACTACTTCTCTGAGCTGGGACACCACTGGTTTGTGTGTGCAGTACTGGACACTCGTTCTTATAATGACCCTCCTTTTTACAATAGGCACACTGATTCCATGCTAACTGTTGTCGGGGAAGACCATAATCAAATCTTTGGGACATCCCTTGCTGGAATTGTGGCTGTTGCTGAAACTGGGGTCGCTGCTGTGAATCTGACTGATTTGAGCGAGGCGGGTATGCCTGTTGCAAAAGAACTTTAGTTTTCAAATCTTTTGTCTTCTTTTCTGACTTTTCCTTCTCTTCTTTCTCTCTATTCTCGTAATACTGAGCAGTTGCAAGTATCTGTGCTGTCGTCGACACTGCCCATGCACTCTCAGAATCCTTTAACTTGTTACTAAGCTCAGGCAGTAAATTAAACACAAACTTGTCGACAAACAACCTCTGACCTCCCTCAGTACTCATATCTTGCCCACTATGGTCTACGAAGGTCTCTTCAAATCTAGTGAAGAAGTCAGAGACGCTTTCGTCCTTCTTCTGCTTGCATGCTGATAATTTATCCCAGTTGACCCGTAACGCTGGCATCAGTGTTTTCATCAGATTAATTATTCTGCCAGGTAAAGCAGCAATCAGAGGCTCAGGTTTAGCACCACCAACTTGTTGCGCGTCTGCCGCTATAATAGCTGGCCAATCACCTCCTAAGGCAACTGGGTGATTCTCTTGCCGAATCTTGGCCCATATAGGCTGTGGCACTACATTGCCAAATAGCATTTCGATGTCTGCTAAATTCATGACACACGCTTGAACTGTCTGCGTTAACTCTTTATAATAACCAGCAGGATTTTTACGTGGATCCGGTAATGCCTGTTTTACTGCTAATACTTCAGCCCGCTTCCAAGGGATGTGTATCCACACTCTATGGAAATGTGCTGGAGCAGCTGCAATACCCAAGTTCGCATTAGCTTGGACTGCTTCGCACCATATGGGTGGAACTTCCCTCATCGGATATTGACCTCGTCTTTTCCTAGTAATCGGTGAACCATCAGAACCCCTTGGAGACCGAAGAGGAGAATCATCCCTATAAGCTAAAATCAGTTCTATCGCTTCTCTTACTTCTGAACCTATCACCATTCCTGCGGCGAACTTTTGCTGAATATTTATCAAATCAGAGGGAACGGAATCTAAGTCATCATCATCCCATTCCTCACGCAAAAGAGAACACATCACGTCAAAGGCATAACGCTGAGTTGGTTCATTCCATTGCATAAATGTATCTGACACTCTTCGTGCATCATACTTCGCAGCTTTCGACATCCACCTAAGAGCTGTCGAATCTAATATTTCTCGTTCCTGGGGACCAGGAAACTGGCTACGTCTCTGTGTAGAGTCAGAAACGGGGGTCCCAATTAAAGACCTGTAGAGAGGAGTTAAGATATTAGTTACAGAGTCGGTTATTTTCCGACGAACAGAAAGCGGAGTCAGAATGTTTACAGAGTTCGGGAACAGGGAAGCTGGAGCAGATGAAATGGTAAGGGTGGGAGTAGCAGGTAAAGTAGTTTGCGAAACGACAGGCAAAGGCGGAATAGGCAATCCAGGAAGAGGGGGTGCCGAGGGAACATTAACCACAGGAAGGACAGGAGCTTGAATCAAAGGAAGTGGAGCAACTATTCCAGGCTGACCAGCAGCTGGCTGCACAACAGGTAGTAACTGTGGTGCTGTATTACCCTGTGCATACGGTGGAGGTGATCTCAACAGATAAGACAACAGAGGATCCTTTTCAGAGTCCTCTATCGGCTTAGCAGGACATGATGGCAAGACAGGGTAGCATTTATCAATCGCCAAATTATGTTTTCTATTCGCCATCTCTATTGCTTTCTCAGTCTCGTTGACATGCAACTGCCTAGCAGACTCCATTAATGTCAATCCTTTCTCTTTCTGTTCCTTCTTCATCTTCCTAATTTCTCTCTGTTTGGCTTCTTTACGCCATACGCGAAAAGAATCAAACATTGCCGGCCGGGCTTTCTTTTTAAACAACTTCATTTCTAGATTGTCTAGAATTTCAATTTCAAAGCTGCCATGCGGTGGCCAACTAAGGACACCATCTTTCCTGGTGTAACGGACCCATACTTCATTATAAGCGATAGGACCTACACCATGTTTACAATAGAGCTCATATGTAGGAGTTCCAATCGGAGGAACCGAACACGGATCCTCCAACCGGGAATCCCCGTTGCAACTTAACCAGGACAGGAAACAATTACTACTGTTAGTCATTATAAACTAAGGACAGATTCCAACCAAAATGCGCAAAGAACTTAGGCCTACCAAATGAACCAATACCAAAACAAAGATTATCTTAATAAGAGCAACCAATGATAATCTACGCATTCAATAACAAACGTATCCAGAGAACAAAACAAGAGCAACAAAGAACAACCAAACTGAGCGCAACCCACTTAATACTTAATTGAAATGTGGAAGACGTCACCAAGGAGAACCCGTCTACGTCTCGCCGTACTAAGGTCTGCACCTCGGGTCCAAGACAGGGCGACAGTCAGGGCAGCGGTCCTCTGTAGCCGTCTAGGAACGGGAACCCTCGTGGAAGAGATCGTCGGGCCACTTTTACGACATACAGGGATCGATGAAGCGGGGTACCTCCCTCCGGAATCTTCACACGAAGCTCCTCGAAATTTTCAGGCTTTGGACCAGTACCGGATGACGTCGCCCAACGTTGGGCGCCAATTTGAGGTTCTGGACTTTTAAGAGTCCAGAGGTGTCAGGGAAACAACACCCAAAGACCCCTGAGTTCCTTCCTGCCTTGGTGCACAAATAAACAGAGACACAGGCTTCTCGATGGTGGCGTCAGAGACCAAGATTTATTTACTGCAGGGACACAGAAGTCATAGGAACCACACAAAGGCAGAATCTACGAGACTGTTCGAATTGTAAAAAGTGGGTTGCTCCTTAAATACACAAAATATGTCTTCAGGCAACATTACACGAATATCTTTCATGCCCAACCCGGTATCCCAAACAGACAATATACATACACCAAACAATAATTAGTCGTAGGTTTTCATTATTCGATCAAGTCTCTTTGTCAGTTTTCCATTCTTTGACCGATCCTCCCCATCATAAAAATCGTATCCTCCCCATAGTAAAAGTCCAGAGGGAGAGGAGCAGCGCCAGGTGTAAGAGATAGAAAAGTAGGATAAGAGGTGTTTATGGATCATAAACGGGCATGGCTACCGTCTTCGGCCTCTTAATCAGGACAATGGACACGAGAACCAGTATAGCAGGGCTGGCCTCAGGCAGGGGAGGCAGCTTGATTCTGCCTAGTCACGCAGCGTCAGCTTCCTCGGGCTCGAGCTTACGTGTCCTTAACAAGGTGATTCTGCCGGGGTCATTGCTCGTTCATTGACTATGCGAGGGCAAGAAACAAAATGGGTGCCGTATCTAAAATGGATGCCATGACTTTACAACAGAATGCCCTATTTCTCAGTGAATTCATGCTCATAGCGCAGCGAAAACACTGTCATGCATTAAATGGATCATTTACGGTTCATTGATATCAAAATCGTGTCAGTACTACGATACCGAATACACGGGTTCGGATCGCTACAGAACCTCACACCCCTGAACACAATACTGCCACGGGGATTCCCACGAGACCCCCGCGATATTCAAACAGTATCAACCACCAGTTAGGCATGGCAGAAATTGGTGCGAATTTCTCGCGCACTGGCATTATATTCCCCCGAGATTCCGATAATAAATAACCCATGGATCCCCATTACGCAAGAAAAGCTGGTACTGCGCACATTACTTAAATACTTAATAAGCAAAGTCGGAGACCTTTACACCCGAGGCCATGTCTTTTCCAGCATAAAGGAGGGCAGATTCAGTAATGCTACATTTATGGACCACCTTATCCTTAACTGGGTTCGCTGTGCGCTTCAGGCAGAGACCACTTGGCTCCCCTTGGAGCTCACACCTTTTAGCCCGCTAACCACAGTAATTACTACTCCAAGGGGCGAACACTTAGTTTCGAAAATGTACCGTGCCTGTATGGCCCTAGTTCCCAGCAGAGATAACACAATTCGGGAGGCGTGGCCAGGCGATTTAGGTAACGAAATTCAGGATTCTCACTGGACATAACTGCTGCACACAAGAAGTTTCTTTAAACAGTAGACCCAAACTACTGCGTTTCAAATTTCTGTGGAGAGTTTACATGTCTCTGGAAAGAATACACAACATTGACCCAGATCGGCCTCACTCCTGCAGTAAATACAGAGCTCCTCATGCTGACTCTGCGCACCTTGTCTGCAACTGCGTTAAGATCGGGGCCTATTGGCATTCGGTCTGCACAGAAATAACTAGGATGATAAATTTGGAGGTATCGCCCACCCCTGAGATCGCAATTCTGGGCTATATGATGGGTTTCCCCAGGGGCGTGCGCAAATTCACCGCCATAGCTTTTTTACTTGCAAAAAGAGAGATAGCTTTGAAATGGGGCTGTAGAGCCTCTCCCACAGTCAAGGCCTGGCTCCAGAGTTTAACATATTGTAATTTGAACAGTGAACTCTATGCAGTTACCCAACCTACAATGTCCCGCCCAAAGGACATTTGGGGTCCCCTCAAGAATTACCTACTTGAGCGGAAAGCTCTTCCCACCTCACAACGACTACATGGAATTGTCCCCTTGGGTGTGGGGTAAAAATACAGCAGGGAAGTAAAAATATGATGTACAGGTTATCAAATACACACTATTACATTGGAAGGTAGTGAGGTTTTTGCAGAGTTGAAAGGTCTACTAGGGTTGGTTTCGCTGTCTACAAATTATTAACATCTGGGAGATATACTGTCAAATAGATGGATTGTTTGGACAAAAGACAGGATTTGTTATGTATGCATATTAATTTTGATATGTCACTGCCATCTCATTACGCATTGCAAAATTAAAGTGAGTAAAGTGTACAGAATGTAATGTTTATGGAAATGATAAATAAAGTTATAAAATATATATATATTTTCCCAGCACGCAGACAGCCTTGCAATATGGTGCAAGGGTGCCTGCGTTGCTGCTACACTGCTAAGTGTAGTGCCTGCGCAGGGGGAAAAGCAAGGCTGCATCCTTGTAAATATGGTGCAGCCTTGCTTTTCTGAAGAGGCAGAGTGAGGCGTTAAGCCATGACGGCTAACGCCTCACTCCGCCACTTCCTCGTACATGTGTCCCTCTGTTTTGGAAATATTTTACCAATAACTAGATAGTATTGAAAATTTATCACAAATGCCAAACAACTCTTGATACAATGACTTCTCGGGAGCCAAATATAACACCATGGCGCATATTAACAAGGAACAGGGAAAATTAACGCTAAGGGCGCTTAGCGTTAATTTTTTTATCGCCCGCTATCGCTGGATAATATCGCCTGGTTATCGCGTTATTAACATTGCTAACCGCCTAGGCGATGAAAAATCCAGCGATAGCGGTATTTTGGGAGGTTATCGCTCGTAATGTAGCGATAATACTACAAGGATAGGGATATCCTTGTTGATAGCCCATGGTGGACTTAGCCATGTAATCCACCTCCCATTGGATTACATGGCTAAGTCTGAAAATTAGCAGACGTAAAAAAGCAGCGTTAACCGTGGTTAGCGCTGCTTTTTTTGTCTCTAACAGGGTTAGTGTGAAGCTTGATAATAGGAGAAATGTCGCTTAGCGACATTTCTCCTATTATTTTGCTCTGGAATGCCCACTTTGCATCTCATTGGAGATGCAAAGGGAAGCCTAGTGAAAAAGGGTGCTAACGTGATTTTGAATGTTAGCACCCTATTGTTTATAGGGTGATATTTTTATTTCTGCTTCTTTGGCTTTTAAAGCCAAAATTGCGGAGATAAAGCCCTTGTTAATATGCCCCCAAGTCATCCGCAAAAAACGTACGTTTAGATCCACTGGGAATTGCAGCTGTCTACAGAATTCTATCACAGAATACAAGCCAGGCGTCCTATAAAGATGGCAAAACGAGATGGATATAGGGACAGCCTTTCTAGGTGCCCTTGGTAATCTCAGGTGGGCTCCAAATTTTTGCAGTTAAGATTTATTGAAGCAGATGAACCCTCATAAATTAACGCAATTGACCTTATGAGCTGTGATGAAAACCCAATAACCTGCATCACCTTAAATAGGTACTCCCAACTCACAAGGCCAAAGCTTTTTCTGCGTCAATAAATAAAATTACCACAGGAGGAATAAAATAGTCAATCGCTTTCACTAAGTAATGAATATTATGATGCAATTAGCACCCTGAAATAGATCCCATCTGATTATAATCAATCCACATTAATCAGTGTTATCGGGTCAAATGAATTTACAAGTGCACAGCCTCTTACAAAATGAAGAGGGGACAGACACCCATTCAAAATTTTATATTATATACAAATTCATCACAAATGTTCTAATTTCCAGAAGCAGCATCTAATACCACTTTGATGGGAACCCGTCTTTCCTGCAGTTTTCCCTCTAGTGAGATGTTTAACCACACCCTCAATGTCGATGAAGAGTTGAATGGGCAAGAGTTTGTGCTGCTTCACTTTGGGAGACCAATACCAGCCACAAACCCGGCTATTTCATCATTGCAAGAATCTTGATCTGTGGCGTTAATGCTGCCAAATTGCTCCATAAACATTCCCTCCATTTGAAGGGGTTAATGCGTCGAAATACCTATTAAAGGATCCCAAATGTATAAACAGCATTTCTACCGGCCTAGATCTAGCCTTCTGACAGTTCCCAAAGTTCCACATTGATTAATTTTACAAGATTGCCTTAAATGCAAAAATACCCCCCCCCCTCATAGTCAATTCAATGCCTCCCATACATTTCCCATGGAAGGGGAGTGTTTATTCTCCACAGAAAACAAGCTAGCCCCCCTTCATTTTGTTTGACAAAGGATCTTCTGTTAAGAAGGCTCTGTTTAATGTCCATGGATTAGGGAAGTCTGGTTTCTCAGAAAAGGTCACCTCTAGACCTAGACTAATAGCAGTATGATTTGATAAAGAATTTGGAATGATTGAGTGAGAAGAAATCAACACATCTTTAGAGGTAAGAAATTACTCTATCCTAGAGGCAGAGCGAAAACGGAAAGTAAAAAACTATAAAACTTTTATGATGGAAAAAGAACCTACCATGGATCTAACAAACTATCCTTCTCCTTAAGCCTCTGCATTGCCCTAGCAAACTAAAGTTTGCATTGGGGGCACCCACATACTTATATCTATCGCTATCTTTTGTACAAATTAAAATCCCCACCTAATATTATTTTGTTAGGAAACCTCACCTGCTGAAGCAACAAAGCAGAGGTCGGACAGTAAAATGACACGAGGGAAAACTTCTCACTATTCATTTCAATTTCTTCCTCTGCCCACCTACCACATGACTTAGGTACCCCCTGCCCTATCCACAAACTTCCTACTGAAGAGAATCTCAACCCCTCTAAGAAAAGCAGAAGCAGAGGAGTAACCCAAAAGTTGGATGGGGCTCGAATCTACTGATAATATTTTAGATATCTAATATGAGTCTCCTGCAACAAAACAAGAGTCTCTTTCTGCTCAACGAGCCACTGGATAACTGCCCTGCACTTGCATGGGTTTTGCAGACCATTAACATTCACTGAAACAATCCTGCAACTCACCCCCGGACCCGGTCACACCTGGACCCATCGCAATCTGGGCTTAGACCTAGCCATAGTACAGAGACAGCCCCTCTAGCCGTCATAGATTCTCCAAGATTCTAGCTTGATGCAGGGGTTCCATCTATGTTAGTGGTGCTGGACTTGTCTGCAGCTTTTGACACGGTATCTCACTCAAGGCTTTTACAGAGACTTCAAGAAATAGGTATCTACGGGACAGCTTTTAAAGGATCCTAACCTTTTTGGGAGATAGAACCCAAACTATTGCTCTTGGTCCCTTTACCTCCAGTAAAATGCGACTTGACAAGGGTGTACCACAGGGCTAACGCTTAAGCCCTACCTTGTTCAATATATAAGTGGCCCCCCTTGCTAAGATTTTATAGCCATTTGGCTTTAAAATAATATCTTACGCTGATGACACTCAGCTAGTTTACACTTTTGATAAAGATCTGGCTAAATCTAAAGATTGTTTTGCAAAGGGAATGTTAGCCATCTCTAGTTGGATGACAGCCAACTGTTTAAAGCAGAATGTCGGAAAGACCGAGATTATGATGTTTGGCAAGGCAACAACTTTTTGATCTGATGAGTAGTGGCCCTCTCAACTGGGTCCAGTTCTGGCTCCCAGAGAGTTTGTGAAAACTCTTGGCATAAAAATTGACCAAGCTCTATCCAAGAAAGATTAAATCCTGGCCAACACTGGTCTGTGCTTTCATACTATGCACCTACTATGAAGAGGCTTTCCCTATCTTACTATTTCTGCCAGAAGAACGTTAGTCTAGGCCTGAGTAGTTAGCAGACTGGACTATGGCGATGCTTTATTGACCACAGCAAAAAGGACGCCTACGGCTAGATTACAAGTAGTGCAAAACAATTCAATTCAATTCAATAATCTTTATTTGGATACAAAATGTCCATAAAAGCACTTAAACATTTACATAAAAAAACATAATCTGAGTTTATAACATATATAAGAACAGGGCGATGAATCGTTATAAAGTTGACACAGAGGCCAAAAAATGTATCAGGTTATATAGCAGCGTCATATAATAAAGTACAAAGTGCAAAGTGCAAATGGTTTTTGGGGGGAGTAGCAGCAGGGGAAAATAAGCCATCAATCCCCAGTCATAAAACTCCACAAATGTTGGACATAGGTCAAGAAACAAAAAGCATATTCTTTATCAGCGTAAAACCAAGAGGTGCATATGATACAATCAAATCCACTTATCAGGGGTTCATAGAGGCACGTGAACGAATAGCCATTTTCAAAAAGGTACAGACACGGAATGTTAATTTTTCCCCATTAAGCAACCTTAAAGTCAGCTATTCCACTGGCCCTAAAGAAGGGAATCAAAAATTCTCCTACAAAATCTATTTTCTTCGACCTGGATGCTTTTAGAATTTATAAAGCCCCCGATTTTGGACCCGTATGTTATAGTGGGTACACACTGTGTTCTATAGATTTTGAGTAGGGACAACACTACCTCAATTCTTTTCGGTTGGGGGAGATTTAAGATCGAAATAACTACCTTTATAAATTTACTTCGCCCGTATGCCAAGTGGGATGCCCAGGATCCATTGTCTGAAAATTGTAGGCCCAAGTATGGGAAAGTGCGTGTGCGTAGCAAAGTTTTAGAACCAAAAGTAATAGCATTAATAAGACATTTTTTCGGACCACAACACATTAAAAAACATTTCTTAAAATTCGTACAAAGGTTTAGGCCATTAATAAAATCAACGAAACCCCTAACTAATATAAGCAGTGCATTAGGTGTACGGTCCATTAAAACCGCGTCGTCCGCATATAAAAGGGCGGGCAGTTTATTACCATTAATCATTGGGACATCTGTGGTCAGGTCAGACAACACATTATGTAACTCATTAATATATAAAATAAACAAGAGTGGGGCTAAGACGCACCCTTGTCTTACCCCTCTTCCAACCACTATGTCCCCTGAAACTTCCCCATCCGTGCTTATTCTTTCTCACCCGTGCCCTTAGGTCCCTGTGTAAATATGCTAAAAAGTGCACTATGTCCTCATCCAACCCGTAGTTTAAAAGGCATGTCCAGAGCCGTGATCTATTTACAAAATCAAAGGCCGAGGTGAGGTCCATGAATGCTAGGTAGATGGAGACCGTGTCGAGCATTGGTATATTTACCTATGATCAAATTAAGGTTAAGACACTGTTCCACCATTTCAAGATTGCTTCTGAAACCTAGCTGACATATTTCTCTCCTCGGCCCAGGTTCTGATTTTGTTAAATAATACCATCGCCAACATCTTAAGTGTATTATCAATTAAAGAAATTGGTCTCTAACAACTCGGGTTAGATCTGTCACCCTTTTTAAAAATTGGAACAATAACAGATGTACACCATGTATTGGGAATTTTAGTTATTGTCAAATTATTAAAAACGTTAAGTAAAAGAGGGGCCCAAAACTCTGACCTCCATTTTATGAGGTCAATAGGAAGCCCGTCTGGGCCAGAGGCCTTATTACCCAGACTTTGGTCAATAGCATCCTCAACCTCACACAATGATATTTGAATTCGGGAGGCAGCGAGATTATCAACAGTATCCTCGCACTGGGGCGTAGCAGCATATATATTGGAAAAGTGGGCCACCCAGGCTTCACTTGTTATATGCAACTTAAAGGGTTGTTAAATCTTGCAGCACAAGCCAAGTTGTTCCAATGTTCTTTTAGGAACTCGTCTTTCCTCAGCTTAGTAACTCTTTTGTATTCATGCCTCAGTGATCTAATGAGGTTAGAATCCCTAGGGACAGCTTAGAGGGCAGCTCTAAGCTCTCTGTTTGCCGGCGAGCAAGTGTTGTTCAACCACCAAGGGTTAGAGTTGGGTACAAGTGCGGGTCTTGAGATCAATTTTTTAATACCTGCACATAGTTGAACAAAGGCAGAAACTACCTCTGGATTAGGATCAGCGGGCGAAAGACAAGTCTCACAGAGTGATCGATAAGTTTTTATCATTTTTTGGAAAACGCTGCTATTATCAATACCTTTCCATTTGACCTCTAAGTTGTCCGTTGAGGATACTAAGTTACCAGCCCCTATCTCTTTTCTAGGACAACATCTGGGGGCGACCCTGAATAAAACTAAAATTGGGTTATGATCCCCAAATGTGGATGGTTTAACCTCTGCTTTAACTAAGTAATCTTCTATTGTGGTCGTTATGAAAACGTAATCTATTGTTGAGGCGCAGCCATGGCCTCTATAGGTGGGTATTGGGCTGTCCCCATTGTTTGTAGCTGCGATATCCATTACGTTTGATAGGCTACTACCTAATAGATGGTCCAATAACTCAAACCCCCTTTTGCATGGATTGACCAGAGGGTGATAGAGGGGAGTTGAAATGTTTCCCCCTGCAATATTTGCATTAAAATCACCGCCCAAACAAATTCCTGCAAGTGTTTGATTTTCCATAAAATTAGGTATAGCCGAAATAAAGTTAAAAAGGTTGACAAAATTCATTTTAGGTGTGGTTAAAAAATCATTATTATAAAAATGAATGAACCAAATCGAGACTTCCCCCCGTGTGTATATCAGTTTTGGATGTTAGCTCTTTTGGTGGGGATTGTTTTTACACTACCACCTGACGAAACGCTTACCGTGGTGGATAAACCACCAGAAGGTCAGCCTTGTTTAGGGGGGGGGGGGTGAGGTAATATTGAGACATTCATGCCCTTCAAGATAAAGCTGTTGTTGCCCAAGTCTCTTGAAACATTAGGATATCATATTTGTTTACCTTCATGACCCAATCATCACTACTTAGTTTGGAAGCCAAGCCGGCGACATTCCAGCTTAGCACATGTAGCATTGGATCATAAGGCTCAGAACCGTCATTTTCTGAGATGGCCAACATAGGTGTCAAAGGGGCGATTTCAGTAGATTTTGGTATATATGACGGTCAGTCTAAGCTGTCGAGGTCAGAAAGGGCTAAGAACCTATTTACTGACAGGTATGAAGGGGTAATTGAGGGTAGCTGCTCAGAATTTGGTTTATAAAAGAAGCCAAGAGGCAATGCCCCGATATTTGTAGGTAAACAGCAATAAATCTCCTTTGCCATCAGTATTGATCTAACAAGTGTTGGTCGTCGAAAATTGATAACAATGCAATCTCCCTCAATGGTCTTTACTGACGGTCCAACCCAACCAACCCTACGTACCATTATAATGGCATTTATGTTAAACCTCCTGAACCCTTTGTGTTTAGCCAGCCAATCAATGCTTTTATTCCGTAGTTGGTCCCAAGACTCAGATTTGTTCTTCTCTAATGGGGGGACACCTGCGAGAATCAGGACATACGGGCAGGCTACTGGTGGTAAACTTAAAACATCTTTGCTCGCCTCTGCGGAATCATTAGCGTTGTAACTAACAGTATTGGTGGAGGCTGTAGGGAGAACATGATCGGCAGTCTGGCTAGATGGATATAATGTAGTGGTAATGGCTAAAGTTTGAGAATCGGGGGGAGGTTTAAGAGGGATACAATCTTTGGCTTTACGACAGATGTCACAAGAGACAAGAGGCTGCGTGGGAATTATACTCCCCTGTTGTAATTTAGGGGTTCTATCACTCAGGTCTGCGATTTAGAAGTGCAACCCTGTAGAGATGACTGCTTAGATACCTTACTAGGTGAATTTAATTTATTAGTTAGAGATTCTAAGCGGTCTAAACGCTTCCATAATGCAACAAAATTCTTGTCTACAAGCTCTTGAACTCGCTCGTACATTGGGTCTATTATAATATCAATGGCTGTATCCCCAAGTCTGCGATTAGAAAAAGGTGTCGGTGTTGATTCAGTTTGAGTATATACAGAGTATTTTAATGTCTCTGAAGATGTTAGATCAACAGAAGCGCTAACAGATACTTTAGTCGACTGTCCCTGTCGGATCCTGAATCCATGTAGTTAGCGCAGTGCGTTGGGGATTTGATCGTGGGGGTTGTTTCCATTTCAGGCAGACCGGCTTAGCTGTTTTCCTTTTTCTTTTCGCCCCGGTAACTTCAGGGTTCGGGAGACATTCACAATTGCCGGTGCACAAGTGTCCTTAGAGTAAGCCATGGATGCGGAATCCTCCATTGCCTCAATACGTCCGATGTCCACAATTCCCTCAGCGCCCAGTCTCTCGGGCCGACAAATGTAAATTATAATCAACTTGGGTAGTCAACATTGGTTGAGAGTCACTATTATCAATATTCTCAGTTTGTAAAGGAAAATGGGGTTTTGTTAAACCCAAGGACAGGAGCCTCTCAGTTAGCTCGATTTTGGTGCTAACAATGTTTACTGCTCTCTCCAGCATACTGTCTGTGGATATAGTATTACGCAGTGCTCGGGTAATATTGCGTTTGCCCATGGCGGTTTCTGCCCCAAACATGAAGACGATATCATTTACCACTCACCGCTGCGAACCACGAATGATGAGAGATGTCAGAGGGGTGGCCCGACCCAGCCTCTGATGGTCCCGGACAGGCACAGACGGTCCCGCCCTTGGTCTGGGCTTCGTCCGGGCTACATCCCACGCGCGGTGCACTCTGGGGATTGCAGTCCACCCCAAAGTGTGAAGACGCAGATGGCGGCGTTGCCCCTGGGACCTTCGTCCCACCAGAGGTAGTCAGGAGTTGCTGTGTTGCGGCGGCAAGGAGGCACCATGGACACGACGGGCAGGCAAGAGAACACCCGCGCCGCGGGGGGAGAGGCTGAGCTATGAGCGCGTTGGCCCCGCCTCCCCCTCACTCGCGGCAGCTGCGGAGTACAGCGGTGCACTCTGGGGATTGCAGCCCACCTCAGAGTGTGAAGACGCGTATGGCGGCGTTGCCCCTGGGACCCTCGTCCCACCAGAGGTAGTCAGGAGTTGCTGTGTTGCGGGAGCAAGGAGGCACCATGGACACCACGGGCAGGCAAGAGAACACCTGCGCCGCAATGGGAGAGGCTGCGCTATGAGCGCATTGGCCCCGCCTCCCTCTCACTCGCGGCAGCTGCGGAGTACAGCGGTGCACTCTGGGGATTGCAGTCCACCCCAGAGTGTGAAGACACGGATGGCGGCGTTGCCCCTGGGACCCTCGTCCCACCAGGGGTAGTCAGGAGTTGCTGTGTTGCAGCGGCGGCAAGGAGGCACCACGGACACCACGGGCAGGCAAGAGAACCCTCCAGCCAGGCTGGTTCTTAACCTTCTGTAAGGGGGTTCTATGGCCCCTTCGCCGAATGCCATACATTGGCTTCCGATAAGGCAGAGAAGTATTTTTAAATTCTGCTGCCTTACCTATAATGCTTTAAGGGGCAAAGGCCCTAGATATCTCCAGTAGAAATGTGAATGCTACTTACCTACCAGAAGCCTAAGATCTTTGGATAAAGCCTTGTTGAGTATGCCCCATATCCACCCGTCTAGATGCGGAGGCAGAGCCTTTTCTTACTTGGCTCCGCTTTATTGGAACAACTTACCTCTTCACGTTCGACTCTGTACTAATTACTATCAATTCAGGAAAAATCCTGAAAGTTTCCTTATTTTTCGTGAATTTTCTTCTGTTTGTGTCCGCTTGTACCTTTAGGCAGCACCAAGATGCCCTTGGGTGAGCCGTGCAGTATATTAAATGTAATTAACATAACATAACAACACCAGGAGAGAGATTTACAAAGAAGTTTCCCTAAGCAGCACAGCCCCCTGCGAGGCTGCGCTGCGTTGCGCGACAGGGATGGAGCAGGAGAGTGCCATATCTTCAAAGATATGGCTATCTCCTCCCCTTTCCCTTGTGCCGGCACTGATTACAGCTGCCTTGTGCCATGCACACACCGTAGCGCCGCAGCGCTAGGGTGTGAGCTTGAGTCCAGCATATGTTTTGTACAGGAAGGCTACCCTTCCTGTACAAAATACTATGCTCGACACAAGGGAAAGCATTTCTCCTTCCTTGCACCTGGTTGAAAAGGGCGCAGTTTTCTCACACTAAACCCAATCTACTCGTTTTAGTAAACTGGGTTTAGCGTGAGGAACCTTGGATGGTTGCATGGGAACGCCCATGCACCACCCTTGGTACGCCCCAATGGCACAAAGTAACGCGGAGTAGCGCAATGCGCTGCTTCTCATTACTTTTACGCTATTTCTAGCGCTAAACAAATTTAGCGCTGGAAAATAAATTACAAAAAAAAGATTTTGCATCGTTTTGCATCACTTTTGTGAAGCAAACACGGTGCAAAAGATTTGTAAATCTCCTCCCAGCTGTCAGACTACTCATATTCCCTCACTGCATCTAAACAGTATGATACTTCCTTTCCAACCACAATTTATAATTGATTTGACCAGCTACTGCAATAAATCCTTTTCTCCCCCAACATACTTGCCACAGCCCTACTTGAGAGCTGTTAGACCTGCCCTCAACCCCAGCCCTGCCCCCACCCCAACCACAACTTAAAAAACCACAAATCCACCCCCCCAACACCCACCATCCTGCCGTGGCTCCAGGTTGCCCAGTCACGGCACACCTACTCTCCACCCTCCAATGGAGTGCTTGCACCTTCCTGAGGCCCCGTTTAACTAGGGCCACCCAACCCTTCAACTGACATAGAGGCTACTAAATATCAGACTTACATACTATTCACTTGCTATTTGAATCGATTGAACTCCCAACACAATTATAACCTTTTCAAAATGCCAAAACACCCCCATCAAGTTCCTCCCCCAGATCTGCCCACTGCTTTAATTAAATTAGGAAGCTCCAATTAAATTCATAAAACAATTTTTTTGAGATCACTCATAGCAATTTCCAAGACTGAAATTCAGCCAAATTGTTTTGTGCAATCGCAATGTCGGTGAAAATCTTAAATGTTTCTCCTTAGACATAATTTACAATCTAGCAGGCTGCAGAAGATTGACCTGACCCCCTGCAGCTTGAATAGGATGAATCATCTGCCTGAACGCCTTTCGCTTTTTAGAGGCCTCAAACGGCCTGCACATTAAACCCATCTCTGGTCTCAACCCCTCTTTGCTTGATTGCGCTATTAAGCACCCTCTCCCGGATTCTATAATATCCCAAAATTCACCGCACTGTCTGCATTTTTCAAAAACATGTTCGATGGGCACAAATTATTGTCAGATCTGTAAATCCTGATGTATCAAACCATCCGGACAGCCTTTGAGTAAATCTTTCCCCAAGACCCCACATTCTCTCAATATGTGCCTCCTTTTTCTTCCTTACCAGAAGTATTAAAGGGGCATATCAGCAACAACCGGCGATAATTATCGCTAAGCGCACTTAGCGCTAGGATAATTATTGCTGGCTATCCCTTGATTCTATCGCGGAGATAGCGTGCTATCAGCAACGCATATCTCCAAAGCGGTAGAAATCCAAGCATTAGCTACAAAACAGTGCGATTATCGCTGGAAAACCAGCGATAATCGCACTGCGACAGGCGATACCTTGCTGATAGGGCAGGGTGGACTTAGACATGTAATCCACCTCCCATTGGATTACATGGCTAAATCAGATTAAAAGCAGCCATACAGAAACCTGCGTTAAGCGCGGTTAGCGCTTCTTCTGTTATCGCTATGCAGGTTAGCGATTTCCTTGTTAATTGGTAAAATGTAGTTTATAGACATTCTCCACTTAAGTTTGGCAAGGTACGCCCACTTTGCATCCCATTAGAGATGCAAAGCTGGGCGTTAAGGGAAAGGGCGCCAAGGCAAGGATTCACACGATAGCGTGACTTTGCTGATAAGGCAATAAAATTATCGACGCTTTTCAGACGAAAACGGACGCAAAAGCGGCAATAATTTTATTGCGATGCCTTGATGATATGCCCCAAAGTTTTGCTAACAGGCGAAGAACCTTTCTTAAAAGATCCATCCTGGAACGCGTTTGTTTCATTTTCATTTAGTGCGTTCACACTTTATACATACTTTGGAAATCAGATTAGATTCCTATTACGCTGTGAACAGGGGTGGAACCAATTTTTTCCCCAAGCAAACTCTCGGACATATCGAGGTCGGGGATTGATTTTGGATGTTATGTGCACATTTTAAACAAGATGCCCATGTGGTTTTTTTCCCATTGGTCCCTCTTGATATAGGACCTTTGTATCCCGAAATATATATCTTTTTACTTTCATCTTAATAACAGACTTGGTATTTGTTACCAGTATCTATTGCTGGTATACCTATCTCGTGACTGCTCTCGTGCTGGTCTTTTCATATATGTTTTTTGATAGTATTAAATTTCCAGGCCACTATGTAGAAAGACTTGCAAGAACTGTATCAGACTATGGGGATGTAACATTTCTGAATCCCCTCTGTGTATCCCTATTGTTCTACCTTCTATCTCCTTTTTGGAACGTATCCATGGTAAGCAGCCTATATTCAGGTTGATCCTGTTCTGAATGCCCTGTACCAACTTATAGTAATATATTTTTTTATAGAGTATGGCATTTACTTCTTCTTCTTGTTTTTATATTTCATCCAGAAAGATTTCACCCTGCCTGCGGATATCTTCATCCTCATTTGTGTTTGCATCGCACTCCAGTGAAGTACCTTGCATTCCCTTCCTTTAACATCCCTGTGTAGGAGAGTCGAATTACTTATTGATACTTCAACATAGTAGGTTTTTTGATAAATTATATATATTTTTTTCATGTATTTGTATTATAGGGAGTAGGACACAGCCTCACAGTGTACGCATGTCTATTGAGCACACTATGTCGGAGAACGACCTTTACAACGCGGTCGTTACACGGCAATAGCATTACAACACGGTCATTACAATGCAAGTCGTTACATGGATGGTGCTCTACACTAAGGAATAGTATGATCTACTTTTCCAACACCTTCCATACTGTTCCACACACTGGAGTTGGAATAGTAGATCATACTATTCCTAAGTCCAGCGCATATAGCGCAAGTCGTTGTAACGACTTGCGTGGTAACAAACGCGATGTAAACTACCGCGTTGTGAATGTACACGATGTAATGTCATACATTCCACTATGTCACTCACTTTAAAGACATTGATAGTCCACTATGATCGGTTCATGTAAGTGGGATCTTGATTTTATTTTCTGTTTCTTTTTATTCTAATGTTATTACTCTTCAGGCAAAGGTATACTAATGATTTTTCTCTCCCCAGCTTACTATTTTTGTCACCTTCTTTTTTATTTGATTTTTTTGTCCATCATTGTCATGACACATATTGAGTGATATATATGTGTATATTTTTATGTATTTATTCATATTTTCATGTGTCAGACAATATCCAAATTGAAAATTTGGCTCCAAGAAAGCTTTATTTCCCTTCCGGTGATGGCTTTCTCCATCCCCTTAAGGTTTATGCTCAACGCCCTGATGAAGGTGGCACAACCAATCTTGAGTTTCTCCTTGGCAAAACACGTGTCAAAATAACCTTTCCCAATATAACTGTTAGCATCAGATTATTAAGGACATTGACACATATATAGGATATTCAGTAAATGATATTGGTTTAGATACATATTGTAATCACTGTGAGATATGTTAATGGATGTCTAGGCTGACATATAATTGTCTAAAGAATTAACAATAATACCAAAATGGGATTGCGCATAGTGCTTTCAATGTATGGATTTTATGCTCCTTCTTTTTTAGAATGAATGTGTGTGATTGCTCTGATGTATGATTTTGATTCTTTTTCTTGGATGTATAACAAAAATGTAAGTGCTGTATAGCAAAGACTAGTATGTACTGAGTAATCAAATGGGTTTTTGATCAGGTCTGTTTGATGATACTGATTATTTATTGAGTTATACATTTTAAAATAAATGGACAAGCGTGTCTTTTTCAATATATTTTGACAGATCTGTAAATCCTTGCAAGAAGTAGTATGAATCAAATCATCTATGAAGTCAATCGCAGTAGCGGCCTTTCCTTCCTCCAATTTTGCTTTTCCTACGATAACTGAGATTAGTTCTTCTTGCATGGTTTTCATGCTCCTCCAGATGTCGCTTCACAGAACTAAGTTATTTTTTGAGAATGGAGTCGCTCTTCAGCAATTCATTTTCATTGTCTTCGAGATCTGAAATCCTTTTTGACATTGCCTCCATTTGTCCCGCAAATGTCTCAGAAACCTTCTCTGTTTCTACCATCCTAGTAGCTAGTGTTGGAGCAAGTGACTTTTGAGTCTGTGCGGCAGGAAGATGGCTGGGTTTCTCCGTCGCTGCATGATTTTGGTATCGGCTGTTTCTCCATGTACAGATACTGCATTCAATGTTGCATTGTACTATGCAGATCACATGGTACTACAAAAGTCCCGAGCAAATGCAGTCATCTGGGGATATGGTGACATTGGAGCTTTTGTGACTGTGAGCATTTATAAAGACTATAATGGACTAATGAAGACAACTGTGCAGGTCAAAGGATATGCTGGCATCTGGAAAGTAACCCTGCATCCTGTTGACCATGGTGGACCACATGTGTTGTATGCAGAGCAGTTCTTCAGAGGGCTAGCCACAAGCACTGAACTACAAGAAGTCTACTTAGGAGATGTTTGGCTTTGTGGTGGCCAAAGTAACATGCAGATGACTGTTGCACAGATTTTCAATTCAAGTAAAGACCTGGCCGAAGCCTCCTTGTATCCACACGTGTGTTTGTTCACAGCTTCACTTGTACAGTCAGAAGTGGAGCTGTACGACCTTACTAAAGTAGACTTGCAGTGGTCCTTACCAACGGCTGAGACCCTTGCACAAGGCGACTTTACATATTTTTCTGCTGTTTGCTGGGATGTTATTTTTATGACACGTTAAAGCATCCCATCAGATTAGTTGAGTCCTGTTGGGGAGGAAATACCTGTTGAAGCCTGGTTGTCTACAAGATCACTGGAGAAATGCGGGCTGTCACTACATAATGAAAGGAATCCGCCTTTCCGGAGCCCTGGATAGAAACAAAACAAACCACAGGCAAAAGAGAGATTCAAGTGACTATGACTTCAGGGACTACGACTACAGCTACTATGGGCCTGAAGTTCATTCTGTTCTCTGGAATGCAATGATTCGACCACTCCTAAATATGACGATGAAAGGAGTCATTTGGTATCAAGGCGAAGCAAATGCAAATTTCAACACAGAATTGTATGTTCCCTGCTAAGATTGAAGATTGTCGAGCAGCTTTTCATGAAGGCTCTGAGGGACAGACAGACAAAGACTTCCCTTTTGGATTTGCTACATACCAAACGTCTGAGAGCAATGACAATTTTCCAATCATGAGATGGCCTCAGACAGCTGACTTTGGATATGCTCCTAATCCTAGAATGCGAAACACATTTATGGCTGTTGCTATTGATCTCTGTGATGAGACACCTCCTTATACCAGTATTCATCCTTGAGATAAACAAAGTGTTGCACACAGATTAGCTTTGGGATCAAGAGCTAAGGTATATGGCGAAAAGGGAATTGAATTCCAGGGTCCATTTCCCAAAGATATCATCGTTGTTGAAAATGAGGCATACATGAACATAACTTACAATCAAAAGCTGCTTATAAAGCCCACCAGCTGCAGCAAATTTGAGGTGGGATGGAGACATGAAGGATTTCCAGTGGATACCAGCAAAGAGTATTTATTTCTATTTGAACGTGGCCAGTGTATCGTATAAAGGCTGTTGTAATTCTAATATTACAGCAGTCCACTATGCCTGATCTGATTGGCCTTGTGAATATAAACAGTGTCCTCTTTACTCCTTCGATGGTTTACTTCCTGCACCCCCATTTGTAAAATATTTTCAGAACTAGACTTGTGCGTAATATAATAGGAACATAACCTTGTTCTGTCAATTGTAACACATGTCCATTGCAATCTCAGCTCGCATTCGAAGATGTAAATGTTTTTCTCATATTTTAAAGTTGCAATGACACGAAAAGGTATAGTCCGATAAAATGTGAGGATTTAATGCTGGAAGAATTGGCTGTTTTTCTTTCGTGAAATGTTCTTTTTCATTGTGCAATAAAGTGTTTCAAACGAGATGTCTTAGCCACCTAAATTTCAGCCAGGATTGTTAACAATAAAGATTACATTTTTGTATCAGCCCCATACTTCTCATAATCCATACCTCCCTGCTCAACAAGATTAGAGGTCACTTTTGGGCTGCTTTGCCTCACTTATCCCTTTGTGTGCCTCTTTAGGGTAAGTAGCTGACTTTACAAAAGTGGCAGCTTAATTTACCATACAAAACAGTGGAAACAATTACTCCACATAGCATGTGTATCAGTAAAACACACGTTCACCTGTAGGCATCCTAGCACTGAATAAAAGTTGTTTATTTTTACGCAACTCAATGGTACTCATTTAATCACTCTCAAATGGATGAAAGGCTGAGTGAACCTGCTAGGATTTGAACCTGTGACTATGAGGTTGAGCATAGGCCCTTGCAGTGGACACATTAATCCACTGAGCCACCAGACTTGTCTTTCCACAGAAATTGAATTTGGCTGATTAGAGGCCGAGGTTGTGACAGTTAAAGGAGAAGGTTTTTTAACAGCCTTCCCATTTAATGAAGTAATTGAACTGGATGACGCCTCAGCAGGCCCGGACCCATTGGGTTTATTCATATCAGAGACTAAATCCACCCTTGCTGTTGTTTTGCTGCCCCATTCCTCCATATGCATGCCACTACTCAAGGCTCAGGTTGCATGATGCAGAGCCCCAAATTCCTCCTCGTTGCTCAGTGGAGAGTTTGGGGTCTTCTCTCTTGATCAGCCATGTCCAGAGGGAGCTTTACTCTGTATTGCGGAAGGGCTTGGGGCTGCTCTCTGTTCCAGAGTTAGGACAGTCATTCATTTATTCAGCTGCCTCTAATTCTTTAACCGGGCCACCGGCCACATAACACTTTACCCTTTCTTAGATTTAGCATAAATGCAAGATGCTCTTCTTTTTGTTGCCAGCCCATTGCGGCATTTTTTAGTGTAGACTTCTAAAAATGTTCCTTGTTGAGGCTTATAAGTTGGCATTACATTTATTTTTTGGCATGGCTAATATGTCCTTAGACCATACAAATTTTAAACTGAAAAGGTACTGAGATGCTTAAAGAAAGGCAGTTGCACGTCTAGTACTAGTCCAGCAGCACCAACTCTTTCGAGGGGGCCGACAAAATCTCTTGGCTCCTTAAATTAGATTCAATCACTGCAATACAACATGTCGCTATTCTTAAAGCAGCCTTCAGCGCTCAGCGTGGCCACCATCACCATGTCTCAGCTCAGGGGGCATGGCCTCTGACTCACTGTGCATCAGACAATGTGTACAGCGATTCCTCCAATCATTTTGACCTTCACCTGATCTCGTCTGATCTCAGAAGTTAAGCAGGGTCAGCCCTGGTTAGTACCTGGATGGGAGAATGCCTGGGAATACCAGGTGCTGCCTACTCCATACCATCTTGAAACCAGCTGATTTCATCATTTGTTCTTCAATGGAACGTGAACAAAGAGTATTCATCCACCCTTTTTGTTCCAATCCAATTAAATACTGTTAAACCTGGCACCCTTGGTGTGTTATTCCCCCAGACATTTTGCCTCCACTCCCTGATTTCTGCTGAGCTTGTTTTTATTGGCATTAATTTTCTGAGAACTTAACCACTGCTAACTAATGCTAAAATGCATGTGCTCGCTCCTTAAAACATGGTACATTTGGACTGAACCTAAATGGCACATTTAATTGACTACTACACCTATATTGAATGTTACAACCTGTACCCAGGGGCTGTCAATTAAAATTTACTAGTGGGCAGCAGCACTCATTGTGCCACCCACCAAGGTAGCACTGTAAAACTGTTAAACATGTCCTAGGTGTACCACTGCAGCCTGTATCAATTCTCTATCTTGTGTGTCTTGGTCCTTTCCTATATAACAATTTTTGAAGAACACGCATCTTTATATTCCAAACCACACAGTTCTATATTGTTTCCTTAATGCATGTGCAACGGTAAAAGCAGTCATGTGTAAATGGAGCATAAAACATTGGAGCTCAGATTTAAAAACATACATGTAAAATGTACAATGTAAGAAAACGTTTAAAAAAACAATACTCTATAGAAAACAGTTTTCGGCGTGGCATTTCATTGGATTGAAATTGGTTGATACCACCTTCTTCAGGACAGACTTATGATATTGTTAAAACAGTATTGTTGACTCTAAGAGATAAAAATGTAAAACAATGGGTGTTGAATATTCAATGAAGGAAGAATTACATCATCACTAAAAAATAGGCTCTACACTCAAATTTGTTAAACTAGAGAATTGATAAGAATAGAACTGTGGCCTCTCTTGCTTTGTTTTTTTATGTATTGATCTGATCTGAATTGTGTATATATAATAATTTTTATCAATAAAGGAGGATATATATTTCTACTAGAAATAAGGCTTATGTTGTTGTTATGTGTTGTATGTATGAATGTTTATGATACAAGGGATTGGTAGTTAAACAAACAATATTAACATAGTGAACACTGTCTTGTTATTAGACAAAGTGAAAACATAACACAAGGAAAATCTCACACCAATTTAGAAACATAGAGTAAATATTAATAATGTATTTTACACCAAAACGGCAAAACTCCAATTAGTACAACTGAGGTATGAATTTTTAAAGTTCAAGGTAAAAACTAGCACCTAAAAGATCAAAGCCACATTCGTGGATATCTTGTCACACAAGACCGGCTCAAAGCCGAATATTATGGCTGACTGAGATTGAGTGGGAGTCGGATACAAAAAGTCGATTGGGCCTGGTCGTGCTTACTTTTGGACTTAGAAGAAATTTGAAGAAAACATCTCTGAGAAGGTAGAAGTTCAGCTCGGCAAGGCTGCAGGTGGTGTTCGAGGAGGAGGAAGCATCGTCGTCCGGGAGTCAGTGGATGATGTTGTCGGAAAGATTTTTATGTTTGGACGTAGTCTTTTTTTTGGGAAGTTGGAAATCTCCAGTGGGACGAAGCTGGAGGCTTTAGCAGGTGATAGTTCCTTGCGACCGGATACCCATTTGGCAAAGAACCACTGAACAGGATTTGCT
This sequence comes from Triturus cristatus, assembly GCF_964204655.1. Lineage (NCBI taxonomy): Eukaryota > Metazoa > Chordata > Amphibia > Caudata > Salamandridae > Triturus > Triturus cristatus. Next base: position 233,041,265 of record NC_140590.1, read on the forward strand.
GCTGCAGAAAAGAGCATAATGGGAGCTGCAGTGAAGTCAGGCCTACCAGCGATGCACCATGGGTCGATAGACGAGTAAGTTGGCCCTGGTCTCCTCTTGGTTCTCTGAGCAGTTTTAGCCAAATGTTTTCCAAGTCCAAAGTTTTAGATTTTGATTATCAATGCATCTTTAACACCACCACCAAATTTCCAGGACAGGAGAGGCACCACTTGGGGGGGGGGAGGTAAGACTTACTCAGGTTGGGTCCAGGTGCGGGTTCAAGAGGTTGGAGCCTTTTTGATCCTTGAGGGTCTAATGAGTTGGACAGCCAACTAGCCGCTGGGATCACTCTGGTAGTCCTGGGCTCAAGCAGTAGAACAGTCCTAAAGCAGCAGAGCAGAGCAGACCTCTGAGGGTTCAAGGCAGACTCCAAGCAGCAAAGCATTCCTTCCAGGTGCAGCAAAGCAGTCTTCTGAAGAACACCACAGCAGGCAGTCCTCTGAGAGCCTTCCACAGCTCCACATTGTGGAGAAGTGTGGCTCAATGGTTAGAGCGGCAGACCATGATGCAGAGGTCTGGCCCGGGACCAGCGTTCAATTCCTGCCTCAGCGGGTCTTGTGCTCATAATTCCTTGGACCTGATTTCTTGCCTCGGTGCCTATTCTAATCATGGGTCCCACGCTGCAACTCTGGGCAATAGCTTGATTAATCTCCACAACGGCCCCAACAGCGCTGGGATGCCTGGCTTCACCCTGGGGATGCCTAGGAGTGGACATTTCACAGGGAAAAACCAGGAAGGGTTCCCTAGCGGTATGAGTACAGCACGGGGAAACCCCGAAATGGGGTAGCTGTGCGCTATACAAGTACAAACACATTTACATTTACACATTGTGAACTGAAGAGTGGGTTTGAGGGTCCTATGTTCATACCTGGTACCTTGTTTGAAGTAGAAGACATTTTAAGAGAATTCACTTTGAAGTACTTCAAGTTTTCTGCTTCTCCTGCCCTGGCTCCAGGCTGTCTGCATGAACAATGCAGGGATGACAAGTCCTTTGTGTGAAGGCAAGGCACTGCCTATTCAGTTGCAAATGGGGCTGTGCCAAGGTTCGGCCCCTACCTTCTTCCAGTGATGGCCCATCCAGGTGCACCTAATCCCTCTATTGTGTGCGTGTCTAGGAGATATAAGCCAAGTCCAACATCCAACTACACCTAGTCGTGTGACCCAGGAACAGGCTGCAGGCGCCAAATGTTTTCCAAGTCCAAAGTTTTAGATTTTGACTATCACTGCATCTTTAACACCACCACCAAATTTCCAGGACAGGGGGGCACCACTTGGGGGGTGGAGGGTAAGACTTACTCAGGTTGGGTCCAGGTGCGGGTTCAAGAGGTTGGAGCCTTTTCGATCCTTGAGGGTCTAATGAGTTGGACAGCCAACTAGCCGCTGGGGTCACTCTGGTAGTCCTGGGCTCAAGCAGTAGAACAGTCCTAAAGCAGCAGAGCAGAGCAGACCTCTGAGGGTTCAAAGAAGACTCCAAGCAGCAAAGCATTCCTTCTAGGTGCAGCAAAGCAGTCTTCTGAAGAACACCACAGCAGGCAGTCCTCTGAGAGCCTTCCACAGCTCCACATTGTGGAGAAGTGTGGCTCAATGGTTAGAGCGGCAGACCCTGATGCAGAGGTCTGGCATGTGACCAGGGTTCAATTCCTGCCTCAGTGGGTCTTGGGCTCATAATTCCTTGGACCTGATTTCTTGCCTCGGGGCCTATTCTAATCATGGGTCCCACGCTGCAACTCTGGGCAATAGCTTGCTTAATCTCCACAACGGCCCCAACAGCGCTGGGATACCTGGCTTCACCCTGGGGATGCCCAGGAGTGGACATTTCACAGGGAAAAACCAGGAAGGGTTCCCTAGCGGTATGAGTACAGCGCCGGGAAACCCCGAAATGGGGTAGCTGTGCGCTATATAATTACAAACACATTTACATTTACACATTGTGAACTGAAGAGTGGGTTTGAGGGTCCTATGTTCATACCTGGTACCTTGTTTGGAATAGAAGACATTTTAAGAGAATTCACTTTGAAGTACTTCAAGTTTTCTGCTTCTCCTGCCCTGGCTCCAGGCTGTCTGCATGAACAATGCAGGGATGACAAGTCCTTTGTGTGAAGGCAAGGCACTGCCTATTCAGTTGCAAATGGGGCTGTGCCAAGGTGCGGCCCCTACCTTCTTCCAGTGATGGCCCATCCAGGTGCACCTAATCCCTCTATTGTGTGCGTGTCTAGGAGATATAAGCCAAGTCCAACATCCAACTACACCTAGTCGTGTGACCCAGGAACAGGCTGCAGGCACCAAATAGTTAGGCAGGAAAATGTCAACTTCGTATTTTCAAAATTGTAACTTAAAAACCAACTTTACCATTAAAAAGAATTTTCAAATACAATTTCTCAGATACCAAACATAAAAAATACTTACCTGCTCCCAATCAAAAGTTAGCGCTTAATAAATATAATAAAGCAACCCGATGTTATTCTATGGGGAAGGAAGGAATCACAGTAGTCAAAAAACGAATTTAGAAGTTTTTCACTACCAGGAGATGGAAAACTTAAAAGTGCATGCCTAGCCTTTAAATTACAATGCATCCTGCACTTTTGGTTAACCAGGAACTACCTTAGAGGTTATTCATATGTAATAAAAGTGGGGGTTTAAGGGTTTACAAGAGGACTATTTTTCAAAGTCGAATTGGCAGTTTAAAGCATCCAGGCAGTAATGACAGGACTGGAACTGGGACGTGTTTTAAGGGGCTGCTTAAGAGGATGGCACAATAAGTTCTGTGGGCCCACTAGTAGCATTTAATCTACAGGTCCCAGATATATTGTATACTACTTTACTAGGGACTTGATTACATTAAATATACAACCAGGTGTAAGGCAATTTTACCATGTTTTAGGGAGTGAGCACAAGCGCTTTAGCATTAGCTAGCAGTGGTAACGCACACAGAGTCCTATGGCCAACAAAAATACATTAATCAAAAATAGGAGGGGTGAAGGCAAAAGGTTTGAGGTGACCCTGCATAGAGGGCCCAGTCCAACACCAGGCTACCTAGAATGACTTTAAGAGCCAGTTGGCTGATCTCCTATGTGAGCTACAGGGCACAACAAGCTTCCAGAGGCCTCCCTCCAACTGCCCAGCTGACCAACACCAACTGGACCTGCCTGAGCCCTGTTGCTGGCCTCCGTTGCAGTGAGTCTTGATCCCCAAGAGGTGCCCTCCAGGTTCTTGGCTGGCATTAGGGAGAACTCCCCCTGAAGAAAGTTTTGGGGTCTTTGTGACCACAGAGTGACCTCTTCTCACCAAGAATCATTATGACCGGCTATGTGAGACCTACACTTCGCACTGTCAGTGCCCATCCCAGATAATCAACCAACACGAAGCTCCTGCGATGAATGGCTCTTCACACTGCAGCAACGATTGTCCGTGGCGCTCAACCTGCTGCTTGTGCAGTGTGCCTCCTCCTAGTGGCGCCTGCCAACGTGAACAGCGCCCTTCATGCTGGACTTGAGGAAGTAATTCTTCAGCAGTACTAACCTGGTCCCTGTAGATGACCCATGATCAATTGGGATCAGCCTGAACTTGTAACCTTCTCCTTTTCTAGTGCGTCCATATAATTGCAAGTGGCACTTTGTGGTTCTAGCTGCTATTTTTACCTAAAACGTTTATTTCCGGTTCAACTGTTTGGATTTTGGTTGGTTTGGTGTCATTTTATTTGTTAAAATTCAACTCCATTTTTCGAAATTGGTTTGGAATCTTTCAGGTCTGGTGTTTTCACTTTTTACTGTTTGTATGCTGCATAAATACTTTAAACATTGCCCGCTACAATAGGGTTAAGCACAGGTTAAGCTAGCGACTTTCGTAGTTCACCCACACAAGGATTATGCTTATTATTTGAGTGGAGCTTCCAACACTTTCAACTAATAACCACATTTCTTAAAAATGCAATGGTTTCTAAAATGCAATACATTTATTGAACAAAAAGGCAAGTCTAATGATTATTACTGTGTCTTCTCCTATAGATTTAGCTTAAATTAGTAGCTCACCATCCACCCCTGATGCTTCATATGTGTCGAAGTTGTTCTTCAATATGTACTAATAGGGAACAATTTTGTTGAGCTCTTGTAAATGATCCTAAAGCTGATGGGTCGAACAAGCAAGCCATACTTTCTTTACCGTCTCAGAAATCTTTAGCTTTAATTTATGCCCTTTCTTCTTCCTGTTCTCTTCACTGGCTGCTGTGACAGGCTGCTGTGATTATCTGTGCTTTCAAAAGCATCACAATCACCCAGAGGCATGCATGCCTCCAGACTGATTGGCTATTCAACATTTTGCAAGGAGGAGTAGGAAGAACACTAAATGCTGATTTCTCATTGATGGACCGCAGTGACAAAGGTACGGTGCACAAATCACATGCAAAAACTTCCCTGCACAAATGGCATCGACATCACGTTTTATTCACGTTGTTTGTGTCAGAAATACAATTTGGAATAAAGAAGAGGGTAATGCAAGTCATTCTTTAATTAATTTTGCCCACTGGTGATATTTTTTGGACAGCATTCCAGACCATAGTTTTTGACCACTGTGCCATTTTGGACAGACACCTGCCTTATGCAAATCAGTCTAGCCTGAACTGCAAGGCCAGGTCCCCTCCAGATGGGAAAACAGGTAACCCCAGACCAGTTTTTACCTACTTAGGTCTTGCTTCAATTCTATGGCACAGTGATCATGGTACCTAGATCTGGGGGATACCAGTCCCACTTAGGGTGTCTATTGCAAAAAAAAACAAAGATATGGAAGCAACGCTTAAATCAATCTCATTTACTGATCATCATTCTGGGCTGCATTCCACAACATTGTTTTTCCACCACTGTGCCATTCCAGACAGGTCAGGGCTGGACTGGGGTTGCTTGTGGTCCTATCTGGAAGGGGCCTTGCCTAGAAGGTCGCGAGGGACTGTTTGCATGAGGAGCAGAGTCAATACTGATTTGCATAAGGCCGGTGTTTTTCTAGAGTGGCATGGTGCGCAAAAAACAATGGACTGGAATGTAGAGTTGATACTATTATTCAACCTACATAATTGCTGTTATAGGTCTAATATACTCTGCAGTGTCGCTTGTACTGGGGTGCCGTCAACATTCAAAGAATTTGAGAGGCACCCTAGCACAGGCGACTCTGCAGTCGCCTGTGTCGGGATACTGCTCAAATTCTTTGAGTCATGGGCAGTTTCCCAATGGAATGCTGGATGGACCAGTTGGATTGATTTCACATGTTGACTTGCAAGGCTAAGTGTCAGCAGTTTGGATGAAGGTCATTGATTGGATGGTGCTGCTGCCCTGAAGAGACCTATGGATTGGTTCCTTTATGGGTCAAAACATCAACATTATCAGGGGGCATCCCTGTGGACATTGCTTTGTGTATGGATATATTCAGAATGTATCTATTATATGATGTGGATACCCTATGCCATCAGGATGTGTATATATGTCAAATATGTTTGTTTTCGCACAGAGCACCCTTTACACCATGCACTGTCTACATTGATTGTTCAACTTTGGTATGAGATTATATACTACACTGTAAAATATTTCGGGCCCTTTTTTCTCATTAATTTATTGGCTATACTATCATACCCATTGTGGAATTCCTGTCATGAGCATGATAGATCTTGTCCCCGTTTCTGTTCTGGATATAAGGGTCAGTCCTTGTTGTTTGATATTTGAATACAGTCTGGTAGTGTTTACAGGTAGTCTGGGGCCGAGGGGACTCTACAAGGTTACATATTTATTTATTATTTATTTATTTATAGAACTTATAATGCGCAACAGCTACCCGCAGTGGGTTTCCCGGCGCCAGGGATAGACTGAAGAAGAAAAGAGAACACGGTACTATGTCAGCACCAGCTAAAAACAACAAAAAGCAGTTAAAAAAGCAGGGTCTTCAGCTTTTTCCGGAAACCAAACAAGTTGGCTTCCAGCTTAAGAGCAGTAGGCAGTGTGTTCCAAAATTTGGGTCCCAGATGGGAGAAGGACCGACCACCCATTCTTACAAGTTTAAATCTTGGGACAACAAAATCGCCGTTTGCCGAGGATCGTAGCAAGCGGTTAGGTTTGTAGGCTTGAACAAGACTCTTTAAATATTTTGGGGCCACGCCATGTTTAATCTTAAAAAGATAGCACAGGGCCTTAAATTTTATGCGGCTAGGGATTCTCAGCCAATGCAGATCGTGAAGGGCCTGTGCAGCCGAGGACCTCCGCGGTAGATTGCAGAGAAGTCGTGCCGCCGAGTTTTGTACCACCTGGAGTTTGTTCAAGGTAGAAATGTCGGCACCAAGATAGAGAACATTACCGTAATCAAGGCGAGATATAACTAACGCTTGTACGACAGTTCTCTGAGTGGAATGAGGAAGCACCCACAACATTTTCTGAAGCCATTTTAGGATGGCAAAACAAGTAGAGGCAACCTTGGTGGCTTGCTGTCTCATGGATAACTTGTCATCTATAAGAAAACCCAAGTTACGGACTACAGAGACCGGTTGTGGAAGGGGTCCCATATTACTTGGCCAGTGCTGGGGGCCCCATAACTCTTTGTTCTTTCCCAAAATGATGACCTCCGTCTTGTCGCCATTCAGCTTAAGGAGATGCATTTGCATCCACTCTGCGACACGCGATAATCCATTCTTCAAAACAGATTCACAGTTGCCTTCACTGCTGGAAAGAGAAAAGACAATCTGGGTGTCATCGGCGTATGAAAAGATTGTCAACCCAGCGTCCTCTACGATGGTAGCCAGGGGTCTAACATAGATGTTGAATAGCAGAGGGCTAAGTATAGACCCCTGGGGAACGCCATGTGCCGATGAACAGATGGCCGAGGAGGCTTTCGCCGAAAAAACCTGAAAAGTGCGCTCACTCAAAAATGAGGCAATCCAGGCAAGTGCAGGGCCATCTACTCCTAGGGACCGGAGAGAATTTAAAAGAATAGGATGGGACACGGTATCAAAGGCCGCACTCAAATCCAATAGGATGAGTGCAGATGTTTCCCCTCGATCAATACCGTGCCGCAGCCTCTCCGTAACCCCAAGGAGAGCGGTCTCAGTAGAGTAGTGTGCTCGGAAGCCGGATTGAGAAGGATGTAGAAATTCCGAGCTTTCCACTAGTTGATTTAACTGAGAATTAATATGTCTTTCCAGCACCTTTGAAAAAAGAGGCAACAAGGATATGGGTCTGAAATTGGACAAGTTCGAGGTGTCCGCACCTGCCTTCTTTAAGAGAGGGACAACCATTGCATGCTTTCATTCTGGTAACACATGAGACTCAGACAGGGACGCATTAAGAAGTCTCATTGGAACCCGACGGGGTTCAAGATCCAATGACTTTAGAACTCTTACTGGAATTAGATCACGGGGAGATCCGGATCTGACACTATTCAAACAAGTGAGGAAGGAGATGTCATCAAACGGTTGCCAGTTAGTAACCTTCAACAGAGGGGAAGATAAATCAGGCACACTCAATTGTGCCAGGTGAGGGTCCATTGCTGTCAAGGGGGAACTCATAGAGTCATATATGCGTTCAACCTTGGCAACAAAATACTCAGCAATGGCTATACATTGATCCTCCTCCAAAGCTGGAGGGATCGGGGCAGTGTCTGCTCCTGTTAGCTTTTTTACAACAGAAAAAAGAGTACATGGGCAATTCTGGGCTTGGCTCACTGTACTCGCAGTGTACGTGGCCCTGGCTTTTTTACATTGGGAATGATACCCCTTCAGGGCTTCTTTGTATTCAGCCTTACAAGAAGCAGAGTAGGAATGCCTCCATTTCCTTTCAAGTGCCTTGCACTTGGCTCTTAAGATCTTCAAGTCTTCCGAGAACCAAGGTGCAGGAGGATGATGTAATCTAATGCGTTTAGGTGTTAGAGGCAGTAGAGTAGTTATAGCACTCGTGAACCAGTGAGATATTGCCATATTAAGCTCTGAAACAGAAGCATCCGTGTCAGGACAAGTATTGGAGAGGTACTGATTGAACTCTACAATATCAAGCTTTTCCCACTGATGAATCAGTTCATCTTTACCACGGCTACCCTTGACTGGACTCTTAAAAAGGGACAGGGAAAAATGAACTGCGAAGTGGTCAGACCACTCCAACGGACGAGAACAATCAAAGTGCAAATTAGAAAAAATAGGGTCCAACAAGTGACCGGCAGAATGCGTGGGCCCAGAGTTCCGCAGTGATAGATTCAGGGCTTCGAGATCATTTAAGAAGTGCGTACTAAGAGTACAGTGAGGATCTTTAAGGTGTAAGTTGAGATCGCCTAAAATGGTGAAATTTGCCGCTTTAAAAAGCAGAGGAGCTATGGAATCGGCAAAAGACGACGTCCATGTACTCGCATTGCCAGGGGGGCGGTAAACCAAAAGACCTGAAAAAGTAAATTGAGGATTGATTGCCAATTTAAATAAGGCAGCTTCGCAACCAGGTAAAGGAAAGGCTTCAAGCTTACACACGTAGCTAGATTTACAAATTATAGCGATACCCCCTCCCATTCCGCAAAGTCTATCTTGCCTTACTATGATATAGTTGCTAGGAACAGCAATGGCTACATCCGGGCCAGAACTGTCCTCAAGCCACGTTTCCGTACAAAATATTGCATCCGGCCTCTCATCAATAATAAAATCATAAATATGGTATTTATGTTTCGAGAGAGACCTACAATTAATATTCCAAAATTGGAGTGGAGGACGAGTAGGTAAAGTTTTGGCAGCTCGTCGGCTCCCACGGGTTCGAGTGTGAGTCGACGTTTTACATTTAGTCATTTTACATGTGTAGAAATTGCAGCCAGAACATTTAAAATTATGAATCGGTAAAATGCAAGGAATACAGGTGACATGAAGAGGGGGGCGCAAATTTTTTAGTGCCTCACCTGTATATGAGCAGATTCCTGCAGATGAATGGCTAGCTGTCATGTTTAGAGTAAAATGAGTGGCCCCTGGACCCGTACAGACGCGGACGGGCGCAGACGGGCTAAACTCTGGCGTAAACTCCGGCTAAAGTCCGGCGTCCCGCTGCGCGTGTCCACTGCGTGTTGGTATGGCCTCCTTTTGTAGTGGTCACGTGTCCTTGTGACCGTGGACCGCTACAAACACACAACAAGCACTGAGCGCGCTTCCCTCACCTAAGATGGCCGCCAAACTCGAGTCGGGGCAGAAGGACCCGCAAAGCGCGGTGGTTAAGCAATTTTACAGTGCGGGTGTACTGAGGTGAGTGCGAGTCTGCGGGCAGCACTTAAAAACAGGGGAAAACAAATCAAATACAAAAATAAATATCTAACGAGGTTGTTTTTAAAAGATTGTATCAGAAGGTCAAAGCGCTGCTAAAAGGTTTCGCTGATGGTAGAGCATAGGTGCGTTTTCAGATGGCAAAACGGATTGCACAATTTGTCTGCCTTTTGTAGTGGTCACGTGTCCTTGTGACCGTGGACGGCTACAAACACACAACAAGCACTGAGCGCGCTTCCCTCACCTAAGATGGCCGCCAAACTCGAGTCGGGGCAGAAGGACCCGCAAAACGCGGTGGTTAAGCAATTTTTGGATAGTCCTTATAATATTAGTGCGCACTCATAGGTAAAGTTAGTAGGGTTTACTGTTTTAGCTGCAGTGTCACTGTTATACACATAAGGGGGAAATCTGCCTTAGAGAACAGTTTTGCTAACCTTAGACCTACAAAGTCCAGCAAGGTATCAAACTGGGATGAAACATGTGCAGCAAGTTTGAATATGCGAGTCTCAAACATATACATGTACACCTTATGGGTCGTCTTGAATTTTCATATTGCTCAGCTCATGATCAGAGTCTAGGCCTTTTGCCACCCTGTTGTGCCAAGTTAATTACACTGTATCCCAGCAGAATGAACAAGGGTATCCCCACACAAAAGGAGTAATTAACAATGCTTCACTCAGCTCCTGAGGAGGAAGGGGAGGGGAAGAAAATCAGAATCTGTTAATTAGCTGTCACATTGATCAGGGTTGGGATAGCACAGATCCAGTGAAGAAAAGAGGGAGCCCAGACCTTCTTCGTTGAAGTTTTTGTGTCAGTACCCCTAGCAGTGACGTCAGCTAGGAGAGGAGCAGAGGACCCCAAAAGAGATGTGAACAGAGCCCGCTTGCCAGGGCCATCGCAAATTGTGTCAGCATGTAAAACAGGAGAATTGGGACAGGGGTGGAGGAGAGATGTGGCACACTAGGAATGTCCAGTGATCCCGGGCATCTAGTACTTTCCAGCCCCATTTAAAAACTCTTGCACAAGGGATAGAAAGAGAGTAGGAAGCTAGAATTGGCCTGCGGCAACACCATGGAAACCTGGAGGTACAAGCACCTTGAAGCCCTACTGAACTAGGGACTCTGCCCACACTTGACTCCAGGACTAGTGGGTGTCTCCAGGTCCAGTGAGTCTGGTTCCCTTACACCCCCTAAGGAACAGCGGGGGGTAGATCTGGACTCCTGGGTCCAGCAGGAGGAAAATAGCACCACAGATAAAGACCAGGAGAAAAGCAGGTGCAGGGAGCCAGTGGAACCAGCTCCCTGTAAAGTGTACTGCTTTAGAGAATAGAATGCCTCATGGTGGCTAGAGCGTACCACAAGGAGAACAATGAGCTCCAAAGTCTTTGAAACTGGGCAATCATACTGAGTTATGCTTATTTAAATGATTTGACCTATGACCGTCCTCGGACAAACGTGCGTGGGACCCTGTCGCATTTTCAGAAATTACCCTAGGGTGGTCCAGGTGGTCCAGTCTCCAGATTGTTTTTTTTTTTAATCCTGTTTATTGAAGTTTCAAAATCAGTTACATAGATAAAACAAACTGCATAACAAGTCGTATTGTAGAGGCCATACATTGAGCGGTTAACACAGTCAACTCAATCTCATAACCAGTGACCTCACAGTGTGAATAAGGTCAACAGGAGCAGGTCTGCGGTGCATCATGCAGCAAAAACACAGGGGAATCATAACAGAAGGGAAATGAGGGGAATAGGGGAGACTGGAGGTAGTCACACAAGGAGAGAGGATTGTGAGAGCTCTCGCAGCAGAGTCCCTAGTCCCTGTGACAAGGGGACTCGACTGTGATGTGTCGCGTCCTAACTCGGGTCTGTCGCAGTGGGAGGCACTCAGCCGCAAATATGATTCTAGGGGGGCCAAATGTTTTTGGGGTGTGACCAGGCAGGCATCAGGTCCCAAAAGGCAGTCAAATGGCCCTGGCAATATGCGGCATCCTTGAGCCAGTCGGCCATCCGAGTGACAGGGTGGTACCCCCAATTGATCGCTATTTGCTTTTGGCCCAGGAGGAACAGGAGGGTGGTCAGTTTCCACAGCTCCTGGGGGGGGCCTCTGTATCATAGTGCAAAAATGCTACCTGGGATTGCCCTCCAGCTGCAGGCCTTCGATTTTATCAATGCCCTCAAAAATTGACTGCCAGAAACAACATATTCTGAGGCATGTCCAAGTTAAGTGGAGGAAGTTGGCGCAGGGCTCCTAGCATCTAACACAGTGGGCATCATCTATTATACCCATTCTAAGTAGCTGTTCCATGGTCCGATAGATCCTATGCAGAAATGTAAAGTGCAGAACCAGGGCCTATAATTGGACGATAGGTCCCTAGCCTGGGTGCAGCAAAAGCTCCACTGAGCTTCTAAAATGGTAACATCTAAAATATCCACCCACGCCTGGCGAGCTCCAGGAACCCACACCGGCACCAACTGCTGCATCCCTGCATATATTCTGCTAATAAGTCTGCCCGGGAGGAGTTCCCAAGAAAGTCCTCAAGTACCTTGAGCGTGAGGGGTGCTGTGGGGAATTAAACATGAAGTGAGCTAATTGCCGCTCTTAGCTGATAATATATTAACTTGTCTAAGGTAGTGGCATCACACTCCTGCAAGGCCTGCCGTGGTGTAATGAAGGAGCCTTCTGGGTATGAAGCCCCATAGTGGTGGGCTGCAGCAAACGCAGCCTGTCACGTGTGCCAGCATCCTGGTTGATAGGTAAGGCAGGATGTCCAGGCAGGGGAATCGAAAGGGCAAACAAGGCATCCAGGCTAGCCTGCCTTTGCATCTCATACCATGACCACAGTGTGCAGCGAACCATGTCAAGCGCTGATCGTGGGTGCCGCAGTGTCTGATATAGTGCCATATGGAGGGTGCATGGGGCAGCAGGATTGTGTTCATGTGCAAAGTGTGCCATGAATTGTGTAGGGTAAAGCCAATGAAACGCAAACTGCACCTGCACACTGAAATAGCAGTGATCCATGTCTGGTGCAACCAGCCCACCATGCTCAAATGGGAGTATGAGTAAAATAAAAACATAACTCGTCCATTGTCCACCTTGTGCTTCAGTGCTCCTTCTCACCTGCTGCTCCTGACAGTCCCTAGGACAGACTCCCGAACCAATCTAGATGCTGCTCTCTTTCTATGAGAGCAGCACGTGGTTTGGCCTGAGCAGGCTGATTAGACACTCCACTCAAGCACAGGGACCCTGGCATATTTCTCACAGCTGGGGTTAGAGAAACCTAACTGTGCATGTCTGTTTGGCTGGCCTGAGACAGCCAGCCAAACATACATGCACAGTTAAAAGTGCACAACCATTCCTCCCTGTGACCCCCAGCCTTGTCCCCCTTACACACGCTGGCTCAGAGCCAGCAACTGAAAAAATAACGATAGTAACAATTCAGCTGCTGGCCCTGAGCCAGTTGGGTGCCGCTCCTCTGCCATTGCGTAGGAGCAGCCGCTGCCAGGCGCACAATAAGAGGGAGCAGAGGGAGCAGTCAATTGGCGATCAATTTGGCGAGAATTTTATCATCAACATTAATGATGGATATTGGTCTGTACGACTTGCATCGCTGCAGGTCTTTGTCCGGTGTTAGAATAGTGACTATTAGCGAATCTTAGAAAGATAGAGGTAACTCACCCCACTCATGTGATTCTCCAAACATGTTAATAAGGCATGGAGCCAGAAGGGGTGCAAACTCTTTATACAATGCGGCCATCTAGTTCTCTGGACTTATCTCCAGGAAGGGCCCTACTGACTTGCACAACCTCCTCCTCTGTGAACGGCTCATCTAGGAATATGCGATGTCCATCTTCCAAAGAGAGCAGGTCTGGAGAGTATTTGGTTGTGACGTTGCATATAGCGAGGAGTAGAAGTTAGTCATCTCTCTCTGCACCTCCTTCAAGCTGATGACCAGGTCATCCTTGTTGGTTCATAATTCGGCAATAAAATCACTAGCCCACAGTTTGTGCAAAATGGCGACTGTCACCCTGCCCGCCCTGTCGCCCTCACTGTAACGTCAACTGTGCACTTCTTTGCCTAGGTAATGTGCCTCCCGCCATGCTGCTTCTTTAAAGTCATTGATATTACTACATATGCTAGCGAGAGTGGATGTGTTGCGGTATGCAAAGAATTGGAGTTCAAATGCACTGATCTCAGCTTCGAGGTGTATTAACTCTCCACGTAGTGTCCTCAGAAAGCCAACCTGTTTTACTATACACTCTCCACGTACCACAGTCTTGAACGCCTCCCAAACGTTCAAACAAGAATCAGTCGAGCCAACATTATGCACAAAATATTCTACTATTGCCGCACGGATAATCTCCTGAGATACCTGATCTCGCAGAGCTCCAGCTGATAAACATGTCTATGTCCAGTTGGAGAGAGTCTGAAAAGCACAGGGACGTGGTCTGATAGAGTCCATGGTAGGTGGGATGTCTCAGTAGTCCAAGCATCCACATTGTGCATGGCCAGCCAGAAGTCAATGCGCAACCACAATGTTCATTGACTTCTGTCTGGTCATGCACCCTCTCCACTGTCTCTGTGCCTGTTTCTCTAGACCTCAATGTGGTCATTATCAACCATGATAGCTAGAAACTGGGCTGCCGCTCTCGGGTGGGGGCGGCAAGAGTCGCCAGCTCTATCTACCCGCGTGTCTAAAATCACAATAAAGTCCCCCATATGATTGTGCCCGGGCCAAGAGTGCCCACAAGCCTCCATATTTCAGTAAAGGAGCAAGCGTCATCTACATTTGGGCCGTAGATGGAGATAAGGTTGAGAGGGTGTACTTGTAGGGTGCCGGATAGCATTGCATATCGCCCTTGCTTATCGTAGAGAACATGGCACGAGGGCAGACCCTTCCTGATGGAAAAGGTACACTACAAGCGTAATTCAAGTTGCATGTGAGATGCAGCTCCCCCATCCATCTGGTCTGCAGGTGCGACAGTGTGTAATCTGTCAGGTGCAAATCTTGCAAGAAGCAAATATCTGTGCCATTTCGCTGCAGGTCTGCCATTTAAATTGCGCTTTGCACCTATCATGCAATCCACAAACGTTCCAAGTTATACATATAAGCATGGCAAGCCGGTGTCCCAGGTGGAGGCAGTGGACCCAAAGATATGTGCACCTCTTCTTCTATGCATTCAGCTCACAGCGCTTTGCCGAAAAGGGACTTCAGCATCTTTTTCACATAGTCCTCCATGCGGTTCATGAAGGTAGACTCCAGCAACCCAATTATCCTTAGATTGTTCCTAATGGATCTTGCCTCCAAATCTTTATTTTTATTGTGGATAACTTCTAGTACCCTTTCCATTTGTAGTAGCTTCTCGCTTGCTTCTGCACTCTTGTCCTCCACAGCTGATGTGCGCTGCTCAAGCTGGCCAATATGTTCATCTTGAATGGTCACCTTCTCCTTCAGGCGATCAAATCTGTTTGTGAGCAGGTCTACACTGTTGTAAATGGCCGTTAGGTTGTGCTTTAAGTCCAGAAACATGTCCCGGATGTAAGGTTCAGGGGGAGGTCCCTCGGTACTCCTGGGGTCAGGGAGTGATCCTCTAATAATGCATCCACCACACGCGTCTGCTTACGCTGGTCAAATGACAGTTTAGTCTGTCAGGTGTTGGTTTTCCCCATCTTGATGCCTAGGAGAATTCAGCTCTCGGTGATGTCATGTTATGTTATGTTATGTTAAATTTATTTGTAAAGCGCAACAGTTACCCTGGGGTGTCTGATCATTAGGGTTAGGGTTCGGATTCTCTCAGGTATCAACTCCTGCTCATCGGCGTGGCCCCGCGTCGCCCTGGGCAATCCCCACTGGGGGGCACAAGCAGACCGCAGATCGCAGCTGCAGCACCAGTAGAACGAGGAGGAATGAGCCACCCCCAGGGTTGGCCTCAGTTTTCACTAGGATGTAACAATTGTCCAGTGAGAGAGGAGAGGGGTGGCAATGTCAGAATGAGGCCCAGTTTGCAATCCAAAAACCCCCATATCTAGCTGTTGCCTGGCATGCATGGAAGTTAAGGCGACAAGGCAACATTCTTGCTGGCCGTATGCCGATGACCTCGTAATACAGGTGATTCAGGGATCCAGGCAGTCAGTGAGGAGCAGGGCCGGTGGCAAACAGGATGCCCAGCCAATGTTCAATCAGGCTTCACAGCCCAGGCACATCTTCCATGTTGGCCCGTAGGTACTGCCCGGAGACCCATAGGCCGCTGCAGCTCCATCAGCATGCCCGACCCCACAACCGGACCTCACCCCACATTGATAGTGTTCCTGCGCCGTGCCACCTGCCGTTCTCCATGGCTCGGGGGCACACCACCTATCGATCAGCACAAGCAGCCCCTGGATCTTCCCGGGGCTGCACCAGTAACTCGTTCACCCTCTCCCCTACCTGACGTGGGAGCGGCTGCCACACAGGGTGCTTCTGCCACTAACATTCAATCCGCATGCATCCCCATGTTGACAGCGGCATACCCGCCAGAACTCCTGTAGCAGCCCTGGGCTGGCGCACCCGGAGCCCCCATCAGGACGAGGCCAAAGAGTCCTCCGCAGCGGCCAGCCACATCCCGTCTCTCCAAGCACCAAGGATGGAGGGGGGACCCATTCCCAATCCACTGGGCCTTCTACAGACCACATCAGTGGCCCCCCAATAGAGGCAGCACTGTTGCCGGTCCACCTCCAGCAGCCGCAAACTGGCGAACCACACGCCCGCCTCAGGTCTAGGCCACAGGCTCCTTGACAGCAGCCATCACTGTCCTGGCTCTTCAAACACGAACAATGAAGGGGCCCACATTTAAAGTAGAGTTAATTGAATTCTGGCACCAATCGGTGATTGCAGCTGCTGCCGTAGAGGGCGGATAATTGCAAGATTGGTCCTCTGGCTAGCAGAGCCTCACAAAGTGTTCGCCATCTGGCTGCTGGGCTCTCTAGTGCCCCCCAGTGCCCAGGGCTTGGTACAAACTTCATTAATAATTGATAGTCCTGGGAGGGGCATGTGTGGGACCCACTCCCCAGAGCTCATTGAGGCCTGAGTACCCCATAACCCAGGCCAGCATATTCAGTTAAGGGGCCTGGGATTTCATCCTAGGGCCCCGTACGAGAAGGATAAGGAGAAGTGTTGCTGCAGCCCCTACAAAAGGAGAAAGAAACCTGAGACTCCATCTCAGGGCCCCTTATGCAGGAGGTAGGGGACAGCGCCATTGTGCCCCCCCCACATTAAAGAAAGGGAGCCCAGAACCCCATTCCTGGGCCACTGCCCCTACTAAAGAGCCCTGACTATGGATCATTGATTCACCTAGACTCTGATGACAGAAAAGGGGAAATCTTCACTCCCTGCTCTAACTCAATTGAGTAGGGACAAGAATTCTGAGATTTGTGGTAAAGACATAACCCCACAATTTCCCCTTAATATATTTCGGCAGATCAAAGCTTTAGAAATGTGCTGGGGCGCAAATATGGCCTTCTTAGACAGTGGGACACTCGAACTCGGCTTCCTGTGGAGTTCAGTGGATTCAATTATGGCAAGAATGTATCCCTTTCTGTCATGTTCTGTCCCAGGCAGGGATTTCCATTATTAGCCGTTTGTTGTAGTCAATTATTCAAGGAGTTCGTAACTGATAAATTAAATATGCATAGGAGAGAGTATTTTTCTCTGTTCCAGGCAAAGCCTCATTCTTTTTTTTATTCATTTTTCAGCTCAATTTTCTTCTCTCGAAGTTGCCGGCGTCTGACAGCACAGGATGGAATCGGGCCAGGACCCCTGAGGCTTCTACAAAACTCAGCACCATTTCACAGCTCCAGTTTAATGCTGCCTGCTAAACGCGTTTAAATATGAGCACGTCCCAGACATTTCTGGCGGCGAAGCTTTTCCAGTGATTGAAGGGAAATCATGGCTGTCACAAACAGGACGCATTAATACAAATGCTTGGATTACTTTCTGAGTGCAGAGGATATAGTTTATTCATTTTACTGTTTAAAGAAATAAATTGCCTTCATTGATTTACTGATGTTTTCCAAATGGAGAGTCTTCAGGTCTGCCACAGTGCCATGTTTTCAATTAAAAAGATAGATAAATACCAATACATGTTGCGCCCAAACGCTGGGCCCTTTATATTTTTCTCGGTAGTAGTTACTTTCCTATCATTTGTGCCTTTTGACTAGAAGAGTCTTTTGGGCCTGACTAGAGTCACCAGTAAGCTATCCGAGTGAGACTAGGAATCAGCACTAAACAATAGACATAGAAATGGGATCGGACAGTTTCCGCCTTAGAGTCATGCTGCTATTTGATTGGGTGCTTCGATGGATCAGAGCTTGCAATGAGGCGGTGCATGGAGAAAAGAGCATTCGTGCATTGTACTGGAGTTGTATTGTTCTAAGTGATGCACCTGCGCTTGCGCCCAGTGTTTCATTTTTTCAGCTGACCAATGCTGCCGCCATTCAGGGTGCTGTGCGAGGGGGCGAGAGGGCTGCAGGCTTGTTTTGTGATCCACAAAAGAGCTTTCTGGAGTCCTACGGAGAGGGACTGTGGCTCTTCCTAGATGTTAGTCCTTTTGATTTGTCAAAAGCTTTGGGTTTTTTTTATTTCAAAAAGAGTGCCTACCTTCCAATTGCATTTGTTTGTCCAGATGCTTTCGCCACGCACTTTATCAAGCAAAGCTAATGTGTTTGACCTTTCGGTCACACTCATGCAACTGTGATGGACGCAGCTTGCCCTTATGGTCAAGCAAAAGCAGTTAAACAAATTCTCCTGCATAGTTAGATCATTTTGTTGTTTATTCTTCGCTAGTTGCAATGTGTGAAGCTTTAGGCTCAATAGAGCTCTCTTTGCTGGCTATGGCGGTAAGACAATGACCAAGGCTCTGAGCCAGATCTGTTTATTATAATAAGTTATGATAAAGTCAGTGGGCCTGACCTATTTATTGTGCAAAATACATTATTTAGGGGTGGATTGTTAATGCTCAATTAATATATGCAGAGAGGAATGTTGTTGCATAGAAGCTTAGTTTACCTTAGTAGGCAATGGTTTTATTGTTGTTTTCCCCCTTTGACAAGCCATGTGTATAGAAGATTTGCTTTGTGATAATCCTTGCTGGGTCCTCCTGGGAGACTTAGTATTTTACCTTGTCAACTGTAATGGTGCTTTTGTTGCAAACTTTGTGACTTTATGCCTGATGGTGGTCTTGTTGGAAAACGTCCGCTCAGCACAGTAGGACTGAGTTGATTATCGTGACAAGCCAATGATAAAGGGCACAGTTATGATTGGGTCACTGGTAAAATGTATGTCTGAAGCTATAGATCCGGTCTTTTATTATAAAGCATTATGACAAAGGCAGTAGGCTTGGCATATTTATTGTGAAAAGCATTTGTTAAAGCCAATAGGCCTGTAACAGTAAATTGTTATCACACTGTGTTACAGGCATTTTGTTCCATGAAATCTCACAGATCACATAGTAGGCAAGAGCTTTGGTGTTCATTATTCTCTGTGACTGACCTTAGGGGGAAATATTTTAATTGCAATAACCCTTGTTAAGCCCTTTTGAGAGAGGTTGTTTATTGTTTTGCCAAATTTCATTTTTTAAATAGTTGAAATTCTTTCACAGCATGCATGCTAGTTGCAAGCGGTAAACATCGTTTACCACAAATTCTTTCCCCCGCAGGGAATGACAACACGGTTGTTACAATGAATGCATTGTAACAACGCATACCATTACTCCGCAAGTCGGAACAACAACTTGCGGAGGGGGCAGAAGGATTTAAAATCCAACACCTTCCCTACTGTTGCACATACTGGAGTTGGAATAGTAAATTATACTATTCCAACATCCAGCGTCCCGCGTACAGCAAGTCGTTACGATTTGAGGGGTAATGGTATGCGTTCTTACAACGCAGTCGTTGTAACGACCGCGTTGTAATTGCATGCACGGAAAAAGCATGCGGAATGAAGTGGTATATTCGTTGCAAGCACAGGCACACTTCAATAGACCTGTGTTGGTTATTATGTCAAGCCAATAGTGGAGGCCTTATGTCTTATTGGTTCAACGGGAAAGATTCTGTCAGACGTCATAGGTTTGGTCTGTTTATTATGAAACGTTATGACAAAGCCTAATTGTGAAAAGCAAGTGTTCAAATAGCTATACTTTCAAAGCTGGATTTTTATTATACAGTAGTCAAAGTATTTAGCAGGTATTTTGTTAAATGGAATCTCACTGTTAACCATAGTAGGCAGGGGTTTTGGTTTGGTTGTCTCCTCAAACAAATCGTTATTAGGCCCTCATGGTCTGCTGGGCGAAATGTATATAACACTGTCATATTTTGTATAATTTGGGGAATTTTACGTTATGCTTGTTATGCAAAATTCCCAAAATTACACCACTATGCCACTTTATGCAATTGCACGCTATTTGTGTAAAAAATGTACAGTAAGATGTAACACTGAGGGTAAAACTTTACAGCAAACATACAGGAAAACAAGACACTGCTGTTCACAGTGCTTTTGTTTTGTTGCACCACAGACAAAAATTGACGTGAGGATGCATATCTCGCTAAAAATATAGCAGGAAATGATAGATTTGGATATCATGCCATTTAGTGCAATTTTGCCAAAACTTTATGTAATTACGCAATTGCAAATTTAGCAAATTTATATGGTTTTAACAGCTGTCATTTTGTACATATTTGTAATTTTATTACTGTGTACCAGACGGTTGCCTTGTAGGAAAGCTTATGCTACATTCAATAGGTCTGAGTTGGTTATGATGACATGTCAATAATAAAGTCTATAGGCCTGAGAAAGGTAGATCTTCTTCCAGACAGGGTGCTTTTAATGATTTGGTGTAAATCCATTCAGTAGTTGTTAAACAATGAAGGCTAAAATACTTTGTATATTTTACACAGCCGAGGATACTGGAACCAGCAGACCTGAAGCTGAGATCTGATTGGCTGCCACCTCATCAACAAGGATGTGGCGGCAGCCCTCTTTGGACTCAGAACTCAATCCTGAGTCCTAGAAAAAAGGTAAATACAAATAAAAGACATAAGGGGACTGGGTAGGGATACACTAATGCCCCAGCCTGGTGGGGGCATCCCCAAAAGGTATGAAGCCAAAAACATGTGTTTTTTATTTTGACACAAATCTGCAGAGGGTTTGCAAATCTACAAAAACATTAAAACATAAAAAGTGCGGGATCCTGGGCTACTAAACCCCCATCCTATGGTGAGACAGGGCCTCAGTGGGGTGGCACAGTACATTATTTAGGGGAGGGGAGGAGTGCCTCTCCTCCCCGAACCTCTGGGAAGCCCTGAGGATCCATCCCCTAGGGCTAACATCAATAGAAAGACTCCTTTCTCATGCCTTAATAGGTCCTAGGGGCCCCATCCCTCGGGGCTGATCTTGAATTAAAGGAGATGGGGCACGCAACCCCCCTCACCAAGTCTGAAAAGGCCCCGGAGACCCAATCCCCTGAAGGTCTATGCAAATTAAAAGGGGAGGTGGCTTGCGCCCCCTTTCCTGGACCTTTTACAGATCGTGGGGCGGACATCATCAACAAAAAGGGGAGGGGACACATGCCACCCCTCCTAGTGCCTGTAAAGGCCCTAGGCACTACACCCTTGGGGCCATCTCAATCACTGTATCCTTATGAGCTCACCCCCAGGATGCAGTAGTTTCCAATGCTTTAGGAGTGCAGGCAGGGAAACCAATGTCTGCTCTCAAACCAGCAGGAGCATTTTTAAAACTCCCACCAGGTGGGAGCAGCTATCCCTTCCCTGCCCGCAGGACAGCTGGAAGGGATAACATGTCTGCTCTCACTCGGCGGGAGCTGTAAAAATGCTCCCGCCAGATGGGAGCAGTCTTTTGTTTCCATGCCGCTCTCTTGTTTCCCTGTCCGTCCGGTGGGAGCAGCTGCTCCTGCCGGCGCGCACCAATGCCAGCTCCCGCAGCTCCCATGATGTGTGCATTCGGATAGCCAGTGGGGCAGTGTGGCCCTTGCCCCCCCGCAGCCCCAACATACTGTTTGGTGGCTGCCCCGGGTGGGCACGGGACACCCACCCAGGACCCCCTAAGTCCCGGGGAATGGTGTTCCCAGAGCCTATAGTGACTCAGGAGGGGTCTGTGTGCATCCTTCCCCTTAATTTAAAGGAACGGTCCAGAGGAATGGGGTTCCAGGGGCTTACATTGGCTGAGGGGGAGGGGGGCCATGCACCCACACCCGTTTAAATGCATAATTAGTCTCCAGGGTATGGGGTCCCCGGGGCTGCAATTGGCTCAGGAAGGAGGGCCACACAGCTCCATCCCATTTACATATATGTTTAGGGCCCAGGGGATGGGGTCAGGGCTACTATTGGCTCAGGGAGGGGGGCCACTTGCCCCACTCCCCTTTAAATATGTGTTTATGCCACTGGGGATGCGGTATCTCAAGTAATTATAGCTTGTGTCCTTAGGTAGCTATAACTAACGCCCTCGCCATGCACAGCTAATTACTCCACATATTGCATTCTGCTCCCCGGTGAGAGAGAGGTATGAACGAGGTGTTACCTCCCCTTGCAGGAAAGCCAAACAGGGTGTGAGTCCAAAAGGCGGGCTTCCAAGGGGAAACTATGTTTGAAGGGTAGACAGGTTAGTGCTGGGAAAGACATGGAGAAACAGTTGTCAAACCAGTTTTTGAGTGGGTGTGTAGCCTCAGGTAGCCACACCACTGGGGTGGGCTACCAAGTTCCACAAACCGAGAGAGGGGTTCTGCCATCTTGGGGATAGACAGAATATTGCTCTTTGGGATACCTAGGACACTTTGTAGGGGGACTTCATCAAGTGAGAGAGTACGTGGTAGCCCATTGGCTAGTAGTCACCCGAGGGCCACGGTCAGCAAATGGTATTATCCATAGTTTCACTGTTGCATTCCAAGATGCCAACAAATTGGTTCTGAATGTGGCAGCTGAACATCATGTACAATACTTTTGCAATATGGGTACCTGCTGGTATGTTTAATTTTATCTGTTTTATGAAACATATATATGCCTGGCATGTTTAGGCAGCAGCATGTATTCTTTCTACTTTTATTCATTTAGTTTGTCTTGTCTATGTTGTTGAGTTTTTGTGTGAGTTTATTGTGGTTGTGTAGGCTGATGAATGCATTAAAGAATTAGTCAGTGGGTGGCTGGCTGGATGGATGGATGCACACTAAGGTTAGTGACAGAGTGCATGTATAATGAGGCATTAAATGACTAAACCAATCATTGACCGGGGAGGCAGTTTCATTTAAAAGCCATACCTACTAGCATTGCCAATGTTTGTTGAAGTTTCCTCTCATTCCGCACCTAGCTGCCCCCCACCCTAAGATTATTGCAGCAGGGTTGCTTACTGCACACTAAGTGTGCTGTCACGGCATGGATGCTAATCACCTCCCAAGATGTTGCAGAAAGGCTTGAGCAGTGTCATTGATCATGATGGATCAGGGCAATGGCAGATGACACACTTACCTGCTTTGCCTCAGCTCATTCTCATTGAGAGAGGATGTGGTGCAGCGACCAGACCGGGAGCTTGGGATCCAGGTTCAAATCTCTGAATTTATGCAACATCCTGTGAGTCTGGGCACATCACTGAATCTTCCATGCCTATAGACAGCACCTGGATACCCTCACAGGTGATAAGTCACGCGATATAATTCCACAAACTTAAACATACTCTGGCATACGTACCCTGCCAGTGCAAGCACATTCTACTCCGGTTGGCTGCAGTGCACTGTACAGCACTTTAAGATGATGTGCTCATTTCTGGTAACCTCACACAAACACATTATTTTAAAGTGGTGAAGGAACAGGAGAGAATGTAGCCTTATGGCTAGAGCGGTCAACCTCGAAGCTGGGGAACCGGGTTCGAGTCTCAGCACTGACGCTCAACATCCTGTGGGCAAATCACTTAATATACCCTGGCCAAACAAAAAAATAAAACACAAAAAAATGAATGTGTCCATCTGTAACAAAACTGGTGCTCATGTAAAGCAGTCTGATACCCGATGTCTCGGGTCTAGTTCGCGCTACATAAAGCTCTTAAAAAAAAAAAAAAAAAAACGGTACAGTGGAACGCTGCCAACTTAAGTAGGTGGAGTTGCGGGCTTGTGGTACAACTAGGCTTCAACAGTCTTATCAGTCATCATTGACAATTGATTCATCTATCCTATCTGTTCTTTGATATGTGTACACTGTCAGTGCATATCTGCAAGGCCGGACTGGCCAGACCGGGCATCAGGCGTTTCCCCAGGAGGCCGGAAGGGCTGGGCCGGTTTTGTTAGTGGGGCCCAGCTTTGTAGCAGTGTGGCAGTTTTATAAGCACTGCAAAGTTCCCTGTATTGTCAGTAGTTTTGGGTCAACAATAAAAGTTGCAATTGAACTCTGGGGATTAATGTACCTGCTTCATAGATATGGGTATTTTGCCTACTGGCAATTTTGACTGTTAAAAGGTAGAGCAGAGGGTTAATATGCTTGCTGAAAAAATATGTACCAGGCATATCAAAAACTATATTTTATATTCATAGCTCAGTGGGTTACTGATTTTGTCACAGAGATTCTTTTGTTACTGTGCAGTTCATGAATTACAATTGTAATCTTGCACAGTGAGCTAAGCTGTGAAGTACCATCAAAGAGCTGTATGCAGGTTCCATGCAAAAGCTGTTCATTAGCCTGAAGTTGCTAAAAATAGGTTTGTTTGGGTAGAAATAATTCTTATTATCAAAGTTAACCCTAACCACTGTGTTTAGTTCTGAATCTTGAGTTTGATCTTCTCCAGACCAAGCACTCTTAAAAAGTACCTACCAGTATGGATGGCATGTAAATCCTACACCTTATAGTCCCCTTTGCCTTATGTAACATTTTCTATACACTGATTTACACATGTATGATTCCTTGTCTCTGTATGTGTGTGTGTGTGTGTGATATAAACTGCTCTGACACCCTACACTGGTCTGAGAGGCACTATAAAAACAAATGAATACATGTGAGAGAGTGGCTATGGAGAGATGAGAGGAACTGTTGGAGGGTGATAGTGAGGGAGTCATTGAAGAGCCCCAATAAGTGAGATCATCCTTTACTATGCTTTAAAAGCGAATACAACTAAATATATAATAACAAATGTGTTGTACAACGCACCAATTTTTTCCGCATTTTATTGGGAGGCAAACCCTCCCCCCAAAACCCTGCTTTGTAGTGGTCAGGCTCACTCACTGCACTCACTGTGAACCGCACTGGGGCTGATCTGACAAAATTTACCAGGGCTGCTTTTTGTTCCCAGTCTGGCCCTCCATATCTGTCAGACAGATGCAGAGCCTGATGAGTGGGCACTATGCAAGTTGCTGATGTGAGATATTTAGCTATACCATAAAACAATGTGCTCACACCGGAAAGTCTAGAGGAAATGCATTCCTTTAAAGCAACAAAGCTCTAATGCGACTCAGTGTATGTGTAGTGCTGGTGATGTAATGCCAGCTTAGACAGACACGTCCACTAGACAGATATGGTGCGAGTACTTCATGGACAGGCTGAAAAAGTCTTCAATCATCACAGAGGTTGAGGCAAGGGCAGAGTATTGCATTGCAGTCTTTCTTCTGATGTGTGTACACTCTAAATGTGTGCATGTCAAACTCAGGGGGATATATAGAGGGCCTTTGAGGCCTAAGGATGCCCCTGATGTCATGTTTCTGCTAACATAATGGTGGTTATTCTTTGTACATTGTGATCACTTTTGGCAGATTTGTGTCTAGTCCTGGTGTAATTCTTGGACTGGCAAATCAAATAAAAGAGTGTTTTAAATTGTGATTCCTCAGACAGAAAACGTGACTTTCCTACCCACTCCTACCTACACCCAATTGAAGAGTATAGCTTATTAAATGTGATAAGATAACCTGATATTAATCTCTGAAAGAGGTAGGCCTTGCAACATTGAAAAACACATTTGAGAGTTTTTCACCACAAAGAGATGTAAAACTTAAAAGTAAATGGGGCCTACCCTAGGGTCAGTTGTATGTATTAAAAAGGAAGGTTTAGTCCTGGCAATATGTTTATGTTCATGTTTATTTTCCCATGTCGAAATTGCAGTTTAAAACTAGGGGTGGGGAGAGGTCATGAAGTTTCACACTGTGGAATTCTGCAGAGTTACATGAAAACTCAGCGACATTCCAGGGAGCTCCGCGAAAAGGATGAAATTGCCATGTTGCGCTGCTTGCACTGATTTTAACGCCGGGAGCCTGTTCCATGCTGCAAATTCAGCACAAGCAGCAGCACGAGTCGTGGAAGAGAGTGCTGCTTCTTTGCTACCACTCGAGGATATTTTCTATTCGAGCAAAAGCTTTTCTCACTGCGAATGGTTGCAACCGCCCGCGCTGACGAAATCTCTCCGGGTGCCCTCCTAGTGCCCGAATATGGAGCTAGGGGACACCAATTCTAGCTAGCCAACTTACCATTGGTAAGCCATTCACGAGACAAAACTCCACCAAGTGGAGGTTGGTGGAGTTTTTCCAGAACTACGCATTACAAGCATAATGTGAAGTGGCCAAAACTCTGTGCACTCTGCCAGCCGAGCTGAAGTTATCGCACACCGCGATTTAAAACTGCACACACAGGCTACAAGGGAGGCCTGGAACATGCTTGCAAGAGAACTTTAGGAGGGCAGCACAATCAGTGCTGCAGGCCCACTAGTAGCATTTAATTTAAAGGCCCCAATTATCTGTAGTACCATTTTGTTTGGGGCTTACAAGTAATTTGTAAGCCCCGACGGGGTGCCTAAATTGGATATAAGCCACTTTTAACATGCTCAAAAGTGCAAGCACAAAGACTTTAGCATTGATTGGCAATTGTAAAGTGTACAGAGATCAAAACCCCCAACAAAACGGGTTCCGAAAACAGGAGGGGTGGAGGCAAAAAGAATGGAGTTGACCCTGCAGAGAGGGCCAAGTCTAACACCTGGCATAGAGGGTGGTCCCGAAGTCCAGCTTGCGCTTGACCATAGCATGCCCAGCATCTTCAAGGAATAAAAGCATGAGGCAGTGAAGGCATTGACTTGGGCTGTCATGTCGAATGTACTGCCGATGATGATCCTGAGGTTCTTTATGTGAGTGTTGGGTGTGGGTGTTAGTTCTAGCTCTGTTGGCCACCAAGTGGAGTACCATGGTGATGTGCTCTTCCTGAAGATCATGATTCCAGTCTTATTGGTGGTCAGCTTTAGAAGGGGCAGATTTATGATAACTGGCGCATCCCTGCATATCAGCAGGGATGCGCCAGTTATTATGCGCCATAGCTGCGCCACCATGGATGCGCCGCATTTATAATGCGGCGCACCATGGGCCAAAAACGGCACAGATGCGTGACGCATCTGTGCCGTAAAAGTGGCGCATTGCTGGAGTTGCGTCGCAAGCGCGACGCAGCTCCAGCAATGTTCTGGGGGGCCCTATCTGTACAATGCTGCGTCAATCCTTACGCCTGCTTCAAGCAGGCGCAGGGTTTTGACGCAGCATGGGCCTAAAAGTGACTGAGTGAAATCTTGTAGATTTCACTCAGCCACTTTTAGGAGGCGTTCCTGCGCCGGAACGCCCCCACCTGCCCTGGAACGCCTACATGTGGCGCAGGGCTTTACAACGTGACGCATCTCCCAGATGCGTCACGTTGTAAATACCCCGCACCATGGCGCAGGATTTGCGCCGCTGCTGCATCACAAAAGTGACGCAACGGCGGCGCAAAAGTGGCGCAAGTGCAACATAAATCTGCCCCATGGTCTTTATCCTGTGAGTGATTTCAGTTATGCAGTTATTGAATTTAAAACAGGTACTGGGGTGTCTTGTCAATGAAGTAAAGAATGAGTTGAGCATCATTGGTGTAAGAAAGGATGTTGATATCATGAGAACGGATGATGCTGGCTAAAGGGATCATGTATGCATTGAAGAGGGTTGGGCTCAGGTAGGATCATTGCAGCCATCAGCAGTTGAGGTCGCTGGTGTCTGAGGTGTATGGTGCCAGGCTGCCTGACTGGGTCCATACAGTCAGGGAGGAACAAATCATTCTGAGTGTGTGTCCTTGGGTTTCGATATTGTCTGGGCATTCGATGAGGATGGGGAAGGAGACTGCCAAATTCTGCGAAAAGGTGTAGGAGGATGATGGCCGCCATGTCTCCTCTGTGCAGAGTCAACGGGGTGTCTTCCATGGCAGCGAAGATGACATGTTCCATGCTCTAGTGTTGAGGTGTTATGGTCGTTGAGGTATTCAGTGAAATGTATGTTGATGATTTGATTTTCTTCAATACCTTGGCCAGGTATTGCAGCAGGGAGATCGGTCTGTAGTTGGCAAGCGATGAAAGGTCCCCAGAGGGTTTCTACAGCAATGGGAGGACAGTTGCATGTTTCAACGCATATGGGAAGGTCACAAAAGAGGTGGAGGCACTCAGAATGGGTGTAAACATGTTATGTTATGTTATGGTAGCTTATATAGCGCATGGCTACCCCAGCAACATGGTGCTGATGTGTGGCAGTCCTATGGAGTAAGTGTGGTGGGGGCAGGGATCCGATGTGGTCTATAAGTGGTTGGACTTGATTGTGGCGGCAGTTTGTTCTGATGTGATGACAAGACATGTCTTTAGCATTGGTTCTTTGGATAAGATCAAGAGGCATTTGGCGAGGTCTGTTAGGTACGGTTGCAGGCTGAAGTTGCTATAATTGTTGGAGATTTTGTTGTTAAAGAAGCTAAAGAGATTTTGCTGAGTTCCTGCAAAGGAGTGACCGAGTTGGAGGTGGCTGATAGAGCGGTGAAACCTTTCACAATGAGGAAGATTGCTTTACCTCTGTTGGTGCTGGCATCAATGCGTTCCACCAGAGTGATGAGTTTGATGGTCCAGATTATTTGGTGGTAGCATCTCAGCACAGATTTGATTGTGCTTCTGTCTGCATTGTTCTGGTTTATTCTGCAATTGTGCTCCAGCTGTTTGCAAATTTGTTTTATCAGTTTGAATTCCTCCATGTACCAACTGGCCTTGGGTTCTGGATCTTGTTGGATTGTTGTGTTTATGGGGGGCCAGGAAATCAGTGCAAGATATGATCCAATTGTTGAAATTCTTGATGGTTTTGGGGAGACTTGCTATGTTTGAGTCAGTGGGTGTTGCGAACGGTGTTCTAGTCCTTGTCGGTGATGTTGTTCCAGTTTTGGTGGGCTGGATGGTGGTATGTGTGTGTTAGGCCAAGGTGGGGCTGTTCAACTTTAAAATGGTGTGGTCTGTAAAGGGAACTGGTGTGGGCTCATTGACTCGGATTTTGCTGAAGTCTGTCAAAAATAGGGTCCAGGAGATGTACGGCGACTTGGGAAGGTCTCTTCTATCATTGGGTGAGGCTCAGGCTTCGGAGGTCTTCAATGAGTGCTCTTGAATTAGGGTCAGTGTGATCTTCCAGGTGGAAGTTCAGGTATCTGAGTAGAATGCAATTGCTAACATCAACGGTGAGTGGTATGACGAAGTTCATGATGGCATCGGTGAAGTTGATGCCACGGTCTGTTGACTAGAGTGCAATAAGTAGTTGGCTGTTACGTAAAGTTTGAACAACCAGTGTCAGAGGAATACATGTCCATAGATGTGGTGTAGCTGATGGTTTTCTTGTGGATGATAACGTTTCTAACTCTGCGCTTGTGAAGTCTGCCTTGGTGGGCAATCTTATATCTACAATGGATGCTGTGGTGGTATCAGGTGTCAATGCAGGGTTCAGCCAGGTTTCTATGAGAAAAAGTAGTTCAAGAACATTGTTGTTCAGCAGATCTCTGCGGCATGTTTGGTGAGTGAGTGTGTGTTGAGGAGAATGCCTGTGAGTGTAGAGTGCTGCGTGGGTGGTTGCAGGAATGTGTGAGTGTCAGAGAGTGGGGTGTTGATTGCTGTTGGTGTGGTGAGTGTTGGATGTGGATACGTGCTTGAAAACTTGCAGAAAGTGCAGGCGAAACCTCCCTTGGTGTTCTGAGGTGTGGTGAGACAGCAGCATGAGAAGCAGCTGCGGGGTTGAGGGCACACAGAGTTGATGAATGGTAGCGGTGGGAGGGGAAGGACAAGGGTTCCTGGTTCTGGGCGCGGTCCAGGTACAGACAAGCACAGACCAGTGCATACGGACTTGCCTTTAGCGTGTCAGCGGTGAACACACTGCGCATGTCCATTCCGTGTCCATGATGTGGCAGCCATTAAGTATTCCTTGGAAGTAGAGAGAAATAATGTATTTTCCTGTGCATATGGATGATGAGAAATCCAGTGAAGTCACTTCCTGTGCAGACGAATTATGGGAAATCCAGTGATGTCAGTTCCTGTACAGATGGATGATGGAAATTACTCCTTTTTTGGCTTGATTTATTTTCCAAAGAAAATATTAGTGGGGTACACAGTCTGCACTATTGATGTTTACTGATGTGCCCTAACCTGTAGGGGAAAGACTGCCTTAGTGGACAGTACTTACAGTCCTACGATTCAAAAGTGGAGCACTGTAAATTTAGGAATATTCAGTTCAGCTCTGAAAGACATGTCAAGGGATATCCAGAGCTCCAGACCATGGACTCTAGGCAATCTGTTACCCTGCTAGTGAAGATGAGAGGAGTGGACTTAACATGGGAGTGGTGAGAAAGCAGAACAGAAGAGTTGGTTGGGAGTGTTACAACAAATGCAGCCCCAACTTCATTTAACCCTTGTGTTTTTTCTGGCAATGTTTTCAATCCCATATAACATTCAAGAGTGCCTTGGGCCCATCCTCGGTGTTGAACCCTCAGGGCCTGGCCTCTGGCTAGGCCCACGGCCCAACTCTCTGTGGACAATCAACCCCAATACCAGGCCGTGTGCACATCCCTCCACAGGCAACAAACTCTCTGCCCAGGTCCTGCACTCAACTCTTAAATGGCAGCCAACTTCCTCTGTGCATGAACTTTGCCCATATGAAATAGGGTTGGACACAGGGCCTGGCCTCCAGCCAGGCCCTATATTCATTCTTTGTTGGACAGTCAACCACCTTTCTGCAGACCCTTTGGCTATGCACATCCGGGCTTGTCCACAGGGCCTGGTCGCTTGCCAGGCATAGCACCCAACCCCCAATGCACACAGACTTTGACCATGCAGGCTTTGTACCCATCCTGCCATATTCATCTAACCTCTACTGCATACAGTCTTTGGCTGTGCGCATTAGGAGTATGCCACATGGCCTGGCCTTTGTCTAGTCTCTGTGCCCAATCTTACATGGGCAGCCAGCCCCTGCTATGCATGAACTTCAGGCGTGCACATGTGGTTGGCTGCTAAATTGTGGGCAGCCAACACTTGCTGCACACAGCCTTGGGCCTGGCCTCGTGATCGCATCTACAGCCAGACCTTTCTTTCTTTTAAATAAATTGGATCCATAGTTCCAAAACAGGGATAGCAGTTTCTGTGCAAGCTTCATAGGCCAGTGCTGCAGTCTATTGCAAGCGTATTCATTGCTGCAGAGTGATGTTTGCCTCTGACATCAGCCTGGAATTTTTCCTGGAATCACAGGGATCTGCGGCTCCCACATCAAAATCAACATTTATTTTCATAATGTTGGGGCTCCCTCACATGGGCTTAGAGGTCAGGGTGTTTTCAACCTGCTGCCTTATCTTCCATTTACTTTCATTTGAGAGGACTTCAGGAGCTGAGTCCTGTAGTGTCAGTCGCAACATGTCTTCCCAGTACTGCGGCTAACCAGTAGCACCATTTTGATTCTGTGGTTCCATTTTTAAACTCACAGCTCTGAAATCGCCAACGGAAAAAAGATTCCAGCAGCCAGACAGATGAGAATATTTTACATTTTCTTTGGCGGTAGAGGTCGATCTGCAGGGATTTCCCTTCTGAAACACACTTTGGTTCTCCCTTAGTTTACGTTTTGAACTGCCTCTGGTTGCCCTGCAGCCATTTATAACACATTTGTTTTTGTAACAGTATTTTTTTTACAAGGTTGCCGGGTATACATAACAACATATTGTACTGTTTATTCTGCTTGTTCCGCATCAGTTCCTAATGTTCAGACATAACACAGTCACACAGCTGCATCTCCAGCACAGCGTCATGTCCCCTTGGGGGCCAGAGTGGAGAATTCCGGCAGAGAGGACTGGTCTGAAGCGATCGCAGTGCTTAACATGCATCCCTGCATAAACTAAGTGTATACTCATGATGCGGACCACCTAACTGCATGCACTGAATATATGAAGTTACAAAGCAAACAGTTACAACGCATGCCTTTACAACACAGTTTCTACATCGCAACTACCATTACAACGCATTACTTTACAGCGCATGCCATTACAACGCATTTTTAGAAACTACCATTACAACACATACCATTACAATGTATATTACTTTTGGGGCAATAGTAGTGTAAGTGTAGGATAGTGTAGGGGTAAAAATTACTATTCTCACTCCAATGAGTGCAACAGTAGGGTAAGTGTTGGATAGTGTAGGGATAAAAATACTATACCCATGTACCCCAAAACCCATACCCACCCTAAAACAAAACAATCTCCATTACTTACCTTATGATGCGTTGTAATTGTATGATTGTAATGGTATGCGTTGTAATGGCATGCATTGTAGTGACAAGCATTGTAACGTCATGTGTTTTAATGGCATGCCTTGTGAAGGCAAAAGACACAAAATTGATGGACGGAATGCAGAACAAATCAAAACATGCTCCCCCAGTCAAGAGATCTGGGTTAAATCCATCATACTTTTGCTCACCATGCCACCCCAGTTTAGACCTGGCCAAATGCAAATCAGTCTTGACCCTGTGCCTCATGGGAACAGTCCAGCCCGAACTGCCAAGCCAGGTCCTCCCTGGACCGGAAACAAGCATCCTAGGACCGGTTTTGGGGTTTCACCCCTTTTCAGCCAGGATAGCTTGATTCCAGTGGCACAGTGAGCCCGGGACCTACGTCTAGGCATACCCGGCGCACTTAGGGTGAGAAAGCAAAAGACACACAATTGATGGACGGAATGCTGCACAAATCAAAACATTCTCCCCCAGTCAAGAGATTTGGGTTAAATCCATCACTCTTTTGCTCACCCTGCCACCCCAGTTTGGACCTGGCCATATGCAAATCAGTCTTGACCCTGTGCCTCATGGGAACAGTCCAGCCCGAACTGCCAAGCCAGGTACTCCCTGGACCGGAAACAAGCATCCTAGGATCGGTTTCGGGGTAGTGAAAAGCATTGTAACGTCATGTGTCTTAATGGCATGCCTTGTGAAGGCAGCAGTGCTGTAACAGCGTTGTAAAGGTAGTGCATTGTAATGACTGCGTTGTAATGGTTGTTTCCTGCATGGACCAGGTATGAGGTCATAGGCCAATCCCAGAGATCGCAAATATATCCCTGTACTTACATAGTTAGGATAGACAGATATATCATTTGCCATGGATGGGCTGTTTGTCCTATACAGTCTGTTAGCAATGCTAATTACTTTGTTTAGTTGCACCTGACTAATGATTGCAGCACATTTGCTTCGTAATAGATTATGATAGTTTCAATAAATATATTTTAAACCTTTTTGTGTCTTTTTTTTGTTTACTACAGGCATGCATGAGTGAGAAAAAAAGGAAGGATCTGTTTCCACGGTTCCCTTGGGGCTTAGACAGCCATGTTCTAGGTTGCAAAACTGACCTATTACTCTGGGAAGGTTAGGAGGTCAGGTGAGCTAGCCAGGAATGGGCTGGCAGGAACTGACATAGTAGAGAGACCCAGCCCCTCATTCTGACTTCCTGTCATCCTAACACACAGTTATGCATTGCCAGCAGTGTCAATACAATATGGCGCTACCAACTTTGTTCGGGTACATATTCAACAGGCCTCCTGAGTAGTATCCTTGTGTGGCCATAGTACGCTTAGTACGCTACACACCTCTATTGGAGATGTTCACAGTGTTAGTGATTTCTCCTTCACAGTATATTTAGAGAGAACCAACATTTGGTCTGTAGGTTGTTCAAGATCAAGTCTTAAAATGGATATCCATTTTAGTGCATTTGTTCTGTTTCCTTTACTGTATGCGTGGCTGCACCACAACCAATACCTACAGCTGACAATTGCAGACCTGCAGACAAGGCCCATTTGGCTTTACAAAGACTTGGGAATGTCAGTGATTATGTAACCTTTTGTGGTTGAAGCCCACCATGCCTATCGAAGGTCGTTTATTCTTGGGTCACTTTTCCAGTGGTGGATGCTAACACACATACATTTCATACATACACTGATGTTGCACCTCCTGAGCCTATCAGAAGTTAGAAATACCTTGTCTGTTTGGGAGTAACAAAATTGGTTCTGAGGTGCCCTAGTACACATGCTGGAACATGTCCGCATGGGACCCCTTAGTGATGAGGGTGCCACTTGGCCAGCAATAACTGGCTATACACCATACACTAATGTACGAAATCTTAATGCTAATGAGCTACTGCCACTATACAATGGTCTAGTGAGGCTATATAGACACTTAACTCAATATGTTTCGTGCACCTTGATTACAATCCCAGCTCAGACAGCTCTAGCAGGACAACCACAGTTGCCTGCTGATCCACAAATAAGCCCTGTCATTATCAATGCAATTATGGGGAAAATGTGCTGTAAACGTGATAAAATTCCATTTTGAATAGCTCAGTGAATAAATCAGATTAAAGCTGTGTTTCCCCTAATGGGACCCCTAAGATAATCATGAGATATTAACTATGTGTATATCCTTTAGGATAGTTCCCTAAATATGTGACTGAGCCACATTGGGCATAGTCTTTGCTGCAGTCTGTACCCTTACATGTGGTACTCCCTCTGTAGCAGTCTTGTCGCCACTTTTGGACTGAGCAAGAAGGATTTATGGAGATTAATACAAACTGACAGCTACTGATTAGTAGTGCTGGAGTTCGGCTTTTAGGGCTGGGAGTGATGTCTGGGGAGAGGTGAGAGATATCAGGATATGATCTGCAAACAAAGACATTTTATGTCTCATGGCGAAGCACATTCAATTTAAGACGCTGTGTCTTTCTTTTAAGATTCTGAAGCTGGCTACTCCTAGCCTGCTTGGTAACCTGCTTACTCCATACGTTCACCCGCATCAGCTGCACTCCTTGGGGCAGCATCTGGTTATTGTTCCCCGTGTAAAACTCTTTTGCGCTGGGGGCCGGTCTTTTCGCTGCCTGGCAGCCAAGCTATGGAACTCCCTGCCTGTCCAGATTCGTAGGATGGACTGCTTGTTTGCCTTCAGGAAAGCGATTAAAACTTTTCTTTTTCCCCCAATTTAGTCTTCTTGGACAACCTTCCATTTTCGAAGTTCGACTGCTTTAGTGTTTGGTTCCGCTCTCTGATGCTGCAACGCCGGGATGCCCCTTTGCTGGGGCAGCTGTGCGCTATAGAAATCTGAATAACAATAACATAACATGTTCAACTGAACTAAAAGAGAGTCCATGAACAGAGGGCATAGCATGTATTTTTGCAGCTAGAAGTTTGATGCTGAGGGCAAAGAGCAAAGTGGAGAGAGGGCACCCCTGTCTCATTGTAGTGTGTTAGAGCAAAGTAATCGAAGGCTGTCTCATTTATTAGTACCGTGGTGTGGGGGCATGCATAATTAGCCTGAACTATAGCTATAAAGCGTTCTCTGAATGCAAAACTGTGTAGTGTGTCGGAAAGGAAGGACCAGTTCACTCGGTAGAAAGCTTTCATGGCGTCTAGCACAAATAACGTCATTGGCATATTCTTTTTTGTAGTTTTTTTGACCAAGTAGACTACCCGTCTCAAATTGTCATGGATCTGCCTTCCCTTAAGAAAACTAGATTGATCTGGGTGTATCAAATCTGGCATGAAGTCCTCCATTCTGTTGGCTGGGATTTTATATAATTTGTCATTGAGGTTAAGTAAGGCAATTGGCCGATAAAATGTGTGGGTTCTTCCATGGCTTTGGAATAGCAGAAATCAAGGTTTCGTCCATTGAGGGAGTTATTGCGTGGGAGTCTGCAATATGGTTAAAAAGGTCTGTCAAGTGAGGGACTAGGTCTGAACTGAAGGCTTTATAAAATTGGGTGTTGAATCCATCGGGCCGGGTGCTTTATGTAGTTTGAGGGTGTCTATAGCAGTTTGTACCTCTTCTCTCATTGTGGGGTAATTTAAGTTTTGTTGAGGGCTGGGGAAACTTGAAGTAGGACAATGCCATCTAGGTTGGCTATCTGTTCCTCAGTGTCCATATAATCCGAGGTATAGAGTCGTTTATAAGTCTCTGTTTGTTGGATATCCCTGGATTCCTCTTGTATCTGATATATGTATTCTTTTTCCTGCTTGGTTCTCAGTTGTCTTGCTAGTAGGGAACCCACTTTATTGCTTTGTTTGCAGATGGCCCTTTTAAGGTAAAGGAGAGTCAGTTCTGCTCCATTGGAGTATGTAGTTGTATTCTTACCCCTTGAGGCAATAAACTTACTCTGCTGGGTAAGAGCAGGTGAGGCCTTATGGGCTTTTTTGGTTAGGAGGAGTTCGGCCTCTAACTCTTGCTGTTCTTTAGTTTTCTGTTCGGTCAGGGTTGCCATCAGAGATATACATCCCCCCCCAATAACCCACTTAAGGCATCTCAGGTCATTGTGTGAGTGGTGTCTTGGGGTCTGCTCATTTAAAAGTACTCTCTAATTGGCATTTTGGAAGAGACGGTCACGCGTAAGGATGTTAGGAAAGAACCAACCATCTACAGAAGATAGATCTTGGGGTGTGCCAATCTACTACCACTTCCACCTGGGCATGATCCAAGAGAGTCATTGCATGTATAGTGGCAGTCAAAACAGTGTGCTGTGCGAGTTGTCTAATGAAAATTTGGTCTAGTCTAGAGTAGGTATGATGGGAATGGGAAAAGAAGGTGTGGTGGCAAGTGGTGGGGTTAATATCCATCCAGGCATCTAGTAAGACTAGTTGGCATAGTGCTGATTTTGTATCTTTAGTAAATAAAGCAGTCTGTGTCCTGTGGGGGTGGGTACTGCTTAAGGTAGGGTCCCGAACCAGATTAAAGTTGCCCAGCAATATAATGTACCCTGCAGCGAACCCCCCAGCAGGTAGAGGAAGGAGAGGAGAAATCCAGATTGAACTGAGTTGGAGGCATAAAAAGTGGTGATGGTGACCATCAGTAACCTCCCTTCTTTATCTGATCTGCACCCGTGATTTAAAATGAAAGAGGTGCGTGACTCCAGTATGTTTAGTCCTGGTAGATGATTTGTCTATTTGGGGCTATGGTTTGTGTCATAAGATAGAAGAGCATAAGATAATCACATTGTGTGACATTAGATAGGTTGGAAGCAAAAAAAGGTAGCTAAGACGAATACCCTCCAAAAGACATGTGCAGAGCGCATAAACCAGAAGCTCCACAGTGGTTTGAAATAGGAGGAAAGGAAAGTTGGGCATGTGGCAAGGACAAACCTTTCCATCTTAGAATGCATGGATACAAATCGCAGAGGGAAGCACAAAGGAGCATGATCTGGAGTCCATCACTTGCTGTTGAGTCTTCTCCTCTTCTGTGAGCGCCATGTTCCTGTTGTAGGTTTGTCAATGGGATCCTATGAGATCCCCGCATTGTGACCTTCACGGCCAGGAGACATGGGCAAAGTGATCCCCAGAAATGACGCAGTATCCTCCATCTCTGTGAAGTGGTGTTGCTTATTGTGAAGCTCGAAGGCGGCGCCAAAAGGGTAAGACCAATGATTTTTAGCATTGGCACAATCTCGATACAGGGCTTCCGTCACTGGCATAAATTGCAGGCATCATGCTAGAGTAGCGGGGGCAATGTCCTGGTAGTGTCGTGTACTTCCTACTAATCCATAAGATCTGCACGTTTGTTGGACAACATAAACTAGGTGCTTGGTGTCTGGACTGATTCCAGACACCCTGCAGGATTTGTTGGCCAATAGACCAGCTAACTCACAGTGCCACCGTAAGCTCCCCCCCAACCTTAGCATGGAGCAAATGGTTTCTGGCAACCAATGAACATGACAACCCTGACCCCACAGTGATCCCGGAAACAGTACAGAACCATTCGTCCAGTCACTCATGCCCACTTATTCTCAGAGAAGTATACAGAGAATACACAGTGGGACGTTTTCAATTGGTTTATTGAACCAATGTTAATCTTGTATAAAATACATGTGCTGCTATGATTAATAGACAGAAACAGAAGTGATTATGAGCACCAAAAGTGTAAATACTAGATATAGTCCTACCGTGGTGCTAAAACAGTGTATATAGGCAGGCGTATAACAAGGCAGTTATCTGGCATACTCCTACTATGCACACCCTACTCTAAGTGTATCTAGAGTGTGTGTAGTTGTAGAGCCAAGAAACCCTCCAAGTGACGATCCAACCCCATTACCTGGTGGGAGAGAAGGAAGGACCCTGTCTTGGTCATGAACTGGACACCCCTCAGGAGATGTCAGACCACTGCGTGGTGAAGTCTCACCATGCAGGGACCCTCAGTGTTAGCTGAAGTGCTTCCTCTACCAATCTATCAGGATGCTGATCTTTTATAATAGAAAGCAGCTTTGTGATGTGTGTACAGATTAGTGATGTTATGGATATGTAGATGGCCCCGTCGCTCGGTTGATTAAGATAGAGATGACATTTGTACATAGTGTAAAACGAAACCTTGTACATGATATTCAGGGCATTGTGATAATGTTGTGCGAAGCTAGATGTGTAAACAAGTTTAGTTTCAGGGAATCTAGTCCAAAATTGTAATGCAAGCAAATATGTGCAAAAGTTCATGAGGGAAATGTTATCGTAAGCAAAATTTAAGAAATAAGCTGCTGCTTAAAATGTTTGTTTTAAAAATTGTGTAGTACGGGGAAAGAGTAAAGTGAGGGTAGGGCATAGGAAAAAGGCCAAGGTTTAAGACAACTTCTTTACCGGTTGCTGAGGATAGTGGTGGTTGCCACAATCTCCTCTCCAAATACTGGTTCGAAAAGGAAAAGGTTGGTAAAAGAGTCAGAAGCCAGGTGGATGTGTTGTATTAATTTTTCTGTTTAAACACCCCTTGGATATGATCCTTACCTTTCCCCCAAGGTTGCATATGAGGACTTGGAAACAGAAATAAGCTGCTTTGCTCCATGGGCCTAATCCAGGAACATAACACCCACTCCTCCTACTAAGGGTCGATATCTAAAAGCTATCTAAAAAAGCCAGCTGACCATTTTAACAATGTTAAAGACCTACTCTTAAAACCATCTAAAAGCGAGCTTCCCTTTAAAATGTTCATTTTAAAGCCGTTAAGTTAATATATCATTTGAAATCCCAAGCGTTCATAGAGCCTCGGTGTATTTCGTTTAAAAAATAGGCCAAATATATCCCACATTGAAAAAGCCAATTGTTTATGTTTTCTGAGTGATAGATGCAACATTGCTGTTGCCCACAACTGCAAACAATGTTCCCAGAGGTGCAACTCGTAGCATGTTTATGGAGCAAAGGTGATTTCATCCAGTTCCCACAGCAGTTACTGAGGGAGGCGTTGTAGCCCATAAGTGTTCCGCAGATCTGCTGTTCACATCACTAGGAGCTGAAGCATCCCAGGGTGGCTCTAAGAATGCATTCATTATTAATAGAACACCCTGGGTACAACAATACGCATGGGCCTTTAAGGGATCCATCAGTACTTCAATGTCTTGTGGCGCAACCAATTATGATCCGAGACATATATCCAGGACGCATTTGTGGCAAAGAAGGAAACAGCAGAAGACAGGCTATATGCAGTCAAGCCAGACAGGCCTGAAGAATTGGTACAAGTGCTAATTCAGTTCTTGAAGCCGAGGTGTGCCGAAGCAGTCTTCCATGAGCTCATGGCAACGCATCACAAGCAACACTGTCTCCATTCAGGGTTGAACTGGAACATCCTTTGCAGAGCAGAAAAATTTAAATCAGGATTCCTGCTACAAGTAGCAGGAAGAGCTGGAGCCCTCCAGAAACACTTCCCAACACGGAGTGTATGAAAGTTGGTATAGCTCCGAAAATCGTCTGAAATGTGTTAACTAGACCAGAGGCTCTACATTTTAAAAAGTGCATTGTTCCTTTTATATCAGACATGTTAAAGATACAGTGGACCAACTCTCCATAATTCAGTGGGAAGTTAGTATGGAGTAGTGTCTGTATCTCAGAAGAGGACCTTGCAACCTGGAGATCAAACGTCTCTCTGGGTGAAGGTAAGGCCATATCCTTTTGAAAAATCATGGCTTTTAGTTTGCTCAGAGAAACAAATTGGTTGCCGAAGCATGTATCAAAGGCCATAGCATTGCCTCCCTAACTGTGTGTGCAGGAGGAAACAGTACTTGTGTACAACATGTCCCTATGGAATTAACCGTCTTAGTTAAGCGACACCCAGTTCCATTTCGCAGCAACCTTGATCATTCAGCATCAAATAGCTCCCATTCGAGAGCAGCATGAACACTGGATGAACAAGGCAGATGGGAAACCCTTCAGATAGCAAGACAAGATTGCTACAAAAGCATTGCATGCCCAGTGGAGAGAAATGTCCTTGCCAACCAAGGACCCGCTTAAAGCATTTTCACAGTCGGAGCCACTAAGAAAAACTTCTGTGTCTCCATTCCGGCATCTAAACCTGAACAGTAATTCCCAATACTCATGCACTTAACCTTCCCCTAGTGCTTCACATCTGCCTACCTGTTTGTATTGGAGACAGTATTGAAATTGAAAATTTGTGACCGGTAGGGTGATGTATCTATGGATTATCCAGTCTCAGCCACGGTGAAAGGCAATTGGTCTAATTTTTCTATGTGCAACATGGTATATTTTGCATCTCTGCGTGCCATTAATATCTGTCTATCATTTAGAACATATTCAGAAAACAGACTAGTACTATTAATGTAATGCCATGGCACGTGGATAGAACGT
Organism: Triturus cristatus; assembly: GCF_964204655.1. Classification (NCBI taxonomy): domain Eukaryota; kingdom Metazoa; phylum Chordata; class Amphibia; order Caudata; family Salamandridae; genus Triturus; species Triturus cristatus. Next base: position 233,081,478 of record NC_140590.1, read on the forward strand.
AATGGTTTTAACATCCAGCTTGTATTATGATGGACCGTAATAGTGACGGTCCTTCTTGTAAAATAGACATATCTTGCTTTAATATGTCAATTGCAGAAGACACTATGGGGCATATTCTCAAGGATCTATTGCCGAGTTATCTGCACTTTATCTCAGCCAATTTCTTGATAAATTAATCGCCCCTTTCACAGGCTGGTGCTAACAGCTGATACCACCAGTTTACCTGCAATAGCAGCCGCAAAAAACATCACCACGGATGACCCCGGCAACTCTCCCTAATGAGATGCAGAATAGGCATTCCCGAGCAAAAATCCGCGACAACACCACTCTGCAACATTCTCAACGACAAGCCACATCAGCGATAAGATCCCAAAGCAGGCGATAAGGCACGTTAGCAGCAGGAAATGAACACCTGCTCTAACCTGGTGCAAAGCCGGCTGACAACCTGCAGCATAAAGGGAGCTCAGCCCAGAGCCACACCTGAAGAACAACAGATGCCATGGAGCTACTCATCTTGCAGCTCGGAGCCCCAACAGGACCACAACACCCAGCGCCGCCACCCCCAGGACCGCCACAGAGGTAGCGCAGACAAAGACAGCGGACTTTCAGGAAACGCACCAGCCTCACAGACTTAACACCAGAGTATGTCATTGCCCACTACAGGCTCAAAAGGACAACCATCCTCCGCATCCCGAACATCATTGCCCACAGGCTGTCGGTATCAACACAGCGGACAACCAACATCCCTCCGCAGACAAAGCTGCTGGCTGTGCTGCACCTGTTGGCCTCTGGGACATTCCAACCAACAACCGCCAGAGTCAGAGGAGTCTCACAGCCAGCCCTATCCAAGTTCCTCAAACCTGTCCTGGATGCCATCCTCAGCTTGGTACCCCAGTGCCTGTACTTCCCCCACACTGTGCAGGAACAGCTGGAGACCGAGAAAGGCTTCTACGCCATAGCTGGATTCCCGCATGTGTTGTGGGCAATTGACTGAACACGTCCTACTTGTGCCCCCTGCCGACACTGCACACAATTACCATAACAGAAAGCACACGCACTCCATCAATGTGCAGGCAATAGTGGACCACCGGGGACTCTTCACCAATGTCGTCGCCAACTACCCAGGCAATGTGCATGATTCATACATCTTTTGACAGTCCATCATCAACCAACGCTTCCAGGATGGCACCTAGGGAAACGCAGTGCTTGTTGGTAAGTACCAAATGAACACACCACACACCTCCAATCCACAATCATGCAACTGACAAATCTGGCAATGCACACGTTACAAACCCACATACAACATGCCCACCCACCAGACACGACAGCACAACTTACTGTGGCAACCTGGGCTAGCCATGTACATGAGCCACCAACATCATGGCACATCAGCCACACACCAGCAGAATGTGGGGAGAGGTGGGAACCAGGCATGTGCAAGGAGGCAAGTGACCCAAGAATGAGAATGCACACAATTCCAAGTGTGGCATGGATGTGCTGGACAGACTGCAGTATGCAGACGACAGACATATCCATGTCAACATAGAATGCTGGTGTTGGTAGTGTTGTGGACAGTGGACGCAACCATGTCACCTCAGCCAGTGGAAAAGATCACAGAAATGTAGCTTGTAACGTCCCCCCTGTAAGCATGTGCGGAGGGGGCGTACCCGGCATACGTCAGTCTAGCATAGGGGTGTGAATAAAAAGCATGTAGCCCCAGGCGTGGTTCTCTTCCGGAATGGCCAACATGTCTGCTAGGGTGGCGCCTCTCACCCCGCCACAAGGCCAACGCCGTGTGCGGCGGTGCCTTCGATCCTGTGCGCTGGCCGTAGCCTGGGCTGCTGCTCCACGAACCAGTCTTGTATGCCCCAGCGCTTCCAGGCCTCACTGCTCACCTGCCGACACCGGCGTGTCTCCAAGAGTGCCCACCACGTGCCTGTGCTAGCTCCAAGCCAGAGGCTTGGCAGCCTCCTCAGACCATCACGGCCTCCGTGAGCAAGGCCCGCAGTACTCCTTTCCCATTGATGCACTCCACCGGCATACACAGTGGACAAGTAGGTTACACATTTGGAACTGAGTCTTGATTACACGATGGCAGAGTACACATTCATGGCATCGTTTAAATCCCTATACTCCCTTCGATGTGGTGCCACCAACTCTGTGCATAGCATTCCGACCACACGTGTCTGTGGGCTCTTGCGGACTTCTGCCTTAGGCCTACACACCGGTCCAGCAGGCCTCAGACAAATCCAATTCAGTCCGTCCCAGGCAGGACATGGCATCATCGCAGGGTGCACACTCACTCAGCTCTGGTGTCTCCACCGCCGTCAACCAGGAATCTTCTCCACATGCCATTTCAACCCTGTATGTTAGAGATCCAGGAGGAGCTGGCCGCACAGCGGTTGCCCCACGCTGACCGCTGCCTCCGGCACACACTGCGGTCGAGTAGGACACACAATTGGAACTGAGACTTGATTTTTTCATTGCAGAGTTTATATAATTGCACAGGCCTCATCGCAGACTGCATCCCCTTCCAGCTCTGGTGCCACTGACTCTGTGCCACGGTAGTCATGGGAACTCTCCTGTTGAACTCTGTTGACATCTGAGTCTATGGCCTGGGGGTTGTCTTAATCATGTAGCTGATACTGACATGGTAGGAAAACGGAGACTGTAGCATTCAACTCCTCCATAATGCCTGTTCTGCTTGCTTCTGCCCTCTGCATCATGCCCTGGAAGGACACCTTCCACTGTCCCCCATAACACTCCGTGACATTCTCCTTGGACATCAACGAGAACCCGCTCAGCTCTCGTTTCCCCACCTCAGTCACTGTCCCTTGCGGGTGTGCCTGTGCCGGCCGCAGTGCATCTGGGGCCACTAACTCTGTGCAGCTCAAGTCAAGGACCCTTTCTGTTTGTACTTTGAACTTCTGATTGTCAGATCACTGTTGTAGTTGTTGCCAGCACCAACCAACCCCTGAGGGGTTGCTTACACTACCCAACACCCATCCAGCACAGGTGTCACTGGATGTATGACCCTGGCAATAAAAGGTGCCTGGCGCACGTGCCCGTAGCCAGTTCCACAAATTATCCCAGTGTGTCCCTGTGGTCATTATGTATGCATGAGGGCCCCGGGCCATACTACATCACATTGTGCTGTGTACGGCGTGCACAACCTTGTCACCTCAGGCAGTGGGGTAGACCTGGGACATGTGGCTGTGTCGGATCCCACTGTGAGCGTAAGTGAGTGGACCGGCGTACGGCAGTATGGTGTAGGGGTGTGGTCATTCGACATGTGGCTCTGGGCGTGGTTGAGTTTAGGCCTTGACAAAGAGGTAACTGATGCGTGTGTCTCTGGTGTAGTGTCTGTGCCAGCCGTCACGCAATGTAAAATGTTGCTATGTAGCATGCCCACAGAGTGCAGCCTCGGCCGAGGGGTACATGAGGGTGCGCAAGCCCACCCGGGGTCCAGGATCATACATGCCAACTGTTGTGTGTGTGTCGCTTTTTCCGCAGCATAAGCCAAAGTCTACCCTCAATCGTAGGGCGAGTTCAGCCAGGTATGAACTCTACATCTGTGTCCTCCCTGTCCTTACCATAGGCCTACACACACGTGGCCGCACACCTTCAGTGCACAACATCACTGAGTCATTGTCAGGCTTGTGGACATGTGCAGACGGGCATGACAATGGTGTGTCGTAGGGGTGCAAGTGATGCAACCGCGCTGCGCGCACTAGTGAATAGGCTCAGAGGAGGGAGGAGCAGCAGTGAGGCTACGTAATACACATTGATGCTGTTCATTTGCAATAAGCAGTACATGTCATACAGGAATCACAAAGTCACACATATCACACACCATTGAACCAGTGAGCCTGACAACACATCATGCAGAACCAACTATTGACTCATGTCTCTGCACTGTCACAGGTGACCAAGGATATGCACTCTGTGCTTGGATGATGACACCCCTCCGAGTCCCGAACACACAGGCCCAGAGGCAGTACAATGCGGCCCACAAACACACCAGGGGCATCGTGGAATGCACATTTGGCGTGTTAAAGTGACGTTTCAGGTGCCTGGATGTCACAGGTGGAAGTATCCTGTACAGCCCAGACATTGTGTGCAAGATGATCGTTGCATGTTGTGTGTGGCACAACATATGTCTACGCAGCAAGTCACCATGGATGCGAGTTACAGAGGCACCGGACGATGATGATGAAGATGAGGCAGGTGGACCACTCCACTGCAAACGCAGCAGGAATAGCCCGCAGGGACAACATTATTGCAAATTTCTGCAGATGAGCACGTCACATTGTGACAGTCCTTGACAATCATGGGACAGTACAGAATAACCACAGGCACAACATGTGCAAAGAAATGCATTCCAAAATGACATTCCCTAAGTGCATGTCACTCATCTGTACAGGCACATCACTCAGACAAGTGTGAGTGCGACATGTGTTGATAGCGATTTTATGATGTGTTCATGGATGGTGGGTGTGTCACAGTTAATAGGGTATCCGACTCTTCGGTGCTTCACATGTGTCCAAGATCATTCCATTTTGGATGCCATTTGTGACCTACAGGTGACAACAGGGCTCCTTTTGGGGTCAGTTATGTAGCACCATGATGCAGGGATGCCCCCTGTGACTCAAGTCCCACAACATGGGCAACATGTACGTAAGCGGGAGTCACTGCCACCACATTCGTCCAAGCTGTCATAATTGATTGATCATGAGCATGACACGTCTGTGTGCAGGAGGGGTTCCTTGTCCCAATGTGAAGGGGAGATGCGGTTTCACAGTGTGTTCCACACATGTTTCTGCATTGGCGCAGTTTACATGCAGACTGCATGTCAATGTACATTGTGACTGTGAGGAGATACCTATGTGATGCGGGACAATAGTCATTTGTACTACGTCACGGATGTGGGGTTGTGCTCGTACATTGTCATCTCACTGTTTTTGTACTCTGCTTTTATGGTGCATTTTCCCGCATGACGCGTGGGAATTGCAGGCCTATGGCTGATTATCGCTGATTTTTGTCTCGCGATTGTCCTCATCGCTCCTATTTTCGCATTCGTGTTTCGCATTTTTGCGGAGTCGCATTGATTTTAGTGCGGTCATTTGACGCATTGTCGTGGGACTATCACATGGTGCCGCCGGATTGGAAATACCACGTTAACATGAAGTTATTTTCCCGCGATAGACTGTGATGTGAAGAGTTGCGTTAAGCTAATTTTGCGATGGATATCACACGTTCTTGAGAATATCCCCCTCCGTTGCCCAGGGAATAAATCCTGGATGATAATGTGGTCATACCATTGTCAACCAGACTAAATGAATCCTGTCGATCTCGCACAATCTCCCTGCAGCGTCCTGTTGAGAGATCTTCTACAGCCCATTGTATTTTCCATACAAAAAACGCTTTTGACGTGGTTTCCGGGGACATAATGATAAAAAATCCCTGAGATCCATGTCATCAGAAAGAAGGGCCAAGTGTTGCTTCACCTGGGAAAGTGTTGAGGTTTTCAGCCAATCTAGGCACAACTTACCAACACTATATGAATTCACCCCCCCCCCCCCCTCCCGGAGTGTTCTGTTTGTACATATCACTGATCAGGTCTATTGATCTTAAACTCTTCAGTGCGACCCAGGAATCTAGATTGAAACATATTTGTGTCTGTCAGCCAAACCAAATATCCCCTCTAATTAGGGTCTGATGAATTGAAATAACCATTACGTATCATGGTATCTAGTGTGTCCTCACTGAAGTGTGTAAAGTGCAACCAATTATCGATGAGTGAGAATGATGGAATACGCTGTGTGTCTTCAAATCCTTCATTTTGGATACACCAAGGCAAGGTGTTTTATTCATGAAAATCATTTGCTGTGGTATGCTCTAAACAAAGCCTCATTTCCCTTTATCTGCCAATCTTTAGTCTCCCAGACAGATTTTGTGTCTATGGTGTCTTTCCAAAAGTCAAAACCCTGTATAGACAGTTGGGAAATAAAGGAAGCAGAGTGCATCATCTTGATGTTTGTCAGCATATTTTTCTTTGCAGTTGTAGGTGCAAGCCTATAATAATACGAGGCTGGGTCTGATGTGTAAAAAACTGAAAAATAAGCAAACCTTTGTGCAAATGTCTTCGAACTACCTTTCGGGCAGTGTTGGGCAGTGTTTTCATTGTGTGTAATTATAAACAGCATGCGGAACACTAGTTTTGTGTAAGAAATGGTGACCATAATGTTGATAACAGAACATGTCTCCATAATTAGATTTAGTATCATACAATTCATCATTAGAAAATGCAGCTGAGTGCTCTAGAACTACAAACATATTTTGCACTGTTTCAATGTCCCAATCATCAGAGAAAGTACCAGAGGTAATGACACCATTCAAGGAAATTTTAAACAAATAAGGCATTTGCAAAAGCTCAGCAGAACTATACACATCACACCACACTGCCCCACACTATTCCTTAAGGAACTAGAGCTGCTGTTATGTTCACTAGGGACACGTCCCTTGGTTCACTGTGTGATGATGCATGTGGGTTAAGAACCAAGTTCACAGGATGTACTGCGGAGCATTCTGGGAGATCATGTTAATTCATAATGAGTAGGAAAAAGACAGTTACCAAACCAATCTAGAGAACCAGGAAAAGTAGTCCAATTGTAACCCAGAGATGTATTCATGAAACAACAAAGTATGTCTTTTTCAGCCAAAGATGGGGAGCATACACTCGTAGCTTGAAAGGGAGAGGTCGTGGTGGCAGTTCAGGTTCTCTTGAATCTGATGAGAAGTTGTCATAATCCATGAAATAGCCAGACAGTGTCCAGTCTATTCTTGGCAGCTCAGCAGTTTTGTAGAACTGGGAGATGACTCTATCTGTGGCAAGTTCACAAAGATGTTGTCAATTTTTTGATATTCCTGCCCTTGTTGATTTTATAGTTGCAGTTGTTTCAACAGGGAGAAGTATCATTTCATTGTTATTTACAGTTTCTCTTTAAAGGGTGGAATCTTCTGTAGTGATTAAAGCTTCCATCTGAACTTCCTATACTGTAGCGAGAGGAGTGCAGCAGCTACTCAGTAGCCCTGTTGAGAATGGGCCAGATAATGCAGTTTATTCAGTTCAGTAGAGACAAACCTCTTCAGGTACATGCGCAAGCTGTGGCCTGTGCAGGTAAGAGCGGTGGGGGGAGGGGCAGAGTGGGGGGGTTTCCACGGATAACAACAATTAATTATTACATTTTCCCTCATCGTCGTCTGTCGAAATCCCTTCCCCACTCGGCCCCACTGCACCACTGCTCGTACCTGCATTTCACTGCTGTACAGGCGGTCTGTATGATGGCCCTTATTCCTTCTTGTCCACTGATTTTTGCCTGACCAGGTCCCCAATCTTCAGGACCCAGACAAGTCTTGCCACAAAACTGTCCCTTCCCCATTGGTGGTACGTTTTACTTGGATGTTGCTTTGTAAAGGCCGAAATTCATTGAGTTTCTGTAAAACAGCCAACGTTCATTGATGTCAAATGGTGTTTCAGCCGTCACTATACTGACACTATCGAGGTCTGGTACCCACATTCTCACACCAAACAGGAGTTCATAAGGAGCACAACTGCCTATGGATTTTCTAGGCATGTTGTTAAGTGCCCTTTGGACCCCATATAGCTGATTGACCCAACTGCCACCCTAGCCTAATACCATTGCTGTTAAGGATTGCTTTAAGTCACGTTTTTTCCCCTCAACCACCGAATTTCCCTCACGATGGTGGGGGGAGGAGTACCGCAAGGCAACACCCAAACTTTCCATGGCTTCTATGTAAGCCCGAGAGCTAAACGACGAACCCTAATCGGAATGTAGTGTGCCAATTGTGTATGTCCCGATAAAGGTCGCAAATGCTTTATTACAGTTCGAGCTTCAGCCGAGCACTGTGGCCAAACCCACAGGAATCTGGAGCATGAATCCACTGCCACCAAGATGTAATCTTAAATCAATATAGGGGCTGTGCTGGATGTGCCATTGTGGAGCCTTTCATCTGCTGGCAGATGTTACATTTAAGGACAAAGTCCATGGTCTGTTTTGATAGACCTGGCCACCAATAGTGGTGCTTCAGTAATTACATTACCGATAAGAACTTAGTCTGCTATAACTGCTCTTTTCCTCACCGTTAATCTAAACACACGAGCACAATTCTCCGTTTAACTACCTTGTTTAACTCCCCCGTGAAGCCCGGAAGCAATAGCAAGTGCATTTTTTACTTCGGAATGGTTCACTAATGTCCGCACTAATGATAATCAAGCTAGAGTCACCCACGTACCCTCACAGTAACAACAATCACTTGCCGACCCGTATATTTGTTTAACTTCCCCGTAAAACACGGAAGTAACAGCAAGCGTAATTTTGATTTCAGAATGGCTCACCAACGTTTGCACTAATGACAATCAGTTTAGAATCATCCACGCACCCTCACCCCAATAACAACCACTCGCCGACCCGTATATTTATTTATACCCGCATTTGTACGTAACCGACACAACAAACCCCACACGCTTAGAACTTTATTGAAAACAAACACAATGCACCATCGCTCGTACCATCAAGCCTGTGAATACATGTATAAATCTCACATTAATCTCGACCATCTAAAGCCACACAATAACTTATTAACATGTTCAGCGCGTTAAATCAAACACAAAATATTCCTCACGATTATTTCTGACGTTTGTCCTAGGACTGATCCCTGATGAAGGGTATATGTAAAACCCGAAATGCATTGGATGAAAAAACAGTCCATATACTATGAGATACCAAAGAAATTGGAAATGAACATATAATGTATGAAGATGAAAATACATGAATAAATATCCTATCAAACTCGTCTTTTTCTTCATCATAAACTTAAAAGCCTATTTTTATGGGATCAGAGTAGTGCCCAAGGGGGACACATCCCATGTAGGAAGTGCAATTAATACTTGTTTAACTGACATCAAGAATGAAGACGCCACCCCTGGTGCACACATAAGCACTCAGAATCAAATCGGGACCCTTGACAAATCAGCGTTGTAGCACGTATTCTAGCCCAATTATTATACCGACACTTCAGTAATGAAACCATAGCAGTAGTAATCCCTGTAGGAGCAGAATCCAGACCCTCATGTGCAGCTAGTATCAGTCCAGATCTGCAATCAATGTTTAGTATTACTATCTGGATGATCATCTTTATAATAGAAAGCAGACTTGTGATATGCATATAGATTAGTACTGTTCTGGATATCTAGATAGCCCTGTCGCCCTGTGGATGAAGATAGAGATGACATTTGTACATAGTGCAAAAAGAGACCTTGTACATGATGTTTAGGGAATTGTGATAACCTTGTGCAAAGCTAGATGTGAAAACAAGTTTAGTTTTAGGGAAACTAATCCAACATTGTCACGCACGAAAATATGTGCAAATGTTAATGGCTGAAATGTTATTTTGAGCACATTGTTAGAAATAAGCTGCTTCACTAAATGGGCCTAATCAGGGAATATAACAGTAGAGTGACCATGTTGCCCCTTCAAAGAAGATGCAGTCATGCTTTTGAGCTGGCTGAAGGATCAGTTCCTTAGTTTTGAAAGAGTTCAATTTTTCAAGGATTTCTCTAAGACTTTTTCCAGCAACCAAGGTCTCAGGGCCCACTCTAAGCACTCTATCATGCCACACCTCTGAATGACCTTCGTCCAGTAGTTAAGAAAACAAACATTGAAGGCCTCTAAATTAGGGGCCTCGACTCCCTTCTCCAGACCCCTCAATCGGATGTGGTCTCGCCCAGACTTATTTTCTAGGTTTTCGCACTTGAAAAGGACTGTTTGCAGCTGAGATTGGAGCTATTTCATAATGCGCTCTTCCGGGCTTAAGCGTTGTTCCAGGTCTTGATGTTTTGTTTCCAGGTCCAATATGCATGCTCCAACTAAGTCAACATCGGCTTGGAGAGAGACCATGCTCCAACTATCGGACGCTTACCGGACACAGCTACAACGGACGCGACACTGCGAAGTATACAAAGCATAACAATACATCGGATTTATGGACATAACACCCTCTTACTGACCTAGGATCACCACCTTACTGACATACAGGTGGTTCCTTAGCCTAGAGACCGTTGTCTCTAAACTTCACGTTCTCAAATTGATGTTTCATACTGACTTTAGGATCATTGATCCTCTACACCTGGCAAGACTCTGGCAACATTGCCTCTGCCCTGAAGAAGCCCTTGTTTGGGTGAAATGCGTTGGCTGTCTATATTGTGCAGACCAAGCACATCTGAAATAAAGGAGCAGAAAGACTACAACGAATACGGCTAATTATTGCTTTTTCCAACTGTACACTAAACTGTATTCTCATACTAAACAGCTTGTGTTGCCTCTCATTTCCCGCTTTGTATGTTTCTATTCATGGTTAAGTGGCAGCTGACCTTTGAGGTGGGCAATATCCATTACTACGTGACCATACAGTGCAGTTTTTTTTATAACCCGGCTGCTTCCTCAGGTGTTAATGCAGGAGATGAAAGATTTAAAGAAGGCAGCATTATCGGCTTTGAGCTCTTCCCTAAGTTCCTTCTTAAAATCTCAAAAAGAAGAGAGAAGTTCTTCATTAGTGAAAGCAATTGCAGTGTCAATGAAGGGGTCAGTACTTGATATCCTTGCTTCCAATTGGGTGACGTAGCGAGACACAATGTTAGCCTGGACTTTTTTGGGAGGCATATAGGCAACTGAAGCTTGTGATGCGAAAAGTCATAGGAAGATAGTTACCCACAAGAGTATTGTGCAGCTGAGCAGGTGGATCCAAAATGTCTGCTGGTATAAAAGACCCCCTGAAGGCCTTTCATAGGATAAATCCAGTAAATATCACTTCAGTGTGGGATTCAGGGTAGTAAAGTCAGGCCATTCATTTCTCAAGCAGGGAGTTGTTCAGAACACAATTCATCAAAGGTGCCATTGCAGGGTCAGGCAACATGGGAGTAGGTCCCGCCCCAGGCATCTGCCTCCTATCTGACACCCTCCTTGTTGCAAGGGTCTCACACAGGGGGCGTGGTTCCCCCGGGATTGTGAAAGAGGTTCTGCAGGCTGCACTTTACAAGTCTGGAGCATCAGCTGCCATCTAGCTGCAAGTCAGAGGGACTGGGATGGGGAGAAAGGACAGCTCCCCCCACCAAAGGACCACACCCCACTTTCCTTACCACTGTGAGGTGTATGGTATTGGAGATTGCTTCTCCAGCCAATGTTAAATGGTGTTTGGGGTGCCTCAGTTGCACTGCTACGTCCTCACTCCTACTGCCGCCATGTTGCTGCAAGCCGCAGAGGCGAGTTTCAGTGGACCAGGGTGGATTTTCTCTAGCAGAGGGATAAAGGTAGGGCAACTGCTATGCCGTTCAAGTCAGCCTGCTGTTATCATTTTGCGACAGGTTGAAAGTCAGTTGGATGACACCAGATTAGGGGAGATCTGAAGGGTATTGAGACTGAGAGGAGTCTCCGTAGAGCACGACCAATTGGCCATGATGGTTGGCAACGCCCTGAGTTATACATTTTGAAAAAATAAACTGAAATGTAGTGCTTAAAAGCATAATGCACCAACTGGGGCAATCTTGTCGTGCTAGACCGGGTCAGATCCAAATGTTCAGTCCGACCGCGATGAAGTGCTTTTTGGATACAGGGACCAGTCTTGGCCCAAATGCAAAGTACCTTGTTTCCATCTACGTCAAGGACGAGATGTGGGGTGCAGAGAAGGCAATGCCACATGATACAGGCAACACGTTGGCTCCGAACTGTGCAAAGTCGAAGATACGTCCAATATAAAGTTGATGCACTGGGCAGTCAATGATGCGTTGTGGGTGTTCCTTGCAGCAGTGGCGATGTGTCGCCATCGAAAGAGATGTGCCAGTTCCGAACTGGCAAACAGGGTCGATGCATATATTTTTGCTGAAGCAACACTTTATACCCACTTCCAAGGGCCCAGGACCAGACCCAGGACCGGGTTAGCACCGCTTGGCAGGGCAAGACTGACCGATGACAGAGTCCAGGTGCTATAGCAGGTTGGTTGGAAGTCTTTGATGTGCCATAGTCTTCAGGAGGCAAGCCCTTGGTGTCACTCTAGTTATGGGTTCAAGTCATGTGGGTCCAGTCCTTCTCACCCAGGCAAGGAGAGCAGCAGGCAGCAGGTCAGCACAGCAAGAAAGCAGTTCTTCCACAGCAGCAGTCCAGCAGAGTGGCAGTCCTTCTTTCTGACAGAATATTCACAGGTCTAGAAATGTACTGAAGTGGTAAGGCCAGAAGTCCAGTTCTTATCCCTAGTGGTGCCTTTGCAGTGGGGGAGACATCAAAGTAGGGCTTTGAAGTGCACAGAGGTCCTCCCTTCCTGCCCTGGCTCCATACTCACTACTGGGGGTTAAGCAGTCTTTTGTGTGGGGAAAGGACCCAGCCTATTCAGGTGTAAGTGTGAGGCAGTCCCCAGGTTCTCCCTCCCATCCTGTCCAGGATGGCCCATCAGGATGTGGATGGCCCATCAAGTCACACCTAAGCTCCCTATGTGTGTGACTTTCTAGACGGGATGCACAACGCCCAGCTGTCACCCAACCTAGAAGTGTAACGGGGGAAGGCTGCATGCACACAGGGCTAAAAGCAAAAAAATACAATCTTTCTAAAAGTGACATCTTTATAATTCTACTGGAAAATTCAACTTTACCATTAAAGAGAATTTATCATTACAATTCCACAGGTACTAAACATGAGATCTCAACCTCCTTCCAATTGGGAATTACAGCTTATTAGATGTAACAAGGAATACTCAAAGTTAACCTATGGGAGGGGTAGGCCTCACAATAATGAAAAATAAATTGGGGAGTTTTTCACCACCAGGACATGTAAAACTTAAAAGCACCTTTTCATTACATAGCACCCTGCCCTCTTAAAGGTGACTTATATGTAATAAAAGGGACGTTTTAAACTGGGCAAGGGGTTGTAACCCTTTCAGTGCTCTTGACGGGATGGTTCCGTCATGAGCACCAGTGTATGTGTGCTCATGACAGAACCATTCCTTCATGTGCACAAGCGCCCTGGATCCCTATGTCTTAAACAGCAGAGGGATTTTTTTTCTTTGCCTTGGGACGTATTTTCTTTTTTTCAATGTGATGACGATCGTGCACATGGTGTACTGGCGTCATTACATTGAAAATTAAACTAACATTAGCCGATCAGCTAGTTTCAGTTTCAGTGCTTTGGTGCTCATGGGCCTATCTCACCACCCTGAGACCCGAAACCCATTTTGAAATGGACATATATTCAGGTTTTCTTCTTCCCCGGGGGGTAGATGGGGCAGTAGCCCCCAATACACCCCCAGGGGTGGCCAAAAGCACCCTAGACACCAGGTATTTCCCACCAGGGATTTCTTTTTTTATGGTTCAGGGGTGGGGGCTGCCCAGAAATGACATGCCAATGCCCACACCCTTCCCCTAAAACAATGCCACAGTCTTTTAGACCCTCCCCCCCCAGGAGTCAGATGGGGCAATAGCCCCTGATCTGCCCCCCAAGGAGTGCAGAAAGCCTACAATGCACCAGGGATTATTATTTTATTTTTTATACATAGGGGTGGGGGCTGTCCAGAATGGGCATGCCAATACCCCCCACCACAATACAAATTCTGCAGTCTTTCTGCCCTGGACAGGCAGATGGGGGCAATGGCCTCATATCTGCCCACCCAGGGGGGCAGAAAGCCCACTAGGCACCAGTGATTTCTTTTTTATATAAGGGGGTGGGGCTGTCCAGAATGGGCATGCCTATGCCCCCACCCCCAAAAAAATTAGCCACAATCTTTCTGCCTCCCCCAGGAGGCATATGTGGGCAACATCCCCTAATCTGCCCCCTGGGGGGTGGGGGGACAGAGAGCCCACAAGGCACTGGGATCATGCTTTTTTACATGTAGGGGTGGGGGCTGCTCAGAATAGTCATGCCAATACTCCTGCTCCCCTAAAAAATTGACATAGTCTTTCTGCCCCCCTCGGGGGCATATCGGGGCAATAGCCCCCGATCTTCTCCTCCCCAGGGCAGCAAAAGCCCACTAGGCACTGACCTTTTTTTTGCGATGTGCCTAGCTGTTTATTTTATGATTTTTTTCAGCTGAATTTGATATTTTCAGGGGATTCTGGATAGGAAAACGTTGGCGGATCCACACAAGTCACAACTCCCTGGACTCCCCAGGGTGTCTACTTTTCAGAAATGTCTGAGATTAGTAGTTTTCCCTAAATGGCCGCTGAGCCCGAGATCAAAAACACGGGTGACTCCCTTACACAACAAGGTCTTTTTATATTTGATAATTTTGAAGTCTCCAAAGTACGTTTTGGGCCGTTTCCTGTCGCAGACACTAGGCTACCCACACAAGTGAGGTACCATCGGGAGACTTTGGGGAATGCTGGGTGGGTGGAAGTTTGTTTCTCCCTGTAGATTCAAGACCTTTCCATCACAGAAATGTGAGGAAAATGTGTTTTTTTTTTTTACAAAGTTTGGGTTTTTCAAAGAATTCTGGGTAACAGAACCTGATGAGAGTCACACAAGCCACCCTATCCGGGCTTCCCCTGGGTTCTTAGTTGGCAAACATAAATAGGTTTGATAGGCTTCCTTAGGTGCCAGCAGAGCTAGGGTCCAAAATCCACAGGTAGTCACATTGAGAAAAAAGGTTTGTTTTCACTGGAAAAATGTGATGTGTCCACGTTGCGTTTTGGCCGTTTCATGTTGTGAGTACTAGGCCTAACCACACAAGTAAGGTACCATTTTTATCGGGAGACTTTGAAAAATGCTGAGTGGGTGGAAGTTTGTGGCTCTCCACATAGTCCAGAACTTTCCACTACAGAAATTTCAGGAAAATGTGTTGATTATTTTTACAAAGTTTGGGGTTCGTAATGGATTCTGGGTAAAAGAATCTGATGAAAGCCACACAAGTAACCCCATCCTGGATTCCACTGGATGTCTAGTTTAAAAAAATGCATAGGTTTGATAGGTTTCCTAAGGTACCGGCAGAGCTGGGGTCCAAAATCCACAGCTAGGCACATTGTGAAAAAAGGGTCAGTTTTCACTAAAAAACGTGATGTGTCCATGTTGCCTGTTGGGCCGTTTCCTGTCACAGGCACTAGGCTTACCCACACAAGTGAAGTACCATTTTTGAGGGGAGACTAAGGGGAACACAGAATAGTAGAACAAGTGTTATTACCAATTGACTTTCTTTGCATTTCTGTCCTTCCAAATGTAAGACAATGTGTAAAAAGAAAGTCATTTTGAAAAATGGCCTCTAATTCACAATTGTATTGGTACCCACAATTTCAAAGATATGCAAATAACCGCTGCTTATAAGCTCTATATTTTGTTCCCATTTTGTAAATATATAGGTTTCCTTAGTACCTATTTATCACTCTTTATATTTTACCTAATTAATTGCTACATACCTGGTACACAATGAAAAACCATTGCAAGACACAGCTCAGTTATCGTTTCTATATTTTCCTGCAACCAGAAGGGTCCAGCAGATATAACAGTATATTGTTTTTAAAAATCTTCCATATGTGCAAGAAGTTACACGTGAAAATGTTGGCACAAACGCCTATTTTTTCCAACTCAATTTCAATATTTTTTTATTTCAATAGTTTCTATAGAAAAAACTTGATGGATCTACACAAATGACCACTTGCTGAATTCAAAATTTTGACTACTTTTCAGAAATGTATAGTGCTCTGGGATCCATTCTTGATTGTATGCCCATTTCTACCACTATCTGGAAGTAGGTTGAAAGCACAAAAAATAGGTAAAATAGGCTATGTCCCAGGAAAAAGCCAATGCTGTGCAAAAGTCTGCCGGTTCCTGAAATTTTGGAAGATGGTGATTTTAGCACCACAAACCTTTTCTTGATAACATTTGCAGGGAAAAAAATGGACGCTTTCTTCTGCAGCCCTTTTTTCCCATTTTTCCTGAACAAGCCTAAATTAGCTGAATTTTGGCCAATTTCTCGGTCCACCCAAGCGGAATTCACAAACCTTGGGCACCTCTAGAATCCAGAAATGTTGGAAGTAAAGTATGCAAATTTGGCATGGATACCTAATGTGGACACAAAGTTACAGAGACCTCATCGCAAACTACTCCAACTGCAGCACACATAGATAGAGAAAAGAGCCTTAAGAGATTGTTTTTGTGCAGAATAGTGCCCCTTCATGCACAAAAACATTCCTTCCTATAATGCTGGCACCCTTGCACCATGGCCACACCTCTATGGGGGTATTATACTGAAATCAATAGTGTTTTCCCACATCTAAAACTAAAATCTAGTTGAAACAGGATCTTCACCTGCCAAAAAGGGTTATTGTGATAAGTTGTCCTGCAGATTTCACATTTCCGCAGTCTGGCTACACAAGGTAGGCCTGGAGCCAAGTTTTCTTTGCCAGTGTAGTGGATGGCACAATATATGCTGCAGTTCATAAGTGAGATTTAACTTTCCATGTCTTGTGTGTATTTTCTGCACTATGTACTGTGGCTTTATTGGAAAGTTAAATGTGTCAATCAGGCTTTAGGTCAATGTTTACATGTTTTAGGGATCAGAGCACATGCACTAGACACTGGATACCAGTTTCAAATTGTTAGAGTTCAAGATTACCAGAAGGTGAGTTTCAACAAAGGATTTGAGATTGGGGGTGGCCATCCTAAGAGTTGTCACTTTGCAACAATAATGCAGACAGTTTAGGAGTCTGCAACTGAGAGAACATGAATGACACCATACCCACAAAATGGCCTCCACACTAACACAGCAAAATACGTTTTGCAGTTCATTCACAGTGATTTGATTTTGACAGAAGGGGTTACCATAAGGGAGTGCCTAGCCTATCTTCCCTTTACAGAATGTTTGCTTCATTTTCAGAGGGGATTGTACAAGAACACCTCGAGGGGCGAATTGAATCTGAGAGAGTTCTCTTAGCCGCCTGAAGAATGACAACATCATCAATATTGTTCCTCTGTCCAAGTCCAGGACATAAACACTACTTTGATGCCACCAATGTTTGTTAAATAGAAAGCACATTTCCTCACACATAATGCCGGCACACAGACCTTTGGGTTTTATCTATCTCACACAGTTGGCAAATCCCTGCCTTTGTGCTCCATCACTGAACACTTAGACGCGCTGTTCCATTCATTTTTAATTCGAGTTGACGTGACAGATTATTCAAGCTTATAAAAAGAGAAGCTTAAACCCTTTTTTCATTTGATATGTATCCCATTCCTCTCCTCTGGGCATGTTTATTTGTTCCAAAGCTGTTGCTGATGTTCTCAGCATTGTAGCATCTTTTTTAACTTCACTTTTCTTCCGGGCAGATTTGTGACCGTCTTTTATGGACAGAAAGCAGAGCGTTGTTTAAGCAGACACATTGACAGTGGCGGCTGCTCCCAAGGGCCGTATCTTCGCCAGACACCTCAGGTGTCCCTGGGATAAAATGGAACTGTGCAGTACTGACATCTAAATAAATGCATCCGATGCTAGCGTCATAAGCAGCACTTCCAATAGCAGACAAACACCACACCCTGCAGCAGCCAACCATCACATCTAACAACAGCCAAACGAAACAGCACATTGTAAGCTAAGGATGGCACTCTCTGGACACCATCCCATCAGCCACTCATGCAGCCTTGACAGGCCACATGGTCCACGACGTGTGACTGATAGCATAGGGCAAGCCACCCATCACGTGACTTACTGGAAGATGCACGGCAATTGAACTTGGGTAGCTGGTGTCATGCTGTTAAAACCCCAGACATCCTATTCCACAACAGGACATTGTAGCATGTTGCGTGCGGTATTAGGCCATGCTGAGCTGGCACTGGGGATGCAGAGCAAATAAAACACACGTGCACACTTGTGACTTAGCGCGTAGGTGGAGCCTACCTCTTTTATTAACTTGCCCTGACCTCCAACGTGGGTCACGGCGTGCATGCGTGTGTGCCTCACAGTACCAAGGTGTTACCAGGGCCGGACTAGGAACCAAAACTGGCCCTGGCAAAGCCTCCCCCCCTCCCACCCCCCCGCCGCCCCGCCCCGTTGGGGGTGCGGCCGAGCTCTTTGCCAGGCCCGGTTTTCGGACGATTTTGTTACAGGGCCGATTTTGCAGCTTTGCTGCAAAAACGGCCCTGTAACAAAAGCGGCTCCCAGGGGCCCAAAACCGGCCCCCACCCATGCAGCGCACCGGGGATTGCCCGGTGACCGCTACGGCCAGTCCGGCCCTGGGTGTTACCTTGCGCTGTGTTACATTCCTCCAAAATGTTCAACAAAAGAAAATGGTTGTGCAGTTCAGCAGTTCTAAGAAGTCTTGCAAACAAGTGTTGTGAAAAAGAGATGACAGTTTCTTGGGTGTCCTCACACACACAGTCCTTGAGTCTCCTCGATCTTGTAATGCTCTGCCTCAGGTTGAATGGGTGACTCCTCGCTGGGCGGAGTGGCGGGGTTGGCTCGGGTGTCTTTGCAGATGCAGCCTGTCCTTGGCAAAGGCAGAGCTACTGCCTGCGGCTCCGGACTGTAATTGGGGTGCCCAATGCCGGGGTCCTGGTCTGCCTCATTGTTCCTCAGAGCAGGGTTTTGGGTTCCTAGGTATGGCTCTTGTTGTTGACTGATGCCATCTGGTGAAGGCCGATATGTTTCTCGTATGCAGTCTGAGTTATTCCTTGCAGTCACCATTGTGCCCTTCCTGCAATGATTGGAAGTGGATAAACTTTGAATGGTAGTCGAAACTTCCCACTGGGCTGGCGATCATGCACTAGGGCCCAGTCTCCTTTACAAGGGTCTGAGACTCTAGCCCTGCATGTTCGGCTGGAGTTATTCCTCTCTCTTCTCTGCTGTGTTGAATATTGCCTGTGCCAGCCGAGCATGCAGGGGTCTTCTTTGCTGAGAGGCAGTAATGTTGATGGGCTCTGAGGTCTATGTTGTTGCATGGGGTAGGTTGTGCCGGACAGCATGTCTGAATTAAAACATCGGTGGGTGCTCTGTGAGTCGTGTTGTGGCGGATGCAACTGTAAACCCCAGGGATATTGTGAATTGCCTCTTCAATGTCAACTTGTTGTACGCAGGCAATGCATATGGCCTTTGAGTGTGTGCATTAGTCTTTCCTCCACTCCATTGACTTGGGGCCATCGGAGTGTGGTCTTCTTGTGTTCATTGTCTTGATCTTGTAAATATTGTTTAAAATCCAGACTTTAAAGCAGTGTCCTTTGTCGCTCTTTAGGGTGTGAGGGATCATGATGGTTAAGAGGGTCTTATCAAGGCATTTCCTGGTATAATCAAATGTTTCCTGCATTATCTCTGGAATTAGGATTTTGGAATATGCATTGGAAATTACTAATATGTGTCGGTCATCAGGCAAAATGCCAAAGTCTATGCTGATGTCGCACCATGGTTTGTTGCTTGGGCTGTCGGTCAGGATCACAGGTGGTCTGTCTCGAAATTGGCTGGCTTAGCATCAGTGGCACCATGCAACTGAAAGAGCATAAACATTTCCTATAAAATTAAGCATTATTAATGGCAAACCTGCCTTGAGCTTCAGAAATGATACGCAGACATTTGGTGCTGCAAAATGAAAACATGATGCTTTGGCTTTAGTCAGACACTTTCTACCTAATACATTATGTAACCCATGTACAAGAAATGTATAGGTTGACTTAAATGTGTTTAGTTTAGATTTTTCTCCTCACTATGGAAATGTAATTTTAACTTGCAAAAATGTTGTGTGAATTAATAGAATATAAATTGTATTAGAATTACAATTTATAATGTAGAAACAAAGAAACAGCTCTTAATTTAGCTCTTGCTCTGTAAGTTCCAGTTGACCTTCGAGATAAGCAAAGGAATTTTTCTCTCTCCCTGGAAAGGGTGAATGCTTGGCATAATTACAGCATGTAAACTTGGAGCCTTATCTATTTAGTTGCTGGAAATGTTTAAACAAAGCCTCTGTTAATTCTTTTCTTTTGAGAGAATAGAAAACACATGTGTTCTAAAAGTGCATTGCCATGTTACGTTTAATGTTTCTTGCTTAATAAGTTGTTTTGCAGCTAATGTTATGTGTTTAGTTAAAAATAAAGGGGCAGGTTTACAAGCCCCTTGCGCCACTTTTGCGTCACTTTTCCCATGTTAAAAGTGATGCAAAAGTGGTGCAAGGGGCTTGTAAATCTGCCCCAAAATGTTTCTTTAAAGAAAGGTTAAGAGATGGAGTTATATTAAATAAGATGCAGAATATGTCATGTGATGTGCACAGACAGCAGAGGGGTGAGGTGTCTTTTTGGAGATTCCAGTTGGATGCAGAACAAAAATCACGCCACATGCTTTGTAACATTATTTTTATATAAACACGTTCCTAGTTTGAGGAGTTTCAGAGCCCATGCAGAACCTTTGCGGGAGACAGGCTCAGACAGATCTGGAGATGGGAGGCTGCTGAGTTCAGACTTTGATACAGAACTGAAGGGAGCAGATGTGATTAGCAGATGCAGGTGAGGGCAGACTTTACTTTGATTGAGAGCAGAGCAGAGGCAGATGAAAGCAGATTAGATGCAGGCTTTGATCCATTCTGACTTTTATTAAAATCTCCAAGCTTTATGCTTTGACTAACTGGTTTTGCCAAGGCTTATTTGCTCTATGCTTTATTTCTCTTTCTGGGACATTCTGCAATTATTAAATATTGATTTAGTTTAATGCTAATTTAACTCTTGCTTCTATTCTTGAACTCTTCATGAGTTTTGCCTAACATCATTTGTGCCTCATTTTCTTAGAATATGGATTCTTTCCATTATGGAACGCGCTGTATGGAACTTATGATATGCTCTGAGCTTACTTTATTTTTCTATTATCAATTCTGTAACCTGATTGTAATCTAACTAATGAAGAAAGAGTCAGAGAATCTTAACGATTAATTAGAAAATAAATCCCTTTAAAACTACTCACAACTCTTGTTATCAGTTAAAATGTTTATTTACATTTGGTTATTTGCCCATGTTTATGAAGTACCTCTGTTGGTCAAAATACAGCGGCCAAGTTCCATCACCTTGAGCGGAAACAAGTGTAATGGTAATTAATTAAAGGTAATGGTTCCACAATTTCTAAATTTTCCAAAGAGAGATTAACCTGAGATTTTCCGCATTATCACAATCATGTAATTGACCTTGGCGTTTAATGTGGGGAATCATACCTTCCGTCTAATCCTTGCTTTGGTTGTTGTGGATCCTTGGTGGCCAGTGTGTGTGAGAGCAAGCATTGTTGCATGCAATGAGCGAGGGATAACAATCTGGTGACCATGCAGGAGGAGTCCTGGTGACGTGGTGCTGAGTTTGTGGTGGACATTCCAGAGAGCAGTTAAGTTGTGTTGGGTGGTGTCATCATTCCACTTCATGTCCGGAAGTAAGTCTTTCTACCTTCTGGAGGTGGTTGCCATCAACACCTTCTGGATGGTTGGTCGGATGTCATGGTGTCAGCAATATCTTTGAAAGAGACGGTGTTCGGGTAAGCAAGTTCCACCACCCTGTAAATGTATTTGTCTAATGTTAGTGAGAACCTGGGTGAGCTGCTTGCCACCTTGGATGTCTGGAAAGTTGTTCAGACGGGTTTCTAAAGCCCAGTCTGTATCCTACAGTCAATAGGTGTTTTCTCGAGTGGTAGGGCCTATTTCTCAATCTTGGGTGACGGATGAAAGGCACTGTTGGCAAAGAGGTAAATCAATGGCTTACACTTCATGATAGCTCCAAAGAGGTGACCATACCAGCAGAGATGTAAATGGTGGCTACCCCACTTAATGATGAGGGCCTCTTTCTCAATATAGACATAGCATTATTTGGTGTCTGTAAGAGCTCTGCTGGCATATTTCACTGAGGCCCAGCAGTTGTCTCCAACATGTTGCATCAACACAGCTCCCAGATCAATGGGGCTGGTGTCCACCACTAGCTCTGGGTCTTTTGGTACGGTCCAAATAGGCCATTACAGTGTCTTGAAGGAGTGCACCTTGATTGCTTGGAAGGCTTCTTCCTCCACTGGACCCCATTCCCAGGGGGTTTATGTGTTGGTGAGGTGCCTTAGCGGGCCTGCAGGCATTGCCAGGTGTGGTGTGAACCTTCCAAAGTAAGTCACAAATCCAAGCATCTCTGGATTTCCGCTCCGGAGGGTGTGGCTGCTTCTTTGATGTCAACGTACTTGGACTGGTCGCCCTTGACACCTTCCTTGGAAAAGATGTAGCCAAAGGACATGATCGCTTGCTGAAAGAACTAGCAATTCACACAATTGAGGGTAATTCCTGCAGACTCGATCCTCAAGAGAGCAGCATGCAGGCAGTGATGATGACTGTTGAGGGCTGATGCATGTATGAGGATGTTATTGATGACATTGGTGACACCTTCCAGGTCTGTCAGGACTACTCGAAGTTGAGCCTGTGATAGCTGCGGACACCAACATGAGTCAAGAAGGTTGTAATGTACCTGCTCTCCCTGTGGAGTTGGTGGTAGCCGGAATATAGGTCTTGTTTCAATAACAAGGGCGATGTATTGATTTCTGTGATGAGAACATCAATGGTGGGTGATTTGTGCCAGTCCCTGATTGAGTATGCAGGCAACGACCATGGGGGACACCGATGGGGTCGACCCTGAGACTTTCCCTATTACTCAGTTTTTGTAGCTTTGCTTCTACTGCCAGCAGGAGATTGAAAGGTATCCTGCGGTGTCGGAGTGCCACTGCGTGGACTGAGAGGTGGTTTTGCAATTAAAGCAGGATGCCTTTCAGGCATCATAGACCGGAGACAAGATGGGGAAAGTCACATAGCTGCCCATCCACATCTTCTGAGAGGTCACTTATGGCTGCAGCGAAGTGGAAAATCTGAAGTTGTTTGGCTGTGTTGCAAATGAGGAACCTTTTGGGGTCCACAGAGGTAACAAAGAAGTTCACCTGGCATGATTGGGTGCCATGTGAGGTGATGCATGAGAAAACAGCAGTCAAACAGGATGGGGATCTTACTCCCATACACAAAAATGTGGGCAGTTGTGGGTCGCAGGCAGGGTCACAGGACCAGTGTATGGAACTGTTGTATATCGGTGATGTTCATTGAGGCACATCAATTAGCACAGTTGTCAGGGTGTTGTTGATGGTGATTTGGCAAGTGGGGCGGATACGTTGTGTCAGTTCCCCTGGCATCAGATCAAATTATATGAGAAAGATGTCATCTTTCTTGTAGCCGCTGTGCCTTGGTCCTGGAGTAGATGGTGCATTTTCTTGAGCTGACAGGAGGTCTTGTGTAACCACTCTTTTCCCTTGGTCGAGAGGCGTGGCCCCAGGGGGCAGACAAGCGATGTAAACCACCACAGACTTTGGCAAAGTGGTTGGGCCAAAGGCACGCTAAACAGGTTTTTTCTCTGGCCGGGCACTCGTGGAGTGGGTGGGGGAAAAGCCCACAGTACCCACATTGGCCCTTCGGGGTTTCTTTCCCTGAGGCGAGCCTTGGAAAAATGTGGACATCCTTTACAGGATAGTGCCATTAGTGTACAGTGTCACTCCTAGGCATATTTTGAGCATCCTAGGCATTTGTTGGAGCCACTCAGTGTAAAGAGAAAAGACAGTTCCTGCTACTCAGACCCTCACTGCTAACAATCACCAATTGTCATTCCAGAATGTTCCTTTGATTGATGATATCAGCTTGGGTTTTGAGATATATTGGGTAATTATCAGTGAAAACCTCCCACTTCAAATAATGCTCTCTCACCTCATCACTTAATTTGAAGAAACGAATATTTAGCAAAACTAATTATTTTTTCGGAGGAACGATAACCACAACAAAGAGTCTTTGTGCAATGAAAGTATTCCTTAATAGATTATGTGCATTTCTTCACATGCAGGTCACCATCTTCAGAGTGAATTATTCAACAGTCGCTCTAACTTCAGAGAGATTCAGCAGCCTGTCAAGCATTTCGCGGATTCAAATAGTTCTTCTTGTTCAAGGGCAAATCTTGAGGAGATTATCTGTACCTTTGGATTTTCTTACGTAACCTACTTCATTTGAATTTCAGTTGGTGCAGAAGTTTTTTCATTTCATTCCACTAATTCAGCTATCAGATTTTTTTCCTATCATTTGAAAGGACTTCAATTGATGTTCACCCCTAATAATTGCCCCATTGTGTTGAGAATGTTTCCTATTAAGACGCCATTCATGAGCTGGTATACCTGGCATTAAAGTGGACTGGAATAAGGTGGCTATTTTATTTGGATTGTGAGCATTCAATGATTTATGATAGCACTGGCATGGAATGGGCACTCGACTTGTTCTTGCTGTTTTGGTGAACCTGGTAGAAGGGGGTAGCGTGGAGAACTCTGTGGGTGTCCTACGCATTAGGGTATAGCTGGCACATATTAGGCATCCTCAGCATTAAAGTGACCATGTCTTTAGGTGGCCTTTTACGGATTGTTATGAGCTGTATAGCCATTACAGTGAATCTGGTATAAGACAACCCTCCCTACTATGTTATGGGCTTGCTATGTGTTATGGTATCAAAAGCATAAATTCTCTTTTCTGGAATGTTGTGAATATTCTAAGCACTGTGGTACCCCTGAAATATAATAGCCCCCACTTGGCAAATTGTGGGCATAGTAGCCATTATGGAGACATATTTGTTTTTACGTCACCATATTCCATATCCTGTTATTATCATCATCATCATAAATCTTTATTCGGTTGTTCAAGTAAACCATAAAAGAACAAGATAAATATCCATAAAAACATGCAGCTAAAACACATATACATTAAAAACAGCCTAATAAACCAAATACAATAAAAATAGATTGAAATGGACGCCTGATACATTAATAAAAATTCAGTCAGGTCTTGAGTGCCTAAATACTAAGACTGTAAGTACATGAGAGCAGGTAGCACTTGGGTAAAATTCAGAGTCTTCAACCATGGAATTAAAAACTGTTTTTGGGCCAATTGTAGTAGTTACAGAACATAACAAAATGTAAAGTGTCCTGCGGAGACCTATTGTTGCAGCCGCAGTGCGTTTGGCTTCCAGGGTGGACTCATCCGCAGGGTGTGGCCAGCAGATGATGTAATTGGTTAAATCTAAATCTGGCCAACAGAAACCGCTCTCACCTACTGGGTACTTAAACTAGGTAGTGTTCTACACACTGAACAGACTTTAGAAGCATGTGTCCTTTCACTAGGGGTTTCATCAACTCAGCCCCTTCTCCGGTTAATATTGCCTGCTCAAAATACAGCTCTTTTATACCTTGTAAATCCCGGGATGTCAAGAAATGGTGAGTCAGATAGATGTCCGCTCTCCCATGGGCAGCAAATGCAGCCTTAACATTGGAAAACCAGAGAATTCTGTGCGTGCTGTATAGGGACAAACAATCTGAGAGGATCAATCTATTGAGCTTAAGGTCCTCCCTGGTGCAGATTTTTATACAACAGAACAGGGGGCTAAAAGTGACAATGTCAGCTAGAAACCTAATTCCAAATTCAGCATGTGCTGAAAAAGCCGGGCTGCATTGTGGAACTTGGACAAGTCGCCTTAGAAATTTGTTTTCAGCCACTTGAATTATGTCCGTGTTCACATACTCCCAGACTCCCATACTCCCAGATCTCACTACCGTACCAGATCAAGGACACATATTTAGCATTGAAGATCTTAAGTAGTGTTATGACACGCAGACTAATGGAAGTTGTAGGATCTTTATTCAGATGTAAAGAGCAACCCCCAGTTACATCCTCTTCCCGCAACTGCCAGCTCTCCTCTGTCTAGTATCCCGTTCCCATGGATACCCCAGAAGAATCCAGGCTCCATCGCTAAGGTAACCAAAGAGCTAGCATATGTTAAGACATAACACATCTCCTTTCTTTATAATACAATAACATTACAGAAATAACAAGTGCACTTTAAGCATTAAAAACAATGGTATCTATATTCATTATATACATCCTAATCAACACAGCATAAATAACAATGGTATCTATATTCATTATATACATCCTAATCAACACGAGAACATTCAATAAGTTACATAATCATTGAGCCATCTTGGAGTCTTCCGGGTACGCTTGTCTTTACATGTTTCATCAACCCCCTTGTCACCATTGTTGTCACTACTCCCTGACGCACAAGATTTCACTTCCAATTTGTTACATAAAGTTACATTCCGAATATTCCACACCTTACCATCGTTTAACCAGACACTGTTGCCACGAATCTTGGTTATTCGCTTTGGTACAGACCACTTCGATAACCCCCTCCTTTGAGATCCCACACTATATGTCCTCACCCAGTCACCAATGGTGAAATGTCTCTCATTCCTTTTTATTTTTGCATTGTGTCTTTGTACATATTTGTCCTGATGTTTCATTACCCTACATTCCAAGCTCCTGGTACAGACTGGTCTAGAAAACCCCTTTAACATCCACCCTGGAGTAACCTTGGTGCCTGGTTGTCTGCCTTTAAGAAGTTTGAACGGTGATTCCTTGGTAACAGAGTGAGGTGTGGTACGGTAGTTCCACAACATCTCTTTTACCGCCTCTTTGCAATCTCCACCACTTTCCTCAGCTAACTGTATACATTCCTTTAACACTCTGTTGAACCTTTCTACCAGGCCATTTTCTCTTGGATTATAAACAGCCGTAGTGTGATGTATGATGCCCATGTTGTTTAGGTATGAGTTAAATTCACTAGATATCAGTTGTGGGCCATTGTCCATGAGTAACTTTTCAGGACAGATCTGGTCACAGAACTCTATAATATTGCAAGCTTTAATGTCATTTGTAAATGCCACCTCCGGCCACTTGGAGTAATAATCAATTAGAACTATTGCAAACTTATTAGTGATGCCCTTGGATGAAAATGGGCCACAAATGTCCATTGCAACCCTCTCCCATGGTCTGCTTGGAAATTGTGTTGAGGAAATGGTTGATTCTTCTACTCTGTGAGTTTTGTCACTACACATACATTCCATGCAGTCACGAACATATTCCTCAATATTCCTGTCCATCCCAGGCCACCAAAATGTCTCTCTGGCCTTCCTTTTCATTCCAGACATGCCACTATGACCCTCATGTATCAAATTGAGTAATCTATTGTAGAGACTAGTCGGGACTACTAACCTACCATTCCTGCGTAATACTCCTTCCACCACAGATAGCTCTGTCCATACTGTCCAGAATTCACCACATTTTTTTTTTAAGATAATATCCGGAACAGATCGATTTGATAATTCACTCATTAACTCTGTGAGGGTATTATATTTGTTTATAGCTTCCTTCCATTCATCACAAGATATAGCACCTTTACACGATCCCACTACCTCCGCTACCACACAATCATCATTGTGGTCTGTGTCATTGTCATCACCCTCCAATGGTAATCGTGAAAGGCAGTCAGCATTAACGTTGCGATTCCCCGGTACATACTGTAGGGAAAAATCATATCCCTGTAATCTGTATAGCCACTTGGCTATTCTAGGAGTAGCCTTAGCAGCTCCTTTGGTCGTGAATAGCTCTATCAGAGGTTTATGGTCTGACCTAACTTCAAAGCGAGTGCCCCATATGTAATTCCTGAAATAAGTTACACCCCACCAACACGCGAGTGCTTCCTTCTCAATTACTGAGTAGGTAGCCTCAGCCCCCTTCAGAGTGCGTGATGCGAATGCCACTATTCGTTCTTGATCCAAGTATTTTTGCATAAGAACAGCACCCAATCCATAAGCACTCGCATCAACTACAATAATACTCTGATGTGAAGGATTGAACGGTTTCAAGTGAACAGACTTGACAATTTGTTCTTTAATGAAGGTGAAATCATTTTGGCATTCTTCTGTCCAATTGAACTTCTCTCCCTTCTTCATTAAGATTCTGAGTCTGTGTACCTTGTCTGCAAAGTGATTGACAAACTTGGAATAGAATTCCGCCAGACCTAAGAAGGAGCGTAACTGCTCTTTGTTTTGAGGTGATGGAGCATTTGTAATTGCATCCAATAATTTTTTTTTTGGTTTGACCCCATCTTTAGTCAAGGTATGTCCTAAGTATTCAATTTCTTGGACACCAAATTTGCATTTTTTGGTTCCCATAGTTAAGCCTGCTTGTTGCAACTTCTCCAAGGTTTTAGTCAGTGTTTCATCATGCTCTGAACGATTGGCGCCCCAGACCAAAATATCATCTTGAAACACCAACACCCTACCTATTCCTGATAAAATTTTGGACATCACCCTCTGAAAAACCGCCGATGCCGAAGCTAGGCCAAAAGGCATTCTTATAAATTGAAACGCTCCCTCCGGTGTGATAAAGGATGTGAGGTGTTTGGAAGATGGATTTAATTTAATCTGATGATAAGCATTAGATAAATCAATCAGAGAAAAATACGTCGCTTTGTTCACAGAAGACACCATTTCATTTATGTGAGGTAATGGATAACGATCAATGAGAATGTTTCGATTTAGATCTCTCAGGTCCACACACATTCGTAAATTTCCATCCGGTTTTTGTGCCAAAACTACCGGACTGAGCCATTCTGAAGATTCTATGGGTTCTATTACTTGGGCTTCGCACAATCGTTGTAGCTCTAATTTTAGCTTCTCCCTTAACGTGAATGGCACACTCCTCACCTTGTGAACACACGGTACACTTTGTGCTTTTAGTTTAATACAATGCTCAAATTTTTGTAAGCAACCTAGTTTCCCACTAAATAATTTTGGAAACTTGGTACCCCATTTGCTAATTTCCGCTTCTTCCGTAGTAAGAACCTGTTGTGGGTGATTTGGATTTAATGTGATCCCCAATTTTTTTTGTTCACACCATCCCAGTAACGCTCTTCCCTTTTCCACAACGTATACTTTGCTTGTAGTCGTCCTGCCTTTGTGAGATAACGTGCATTCAAAGTACCCTAACAAAGGAAGTTTAATCCCACAATATCCCACCGGTTCAACATCAGGCATTTTCAATTCGTGACTTCCCACTTTCTCCCACGCATATTTGTCGATGATAGTATACGGGGAACACGAATCTGCCCACACAGTTATCTTAGTTCCATTAATTCCTAAATCACACTTGGGCGGATTATAGTTCTCTGATACCTCATTAATCACATTATCGCATATGACCATTATCTCTACCTCTCCTTCATTTTCTGAACTGTCATTCTCAACATCCTCTTCTATCGCATTTACTGGATGTTTCCATTTTGGATTAAATACAGACCCCGCTTTGCACATGCGTGCTAGATGACCCATTTTCTTACATTTATAACATTTCTCCTTGATAGCATAACATTTCTCGGAATCGGCTGTATGTCTGGTGCTACCGCACCTGTAGCATGCTTTGTTGTATTTTTGAGTAGTGTATGTCTTATTACTAATGTTTTCTTTCTTACTACTTTGTTGTATGTTCTTTTTTTCTACTGCACACACCTTTGTTGTGCTAGATTTATCTGCACTTAATTCTTTTACATATTTTGAAGTGTTTTCGATTCTTCTTGCTATTTCTATGGTTTTCTTTAATGTTGGGTTATTCAGATCTAAAAGCCTCTCTTGAATTTTAATATTGCTGGTTCTATTTATGAATTGATCTCTTATGATTTCTTCATGAAGATCTTTACATTTACATGTAGATGCAAGTGTTCTTAACACTGAGATATACTGTTCTACAGTTTCACCCGTTTGTTGCGATCTAGAAAAGAACTTATGTCTTTCTACTACTATGCTTGTTTTCTTCCCAAAGTTTTCCTCTAAAGCATTCTTTACACACACATACTCATCAGTGACACTTGTGTCCTCATACAATATCTCTGTTACATCACCTTCCTCCTTATTCTCATCATCATTGCCTTTATCATCTATGACTATTTGTTTCACAATGGTGCCGATAGGTAATGTTTTTAAAACCTTCCTCCCTTCTATTCCCAGATTATGTTTTAATATTGCCACTTTCCTGGAAGCTAGGAAGTCCTCCCCACCTATGGCCTCCAAGTAAGTTTCGAAGGATTCTATCCAATCCTCCCAAGGTAGTGTAGGTTACCCTGGGTTTTGTAAAAATTTAGGAGGTGCAATAATAGATGATATATCCATCTTATTAATTAATTAAAATTGCGTGATCAATTAATAATTAATACCATGTACATATGCACTTTTTGTAATGTGTGTACTGTTTAAGTTTGTTAAAATAACAGATATATTTTGATGAACCCTGCAAAGTAAACAATTAAATTAAAACAAGAAACTAACAAAACAAATGTAGTCACCGTTGTCTGTAGTCCCCAACAATTGTCTCATTTAAATGACGATGTAAATCCTGGGAATAAGTTTTTGCTGAAGTTCAGACTATCTTCTTGCTTTAGAGAATAATAATAATAATGCTGTTTATTCCTTCCTTGCACACTTCGTGTGTGCAGATCTCTCCCTTTACACAGTGCCTCGGGTAGACTAGTTGCTATGGCAACGTCGTATTGTGATTTCACAGCGTTGACGACTTATACGTCTTGACGCGCTGCCGCTCCCATGATGCACTGCGCGCATTCGCCGTAGAACATGGAAAGAACAACAAAGCCGAACCACGCGATGCGAATCTATGGGAGCAACGGGATCGTGGCCACAGCAGTTGTTTAAATGTAAGCAAATTTTAAATATAGCGCCCGCGAGGCTCACTCGACGATCAAATTTTGATAAAAAGACCGATTTCTTTAGCTTCTTCGCTATCCGCCTCAAATGCGCTGCGTTTCTTCACTACGCAATCACACGCTCATCGTAGGTAGAATTGCTCACGCCTCAAGTCAATAGTCATGTTTCCTTTCCATACCACACGTATTGCCTTCTCGCGCAGTAATAACTATGACTTTCACAACTTGTGAGTGAATATGCTCAGTCTGATTCACACTCGCTGTATTTCTTTGTAAGGGCAAGCAAAAAAATGTTCTTCCTACAGAGTTCACAGTTGTAAGTTAACTTTTACACACGACATCTACTCTCATTCTGGAACGATCTCACCATAAGTACGTCCTCGAAATTCCTATAGCTCGGATCACGATGCCAAACAGCTGTGTGTGTTCAGTTCATCTGGGGGTTGACGCTTCTCACTTCTTCTTGATTTCCTTTTTCCTTTGTCTGCTTAAATGATCCCATTCTCTGTCGCCACTTTTATGACACGCAGACTAATGGAAGTTGTAGGATCTTTATTCAGATGTAAAAAGCAACCCCCAGTTACATCCTCTTCCCGCAACTGCCAGCTCTCCTCTGTCTAGTATCCCGTTCCCATGGATACCCCAGAAGAATCCAGGCTCCATCGCTAAGGTAACCAAAGAGCTAGCATATGTTAAGACATAACAAGTAGTACTTTTGGGGATCAAGAATCCAACCTTCGAGCAAAGCTCATCATGGCCCCATAGTTGTAACAAGCTCAGCTCTTTTACCCTCTAGCAGGGGCTGCCAGTTGTTCTTAGCATCAAATAACACCTCTAAATAAGGAAAGGCTGCAAATGTACCCAAGGTGTGGTAGTCCACCTTGAAGGTCTTGGTGCTAGTAGACCTTGGGCTCACTACCATGGTATAAGATTTAGTGAAATTCACAGCCAGATCCATGCTACCCATTAAGGTTTCAAATTTATCAAAGAGGAGCTGCAGCCTCTGGGCTGGGCGGGATATCAGGACCGCATCATCGGCATATAACAATACCGAGAGCAACCTCGATCCTATCGTAGGGCAGTCATCCTGGTATGAAACAAGGGCTTGCTTAAGCCTATTTACATGCAAGGTAAGTAAGAACGTTACAGAGATATACCCATGTCGCTCCCCCCGCTAGTTGAAAACCAAGTGCAAGCAGAACAGTGCGAGAAACGCATGGAGGCCAAGGTGTCAGAATAAAGGTCTGCCAGTAAAGCCACCATATTATCCTCCCCCCCTAATTCGAGCAGCAGGGCCATGAATTTTGTGCAATTAACCCTATTGAATGCAGACGTAAGGTCCGTGAATGCTAAATGAAGGGATTCGGGCCGTGCAATAGTATACTAATTAAATAAAGGTTCAAGCATTGGTCAGAGGTGGACCTCCCTGGCCTTAAGCCATATCGGACGTCCGTAAGAATATTATTAGCGTCCAACCAAGTTATCAGCCTATTGAGTATAACCCTCCCAAGTACCTTCACTACCGCATCAATCAATGATATGGGCTGGTAGCATTGGGGGTTGTCTTTGTCACCCTTCTTGAATGCGGGCAAAATCACTACCATTGACCAAGAGGACAGCACTCCGCAACGTGATGCCGCGTTCAAGACCTGAATCTGAAGGGAACCCCAGAGCTCATTATTCATCATCAACAGGTCCAGAGAGACACCAGTGGGGCCAGCGGCCATATTTCTGGCAAGCGCATTTATACCCTTGATTAGTTCCTCCATGTTTAAGACCACTGGGACCTTCCCCAGCTCTTGAAATAAATGCCGGAGCCTCTCCCTCGGCCAACTCCCCAAAGGTATAGACCACTGGAAAGTGGTCTACCCATTGTTACTCAGAAATGTGAGAGCATATATGTTAGAAAGTCATCCTTTTGCCCTGTTTACCCCCATTTGTTGCTGAATGATATGGGTGTTAACTGACACTGACTGTACCCTGGTCTCGGCTAACCAGGCCCAAGGCCAGTGCTATGTATAAAACAATACATGTAATAGGGAACACTTACAATTGGAAATGCCAGACCCTATAAGTCCTTAGTAGATAATTTGGCAGGGGGTGAAAACTACCTATACGTCTTGCACTTGCATGTGTGAGCTGTTGTAGGAGAGTAGGGTCTTGTGGTAAATAAAATATTACGCTCTCAGACTTTTAAGTATATAAATAAGATCATGCATAAAGCAAGAGGCTGAGTCTGTGGTATCAGATTCATAAAGGGCTTTATTCCAATAACTCGAGTCAAAGGGAGAATATCTCCATCACCAAAAAAGGATCTGGACGGGGCTGAAAAGTATTCTCAATATTCTCAAAACATTATTCACAGAGTACAGTATATATACATTTCTCAATTGTACGTAAGCAAAAGAGCAAGAGAGAATGAGATAAGAGCATGTGGGCGTGTAAGTAGGCGTGAAGGTGGGCGTCCATGTGGGCGTCCACTTGATGATAATGGGTAAATTGTCATGTGTGGGTGGATACCTGGAGATGATTTCGCAATGTCAGCAGAAATACTTGGCAGAGATGCGCGCGCAGCAGCATGACGTGTGATTGACGCGCAACTAGAGGGTGAAGGGGACTTGACATTTAGCTCTACATGTGGAGACAAAAAGTCTGGGGTTATGTCAACCTAATCCCAAATCATATCTAATATCCTATGTTTAAAGAACTATGTTATCCACAAGGGAAGGGCTCTCGGACAGAATCTATTCTATACTGACTGTGTGTGCGTGCACAAGCGTCTAAGTGTCTACACTAAATGCGAGGGGGTAGGAATATTCCATGGTAACAGGGCTATGAATTACTTGCATGAGGACAGAGAAGCCGGGCCTTTTGCTTGGTAACTGGAAGAATGTTTACTTAAACTACTAGGCAGGAATGCATCGGCTGAGGGGGAAGCAGATAATTCGAAGGTGAAATACAGTTCTTGGCAGAGAATAGGCTGATGTCAGGCTTCGTGAGCCGCGCAGAGAATGAGACAAAGTTCATGGTCACAGATGCAGGCTCAGACTGGAGCTTTCAGAGGCAGAAGGCAAGAGGAGTTTCGATGGCAGAATCAGGGCCTACTTGCCTGGACTGTAAAAATGGCATAAGTGAACCATATAAAGCCGGTGGCCTTTCATATTTAGGAATGGAATATCCGGCCTGTTCATGGCGGATCTGACAGAGGACATGTTGACGGTGGACGCACATGTATTTGCGTCTTCATAACTGGAACTGGAGGGAACATACATGTACTTGTGACATGCACATAGAACCGTTGGGGTCCAAGATAGGGGACATAACTGACCAGGAAAATCCACATTTCCACAGTCTGCTATCCTATGGTCACCCCAAATTTTTGCTTTTTGCTTCACTGGTTTTTGACATATTGAGGCTGTGGGCCTGCTAATCAGACCCCCAGCCTGCTGTTCTCTCTAACTAAATTGACACTATGCACCCTAGGTGCATAACCAATTGGAAGTGGATCACCCTGTGAGCCCCTGTACCAGTGTACACTAGGTACCCAGGGCATTGGTGTATCTAAGGCCTGCCAGGGGCTGAAGCATGTATTATGCCACCCCAGGCTTGGCCTAACAAATTTGACACAACTGGCTGATCACTCAGCTGGGGTAAGTTGGTGTAACCACCTCTTACTTAGGTGTAGTATACCTATACCTAACCTTAAATGGGACACATGTTAACCTATAAGTCACTCCTATAGCAGGCCTTAACAATCCTGAAGGCAGAGTGCTTGGTTCCATGTGAGATGGTGCTCTGGCATGAGCTGAGCCTGTCTGCAGTGGTCGGAACCACTTCCTTCTACTGTTTCCAGATATCGTCATACCATATACTCTTAAGTGCATTATGAACCTCGCGGTTAAATGCTAACTTTGGTTTGGCTTTATCAAAACATGTCGAGTAAGGTGTCATACGAATTGGAATACTAACCCCTCGCCAATTCTGGCGACGGGGTTAGCATTCCACCCTTCTAGAGGGACACGACATGTACAGTACCTGAAACCCGGGTAAAATCAGACATAGCCTCAGCTCCACAAAATGGATGCTGCCACCACAGACACAAGTCTGCCCTCCTGCTGCTGGGAGTCCTTCCAGCTTGGGAGGTGTGGACAAAGGGTTTCCTGCCAGGGGAGGTGCGTGCACCACCCCAGACAGGATTTTGTGTATTGGTCAGGTAGGGCTTGAAAGAAACCAGACATGCCTGAGGCTCACAAGGAGCCTCGGTGCATATGCCAGTTCAATCCGGTCCTGGGGCACACCAGTCCCGGGCCTGGGGCGAGCTGGACAAAGGATTGGGGGTGTAACCACCCCCCTTCCTGGACCCACCCTTAGGGAGGGACCTAGCAGGTAGTCCGGCCCCTAGAATCCGCTTAAAGGTAGGAGCTGTGTCCTAAGACTTCAGACATCCTGGAATCAACTTAACTACAAGAAGAAGATGGGAACTTCGACGCTCTGCCGCACAGAGGACTGAAGCCAATCTCCCCTGTGGTCAGGGAGTGACCTCCTTGCTAACGCAAGCACCATCCAGCGAATCAACGTCTGCTTTGCCGCCGCCTCCCGCCCGAGCCCGAGCCCAGAGACTGACAAGACCTGGACCTCCAGACCTCTCACCGCCCGATCCACAGTCCCTGAAAAGAAGGAACCCGTGGAGGCACCGAGACACGTGGAGCCAGCCATCTTGAAAAGAACACGACAAGCTGCAAGCGCAACAACCGAGGCTCCCTCCAAGTTGTGCTTTGGGATCTGAGAAGCCCAACACCCGAGCAGCATCTGCACCAAAGGTGAGCCCTCCAGCATCTCCACGATCTGCGTGGGGCCCTTCTGCATTTTGCCACTCGATGCGCCTAACCAGTTGCTGGCCCGCTGGCTAGATGCCATCTTGGCGATGAACTTCAAGAACTACACCACTGGTCTGGTTGCTCCAGACTGGCCCTTGCTCCCCTCCAAAGGAGCAATCCCTTTGACCTTGCTGGTCAGAACCATCAGCTTATTTCGTTTTCCACAACAATTGCTTTTGCCAAGGCTTGTTTGCTTCGATCAAGTCGCCGACACCGCCGACAGCGAGAGCCTGCGTGGGACAGCTCGTGAACCGACTCCTGGACGTCGTCGACCTTCAGGGACCACGTGGCTGCAGAAACAAGCTGCACCTTTCTTCCTGTTTGCACCCGACATCGCCTGGTACCCACCTGGTGCCACGCTGGTCACTGGCTAGTGACTGTGAACACTGTCCCCTCTGCTTACAGGTCTTCTACAACTCTGATCCACTCTGGGATCCACCGCATCTCTTCCGGACCGATCGCCTGCAGCATCTTTGACTACAGGCTCCATTGAACAGATAGAAGAAACCCGACGCACTTCGAGACCTATGCACCCGTTTCCTGTGGGTGAGGTAAAGCTGGCACTCCGGTGCCCAAGTGTAGAGTATCATCTCTAGTGTCTGTGTTTCCAATCTTGAGTTCATAGTCCATCCGGAAGATCCTCTTTGCAGTAACTTTGTAACTTTTACGCACCCATTGATAACCTATGGGAGCCCGCGTGTGACTATTTGCTCTGCACACGCAACCCGTGGACCTCCTGGTCACTAACTAAAGTTAGCTCCTTGTAGGCCCAGCGATTCTAGAGGCCCTAGGCCTTTTCCCTTTTCTGTTCGTGGTACTTATACGACTATTTTAGTATATGGTTTGAGTGGCCACCAGGGCCTATCCATATAAAGTGCAACTTCTGTGTATTCTAACGTATTCTTGTTTAACGATTTGTGCTCCTGTGCTCATAAAGAGTCTAGGGGATACTTTGAGAAATAAATACATATATATTTTCAATATATATCTGTGTGGTGTCCTTTCATTGGTATAAAAGTGGGTTGCAATTGGTAAAACAGCTTGCTAAACACGTTTCACGAGTTTAGCCTCAAAGACTGCTTAGCCTACGCTACCACTAGGGCAGCTAGTCCGAAAAGGTTGACTTACAACCACACCATAAGGGTTGCTTGGCATGGTACAAGGTGGTCACTTTAACTAGTGAACATCATATACCAGGCCAACTTCTCACATTGGTGAGCAGCGGTTGGATTTGAGCTTGCTGTGTTTTACCATTGTAACCTCTTGGTTACCAATTGAAAGATCACATAGGTACCTGTAGGTACATATAAAACAAGATTAGATATACTTAAGTTCTACTGAACTTAGTTGTTGTAGAGCAAAGGGAGTAGCACACCCTGACTACAACTACTAGATAGGTTTGGTAGGTAAACACAAGTGTAGGTAGATTGCAACACATCCACCCACACTTAAGAGCAATGGCTGGGGCAGAGGGGTCCAATGTACCCATCTCTGTTGAGAGTGACCCCCAGAGGACACCATCCATCTTTGCTACCCTAAACCAAAATGAGCTCAGGCAGTTGGCAAATATCAGGGGCCTTAAACAGCCCAAGAATCCTACTTCTGCTGAACTCAGAGAGCTTTTACAGGCTGATGAAGATCAGAAAGCTCTCAGGAAAGCCTCCCAGTTAGGCCCCTTAGGGACAGGAACAGGAGGCCCCCCTTCTGAAGATGCTACTGAAGTACCCCTTTCCAATAGTCATCCCTTAGATGAGAATCATACTAGAGAGGAGGAAAGTGGTGGGGATACAGAAGGTAGTGAGGATGAAGGGAGAACCAGCCCAGTGCCAAGTGTTATACGTGGCCCAGCTAACTTAAGGCTATTGGGGACTGACAATGGGATCACCCCATTGGATCTCCCCAGTGGACTTAACCAGGGGTCTGGGAGGCAAAGGAATCACTCAGGTGAATCTAATGCTTCTCATTCCTCTAGAGGCTCTCAAGGTCACTCCAGGAGAAGGATGACCACCCCTCAGAGGAGGGAGCATGAGGCCAGAATGCAAGAAGCCCAGCTGAGGATCAGGAAGCAGGAGCTAGAAGTAGCTCTGATGGAAGAGAAACTGAGCAAGGCTAGGCAGCATAAAGAGAGTGGGTCTATACCCACTGGTGGCAGCATTGTCCCTAAGGACAAAGATAGGGTCTTTGATAATAGGAACCTGTCCAAGGTTGTGCCCCCCTACAAAAGTGGGGATGACATCCACAAATGGATGACTGCTCTTGAGAGAGCCTGCAAAGTGCAGCAGGTTCCTGAAGACCAGTGGGCAGCAATCTTATGGCTCTCCTTTGAGGGGAGAGGCAGAGATAGACTCCTCACTGTTAGAGAAGAGGATGTCAGAAATTACAGAGTCCTGAAGAGTGTCCTAGTTGATGGGTTAGGCTTAACCACTGAACAGTACAGGTTAATGTTCAGAGACACCCAGAAGACACAGACTCAGGACTGGTCTGAATACATTGAATGTGCCACTAAGGCTTTGGAGGGTTGGTTGCTGGGAAGTAAGGTATCTGATTATACAGGATTGTACAATTTTATGATGAGAGAACAGATTTTAAATAACTGTCAAAACCAGCAACTGCATCAACACTTGGTTGACTCTGATCTGCCCTCTCCCCAAGAATTGGGAAAGAAGGCAGACAAATGGGTCAGAACCAGGGTTAAGCAAAAGAACCAGAACCAGGGCCAAGGGGGTGATCAGAAGAAAACAGACCAAAAGGGTGGAGATCAGAAATCTAAAGACCAGAAGTCTTCAACAGGGCCCCAAACTAGTACTAAAGAGGGTGGGTCCCCGCCTAAAGGGAAGAAGAAAGAAGGTCAAAAGAAACCCTGGTGCAACTCTTGCAAGAATACAACTCACTGGACTAGTGATTGTAAAAAGGGTGGAGCCCCCAACACTGTTGCCCCTAAGGCACCTGCTCCCAGTACTACTGTTAGCAGTGTTGGTCCCCAGACAAAGGGTGTAGTGGGAATCACTATGGGAACTGAAGGAGATTCTGACTTAGACAGAACCCTGACACAGGCAGTCCTGATCTGTGATGGGGACATAGATTTGTCCCTGACTGTGAGCCCCAGTAACCTGGGCAAGTACAGACAGACTCCTTTAATTAATTAAAAAGTGGCTCAAGCCTACAGGGACACATGTGCCAGTGTCACTATGGTGACACCAGGCTTTGTGGATCCTGGACAGTACATACCAGGTGAGAATTACCTGGTGACCAATGCCAGCAATGCCACTACTTCACATAGTGTGGCAGTTGTTAACTTCTCATGGGGAGGGGTAACTGGCCTCAAAAGGGTTGTGGTTAGTGCAGACCTCCCAGTAGAATGTTTGTTGGGCAATGACCTAGAGAGTTCTCTATGGTCTGAAGTGGAGTACAGGACACATGCAGAGATGTTAGGTATATCACCACATGTCCTTGCTGTGACCAGGTCACAGGCCAAAAAGTGCCTTACTGAACCACAGGTCTTGGATCCTGGAACAATGGACCAAGCACCTACCAAGAAGAAGAACAGGAGGGTCAAGGCTGTGCCTTCCCCCCTGCCTCAGAGTGATGATCAACCTTCCCAGGAAGCTGATCTAGAGAACCCTGAAGGGACTGTCCCTGAAGAGCTTGAACCGGATCAGGTTGAGTTTCTGGGGACAGGGGGACCTTCAAGGGCTGACTTGAGGCAGGCTCAGTTATCCTGTCCCTCTCTTGAACCCCTCAGACAGCTGGCTGCTGCTGAGGCTGCTGGGAATGCTCAAGGTACCCATAAAGTGTATTGAGATGAAGGGCTCCTTTATTCAGAGGCTAGAGACCCCAAGCCTGGTGCAACCAGGAGGTTGGTTATACCTCTGCAATTTAGGGGCTTCCTTCTTACCTTGGCCCATGATATTCCTTTAGCAGGACACTTAGGCCAGAACAAGACTTGGGACAGGCTTGTCCCTCACTTTCACTGGCCTCATATGAATGAAGATACAAAGGAGTTTTGTCGCTCCTGTGTGACCTGCCAAGCCAGTGGCAAATAAGGTGGCACAACAAAGGCCCCCCTAATACCACTACCTGTGGTGGGGGTCCCCTTTGAAAGAGTGGGAATAGATATAGTGGGTCCCATGGATCCTCCCACTGCATCTGGGCACAGATTTATACTGGTGGTAGTGGATCATGCCACCAGGTATCCAG
This sequence comes from Triturus cristatus, assembly GCF_964204655.1. Taxonomy (NCBI): domain Eukaryota; kingdom Metazoa; phylum Chordata; class Amphibia; order Caudata; family Salamandridae; genus Triturus; species Triturus cristatus. The sequence goes on from NC_140590.1 coordinate 233,121,217, forward strand.
AGGCAATTCCCCTTAGGACCACTACAGCACCTGTTGTGGCCAGGGCCCTGCTGGGAGTATTCTCCAGAGTGGGGTTTCCTAAGGAGGTAGTTTCCGACAGAGGTACCAACTTCATGTCAGGATACTTGACAGCTATGTGGAAGGAATGTGGTGTCAACTACAAGTTCACCACCCCTTATCACCCACAATACAATGGGCTTGTTGAGAGATTCAACAAGACCCTAAAGGGTATGATCAAAGGATTACCTGAAAAGCTCAGGCGAAGATGGGACATCCTTCTACCCTGCCTTCTGTTTGCTTACAGAGAGGTCCCACAAAAAGGAGTTGGCTACAGCCCCTTTGAATTGTTGTTTGGGCACCCTGTAAGAGGCCCACTGTGTTTAGTGAAGGAAGGATGGGAGTTACCTCTCAAAAAGCCTAAACAAGACATAGTGGACTATGTACTTGGTCTCCGCTCCAGGATGGCTGAGTATATGGAGAAGGCATCCAAAAACCTTGAGGCAAGCCAGGCCTTACAGAAAGCTTGGCATGACCAAAAGGCTGTCTTGGTTGAGTTTCAGCCAGGACAGAAGGTATGGGTGTTGGAGCCAGTGGCCCCAGCAGCACTCCAAGACAAATGGTCTGGACCCCATACAATCCTGGAAAAGAAGGGAGAGGTCACCTACTTGGTGGACCTAGGAACTCCCAGGAGTCCCCACTGGGTACTCCATGTTAACAGGTTAAAAGCATATGTTGACAGGGCAGACATGGGCTTGCTCATGGCTACAGATGAGGGACAGGAGGAAGAGAGTGACCCTCTCCCAGACCTGTTGTCTCAGAACCCTGAAGATGGCTCAGTTGAAGGAGTGACCCTTGGAGGCAACCTCACCGATCATCAGCAGCTGGAATGTAGACAGGTTCTACAATCATTTCAACACATGTTTTCCTTGATACCTAGCCAAACTGACTGGTGTACCCATGTGGTGGACACTGGTGACAGTCTGCCTGTAAAGAACAATCTTTACAGACAACCTGACCACGTCAGGGACTGTATAAAGGCTGAGGTACACAAAATGCTGGAATTAGGTGTCATTGAACCCTCAGAGAGCCCCTGGGCTAGCCCAGTGGTTCTGGTCCCCAAACCTCACACCAAAGATGGCAAGAGAGAGATGAGGTTCTGTGTGGATTACAGAGGACTCAATGCTGTCACCAGGACAGATGCACACCCTATTCCAAGGGCAGATGAGCTCATAGACAAACTAGCTTCTGCTAAGTCTTTGAGCACATTTGACTTGACAGCTGGCTATTGGCAAATCAGATTAGCTGAGGAGTCTAAGGCCAAAACAGCATTCTCAACCCCAGGTGGGCACTACCAATTTGTGGTGATGCCCTTTGGTCTGAAGAATGCACCTGCCAGCTTCCAAAGGCTGGTGAACCAAGTCCTTACTGGGTTGGATGACTTTTGTGCAGCATATCTTGATGACATTGCTGTCTTTAGCTCCACCTGGGAGGATCACCTGATCCACCTGAAGAAGGCTCTTGAGGCTCTGCAAAGGGCAGGCCTCACTATCAAGGCTACTAAGTGCCAGATAGGGCAGAGTAAGGTTGTGTATTTGGGCCACCTTGTAGGTGGAGGCCAAGTTCAACCACTGGAGAGTAAGATACAGTCCATCAAGGACTGGTCCCCTCCAACCACCCAGACTCAAGTTCGAGCTTTCTTGGGCTTGACTGGGTACTACAGGAAGTTTGTTAAGAACTATGGGTCCATTGTGACTCCTCTTAATGATCTGACATCCAAGAAGATGCCCAAAAAGGTTCAGTGGACAGTAAGCTGTCAAAAGGCATTTGATGACCTGAAGGAGGCCATGTGCTCTGCACCTATCCTGAAAAGTCCTGACTACTCCAAAGAGTTTATTGTCCAAACAGATGCTTCTGAGTTGGGTGTGGGAGCTGTGCTGTCACAACTTAATGTAGATGGTCAAGACCAACCCATTGCTTTTATTAGCAGAAGGTTGACCCCCAGAGATAAGAATTGGTCAGCTATTGAGAGGGAGGCCTTTGCTGTGGTGTGGGCCCTGAAGAAGCTGAGGCCATACTTGTTTGGCACTCACTTCAAGATTCAGACCGACCATAAGCCCCTCTTGTGGCTAAATCAGATGAAGGGTGAAAACCCCAAACTACTTAGGTGGTCCATTTCCCTACAGGGTATGGACTTTACAGTGGAGCACCGGCCAGGTACTGACCATGGGAATGCAGATGGTCTCTCCAGGTACTTCCACTTAGGACATGAAGACGAGACTGGTCAAGGCTAGTTTAATGTCCCTGCGTTTGGGGGGGGGTTGTGTAGGAAAGTAGGGTCTGCTATCCTATGGTCACCCCAAATTTTTGCTTTTTGCTTCACTGGTTTTTGACATATTGAGGCTGTGGGCCTGCTAATCAGACCCCCAGCCTGCTGTTCTCTCTAACTAAATTGACACTATGCACCCTAGGTGCATAACCAATTGGAAGTGGATCACCCTGTGAGCCTCTGTACCAGTGTACACTAGGTACCCAGGGCATTGGTGTATCTAAGGCCTGCCAGGGGCTGAAGCATGTATTATGCCACCCCAGGCTTGGCCTAACAAATTTGACACAACTGGCTGATCACTCAGCTGGGGTAAGTTGGTGTAACCACCTCTTACTTAGGTGTAGTATACCTATAACTAACCTTAAATGGGACGCATGTTAACCTATAAGTCACTCCTATAGCAGGCCTTAACAATCCTGAAGGCAGAGTGCTTGGTTCCATGTGAGATGGTGCTCTGGCATGAGCTGAGCCTGTCTGCAGTGGTCGGAACCACTTCCTTCTACTGTTTCCAGATATCGTCATACCATATACTCTTAAGTGCATTATGAACCTCGCGGTTAAATGCTAACTTTGGTTTGGCTTTATCAAAACATGTCGAGTAAGGTGTCATACGAATTGGAATACTAACCCCTCGCCAATTCTGGCGACGGGGTTAGCATTCCACCCTTCTAGAGGGACACGACATGTACAGTACCTGAAACCCGGGTAAAATCAGACATAGCCTCAGCTCCACAAAATGGATGCTGCCACCACAGACACAAGTCTGCCCTCCTGCTGCTGGGAGTCCTTCCAGCTTGGGAGGTGTGGACAAAGGGTTTCCTGCCAGGGGAGGTGCGTGCACCACCCCAGACAGGATTTTGTGTATTGGTCAGGTAGGGCTTGAAAGAAACCAGACATGCCTGAGGCTCACAAGGAGCCTCGGTGCATACGCCAGTTCAATCTGGTCCTGGGGCACACCAGTCCCGGGCCTGGGGTGAGCTGGACAAAGGATTGGGGGTGTAACCACCCCCCTTCCTGGTCCCACCCTTAGGGAGGGACCTAGCAGGTAGTCCGGCCCCTAGAATCCGCTTAAAGGTAGGAGCTGTGTCCTAAGACTTCAGACATCCTGGAATCAACTTAACTACAAGAAGAAGACGGGAACTTCGACGGTCTGCCGCACAGAGGACTGAAGCCAATCTTCCCTGTGGTCAGGGAGTGACCACCTTGCTAACGCAAGCACCATCCAGCGAATCAACGTCTGCTTTGCCGCCGCCTCCCACCGGAGCCCGAGCCCAGAGACTGACAAGACCTGGACCTCCAGACCTCTCACCGCCTGATCCACAGTCCCTGAAAAGAAGGAACCCGTGGAGGCACCGAGACACGTGGAGCCAGCCATCTTGAAAAGAACACGACAAGCTGCAAGCGCAACAACCGAGGCTCCCTTCAAGTTGTGCTTTGGGATCTGAGAAGCCCAACACCCGAGCAGCATCTGCACCAAAGGTGAGCCCTCCAGCATCTCCACGATCTGCGTGGGGCCCTTCTGCATTTTGCCACTCGACGCGCCTAACCGGTTGCTGGCCCGCTGGCTAGTGGCCATCTTGGCGACGAACTTCAAGAACTACACCGCTGGTCTGGTTGCTCCAGACTGGCCCTTGCTCCCCTCCAAAGGAGCAATCCCTCTGACCTTGCTGGTCAGAACCATCAGCTTATTTTGTTTTCCACAACAATTGCTTTTGCCAAGGCTTGTTTGCTTCGATCAAGTCGCCGACACCGCCGACAGCGAGAGCCTGCGTGGGACAGCTCGTGAACCGACTCCTGGACGTAGTCGACCTTCAGGGACCACAAGGCTGCAGAGACAATTTGCACCTTTCTTCCTGTTTGCACCCGACATCACCTGGTACCCACCTGGTGCCACGCTGGTCACTGGCTAGTGACTGTGAACACTGTCCCCTCTGCTTACAGGTCTTCTACAACTCTGATCCACTCTGGGATCCACCGCATCTCTTCCGGACCGATCGCCTGCAGCATCTTTGACTACAGGCTCCATTGAACAGATAGAAGAAACCCGACGCACTTCGAGACCTATGCACCCGTTTCCTGTGGGTGAGGTAAAGCTGGCACTCCGGTGCCCAAGTGTAGAGTATCATCTCTAGTGTCTGTGTTTCCAATCTTGAGTTCATAGTCCATCCGGAAGATCCTCTTTGCAGTAACTTTGTAACTTTTACGCACCTATTGATAACCTATGGGAGCCCGCGTGTGACTATTTGCTCTGCACACGCAACCCGTGGACCTCCTGGTCACTAACTAAAGTTAGCTCCTTGTAGGCCCAGCGATTCTAGAGGCCCTAGGCCTTTTCCCTTTTCTGTTCGTGGTACTTATACCACTATTTTAGTATATGGTTTGAGTGGCCACCAGGGCCTATCCATATAAAGTGCAACTTCTGTGTATTCTAACGTATTCTTGTTTAACGATTTGTGCTCCTGTGCTCATAAAGAGTCTAGGGGATACTTTGAGAAATAAATACATATATATTTTCAATATATATCTGTGTGGTGTCCTTTCATTGGTATAAAAGGGGGTTGCATTTGGTAAAACAGCTTGCTTAACACGTTTCACGAGTTTAGCCTCAAAGACTGCTTAGCCTACGCTACCACTAGGGCAGCTAGTCCGAAAAGGTTGACTTACAACCACACCATAAGGGTTGCTTGGCATGGTACAAGGTGGTCACTTTAACTAGTGAACATCATATACCAGGCCAACTTCTCACAGCTCTTATGTGCATTTTAAATGCAGTCCTTGGCTTGCAGCCTATCTTTAAAAGTAAATTCTCACAACTGGTATTGACAGGTCCTGTAAGTCCCTAATATGTAATAGGGCAGGGACGTTTAGAGGCCCAGCAAGTTTCTTGCACTTGCATGTGTGCAATGCTGAGAGCCTGCTGTCATTGTAAGGGCAGTCTGCCTTTACAGACTGCCTTTCAATGTAAATTGTGTTAAAAAAACTCAACTTTGGTGGTATGGGCACTTAATAAGTAATAATCTACCACATTTGTACATATTAGGTACCTCCAGGGTCTCCCATAGGTATCCAAGGGGTGGTGGTTCATTTAACTATAAGCAGAGGCCTTATAAAAGATGTTTTATATGCCTTGGTGAGGGAAAACTGCCTATTTTATTTTTCCCCATTGTAGATACTTAGGGGCATATTAACAAGAGGGGGACTTTGAAATTGCCCTGGTCAAGCGGGACCAGATGTCCCAGAGTGGCACTACAGATTTTTAAGCACTATAAAGTGGTTGATCTTTAAAAATTCATATCTCCAATTCCATACATTGGATTTTTGTCATTTCGGTGTTATTTGTTCATAAACACATTTCATAATTTTATAAACTGGTGTAGGATTTTTATTGTGTGTTGTATCTTACTTATTTGATGTATTGTTCTTTTTAAATATTTCACACTCCTGTCTCCCGAAATAGGACTGACTGCTCGTTGTAAGCTACCATGGGTTGATCAAGGGGCTAATTTACTAAGACTTTTACTGGACCCTATACAAGTTAGTGGACTTATTAATCGTGGTAGGTACACTTTTACGGCTACCAATAACACACTGCCCAACAATAGAGCAGGGCCTGTCCCATCTGCAAAACATGGCCTGTTCACTACCCTCCGATAAAGGGAACTATCTCCCTTCTCACTTGCCAGGGTTAACTCTTCCCAGGCTACTTCCTGCAAGGTGTGTTTACATTTGGCTAGGACCTGCTTATCCTGCTGCCTGCATGCTGCCCAAGTCCCCTATCTCTTGGGACCTGCTTCAGGGCCCCCTTCAACTGCCGGAGAGACTTGGTGCATGCCTTATCAAACCATTTTGGATTTTGCCGATCCACATGGATTGAGAGTATAGACAATAACTTCTTTACTTTCCAGATGATAAACTCAAATGCTTACAGAACATCCTTCTTGGTAGCATCTGGGTCCAGACACATGGATATCTCTTGGGCCGCCTTAGATATGAGCTTTAATGTACGCAGGTTCCACCTGAGACCTGTTTAGCTGCTTGCCTTGATCAGCAAGGGAGAGCCCTCTTAAGAGCCCCAACCTGTGGACAAGTGAAGTCCATGAGACACTGAAGTTCTAAAAACAAGAAGATGTGACCACTAAAAGCACAAAGAATGATGCAGAAGTTGGTAATACACAGAAATAGTGGGGCAGAAACAAATATTAAATCAATGATAGAGGTACAGCCCCACCCACTAAAACTAGAAATGATAATGGGATTAGGAAAATTAACCAATTTATCCAAGGTAAAGACAAGATTATGGGATTCTAAGATCGCACCAAACTCTCCGCTTTCCTTGAAATGAACAAAAGGGTGCCCTTCTGACACTAAACACATAGGTTTAGAGACATCATTCAATAAAAAAGCAATCACATAAGTGGCAGTTAAAACACCCCATTCTGTTATTGAAATGTTTGCATATGGGTTTCATAAAACCTCCAAAACTATAACAAACATTAATCACAGTTAAATAGGATTCAGCTACAAATACCAGACAAGGAGGTAAAGACATAAGATTTTCAGTTAGGACAAACAATATCATAATTTATTGTAAAAATATTTTGCATCTAAGAGTATGGCACTTTAAACAGCCATCTCCAATGAAGAAGAGATCTTGTCCTCTTCCTTCTTCAAATCCCTCACTGGATATGCTGTGTCTTACCTACTCTCAATCTTCAATACCACCCTCACTTATGGCATCTTCTCAGAAACTCATAATGCTGGCCATATCTTCCCACTACTGAAAAAACACAATAGACTTTGATGACCTCGCCAACTACAAGCCCATGGCTCACTCTTTATCAGCACAAAAACTGAAAAATAAGTTTACGCTGAACTTTAAAATCAAATCAATGCTATCTCATGAATGGCTACCAACCAAGTTTACGATCATGCTCTACCATTGAGACAGCTACATTACAAATCATAGATGATGTCTTTCTAAACATAGATAAAGGTGTCCCTTTGTCTCCTCATACTGCTAGACATCCTAAATACCTTGGGCACTGTATAGCACCCTACCCTCATCCAGACACGGAAGTCTCAAATAGCATTCACTGGCATGAACTTCACTGGTTCTCCTCCTATCATCCAAGCAAAATTAGTTAATTCACCTCCAGATCCCAGATGATTCCTATTACTTGCGGAATCCCCATAATTTCTTCTTGTCCTCCTTTATCTTCAACTTCTATATGCATGTATGCATCCCAATGGGACTCTCCTCATCAATAACAGCATAGCAATTTGCCAATACTCTGAAGGAACACTGCCCTATTTGAAAGCCTCCTCTGCTCTAGACATTCAAGCAATGCGTGTGCATCATTCAGACCTTGATGTCCAACAATAGGCTGAAGTTCAGCCCTACAAAACATCATTCCTAATAATCATTTAAAAAAACATGCAACAGCTAGTCCAAACCTAACTGCCAATGTCAAGTCACTCACATTTTTCCTGGACAGCCACATCCCTCATGTAACTCATCACCCAGACAGCCTGGTACCTTCTCTACTAAATAAAGGGAAACTATTTTGCCCAGAAAGCGACCTCACAACTGCCATTTTACCTCTCATACTCTCGTAAGTGTATGCTGACAAGTTTCGTGTCCCTTGTCAATGGCCAGAAGAAATATGACCACTCCACCCTTGCCCTCAAGGAACTCCATTATCTCACCTTTCCAGCCCTTACCATCTTCAAAATCAGGAGCATCAAGTAAACATCCATCAGGGCTGGTGATCCCACCTTTCAGGCTCACAAGAACACCGATTCTGGTAGTTCTTGGTACATTTGCAGCCAGAAAACTACTATACTGGAGATGAATAAAGGCAAAGAGTTAAAAAAGAATTACAGGGCAACGGACCTTCTCTAATTATGAACCTAGAATCTGGAATGACATTCATATATCAATCGTAGGTGGATGGGGTACATTTGACAAGTGATACCTGGGATACATGACTGCCCATAAGAAGTCCCAAAGTGAAGCAAGAGGTCTAAGGAAAAAACAGATCAGTATTGTAAGGAATATTCTGTACATTATACAATAGTTGAGGGAGTGCTATCATTTTGTATAGACAATCCTGCCTAGGATAGGCAATGGGAGAGCTGGCCGCCTCTTCAAATCTGTATGTTAGCTTCCCATCATTGTTGGGGAGTGGCAGGCAGATATACATCCCTAAGTACTTGGATTTGTATGTGAGGACCCGGAGCCAGAAAGACACCCCAGTTCACATGCCTTCCCCTTACTGGGACCAGGATCAGCTTCTCCCAGTTGATCCTAAAGGCTGTTTTTGAACCGAAATTCTCCAGGATTTTCAGAATCCATTCACCTGTTGCAGACTGTTCACTATAGAAAATACGGATATTGTCTGCATACAGAGAGATTCTGTTATTGGTCAAACCATCCCACTGAAAGCCCCTCACAAGAGCATCTCCCCTGATTCATTCCACTAGTTCCACAATGACCAGGGCAAATAGGAGGGAGGGAAGAGGGCAACCCTGCCTTATACCCCTCTCAACGAGGAAGGGTTTGAACTTCACTCAATTGACCCTCTCTCTGGCCCAAGGCTCCAAAAGGACAGCCAGGTGCATGCCAGAAACTAGAGACCAAAATGTATCTTGGTCATGAATTGAAATAGCAATTTCAAACTGACAGTCAAGTGCTATTTCAAAAGTGAGTAGAACTAACACTAATAGGCCTCCAAGCTCTCCGTCCCTGCCCAAAGGCAGCTGCAAATGCCTAAGGCATTGTCTAGTACCCCGATCAGGCATAAAGCCATTTTGGAGCCTGTGCAGGAGTGTTTGTATTAGCTTTGCCAACCTGTGTCTGAGAAGTTTCACAAGGATCTTAGTCTAGGTTGGAGCAGAGATATGGGCTGGTGGGAGAAACCGGCCTCTAGGAGTCCCCTCAGTTTTGGACTCATGAATATCATGGCACAGCACAGGTCCTGCAGTAAATGCTGATCCGGATTGTCTCATTGAATAGCGGTAGTAAGTGTGGTGTAAAACTCTGCTGGAAAACTGTTTGGTCCCAGTGTTTTCCAAGAGTGCATCTCTGAGATTGCCTCGTATAGTTCCTCTTGTGAAATGTGATGTTCAAGAGCTTCTCGATCTGAGGTATGTAGTGACCTAATAGAAAGGTCTATAATCAATGGATTTGAGCATTCTTTCTCTTGGGTGGGTTGGCAGGCATAGAGGCATGGTAGTATATGTCACGGGTGTTTGTAATACTCATTGTATCAGCCGTCATTTGGTGGTCTAGGCACTTAATTCCTAATTAATTGCCAATGAATACACCAGCTTACCCTTTTGTTCCCCAGGTTGGTAAAGTCGACTCTGCAAAGCCATCTAAACGTGTCTGGCCATGTGCATTGTGAGGTTGTTTAGTTGAGGCCTGGTAAATTCAAGTTCATGGGGGAGGGGCAGATCATCTGTGTGCTGCACCCTGAGCTCCAGCTGTGCCAGCCACATCTCCATGGTAACTATATCTGCTATCTTCTCAGTCCTCCTAACCGTAAGATTTGCCATGGCCCTCTGCCTTGTCATCAGCTTAAAGGTCTGCCATAGCATGATTTCCAACTGGACTGAGAGTATGGTAATTTTGAAGACTTCCAGAGCAGCTTTCCTCAGGGATGCCACTAGTTCCATATGTAGTAGCCATCAAGTGCTAAAGCGCCAGGTGCCTCGTGGTCTGAGTCCCGGCCCATATAAGTTGGGCAGAACTGGGGAGTGGGCTGAGATCCCACTCAGCAATATATCCCCTCCTGCCACCTCTTGTGTGTCAACTACAGGGAGAGAAAATTATCTATGATCTACAAGTTGTGAGCACTAGAGAAGAAGGTAGTTCTCAATTGTAGAGCGTTTTCTATTGTACAAGAGGCACCCACCAAACATCCTTCAATCTCAGAGAAGTAACCCACTCTACTAGTTTGTGGGATCTGTGTGTGGCTGAACTATGGGAGTTCCATGTGTCTTGCCATTTATCCATGGCTGAAATAAAGTTTTCTCCTATTATGAATCTACCAGAAGTTGTGTAGGGGAGGAGGGAATAAGTTGGTTGAATATGTCATCCAGTAGTTTTGGAGGAGTATATACCGAGAGAAAGGGTAATTTCTACCTTCCCAAATGTAGCATTCTTTTGATGCTGAACCAGACGTTAATTTTTCCAGAAGGGAGATACATATCCCAGGTGACTTAATCAAAGAAACCAAGTAAAAACTAGATCCCCTACGATCAAGAGGAACAACACGAATACACGCAATTGCGTTTTTGTTGTATGCCGTCTTGCTTTTAAAATCCGAGTGGATTTCACACTTGAATCCACAAAGCTAAAACGAAGATCTTAAAGTACATCTAAGCCCTGAAGAAGTCCGTATGAGGACGAAACGCGTTGTCGATTTTAAGAAATTGAAAATAAGAATAAAGAATCTTTCATAACTACAATCAAAAACCTACCAGCGTTTCTTCTATTTCTGTTTGGGAAGATCTTGATACATTGTTTACTTGATATTGAGCTTTTAAAATTTGTGGATTACTAACAAGTTCCACTTACAAGATATATGATTTTGAGTGCTGGGCCACCCCTTGTTTGATGTGTTATAGTGTTACTTGTGCCACTTTTTTTTGGAATACATGGAGGTCATGTTCCAAACCCCTATGCACCAGAAAATGTTACAATAGACTCAGCCTAGATAGGGTATTGCTGACTGGTGCGGGATCTCTAGCCTTGACTCTCCTTTCCTTTTGATTTTTTCTACCTGTGTACTGAGTAGGGGTGGGAGGAATTTGCGAAATCCACTTTCGCAAATTATCGCGAAAATGTTAAAAATTATCGCAAACACGCGGAAATATCGCGAAGATGCGGAAGTTTTTTTCCCGCATGTTCGCGAGATTTTCTGCATGGTTGCGGCTCGCCAGCTTACCCATGCGGTTGCTCGCGGGCATGGCCATCTTGTTTTCAGTTGTCTCGCGGTGCATGATCGCGAGAAGAAAGACATGATCGCGCGACGCATGACGTCACTGCGGGCGCGAACTGTCGCGAGACAGCGCAAATGACTAAAAACAATACATCTCATGGAGAACGCGACCGGATCAAGAAAACTTGTCGGCGAACGCAGGGATTCAGGTAAGGCGAGAATGTATTATTTTACAGCACGAGCAAGAACCAATTTATCGCAAAGCTGCGGAATGCGGAAATTTTGACATTTTCGCGCTTTCCGCGGAATGCAAAAATGTCAAATTATCGCAATTTCCGCGAACGGAACAAAATTTTAGCCCAGGCCTAGTACTGAGCCTGTTATCAGGACATATATGCCTAGTGTAGAAATCAAAACCTTCTTTGGGGCTTCACTGTTACACCTGGTCCTTTTAAACCAACAAAGAAGAGATTGGCACAGAAGCTGTAATATAAAAGACATCTTTTTATTTAACCTCTAAAGAGGGAAAAATGCGTCATACAGAATTTTCAAATCACTGTAGGAGACATTTCTAAGGGGTACAGAGAACAGGGGCATTATATACCCACACAGGGGCTGAAAAAAGGCAGTACAAGTACACATGAGAAGAGTTATGCACATAGATGGTCATACAGAAACTGCACAGTCAACAAGTAGGAGGAGTAATACGTTGCTGACATCAGTTAGAACAGCCTGACAGTTCTATACTAGGAACAGGTTCACTCTACTAGCTAAGCACATCTGAGCATGTGCAAGACTCTGGGAGAGGGAAACAGCAAATGGCCAGCACATAGCTAACTAAAATGGCTGCCAAGTACAAAATGGCTTTCAGCTCATGCTAAGAGATTAATGCAATCTTCAACAGATGGTCCTTTTAGCATGAGCTAAAGACATTTCCCATAATCCAGTAGGAAATATGCATATTAATTTTTTTCATAAATGTAACAATATCCTAATTCATTACTAGGTGGGCGTTTCTCATTCTAAATATTGCTAAGCGGGTATGTATAAGGTATAAGCGGGAGTACAAAGGGAACAAAGCATTGGGTCATACACATAGCAGGAGAGAGTAATTACTATTATCAGAAACAGAGCTATTAGCTTTCTAGTCCTAAGCAAATCCTAGAACCATCCAGTAAAAACATTTTTAAGGCTCCTATGTATTTCAGTGACCATCAATTTCAACTGCAAAATAGCCAACAGCACATATCTAATAAAAACATTTTCACTAGACTTTTCCAGTGTTTCCTTTATGAGGGCTAGAGTATCAATCAAGTAAAGGGTAAAGTAACATTTGTCAACTGCTCAGAGGAACTTTTCTCTCGTAGAATAAACATTATTCCTAATACAATTATGAAAGCAGTCAGACATATTAATACAAAAATGATCCTGGATCCAGAGGACCAGGAGGACCACACAGGACCATGAGAATTAGGACGAAGAGCTGCAAAGGGCTGCTCCTCCTCAAAAATGGGACGACTAATGGGGTACATTTTCAACAAAAAAAAAAAGAAGTCCTTGGGAAATTAAAGCCGCTGTACAACCAACCAGAGGGGAGTCTTCTCCCTGTGTCCGTTTGCGCCTCACAGGCAGGCTCTTGTTGTTCCCACGGTGGAGCTGCACAACTCGCAACTCAGGAATCACGGCCCAGTTTCAAGGGAAAAGTTTCTTCTTTCAGGATAGGGCAATCACCCACCAGGGCAAATGCTCTCAGCGATCCTGTCCAGTGTCTCAGGCAGTGCACCAGTTTTCTTCATTTCAATCTAACCGGCACCAGAGACACAGCACCTGTACCCTGAACTCAAGTACTTCCCTAAAGCCTGTATTGCTCTGCTGGCACACTGCTCTTTCGTTGGGGCCATAGATTGCATTCAGTGTGCCCAGGTATCTCTTGACCAACAAAGGTGAAGACTTTACAGCCCCTTTGGGACCAGGATTCAGAGGCCTGATGCTAGGATCTCTGAAGCAACCCTTGTTTCAAAGGGGGTTACCTCAAGCAAAAACTTTCTCGCCTTCCTGGTCGGTCTGTGACTCTCGGCTGGGCATCAAAAACTTGATCCACGATTTCTCCTTTCTGATTTGTGACCCCGTCTTTCGCCCAAGACAGTGGCAGGGGTACACACTTCACATCCCAGTGCTTCCAGCCTTCTACCTTCACTGAGGTCCTGGTTGCCAGCAATGCCTGTGCTGGTTACCTTCACTTTGACTTCAAGCTGGACTGGTGCTGACTCCTCAAGCTAGATCTGACGTCCGCTCCCCTCTGGCAATGGTTGTAAGGCAGCAAATATCTATTGGTGGACAGAACAAAAGGTCTTTAGACAAGGCACAGAAATAATCTATCAACAGAGAGGATAGTCTCAGAATACTTCCTAGTCTAGGGACGCCCCATATATTAGCAAGGCACCCAAGAACCACTTTCATCTATGTGAGAGTAAAAAAAACAACAGCCTTGACCTATTGGCAAGTATAAAAGGGACTCTTTGGTGAACTGACAAGAGTAATACGTTACCCAATCCCAAGCAGCCAAGGAAGTCTGTGTTCATTTACTAAATTCTGAGGGAAAGAGAAAAAACAATACAGACATACTCCAAATCCTTACATCTGTATATTCCTATCTTAATCATCTAAAGACCCTCAAGAAAAAAGGAAATGTTCTACACTTTTACTCATAGACTTTGCATTACTTGTACAGGACTGCAGACACTTCTAAAATGATTTCTCTTAATAAAAGCACCTACATTGTATGCTTAGGACCATGCTCTCATGTTATAGGAGCAACAGGAAAATCTAAAACTGCTAATTTAACAAGGGTTCCTATTACATAAAGAACTAAAAACTTCAACATAATGTGTACATTTTCTCCAGCAGAACATCTTGTGACAAACAGACTCCTATAAAACAATATTTTCCTCAAAAATGTTTGCAAAGGATCACATGGGCATCTTCCCTGTATTCTATTTTTCACAATCCAAACTATGCAACATCAGCTCTAGTAAGGACTGTCAGTTTATTTACACAGACTAGCTAATAAAAACTAGCAATGCCCTTGCAAAACTGTATGTAGCATGAGAATAACAAACAATAGTGGTGTTATCACCTGAGAATTTTAGAACAAAAACTACCCACAGCTAGTTCCCCTTAAAGATCAAATAAGGAAACAGCAATCTAGACTACTCATCCTTTCATAATTTCATCAGACAGGATGGGCAGTAACATAGCAAATTTATTTATTCATTTTATTAATGCTAATAATGTTTAAAACAGTATTACTGAATAGCCAATTAAATGTCTCATGGCTATTTCACAGACAGTTTAGACAGGCTCAAAAGAAATTGAGAAAAAACATAAATTTGCCTACCCTTAATTTGTAGAGGAGCTAGCCTCCCTCCCCCATTTTTGACAGTAGGAAACCTGTAACAGGTTTCATTCTGTCAACACTATCAACCCCAATTTGTAGCAACTGGGCATAAACAAACTCTGAGGAGGTAAATAGCACATTGAGCTAGCTAAAGAACATATTCCTTTAGCAAATGTATAAGTGTAACACGAGGGCACATTAATTCAAACTAAATCCCATTGCTTCCTTAATTCAGCCCTAAAAGCATTAGTGCTATATATATGGCAGAGCCATTGTCTTAATAAGAGCTCACATATACCATTATTATTCAATCTGTTCATATGAGTGAACAAAAACTTGCTTTTGCCAAAAAAAGTAAGAAAAATCTCTTTCTTTCCCTGCCCTGCCATTTCGTCTTTCAAATGTCGAAATGTCAAAGCAAATGTTGCGCTGAGCCCTGCTTCTAAATGTAGAACTTCGACCTTTAACCTATTCGCAGCTGTCCCATCTTGTGTACAAGATTTTCATGCGGTTTTCCCAATTCAAAGTGACCCTGGAGACTGAGAGCTCAACAACCCACTCCATTCCTGTCTACCAGCAATTCAGAGGTAAGCTTAATAACTTCTGCCAGTTTTTTTGTACATATTTATATTTGTAAGCAGTGTGCTGAGTGCTTGTCTAGCAGTATAGATGTCAGCTATTCATTCTATACTTACATATATTCATTTACTGGAGCCTAAGGCAGTTTAAAAGCTGCTCTGATTGGAATAACCTCATTTAAATAGTGAATTTTACTCAATTTCAACTTTGATGTTTGGGGCACTTAAAAATGAATATCCTACAATGTTTTTGCATAATAGTCATCCCCAGAATGTCCTCTACATATCCCAGGGATGTGGAATCAGAAATGTATAATGTATACCCTTATAAAAATAAGTTTTGCACGCCTGGGTAAAGTGACATTTCACATGTAAGTGACCCCCTATTGCTGTATAGCATGGTTTAAATTCAATTTGGATGCTAGGAGGTCACAGCATCATTATTAGGCATTATAAATATTAAAAAAACAATTTAATGCACCTATTTTAAATAACATTTTTTATATAATCAAAATATATATATTTTTTTAAATAAATCTAATCATTTTGATGAGTCCACATATGAAAAGCAAGCTGCATCCCTTTGCCTATCATATTTAAACGCATTCATTCACAGCCCTAAGAACAGAAACCGAACTTGAAAGTCTGCGCCACTTTTAAATAAAGGACTGTCATTATTATTTAACATCAAAAACCACTCTTATCCTTATTTTAAAAGGCATTAAGAAAATAAATCCCTACTGTCAATCTGTCCTCTGTTTATCAAAAATAATGAAACTATATTTCTAACTTTTAAAACAGCAGTCTGAAATGCAGGATTTTACAACGTGCTTGCACTGACTTAAGGGGTAGTGACTTTAGCTGTTTTCTGTGGCCGGAGTCAGAAATACCCACGTGCTGACACAGCTGCTTGACACGTAAAGGCGTCGAATTCACACGCCTTTCAAGTCAGCCTTTCGAGCCGGCACAAATCTGTCGTTCTGTAATGTGTATTTTGGTTCAGCAACAACCAATTCATTCAGATAATGTGAATGCCTTTTAATACCTAATACAGAAGGATAAATGCTGTGACATTTTGTATCTAAATGATATCTATTGCAAAACACACCTTTTTTGAAGCTTTTTTATTCCTATTCAATGTGGATTCTAATTTTATCTTTAACATTGTGGCAACTTGCACACATGTATAGTGTCTTACTCTGTCAATTTAATAGCGTGCAGCTATTTAGCATATATTATATAATTCATTGCTGGATTCTTTTAAAATACATTTTATTTTAATGATGTTTTGCATAACAGAATGATGACAAAAAAAACATTGAGCTCATTCCAGACATTTTCAAAACGATGTCATACACATAATACAGGGCACTTAGGCTAGCCATTCTTGCACCAAGAGCGCAATCGCTACTTACTCACACTAACGACAAACCACAGACATTTAAACACACATTTAACCCACAGATCAACACTTAAGCCAGAAACAAAAGACAGCCAACAGACTGTACTTAAACAAAACTATTTGTAAATACTAGTTGTAAGTCATATTCACTAGATTTGGCTGGCAGAACACCAAGGAAAAACGCTCTGCATCTCACCACTTCTGAATGTTACTAAGTGCACAGACCAGGATCCTTTCTATGTACATATTTAGTTCCTCGGGGTACTAGTCACCAAGGAAGAAATACATTTTTATACCTAAACCTAGTTAAGTATCCCCTCTAGGGGAGCCGGCTAATTCAATACAAGTTCCAAGGGTACCTATAAACAAGGCAACACATTCTACGATGTGTGCTAAGAACAGGCATGCCAAAAATATTGCAGCATATACAATATTATACACAACGTAGCACTTAACTCAAAGTGTGCCGTTCAAGTTTACAAAAGTTTCTCATTACCTGCCTACATAAACTGCAGTTTACATATTTCCAAATTCCAAATATTGGCCAATTTCCATACAAATCCAAGAAGCGACGTAACAAACGACCTTACCAAGCACAAGTTTCCAGATTCTAACTGCCAAGTTCTGAGTGACCAAACGGTCATTTTTCGAATACCCACGCCAAAAATGTTCTCAGTCAGGAGTGGTAAGCAGTTGGAGGAGTCCAATCAGGAAGACCAGAAATATACTTGGCTGCAGAGACAGAATCTCAGTTTTAGGGTACCTTTTTACTAGAGTCCTGTTCTGTCCTCCTTAGTACATTCCTGTCTCCCATCAGGATCACTCCCTTGGATAGCCACTTCTCTGATGAGCCTCACAGAGGGCACCAATTGTAGAAATCAAAACCTTCTCTGGGGCTTCACTGATACACCTGGTCCTTTTAAACCAACAAAGAAGAGATTGGCACAGAAGCTGTAATATAAAAGACATCTTTTTATTTAACCTCTAAAGAGGGAAAAATGCGTCATACAGAATTCTCAAATCACTGTAGGAGACATTTCTAAGGAGTACAGAGAACAGGGGCATTATATACCCACACAGGGGCTGAAAAAAGGCAGTAAAAGTACACATCAGAAGAGTTATGCACATAGATGATCATACAGAAACTGCACAGTCAACAAGTAGGAGGAGTAATAAGTTGCTGACATCAGTTAGAACAGCCTGACAGTTCTATACTAGGAACAGGTGCACTCTACTAGCTAAGCACATCTGAGCATGTGCAAGACTCTGGGAGAGGGAAACAGCAAATGGCCAGCACATAGCTAACTAAAATGGCTGCCAAGTACAAAATGGCTTTCAGCTCATGCTAAGAGATTAATGCACTCTTCAACACTAGGAGGTTCGACTTTGTGAGCTTGTCTATCATGAAAAAGGTCTTGCTGAGGAGGATTGCTACATTCCTAGAACCTGAGGTGAATCCTGAATGGAACACTCTATTTATCTCTGTATCTGCCAAGGAAGATGCAGTTTGTGCCCAGTATGTCTCCTGTAGAAACAGAACACTTGGAACACTTGGATGTTGACAAATGAATTTCATGACCACCCCTCTTTTGATTTTGTTGTATAGCCCAATAACATTTCAGGAAATGATCTTGTACCCTCTGAGAGCTGCATTGTCAATGAAACCATACTGTATTCAGAGTTATGTCTGCATAACTACTTTGACTAGTTAAAAGCAT
Organism: Triturus cristatus; assembly: GCF_964204655.1. Lineage (NCBI taxonomy): Eukaryota > Metazoa > Chordata > Amphibia > Caudata > Salamandridae > Triturus > Triturus cristatus. The sequence continues at coordinate 233,139,583 of NC_140590.1, forward strand.
AAGTTGACAAACAATAGACTTGTGATTTAGGAAATTAAGCTGCACAACTTCCAACCCACCAAGGAAACCTGTTTGACTTTAAAAATCCCCTTATTTATTGAAGACGAGCTGAAACAAGTTTTTCTTTTAACCGAAATATTAGTGTTATACCATAAGGAAGATTCTGTGAAATTACACCATTCTCTTTGCATCATCAGTTACATGTGACAATGTCCCTAGCAAAATATTGTGCTACTAGATTATTGCTAGCTAAATACATGTATTATTATAGATAAAATTACAAAACATTATGCAGGTACATATATACAGGTAGTTGTTGCATTGTAAGGCATAAATATTGTCAAAATACATAGATGTGCAGTTACAAATAGTACATTTATATATAGCTACATTTATTTACCTTCCTGATATTTTGGTAGTCTATATTCTATTCTGGCTACAACATTTTGGTAGCACAATTTTTACAACTCGATATTGAGATATTATTCTCTATCATTGGAGCCCATACGTTTCACTGAATAGAGAAGCTGCATATTTTAGAAGAACCCTCATTTTCCATCTTCTCATCTTTCATACTTCTGAAGTAGAATATCTAGGTCTGAATCCCACATGATCAAATTGTGTGATCCCAGGTATATTTCTTTAAGTCAATGTGCCTCAGTTCAGTTTCCATTGAACCCTTTTTGCCTGATAATAAATTGCCCAGAATAATAGCAATTGTTTCCATGTCTTGCAAAGATCTTTACCACGAGTCCACATAATTCCATAGGCATGGAAATAAATAATGGAAATTATTCGTTTTTGAGAAAAGCATATGGAAATTGGTGTTTCTGTGCTGATTTTCATATGTTATGTCTCGGTGTTTCACATTGAGATTCCAGATGCTTTTAGCAGCAGAGATGTATGTAACACCGCAACTTGTAGGACTGGTGAGGCAAGTAACTCTTGTTACTAATACCAATGGTATTTTAGGGACGGTGTTAGACCTGGCATTCGTGGCGTGGTTTCCCCTCTTACGTGTTGCCTTCAGACCTCCTGTTTTTGCTGACTTCGTTTCTGCTGGCCTTAGGATTCTGCACACTTTACCATTGCTAACCAGTGCTAAATTGCATGTGCTCTTTCCTAAAACATGATAATTGGTTTATACCCAAATAGCATGTTTAATTTTCTTAATCGCCCTTAGTAAAGTACACTATACTAGCCCCCATGTTAAACAAGCTTTGGCAATATCAATAGGTCTGAATTTAAAGGAATGTTGTATGTTAATATGAAACATTACAAGTAAATAGCATGGGAATAGATATGAATTTTTGTGGAAGCAAAGAACTACAGAATAATATTGGTGTAGGATAAAGGTTCACTTGGCGATTGCACTGTCCAGCCAGACCTAAGAATCCATGTTGGTTAATGTTAATGACTACACTCATTCCTTCTATGCTACTGCCAGAGAAAAATAACATAAACTATCCATTTATCTAGGATACTTGAATAGCATTCAAATGTCATGTGGGTCCCTAAAAGTTGAAGCTTAGACAGTTGGGTACACAAAATGATCACAGATACACTTTTTTTGTAGAAGCACATTACTTCAGCCTAATCATTTAAAACATGCATTCCTGGCTCCCAAAATATGGACAGTGCCATAGTCCCACTCTAGTGGTCCTCACATAATTGTTTGGTGACAGCTATGCTGTGAAGTCAGGCCATGAAAAGCAGCAATTTGTCAGAAGACATAGCCTGACATTTTACCTTTGTCTTGATGCGTAGCAAATGTGACAAGATAATTATAGAATTTAAACATACACATCAACACAGAGCCGAACCCGCTTGCTTATGATAAATAGTTATCAACGAGGATGACTCCAGTCATCAGTCAATCCCCATAACCTAATTGCTATGCAATAGTTACTGAATGCCATACATTTTAATTAGAAACACATACACCATAGATTTTCAATGTCACAACACATATTTTCATGAGCCCATTAATGCTCTCAAAATAGATAAGTATTCACACAAGAGGATATATAAAAAATCGTAAGCTTACAATTAAAGAATGTACATCTCAATAGGCGACAAATAATAAACAAAAACACAAACAAGAAAGACACCAGTCCAGACAATTTGATATGTAATAGTCACCACCTTTTTACAGAGACTTTTTGACACCGCTATAAATGTACAAAGGCCAATCCACAGAGAGGCATGGGTGGCTAACAGCTGTTTAGTCCTGTTGTGCATCCATCAAAATCGAATAAAACAGTTTTTGGGGAAAAGTCCAAGTTTCTTGACCTGAAACTGTTGACGCATTTCGACCTCTATCCTTTCTATGTCTCCTTAGGACTGGAGCTGGTATTGTCATCTATCATATTCCGAGAACCACATGGAACAGTTAAATAATTTCTAAGAAGGGTGTATGACCAGTAACTGACTACTTTTTTCTTTTACGGAAAATGTCTTAGTTGCCTCTATTTTTATTTTTTTCATGGATGGCAAAAAAATAGAGGCAACTAAGACATTTTCGTATTTAGGAATATTATTCCACGTGGATGACACCTGTGGACCCAGGCCATCTTATCAAAAAAGTTAGCCTTCCAAAGAACCATTACCACGCAGAACTGGGCTTATCACACTTGTCAGATCTTATAAAACTTGAGCCGGGTCTCTTATGGCACCGGGTATGGACCAAGGAGGAGACTAAATTAAATAGGGATATTTTAACTGATATTTTGAAGATGGAAAAGGGTTTAATGATTCCTTGGGTCAGATATGTCTGTGATTTTATGCAGAATCTAGGCCACCCTGAGTATTTTACTGAACCATCTACCATGCAAGAGGTACGTAGGAAAGATCTAAAAAAGGAAGGCCTAATGATTATGGATTTGTCACGGCTGACTACAGAGATTTTGAAACCCACTGTACAAGTAAATCAACTTATTTTAAGTGTTTTTAGCATTCAACCATATTTAGCAATTGTACTTGGAGGCTATGACAGATTTCTATTAACAAGATTCAGGCTGGGAATATTGCATAGAATTGTAAGTTTTCCCACTATGAATGACTGATAACGAACAATGATTCTGTGTCCCTGTGACACTTCCTCCAAACAATCTACCATCCATGTCATTTTTTCTGTAAATTTTATTGTCACATAAGTGTGGATTCTCCCAATTTTGAAATCTATGGGGATTAGATAGTGTCGCCCAGCGTTCATCGCTCTACAAATTTTGGATAACGTGCATGTAATGTGGAGTGTAACAATGTTTTGTAAAAAAAGTGGTTAGCTTCAGAAAATCTATTGTTAATTAATTGATTTATGCAGCATCTTCTTGGCATATTTTAAATGCGCCCCATGTGCTGTGATTTTATTCTGTTTTTACCCAATTTTTAATTTTGATGAGTATTATTAATTTATTTTAATATGGACCTAATGATGAACTAAATTTGTAATTATAAGAAGTTTATTGTGATTATGATTTTTGTAAGGCTTTTATGATTGTATTGTACAACAATCAAATAAAGCTGTTCTTTGACTTTGACTACTTTTTTCTTTTACTGTCAGCGGATGCCAAATACAGATTTTAAAGGCTTCGTTATGTATTGTTTGGACTTTTGCAACCCACCAAAAAGCAGCTTACGTACCACCTGTGGATTGCGACCACAGTCTGGGAAAAACTTGGTCTAAACTAATGGCAACCACTCTGGCTAGCATTTGAGCCCTTCTAGGTCTAAGCTTTACCAAGACCTAACAAGGTTGAAAATGGTCTGGAGTTGCCTGTGGTCTCTTCTGGAGGGGGCATTGCCTTCCAGTTCGAGAGAGACTCTTACCATGAGCTGCAGGACCAGTACTGATTTGCAGAAGGTGGCCCTTTGTATAGAGTGGCACAATGTGTGAAGGATGTTGTGTTTAATGTAACGCCCTCAGAGACACCAGCTCCAAAATTGCTAAATCTACAGTCTAGATTTTACTCTAAAATGTTTAAGACTCAGATAAAATGATGGTTTGTTGACAGCTAGACACATAATTGAGTTCCATTCACATAGTCCAACTTCCTTCTGTTATATTGTCAAAATTTGATTAACAAACACTGCCCTGGGGCTCCTACGCTGTGGTGGAGAGGCGTTCGCCCCCTGCAGCTGCAAAAACTTGAAAAATAAAACGATAATAAAGCAGGTTATTATTGTTTTATTTTTCTTTCCTGGCCGAATCTTCAGGGCAGGGTCTAATCCATGATCGTCATGGAGGAGCAGTGGTAGGTGCACTGCTATTAGTGTGCATGTGAGTTCGGCCGGCCGTCTAAGGGCGGGGAAAAATGACGTGCACTGAGCTGTCTCCAACACAAGCTGCGTTGCTGGGTTGGAGACAGCAGGCAGAGGCTCCCAATCTCTCTGGGAGCACAAATCGATGGCGCTCAGGCCAATCCTGATGCTGCTCTCATGCTGGCATGAGAGCAGCATCAGGAGTGGCCACAGAGTCTGGGAGCTTGTGCTGCAGTGGAGCCAGAAGAGTAGCTATACGGCAGGCATTCAGGTAATTTCTTTTTTTTCTTTTGGGTGTTGTTATTATTGACCCCCACCTCCCTCCCATGTCCACCCACCCCGCCACTTTGCCCTGACACTACCTACGACTGGAGTTAAATAAAGTAGCTTTCTAGTGTGTGAAAGAATGAAACTGTAAAAACACACAGGAAGGAGGCAATAGAGAAAAAGAAAGTTGGGAACGGTGAAGGAATAGAAGAAAAGAGAGAAAGGAGAAAATCGTGAGAGAGAGTAAGAGAGAGCAGTTGGGAGAAGTGTGGAGCAAGAGGGAAAGAATCGAGGGAAAATGAAGAAATAGATTGGAATGATAGAGGACTAGCAGGCGAAGACAAAGGGGATAATGTTACAGAAAGAAAGTGAAGATTCAGAGAGTAGCGAGAGGGGGCAAAAGAGTGAACGAGATAGTGTTAAAATGGAAATAGCGGAAAGAGGGAGAGAGAGAGTGAAGATCTGAAGAAGAAAAGCAGAACTGATGAGATGACAAACATTATGGGTTAATGCAGAGGGCAAAATTTGAAAGAAAAAGCTCTAGACAACAAGTTAAAGAGACGGGTGCTCAAAAGAAAACATAGAAGGAGGATTAAGGAAAAGAAGAGAAAAACAGCCGGATGGGATAGAGAGTACATTTAAGTACTAAATCGAGAAAAAGAGCAAATGCAATCACAAAGAGATTCGCTCAGAAGCCGACGGACATGAAAAGGCATGCATCAGGGTAAAGAGTGATCTCACATTCATCATCACTCACTGCTTGGTAAACGGGGGGGCCTCGCGGGGGTACGTTTCGCTCCCTCATCGGTAAGCATCAGTGTGGGATTGCAATGTCAGTGTCTGATTGCAATGCCAGTGTGTGATTGCAATGTCCTCCTGTCCACACACTGCTGATGAACCTGTCCGTAAAGTACTGAGAAGCTGTGAGATTTGAAAATGAAACCCGTGATTTCTTCTCACGAAAACACATCTTTTTCTTGGTCACATAACTTTTGGCCCTTTCTGTAGACTGCTGTTCGATACCATCTTCCCTTATTTAAAGAGTAAATCAATGCATCATGGTGCAAAAATTACTGAGCGATTTCATTTCATGGATTTAACAGTGCAATTTATGGAACATTTTTTCCATTTCAAGCAAGGCTATATTCCCCACGTGTTCATTTAGGCCCACGTTACCCGTGACCTGTTAATTCAAACAGGTCTGGTAACAGATATCGGGCTGTCTGAAATATTAGCCCCTCGTTCGTATTCCACACCAAGAAATTCCAGCGGTGGTGAGCAGACAAGGCCTGCTGGGGAAACACTGGGGAAAACATGCAGAAATGAGCACGGAAAATCCGACCTTCACATAATTTACTGAAAAAGTATAATGCCTTAAGTTATATCTCCCCCCTCTGAGATTACCGACACCCCTGAAAATAACAAGCATTTGCAATGCAAATAGGTCTCGCATTTGTGAGATAGAGCTATTGACGTTGTAAATGGCAATTTCTTTTTTACCTACACGTTTTATTTTTGGAGTGAATGTATGTAGTGTGCAAAATCCCTTGGAAAGGTCCTGCACTTCGTAAGAAATATATTGAAAAAGACGCAGTGTGGATTGTGTCAACAATTGCTGGGTACGTACCTCATGGGTGAAGTGTCGCCACACATGCACACCGTGGTGCTTTAATAATGCAATACTCATTAATAAAAGTAGTGCTTACAGACTAAACAACGCGATCGGAATCGGAGCATGTGAATCTGAATCCTGGCTTCTCTTTAATTTTCTGGACTATTTGACTCACTCTCCTGCGTCTTGGTTATCGCCAAAACACTGGGAGGCAATGAAGTTTGCCAATGGGGCGGGGGTAGGGGGTCTTTGGAGGTACATGAAAATGTATTCATTGCCTAGTTGTCAAAGGTCGCCCAGTACTATTAGTTAAAAGAGTGCAGATTTCATTAAGGTATTAAGAGTACTTTACTCGCATCTATTAGGAAATCGACATTAACTAAACAAAATGCCAGAATGCGTGTCCGTTTTCACAGTGTTTTGGACAGTACGGGTTGCTTAGTTTCATTGCATTAATGTTTGTATTTGCTCTTTTACATTCCTATTCAATGTGGATTCTAATTTTATCTTTAACATTGTGGCAATTTGCACACATGTATAGTGTCTTACTCTGTCAATTTAATGATAGCGTGCAGCTATTTAGCATATATTATATAATTCATTGCTGGATTCTTTTAAAATATATTTTATTTTAATGATGTTTTGCATAACAGAATGATGACAAAAAAAACATTGAGCTCATTCCAGACATTTTCAAAACGATGTCATACACATAATACAGGGCACTTAAGGCTAGCCATTCTTGCACCAAGAGCGCAATCGCTACTTACTCACACCAATGACAAACCACAGACATTTAAACACACATTTAACCCACAGATCAACACTTAAGCCAGAAACAAAAGACAGCCCACAGACTGTACTTGAACCAAACTATTTGTAAATACTAGTTGTAAGTCATATTCACTAGATTTGGCTGGCAGAACACCAAGGAAAAACGCTCTGCATCTCACCACTTCTGAATGTTATTAAGTGCACAGACCAGGATCCTTTCTATGTACATATTTAGTTCCTCGGGGTACTAGTCACCAAGGAAGAAATACGTTTTTATACCTAAACCTAGTTAAGTATCCCCTCTAGGGGAGCCGGCTAATTCAATACAAGTTCCAAGGGTACCTACAAACAAGGCAACACATTCTACGATGTGTGCTAAGAACAGGCATGCCAAAAATATTGCAGCATATACAATATTATACACAACGTAGCACTTAACTCAAAGTGTGCCGTTCAAGTTTACAAAAGTTTCTCTTTACCTGCCTACATAAACTGCAGTTTACATATTTCCAGATTCCAAATATTGGCCAATTTCCATACAAATCCAAGAAGCGTCGTAACAAACGACCTTACCAAGCACAAGTTTCCAGATTCTAACTGCCAAGTTCTGAGTGACCAAACGGTCATTTTTAGAATACCCACGCCAAAAATGTTCTCAGTCAGGAGTGGTAAGCAGTTGGAGGAGTCCAATCAGGAAGACCAGAAATATACTGGGCTGCAGAGACAGAATCTCAGTTTTAGGGTACCTTTTTACTAGAGTCCTGTTCTGTCCTCCTCAGTAGATTCCTGTCTCCCATCAGGATCACTCCCTTGGATAGCCACTTCTCTGATGAGCCTCACAGAGGGCACCAATTGTAGAAATAAAAACCTTCTCTGGGGCTTCACTGATACACCTGGTCCTTTTAAACCAACAAAGAAGAGATTGGCACAGAAGCTGTAATATAAAAGACATCTTTTTATTTAACCTCTAAAGAGGGAAAAATGCGTCATACAGAATTCTCAAATCACTGTAGGAGACATTTCTAAGGAGTATAGAGAACAGGGGAATTATATACCACACAGGGGCTGTAAAAAGGCAGTAAAAGTACACATGAGAAGAGTTATGCACATAGATGGTCATACAGAAACTGCACAGTCAACAAGTAGGAGGAGTAATAAGTTGCTGACATCAGTTAGAACAGCCTGACAGTTCTATACTAGGAACAGGTGCACTCTACTAGCTAAGCACATCTGAGCATGTGCAAGACTCTGGGAGAGGGAAACAGCAAATGGCCAGCACGTAGCTAACTAAAATGGCTGCCAAGTACAAAATGGCTTTCAGCTCATGCTAAGAGATTAATGCAATCTTCAACACTAGAAGGTTCGACTTTGTGAGCTTGTCTATCATGAAAAAGGTCTTGCTGAGGAGGATTGCTACGTTCCTAGAACCTGAGGTGAAACCTGAACGGAACACTCTATTTATCTCTGTATCTGCCAAGGAAGATGCAGTTTGTGCCCAGTATATCTCCTGTAGAAACAGAACATTTTGAACACTTGGATGTTGTCAAATGAATTACATGACCACCCCTCTTTTGATTTTGTTGTATAGCCCAATAACATTTCAGGAAATGATCTTGTACCCTCTGAGAGCTGCATTGTCAATGAAACCATACTGTATTCAGAGTTATGTCTGCATAACTACTTTGACTAGTTAAAATCATAAGTTGACAAACAATAGACTTGTGATTTAGGAAATTAAGCTGCACAACTTCCAACCCACCAAGAAAACCTGTTTAACTTTAAAAATCCCCTTATTTATTGAAGACGAGCTGAAACAAGTTTTTCTTTTAACCGAAATATTAGTGTTATACCATAAGGAAGATTCTGTGAAATTACACCATTCTCTTTGCATCATCAGTTACATGTGACAATGTCCCTAGCAAAATATTGTGCTACTAGATTATTGCTAGCTAAATACATGTATTATTATAGATAAAATTACAAAACATTATGCAGGTACATATATACAGGTAGTTGTTGCATTGTAAGGCATAAATATTGTCAAAATACATAGATGTGCAGTTACAAATAGTACATTTATATATAGCTACATTTATTTACCTTCCTGATATTTTGGTAGTCTATATTCTATTCTGGCTACAACATTTTGGTAGCACAATTTTTACAACTCGATATTGAGATATTATTCTCTATCATTGGAGCCCATACGTTTCACTGAATAGAGAAGCTGCATATTTTAGAAGAACCCTCATTTTCCATCTTCTCATCTTTCATACTTCTGAAGTAGAATATCTAGGTCTGAATCCCACATGATCAAATTGTGTGATCCCAGGTATATTTCTTTAAGTCAATGTGCCTCAGTTCAGTTTCCATTGCACCCTTTTTGCCTGATAATAAATTGCCCAGAATAATAGCAATTGTTTCCATGTCATGCAAAGATCTTTACCATGAGTCCACATAATTCCATAGGCATGGAAATAAATAATGGAAATTATTCGTTTTTGAGAAAAGCATATGGAAATTGGTGTTTCTGTGCTGATTTTCATATGTTATGTCTCGGTGTTTCACACTGAGATTCCAGATGCTTTTAGCAGCAGAGATGTATGTAACACCGCAACTTGTAGGACTGGTGAGGCAAGTAACTCTTGTTACTAATACCAATGGTATTTTAGGGGCGGTGTTAGACCTGGCATTCGTGGCGTGGTTTCCCCTCTTACGTGTTGCCTTCAGACCTCCTGTTTTTGCTGACTTCGTTTCTGCTGGCCTTAGGATTCTGCACACTTTACCATTGCTAACCAGTGCTAAATTGCATGTGCTCTTTCCTAAAACATGATAATTGGTTTATACCCAAATAGCATATTTAATTTTCTTAATCGCCCTTAGTAAAGTACACTATACTAGCCCCCATGTTAAACAAGCTTTGGCAATATCAATAGGTCTGAATTTAAAGGAATGTTGTATGTTAATATGAAACATTACAAGTAAATAGCATGGGAATAGATATGAATTTTTGTGGAAGCAAAGAACTACAGAATAATATTGGTGTAGGATAAAGGTTCACTTGGCGATTGCACTGTCCAGCCAGACCTAAGAATCCATGTTGGTTAATGTTAATGACTACACTCATTCCTTCTATGCTACTGCCAGAGAAAAATAACATAAACTATCCATTTATCTAGGATACTTGAATAGCATTCAAATGTCATGGGGGTCCCTAAAAGTTGAAGCTTAGACAGTTGGGTATACAAAATGATCACAGATACACTTTTTTTGTAGAAGCACATTACTTCAGCCTAATCATTTAAAACATGCATTCCTGGCTCCCAACATATGGACAGTGCCATAGTCCCACTCTAGTGGTCCTCACATAATTGTTTGGTGACAGCTATGCTGTGAAGTCAGGCCATGAAAAGCAGCAATTTGTCAGAAGACATAGCCTGACATTTTACCTTTGTCTTGATGCGTAGCAAATGTGACAAGATAATTATAGAATTTAAACATACACATCAACACAGAGCCGAACCCGCTTGCTTATGATAAATAGTTATCAACGAGGATGACTCCAGTCATCAGTCAATCCCCATAACCTAATTGCTATGCAATAGTTACTGAATGCCATACATTTTAATTAGAAACACATACACCATAGATTTTCAATGTCACAACACATATTTTCATGAGCCCATTAATGCTCTCAAAATAGATAAGTATTCACACAAGAGGATATATAAAAAATCGTAAGCTTACAATTAAAGAATGTACATCTCAATAGGCGACAAATAATAAACAAAAACACAAACAAGAAAGACACCAGTCCAGACAATTTGATATGTAATAGTCACCACCTTTTTACAGAGACTTTTTGACACCGCTATAAATGTACAAAGGCCAATCCACAGAGAGGCATGGGGGGCTAACAGCTGTTCAGTCCTGTTGTGCATCCATCAAAATCGAATAAAACAGTTTTTGGGGAAAAGTCCAAGTTTCTTGACCTGAAACTGTTGACGCATTTCGACCTCTATCCTTTCTATGTCTCCTTAGGACTGGAGCTGGTATTGTCATCTATCATATTCCGAGAACCACATGGAACAGTTAAATAATTTCTAAGAAGGGTCTATGACCAGTAACTGACTACTTTTTTCTTTTACGGAAAATGTCTTAGTTGCCTCTATTTTTATTTTTTTCATGGATGGCAAAAAAATAGAGGCAACTAAGACATTTTCGTATTTAGGAATATTATTCCACGTGGATGACACCTGTGGACCCAGGCCATCTTATCAAAAAAGTTAGCCTTCCAAAGAACCATTACCACGCAGAACTGGGCTTATCACACTTGTCAGATCTTATAAAACTTGAGCCGGGTCTCTTATGGCACCGGGTATGGACCAAGGAGGAGACTAAATTAAATAGGGATATTTTAACTGATATTTTGAAGATGGAAAAGGGTTTAATGATTCCTTGGGTCAGATATGTCTGTGATTTTATGCAGAATCTAGGCCACCCTGAGTATTTTACTGAACCATCTACCATGCAGGAGGTACGTAGGAAAGATCTAAAAAAGGAAGGCCTAATGATTATGGATTTGTCACGGCTGACTACAGAGATTTTGAAACCCACTGTACAAGTAAATCAACTTATTTTAAGTGTTTTTAGCATTCAACCATATTTAGCAATTGTACTTGGAGGCTATGACAGATTTCTATTAACAAGATTCAGGCTGGGAATATTGCATAGAATTGTAAGTTTTCCCACTATGAATGACTGATAACGAACAATGATTCTGTGTCCCTGTGACACTTCCTCCAAACAATCTACCATCCATGTCATTTTTTCTGTAAATTTTATTGTCACATAAGTGTGGATTCTCCCAATTTTGAAATCTATGGGGATTAGATAGTGTCGCCCAGCGTTCATCGCTCTACAAATTTTGGATAACGTGCATGTAATGTGGAGTGTAACAATGTTTTGTAAAAAAAGTGGTTAGCTTCAGAAAATCTATTGTTAATTAATTGATTTATGCAGCATCTTCTTGGCATATTTTAAATGCGCCCCATGTGCTGTGATTTTATTCTGTTTTTTCCCAATTTTTAATTTTGATGGGTATTATTAATTTATTTTAATATGGACCTAATGATGAACTAAATTTGTAATTATAAGAAGTTTATTGTGATTATGTTTTTTGTAAGGCTTTTATGATTGTATTGTACAACAATCAAATAAAGCTGTTCTTTGACTTTGACTACTTTTTTCTTTTACTGTCAGCGGATGCCAAATACAGATTTTAAAGGCTTCGTTATGTATTGTTTGGACTTTTGCAACCCACCAAAAAGCAGCTTACGTACCACCTGTGGATTGCGACCACAGTCTGGGAAAAACGTGGTCTAAACTAATGGCAACCACTCTGGCTAGCATTTGAGCCCTTCTAGGTCTAAGCTTTACCAAGACCTAACAAGGTTGAAAATGGTCTGGAGTTGCCTGTGGTCTCTTCCGGAGGGGGCATTGCCTTCCAGTTCGAGAGAGACTCTTACCATGAGCTGCAGGACCAGTACTGATTTGCAGAAGGTGGCCCTTTGTATAGAGTGGCACAATGTGTGAAGGATGTTGTGTTTAATGTAACGCCCTCAGAGACACCAGCTCCAAAATTGCTAAATCTACAGTCTAAATTTTACTCTAAAATGTTTAAGACTCAGATAAAATGATGGTTTGTTGACAGCTAGACACATAATTGAGTTCCATTCACATAGTCCAACTTCCTTCTGTTATATTGTCAAAATTTGATTAACAAACACTGCCCTGGGGCTCCTACGCTGTGGTGGAGAGGCGTTCGCCCCCCTCCACCAGCAGCAGCAGCAGCAGCTGCAAAAACTTGAAAAATAAAACGATAATAAAGCAGGTTATTATTGTTTTATTTCTCTTTCCTGGCCGAGTCTTGAGGGCAGGGTCTAATCCATGATCGTCATGGAGGAGCAGTGGTAGGTGCACTGCTATTAGTGTGCATGTGAGTTTGGCCGGCCGTCTAAGGGCGGGGAAAAATGACGTGCACTGAGCTGTCTCCAACACAAGCTGCGTTGCTGGGTTGGAGACAGCAGGCAGAGGCTCCCAATCTCTCTGGGAGCACAAATCGATGGCGCTCAGGCCAATCCTGATGCTGCTCTCATGCTGGCATGAGAGCAGCATCAGGAGTGGCCACAGAGTCTGGGAGCTTGTGCTGCAGTGGAGCCAGAAGAGTAGCTATAGGCAGGCATTCAGGTAATTTCTTTTTTTTCTTTTGGGTGTTGTTATTATTGACCCCCACCTCCCTCCCATGTCCACCCACCCCGCCACTTTGCCCTGACACTACCTACGACTGGAGTTAAATAAAGTAGCTTTCTAGTGTGTGAAAGAATGAAACTGTAAAAACACACAGGAAGGAGGCAATAGAGAAAAAGAAAGTTGGGAACGGTGAAGGAATAGAAGAAAAGAGAGAAAGGAGAAAATCGTGAGAGAGAGTAAGAGAGAGCAGTTGGGAGAAGTGTGGAGCAAGAGGGAAAGAATCGAGGGAAAATGAAGAAATAGATTGGAATGATAGAGGACTAGCAGGCGAAGACAAAGGGGATAATGTTACAGAAAGAAAGTGAAGATTCAGAGAGTAGCGAGAGGGGGCAAAAGAGTGAACGAGATAGTGTTAAAATGGAAATAGAGGAAAGAGGGAGAGAGAGAGTGAAGATCTGAAGAAGAAAAGCAGAACTGATGAGATGACAAACATTATGGGTTAATGCAGAGGGCAAAATTTGAAAGAAAAAGCTTGAGACAACAAGTTAAAGAGACGGGTGCTCGAAAGAAAACATAGAAGGAGGATTAAGGAAAAGAAGAGAAAAACAGCAGGATGGGATAGAGAGTACATTTAAGTACTAAATCGAGAAAAAGAGCAAATGCAATCACAAAGAGATTCGCTCAGAAGCCGACGGACATGAAAAGGCATGCATCAGGGTAAAGAGTGATCTCACATTCATCATCACTCACTGCTTGGTAAACGGGGGGGCCTCGCGGGGGTACGTTTCGCTCACTCATCGGTAAGCATCAGTGTGGGATTGCAATGTCAGTGTCTGATTGCAATGCCAGTGTGTGATTGCAATGTCCTCCTGTCCACACACTGCTGATGAACCTGTCCGTAAAGTACTGAGAAGCTGTGAGATTTGAAAATGAAACCCGTGATTTCTTCTCACGAAAACACATCTTTTTCTTGGTCACATAACTTTTGGCCCTTTCTGTAGACTGCTGTTCGATACCATCTTCCCTTATTTAAAGAGTAAATCAATGCATCATGGTGCAAAAATTACTGAGCGATTTCATTTCATGGATTTAACAGTGCAATTTATGGAACATTTTTTCCATTTCAAGCAAGGCTATATTCCCCACGTGTTCATTTAGGCCCACGTTACCCGTGACCTGTTAATTCAAACAGGTCTGGTAACAGATATCGGGCTGTCTGAAATATTAGCCCCTCGTTCGTATTCCACACCAAGAAATTCCAGCGGCGGTGAGCAGACAAGGCCTGCTGGGGAAACACTGGGGAAAACATGCAGAAATGAGCACGGAAAATCCGACCTCCATATTATTTACTGAAAAAGTATAATGCCTTAAGTTATATCTCCCCCCTCTGAGATTACCGGCACCCCTGGAAATAACAAGCATTTGCAATGCAAATAGGTCTCGCATTTGTTAGTTAGAGCTATTGACGTTGCAAATGGCAATTTCTTTTTTACCTACGCGTTTTATTTTTGGAGTGAATGTATGTAGTGTGCAAAATCCCTTGGAAAGGTCCTGCACTTCGTAAGAAATATATTGAAAAAGACGCAGTGTGGATTGTGTGTGTCAACAATTGCTGGGTACGTACCTCATGGGTGAAGTGTCGCCACACATGCACACCGTGGTGCTTTAATAATGCGAAACTCATTAATAAAAGTAGTGCTTACAGACTAAACAACGCGATCGGAATCGGAGCATGTGAATCTGAATCCCGGCTTCTCTTTCATTTTCTGGACTATTTGACTCACTCTCCTGCGTCTTGGTTATCGCCAAAACACTGGGGGGCATTGAAGTTTGCCAATGGGGCGGGGGCAGGGGGTCTTTGGGGGTACATGAAAATGTATTCATTGCCTAGTTGTCAAAGGTCGCCCGGTGCTATTAGTTAAAAGAGTGCAGATTTCATTAAGATATTAAGAGTACTTTACTCGCATCTATTAGGAAATCAACATTAACTAAACAAAATGCCAGAATGCGTGTCAGTTTTCACAGTGTTTTAGACAGTACTAGTTGCTTAGTTTCATTGCATTAATGTTTGTATTTACTCTTTTACACAGCATCCAAAGTATGTTACCTAACCCCAAAGCGCCGAGTTGTTAAATGACCCATAGAAGGGAGTCTTTTACAGTTGAGCAAATGTGTCCAAATGTAGTTTTGGTAGTGCCATGGAATGATCAGCCAAAGAGGTACTCGATGAGCAGTTATTTAACTACACGTTCAAAACGTACGGTATTGTGGCTGTTGTTTGTTTGTACCCAACCACCTCTTTGAATATTTTTATTAACACAGAGGTTCATCTACCAGACAGTGCTCACAGAGGGGGCGACTAAAGCACAGAACAAAATGTATTCATTTATCCTGAGTGTGAAGGCACCCGGAAGGCTAATGTGCCCGCCCGGAGAGGCTAGGGATCCTAGCGCTTCTACAGACTCTGCCGTGCTCCTCTGCACCAGCAGGGCACAGCGCAGAATCTGCCGCTTCTGCTAAGAATAGGTGAGGGGGATGAGGTTGAGGCATGCGGGAGTTGACGGCAGATTTCCAGGTTATTGAAAGTGATGATTCTGACGTGAGGCAATGGAGACTGACTTTGTCTGTTTGTCTGCACAAATCTATTTTTCTACCATCTACCGGGCTCACTGTCATGTATCCATTCATCTCTCTTTGTTAGAGGTGCGCAAGCCAATATATTAATTAGCAGGTAGAGCCATCCGGAGAAGAGCCAAGCATATACGAGCCAGTGGGCGAGACGTGAAAATGATCGGCATGTTAATCATACAGTAAACATGATGTAAATGTGCGATACTGTCTCTTCAGAATTCAAAAAAGTGAATTTTGTTTGCGTGTCACCTCAGTACAGAAGATTATAGCACTGAATTGAGAGGAAGTTATTAAAAGTGCTTGTTTTAAGCATGAGTTAAAACACTGCCGCTCCTTCTGCCCGACAACAATGCCATTTGTGAACTAAGAGGCGTCAGTTGCCGTGCATACCCCGAATGTTGCCTAGAGTCTTATTATATTTAGAGTAACATTAAAATCTAGTTAGTTAAACAAGAGAAGTTTTTGTACAGCACGCATCTTGAACACGCATATTTCAAGGTGGCAATAATAAAGATGAAAACGGAAGTGCCGGCAGGTAAGAAAACACAAACGAGAGTGGGAGGGGAGGGGCAGGGGAGGTTGAAAAGTCACAGAATGAGGGAGGGGGCAATGGGGTGGGGAGACAGGGAAGAAAATAGTGTTAGGAGTAAAGGGGCCAATAGCCATGGAAGGATACAAATGAAGAATGAGGAGGGACTAACAAGCCTCAAACCAATTGGAAGTACAAAAGGGGGTGGTGATGGACGGAGCATCAGAACCAATCAAACACTCACACCCAGTCAACAGATCTGGGTTTGATCCATCACCGTTCTTTAGCCCACTCTGCCACCCCAGTTTAGACATGGCCATATGCAAATCAGTCTGACCCTGTGCCTCATGGGAACAGTCCAGCCCGAACTGCCAGGCCATGCCTTCCCTGGACCGGAAACAAGCTTCCTAGGACCGGTTCCCATGAGGCACAGGGTCAGATTGGTTCTGATGCTCCGTCCATCACCACCCCTTTTTGTACCGCTTTGTTCACCATAAGTTGGCAGGGTATGCTCAGACGTTGAGTCCCTTGCTCACTTTGCCACTGGATTCAAGCAAGCCTGGCTGAAGACGGCTGAAATGCCAGAAACCGGTCCTGGGAAGCTTGTTTCCGGTCCAGGGAAGACATGGCTTGGCAGTTCGGGCTGGACTGTTCCCATGAGGCACAGGGTCAGACTGATTTGCATATGGCCATGTCTGAACTGGGGTGGCAGAGTGGGTTAAAGAACGGTGATGGATCAAACCCAGATCTGTTGACTGGGTGTGAGTGTTTGATTGGTTCTGATGCTCCGTCCATCACCACCCCCTTTTGTACCGCCTCAAACCAATTGGAAGGCAGCATTTAAGACAAAAGCCAATGGGCAGAGAGTGGGTGGAGCTTCCACGAAGCTTCCACACTACAGTATTAACTGCATGCCTCGCAAAGCGATGGCAGTGCATTTGCGCTGCAATGCTAGGCGAGACCTAAAAACGATTGTTCAACCATAAAAATGTGAAACCCCTTCTATATATTATAAGAGGTCAAGGAATATGGATAAAGACATCTAAATGAACTAAGAACAAACCCACCATACCTATATCGCTTATTAATCAGAGGTCAAAACTGCAAGAGAATAAAAACACTGGGTAATTGACACAGGGGCCACAGTTTTTGGTGTTGTTGCAGTTTTCTATAGCGCG
Source organism: Triturus cristatus (assembly GCF_964204655.1). NCBI lineage: Eukaryota > Metazoa > Chordata > Amphibia > Caudata > Salamandridae > Triturus > Triturus cristatus. Next base: position 233,157,086 of record NC_140590.1, read on the forward strand.
AACATGACCTAAAGGCATCAGAGCGCTTTGCATGAGCACCAGTTGCGTTTCAGATGGACATGTTCATTTTATGCACGGGGAGATTAAGTGATTTGCCCAGAGTCCCCAGATGCTTGAACCTCCCGCCAGACTCGAACCTGGTTCCCCAGTTTCAAAGTTGGCCTCTAGCCGTTAAACCATATACTATCCCCTGGTTGAGAGGCCATTTCCGAGGTGTTCTCTTGAGGAGTCATGCAAATGAGCTGTAGTATTCGAGAGTCCTGCACATTAGCTGTAGTATTCCTGCAAGCCATGCATGGCATCAGTATAGTGGTGTTGCAAGGGGGTGGGGGTGTTCAACCCCAGACAGCACGAGTTTTGGGGGAGGCAGCAGTTTTACCCTCGCGTTGTCTGTCTTCCACCCCCATGCCACTCTTCGCTTTTACCTGCGCCCATCGTGGGGTGACAACCCCAGGTACCGCCACAGGTGGCAAAAGGTCTAGCCACACCACCGCCTCAGTCCCTGCGTGGCCTGGGCCCCCATAATAATAACGCACCACCTGTGACGCTACAAGGAGCAGAATATAATCCTCCTCTTCACCTGGCAGGGGAAATTGGGTCCGAACCCACAGGTGACCTTTATAACCTACAGTGGTGGGTGTCACAACTCAGTCAGTCTCCTGCAGCCAAGAGTGGCCCGCCAGTCTCTAAGAGCAGTGCAGCTGGACCTGCGCCTTAAAATCCATGTAAGCTTGTAGCCACACGTACATGGCTCAGCCAGGTGAGTCGGAGATGGCCAAAAGGTCCAAGACCACACTTTGTTGTCATTACTGCTTGTAGTCAGCAGTAAATGGCTCAGCCAGGTGAGTCGGAGACGACCAACAGGTCCACGACCACACTTTGTTGTCATTACTGCTTGTAGTCAGCAGTAAATGGCTCAGCCAGGTGAGTTGGAGACGGCCAACAGGTCCACGACCACACTTAGTTGTCATTACTACTTGTAGTTAGAAGTAAATGGCTCAGCCATGTGAGTGGGAGATGGCCAACAGGCCCACAACCACACTTTGTTGTCACTACTGCTTACAGTCAGCAGTAAATGGCTCAGCCAGGTGAGTGGGAGACAGCCAAAAGGTCCACAACCACACTGTGTTGTCATTACTGCTTGTAGTCAGTAGTAAATGGCTCAGCCAGGTGAGACAGAGACGGCCAACAGGTCCACGACCACACTTTGTTGTCATTACTGCTTGTAGTCAACAGTAAATGGCTCAGCTAGGTGAGTCAGAGACGGCCAACAGGTCCACGACCACACTTTGTTGTCATTACTGCTTGTAATCAGTAGTAAATGGGTCAGCCAGGTGAGACGGATACAGCCAACAGGTCCAGGACCACACTTTGTTGTCATTACTGCTTGTAGTCAGCAATAAATGGCTCAGGCAGGTGAGTGGGAGACGGCCAACAGGTGCACAACCACACTTTGTTGTCATTGCTACTTGTAGTCAGTAGTGAATGGCTCAGCCAGGTGAGATGGAGACAGCCAACAGGTCCACAAACACACTTTGTTGTCATTACTGCTTGTAGTCAGCAGTAAATGGCTCAGCCAGGTGAGTGGGAGAAGGCTAATAGGTCCACTACCACACGTTGTTGTCATTACTGCTTGTTGTCAGCAGTTAATGGCTCAGCCAGGTGAGTCACAGACGGCTAACAGGTCCAATACCACACTTTGTTGTCATTACTGCTTGTAGTCAGCAGTAAATGGCTCAGCTAGGTGAGTCGGAGACTGCCAACAGGTCCACGACCACACTTTGTTGTCATTACTGCTTGTAGTCAGCAGTAAATGGCTCAGCCAGGTGAGTCGGAGACGGCCAACAGGTTCTCGACCACACTTAGTTGTCATTACTGCTTGCAGTTAGAAGTAAATGGCTCAGCCAGGTGAGTGGGAGACAGCCAACAGGCCCACAACAACACCTTGTTGTCATTACTGCTCACAGTCAGCAGTAAATGGCTCAGCCAGGTGAGTGGGAGACGGCCAACAGGTCCACGGCCACACTTTGTTGTCATTACTGCTTGTAGTCAGCAGTAAATGGCTCAGCCAGGTGAGTGGGAGATGGCCAACAGGTCCACGGACACACTTTTTTACCGTTACTGCTTGTAGTCAGCAGTAAATGGCTCAGCCAGGTGAGACAGAGATGGCCAACAGGTCCACGACCACACTTTGTTGTCATTACTACTTGTAGTTAGAAGTAAATGGCTCAGCCATGTGAGTGGGAGACAGCCAACAGGTCCGCGGCCACACTTTGTTGTCATAACTGCTGCATTCCACACTACTGTGGCACTACCTATGTATGTGCTTCAGTATCGTAGAAATGACCTGCACGTAAGTTAGTGGATAGTTTCCAGAAATAAGCCACACTTACTGATGAAAAAAGCATTTTAACTGGAGTCCTACGTTTAGGTCTCGCCCTACGCAGCGCACATGCGTTGCATAGGAAAAAGACCTTTAGCAATCGATTCAGTTTGTGTCCCAAAAACGTTGCATTGCTTTCAATGGCAATGCATGCACGTTTGGCTATTCCCTTGCGGGAGCGAGCTTTAAAACCATATGTTTGAAATTAACTCACTCGCTCCCGAAAAGGAAACAGGCCCAGGCTCCCTCCTCTATCCCCTCCCCTTGCTGCTTTTTACTTTCAGCGTGAGGCGCACACTGATGTTTCAAATTCTCATTTTACTCCTCTGAGAAACACTGACTGCCACCTGGTTGTATTTTTCTGCAGGTAAAGGGGTGGTTGAAGGGACCCCACTGCCCATTATTCCTCTCTCTGCCACCGATTTGGACCTAAGCATTCCAACTGGCCACAATATTTCAAAAATGCGCGACCACCGAGCAGCGAAGGGTTAAAAGAAGGAACCATGCTTAGTAGATATGTTGGTATTTTTTACTTTACCAGTTACCGCTTATAGCTCATGCAAATAAAAGGACGGAAGGAGGTAGCGCAGATGGCTTAGTATCACAGAATTTGGACATGTGGGTAGCTGGGATTAAACATTTCCGATCCCTTCAGGGGTACAGCAGTAACTTTCATACTGGGTACACATGCTGTTTGCGCATCATTCAAAATCACAAGTTTTGAGCAATTTGCGCTTGCGCCTGGGGTTCTGTTTAACTGAGTTCAGATAGTCCTTGGAGAAGTTTGCAGAGGTGAGGTAAAACATTGGCAAAATGGGAATACTGCGAGAAAAAAACATTTTCCAAACCAGATTCTCCCGTTATACCTCATTTCAAGTGGAAAAAATCTAGAATTTGGCGTGAAAAACGCCAGATAAAATACCTTCACCGTAAAATAGCGTTTCTTCCTTCTAGCAGTGTTTATGTCTGAGTATGCTACAAGGTGCTAGTAATGAGACCACGTGTGTAGTGGTCCTGCAAAGTTTAATTTAGCTAGTAGGAACATTCAGCCTCCTGCAAAATCAAGAGAATTGAACAAACTTTGGAGTTCTGGAGAAGGACGCAAACTTTGCAAAACTTGAGAAGCCAAAAAAAACCACCCACAGGCCTTGAACCAGAGAGGGCATCCAAGGTCAGGCAGACATGGCATCTGCTGCAGCAGGGCCTAGTTACTTGGGAAGAGGCCGCGGCGGAGGGGCTGCAGCCTGGTCCCAGAGGTGCCCCCCGCCCTGGTGGGTGCACTTAGCTCTGGTCCATATGTCTCCCCGGTCGTTAGTTAGTACACGCTTCCCTGAGCACCAAGAGGGTGTTAATTCTATTTCAGGGAAGGCGGCCAGTCCCCTGGCCGCCATAGAAACCGAGCCCCCACCCCCTCCAGGCCGGCCTCGGGTTACACCTGCCTTCCGAGAGCTATTGAGAGGCAAATACCGCGCCCTAACCTGTAATTTACCGTCACAGCGATCGGGGCGGTGAAATCTGAGCGGATTAGCACTTCATTGATTGTCGAGGCGTGATTGTTCCAGGGTGCAGGTGTTGGGTACGTTTTCACACACAACCCCCTTCTCTTTGATGTGCGCTCCCAACTTTTCCCAGGCTCTGCCAAAGTGTCACCAGCAGAATTGAGGCGCTAGTTTGTTTGTCTTTCCCAGGTGATGGAGCCTCTTGCTTCCGATCTAGAGTTAGGTAGTAACGGCCAGTCCTCCAATTTCTGATGGAAGAGTAGTCAGTTTGCATAATTCCAGTGCTTAATTTGTGCCGGTGGTTGCAGGTGGGGCCCACAGGTATTTATTTTTGGGGACCGGCACTTATTTTTCCTCATCAAATTTAAACCCAGAGCAGGATGTTAAAACACACAAGGGGGCTAGAAGGAGGAAGAGGATGGTGGCAAAATAGTGACAAAGGTAGCAGGAACCTGCAAGAGCGAGATAAAGGGGCAGGGAGTGTCTGTGGTGGATGAAAGAGGCCTGAGGTGAAACCAGTCCTATGACAAAGGAAACACCACCTGTAGCACTTTACTGGAACTCAGAATGAGGCACTAAGTCATCTTTGGGTCATAGGCAGGCAAATGCTCAGTGAGTTAATGTTGGCTTCTGGCATCTGCTCTGATCTATAGATCACAAGTTTGAATCCTGGCAAGGCCAGCTCAGCTGTCCATCCTGTAGAGGTTAGTACATTGATTTACACTGGGTAAAAGAAGCATCTGTTATTTGCAGCAAAAGCGCAGACTGAAGCGCTACAGGACAAACACAAGCTAGGTTGTTAGAGTGCCTGCAGTTGAGTCACTGTGTTTATCTCAATTTAGTGCATGTTTTTATGTTTTGCAGTGTTTTTATTTCGCCTTAAGTTCAAAACTCTATGTAGGACAGACAATGGCCATGCACCATCCTGTAAAAGTGCAGAAATAAACCCCAATGCAGGGCTGCAAACTCTCTCAGTTTGGGAGTTTTTGAGGCATACAAAGCCTTGGATTCTCAACCATTCACAGTGAATGTAAGTCACTGGCATTTACAAGTAACCCTCAACAGCACCTTTCCCTACTCTGGGGCGGTCGGCCATGCTGTGCTTTTTTTGAGCCTGTGGTTTCCAGGGCTTGACACCGGCACTGAATTGCCGGCAACTGTACTTATGACAGTCCACCACATGGTGGCGGTGTCTGTTTGATTTTGAAATGAGCATAACAACAGTTGTTTAATAATTATTTATGCATTAAAAAATACTAATCGAGCTGCCCAAGCCACTCTTATAGCTTTGGATAGCCTGAAATAGCCCAAATTGTCACCCTTGTAGAAGTGTCATGGTCAGTAGTTGTTAGTCATACATGCAAGGGGGGCCTGAGGAGATTTAATGGACCAGCGAGGGCGCTCTCCCCAATTATAGACTCTATATCACACAAAGAGCCCTCAGGTCCGGGGTCACGTTGGGGGAGTGCAGAAGTGGGAGCAACTTTGCTGGAGAGGGGTATTTCCCTTTTAAGGATGGTTTCCCTCACACACCAAAGCTGTTTTGCTTCATCATTGGGAATCCTCCTCGCATCACGAACCTGGTCGTGATACCGGCTACAACCCCCTCGCTGCAAGGGAGGAGATCAGGGATGTTTTCAGGTAAGAGCGGTATTCATAAAACCCAATGTGAGCGAAGCTTGTGTTGGGAAAAGTGCAGTGCTAGAAGAACAGTGGTTAAAACTAGCTACAAGGTTAGCCAAACACAGTTTATTATTGCTACTTGGTGCTAGGATTAAAAACAAATCTTGGATAGTGCTGCTGCCAACATTAGAGGCAGTTGCACCAGATAGTGATCAACATGTTTCAGCCTCAAGACCTAAACAAGCATTGGCATAGCCAATAGGTCTCGCTTTTGGGACCTTATTAGTATTTAGTTATGAAGCGCAATATCCTTGGTGCAACAACACCAACCGTTGCTTTGCTAAACACTTATACGGTCCTAAAGACGAGACCTATTGGCTATGCCAATGCTTGTTTTATTATTACTATTATACGACTTATGTTTCTTTCCCTTGTTTGCTGAAGACTAAAGGCCAGATGAACATTTGGCCGTTTGGCATCACAAAGGCTGTCTGGGCTAATTGGCAAGCTTTGAATTCCAAAACTCACTCATGTGACATTGCAGGTAGAAAGTAGTTGTGTGACTCACAGTAGCAACATTGTAGTAAGCTGAGAATCACAAGGAAAAGGTGATGGTGCACTCAACTGTTCCTCGTGACTGGCAAAGAATTGCACCACTGGTTTGCAACTGTCACTCCGGACAGAGACCCTCAAGAGATGAAGCCTGCCAACAGTAGTCAGCTTCCAGTTGCAAATCCAGCCCCCACTGTGTGCTTAAACGATTGGACCTTTATAGAACGTAGACCCTGGTCCCAGGGATCCCTGCATGCTTCCATCATGTCCTTTTCACATTTTGCCAAATGTTTTTCTATTGCAGTCTCTGTCTCCTTTGGGGCGATGTTTTGCAATTACTGCACTTGAGAATGCCGAGCTCGACGGCTTGTCCCTTGCAGGCCCCCATCCTTGCATTCCCAAGGACCTGCAGAGGAAATCCTGCCTCGTGAATATTAATGGTACAGAATATGTGTAAATAGTTGCCAATGACCTTGAGGGACGTGTTATATAAGCAGATGTGGCACAGAGTAAAAACCAAGAGTGAAAACACATTATCTGCAGTTCGACCCTACCATTCGCACATATGGCCTACAGTGAAATAATACTCAATTTCTATGTAACTAGGCCATTTTCTCACTGTACATAAGAGAGTACGGTGAAGGCCGAGGTGGAAGAAAGGGCCGCCAATGACATATTCGTGAACTCAGAATATTACTTTCAAACACTAATTCACGGACCCTTTCATGCATACATCGACTCGCTCAAGCATGGAGGAATAGAATCATTCTTGCATGCATTCACTCACTTAGTGGTTCTCTAACTCATTCATGCATCGAGTAATTCACTCATATCCAATTCGAAAAATGTGTTCACCAGTTCACTCACCCATGCATGCATGCACACACTAACAACATTTGAAATTAAGATATGAATAACATCAACAGTTTAGGGGAAAAAGTGAGCAACATGGACGGATCAGATAAACCGTTTCAGTAGATTTGCACATCTGTAAGATACTTTCAAAAGAGCATCTCTCAGTAGGCGTTTGTGTTGTTTTATGTAGATAAGGGATGTCCAGCATAGATCCAGGAGCGCTGGGTCTTCAAGCTCTCCATTAAAAACAAAATGTGGACGTATTTAATTTAAATGGAATTAAATTTTATAGCCAATGGTTATCCTGGACATGTACGGTGTTTCTGACATCATGGGGTATTAATTTAACATTTCTGTTCATTGTTTATACGGTATCATGCACATTGCAAATAGTGACATAACCGAAAAAAGTTATAACAAAGTTGCAACATAATGGTAAAACTCAATTACAGAAGTATTTTAATTGAGCAATGTCTGATGATGCACATACATTCGCCCATTGTAGGTCCAACCCATCACCGTGAGCCAGATGTATCAAATGATGTAACCCATTCTGTGTCTATGAGAATTGTTTTCAGTGACCTAAACAATTGGTTATCAGTTCCTTTTGACCCCCTTAGAGAAACAATGATTTATTATAAATGAAGGTGTGGAGATCATGCCAAAGTCTCTTAGATGGCCGGTGGCCAGTATAGAGGGTTGCCCTGGGGTGTTACAGTTCATACAATATACTTTCATTCATTCATTGGACGATCAGGGCACCTTTCCTTATGTTATCTGCAGAGCCACAGACCCAGCTGCACGGTTCAGGTTTCCTAGCAAATTGGCACCGTCCGGCCATTGTGCACCTATATTTGTGTAATGCAAAAGTCAACCAGAAAATCCCTGTGTTAAGGCAGAATGGGTTCACAAACAAGAGGTCCTCTCATGAAAGTGGCTTGCTTCGCAAAACACTGGTTTAACAGTGCACTAAAACACCCACTAGACAACAAGTTTGTGGTTTGAAGTCACCTTAATAGAGAAATAACAAGAAAAATTGATGAATTTTAATTCATTCTTGTAAAATACAGCTCACATATGGTTGGCAATGTGCTGTCTCGCACAATGCCCTGCATTTTCTTTTTTCTTCATAGTCACTCTCTGTGCTTCACTCACTTCAACCCTTCTATTTCTTATGCCTTTTAGAATGTCACAGCACTAAGGGGCATATGTATGAAACTCCCGTTTTGCGATTCCCAATTTGCGATATTTTGCGATTAGCAAATTGAGATTCGCAAAGCGTGATGTAAAAAAAAATCGCAAATATTTTGCGATTTCTTAAAAATCGCAAAATATTCTCAGAAACCTCATTTGCGATTTCTTAATTGCGAAATTCGCAAATTAAGAAATCGCAAAAACGTGAATCTGCAATCCAGGTGCAGCCTGATGACATCACAAACAAGAAACTGGAGTGATTTCCTGCACCTGCTCACCTGAGCCACACCCAGAGGCTGCTTGGAGAGTGTGAGGAGGCATCCCAAGAGAGAGCAACCAGCAATGGAGTCCAACAAACAACAGGAGGGCAAGGATGCAGAGAAGAGGAAGAGGAAACACAAGTTTTCAGAAAAGGAGGTCCTCATTGAGGAGATGGTGTGCAGCCATGAGCTCCTTTTTGGCAAGAAGACTCTGCGTGTCCCAGAGGCGAGGAAACGCAAAATTTGGCTTGACATCCAAAATAAGGTGAATGCAGTGGGAGTGACCAATCGCACCATCGAAGAATTGCGCAAGTGATGGTATGACATGCGCCAGAGGTCGAAGGAGAGGATGGCAGCCAGACTGAAGGACGGAAAGCAGACTGGGGGAGGACCATCCACAGCAGAACATCCAACACCCCACGAGGAGCTTGTGGAGTCCACTCTCCTGCCGGAGAGCGTCGGTGGCTGACATAGACAGTTCCGACCCTGCATCCAGCAGCCAAGGTAAGATGCATGCAAAATCAATCTGCACTGATCCCCATCCCATGCACACTTCCCCAAATGCGCTGAATAACCTAACAAAATGTCATTCCTGTCCAAGTCTTACAGCACACCCAGCAATGCATCATGGGACTTGTAGTACTATGTCTGACAGTGTGTCCATTTGACAAAGGAAATCTAATGGAACATGTGGGTTGGGGATAAGTGAATGAAACAGTGTCAGAGGTTAGCCGATACAAACTGTAAGAACTTTATTGATTGCTAATTGCAGACAAAGACACAAACTCATGTAGTCCCCTTTACATCCACAGCACAATCCAGGGCACGTGAAGACAGCGCTGAGGGAGAGGAGCCTACACATCCCGGGGACTCCAGTGACGAAACAGAGGTCATTCCAATCCAGCGCAGGAAGCGCACACATGTGCCCCCACTGCCTCCATTTGAGGATGAATTACCGGCCACAGGGGAGGACAGTGACAGGAGAGAGGGGAGTCAGGGTGTGTCACACGTGCCCATTCAGGACACACCAAGGCCAAGGAGCCGACCACAGGACACACGCAGGTCAAGGGGCCCAGGAGCAGCACTGCCACTGAAGCCGAAGAAACTGTTTTTTCATGCCTGGAATACAGCATGCTGCAGGAACAGCGCCTGCAAAGTAAATCACTCAGGTCAATCAATAGGCAGCTATGCCTTATCCACAAGGACCAGAAAAACATGGGGGAGGGCATCATGGCCATGGCAGGTGCCATCCGTGACCTATGTGACACTTTGAGGCACAACCAAGCCGCCAGTGATAGGGCTGACCGACGTGCCAATGCACGCCTTCACAACTATACAAAGGCCGTGAACTGCCTCTGCACCACCACCAGCACTCTCACACGCAGAAGCGTCACTATGCAGGTTGAAATGGCGCACTGCTGCCAGGACATAGCCAGAGGACTTGCACAGGTCACCAGTGCTGTGGAGCAGCTGCAGACGGCCAACGCAAGTTGCAGCGCTCTCATGGCCTCTGGCGAGAGTGAAGACACCTCCAGTAGGAGCAGCATCACTCCTACATTGCCAGGAGAAAGATGGTGCAGTGCCAGACAGGGTGCAGGACAAGGGAACACCATGGGGGGCACTCAGCCTGGACGCCAAACACCATCAATGCGTCACCGTAGGAGGTGAACTGTGCGGTGACACTTAATGCAACAAGGGTGAAGTAACCCTACTATGGTGTGTGCACAGTTACTTGTGCCTTACCTGCACTGTGTGCATAACATGTGCTGGGGACAGCTACAATTTTCATTATTGTGAAGTGTGAATAAACACTGCACACGATATCAAGCTTTTTTGTCTCATGTCATCATTGCTCACCTAGAAGTGGTTTTGTGTGATCTCAACCCGTCTCTGGTGTCCAGCAGCTGCCCCGACTCCTGATGTAGGTCTGACAGGGGGAGCAGGGCGATCGTCACCCGATGTGTCTGTATCGGTCACATCAATTGTGGTGCCTTTCCTCATTGCCATGTTATGTAGCATTGCACAGCTTGCCACGATTTTACAGCAGGTCTCAGGGCTGTATTGCAGTGCGCCTCCACTTTTATGCAGGCACCGGAAGCGGCTCTTCAGGATTCCAAAGGTACGCTCAATGACGCTGCGTGTCGATCTGTGTGCCCTGTTGTAGCTCCGCTCACTTGCATTTGCAGGATCCAGATATGGGGTCAGGATGAAGTCCCGCACTGCATAGGCACTGTCACCTGCAGGGATACACACAACAGGTAAGTCAATGTCCCCCCCCTCAAGTGATGTAGTAGATGTATTGATGTGTGCCATGTATTTACCTAGCAGGTATCCCTCCCCAAACTCTCCAGCACTCAGACGTCTGTGTATTCCACTGTGTCTAAAGATGAAAGAGTCATATGTACTGCCGGGGTATTTGGGTACAATGTCAGTGATGATATACTTTGCGTTGCACACCATCTGTATATTGAGGGAATGGTAGCATTTCCGGTTTCTGTAGACATATTCAGTTGCTGATGGGGGTGTGATGGCCACACGGGTCCCATCGATGCAGCCAATGACGTGGGGGAAACGTGCAATCTGGTAGAAGTCCAGTTTTGTTTGCTGTAATGCCTGTTGGGTGGTGGGGATGTATATGTGATGTGAGAGCCTCTGTAGCATAGCATCTAGAAAGGCATGTAAGAAGCGCGAAAGTGCACTCTGTGACACCCCACCAACCTCCGCTATTACCCATTGAAAACTCCCTGACGGCAGGAGGTGCAGGGAGCACAGGACCTGCACGTGTGGGAATTGTTTGTGTCCTGCGTGTAGGGTGTTCCAAGTAGGGTTTCAGCTCCTCAATCGGGTCCATTATGGTCTGTGGGTGCAGTTTGTACTTGTCATAAATGTCCTCTTCAGTGTGCTGGAATAGAGGGATGCGCAGCCTGAATATACGTTCCTGTCTCATTCTCCTCTGCAAGAGCCCGAATACGCAGCCTCCTGGCTATCACGAACATTGCTGCCATTGTGGTTGGGTCTGTTGCATTGTGGGGTGGTTTAAGTACCTTGCACCAATTTACCACCTGCATGCAATTGGTGTTAATTGCGATTTCTTAATTTGCGAATTTCGTGAAATCGCAATTTGCAACTTTTTCATACACTTGTTAGCGAATTCTTATTTTGCGATATCCTTATTGCGATTTTCGCTGTTAAAAAATCGCTATTTGAGAAATCGCAAAAATATTTGCTAATTTTAACTTTCGCAGCCTGAGAAATTGCTAATTTAGCGATTTCTTAATTTTCACTAGGAATGTGTGTCATACATATGAAATTGCGAAAATTTAGTCGCAAATGCTGTCTTTTTGCGATTCGCAGCGTTTGCGACTAAATTTTGGTTTCGTACATATGCCCCTAAATAAATTAGGCAGTTAGGTCTACCATTGCCCTATCAGTTTGACAGGGACTAATAAAGTTATTTAGGAGACAAAGATTAGGGCAAAAGTCCAATGGTGGACTTTATTTTTATTATGAATTTGTTGTATATATCTTCCATATGAAGCCGTTATCACAAATAGCAGGGGGCCTGTTCATGAGTTGTAATTTGCAATATGTAAAGCAGTACTACGCATACTACAAAATGCTAATCACAATCACATGAGGGGAAATCTCCACCTCCTACCTTTTCTGTGAGCAGATCTCCTCCATGGTGGTTGAAATCTCCGCACATGTAGGTACATGTTCAGTAGTAAATGTGAGGGGGACGTGGCAGAGTGGTTGAAAATGGGCAATAATTACTCCAAAATTGGAGAGGTATAGGGACATTTAAGGAGGGATCTAGGGAGGAATACGCTAATAAAAGTATACACCACAAAAGAGTAGGACCATTGCTATTCACAAACTATACTTTGAAAGTTATTACAGTCCTAAGGGTGTGAAAACAGATGTAAATTTACACCAGCTGAGCCTTGAAGTAAGACAGGGACCATATATGGCCACTCACAGGTACTGCAACCCATGCAATGGGGGCAGGGGAAAAAAATAACAACATATGGGGGCTAATGTTGAAATAATTAAATTATATATATGTATATATATTTATATATTTTTTTCTTTTTGTTTGTTTTTTTCACTGAAAAAAAGCAAAGGTTACAGGGACATTATAGTTAGTACATAGAATTAAAAAAACCTTAGATTTTCACTGAAAAAAACAAAGGTTGCACCCACTAACACACCCACAAAACAACTCACACACCCACTCACACATCCATACAGCATTTATGCACCAACCCATACAGCCAGTAAAACACCCACTAACAGGCCCATACAGTGACTCACACACCCACTCACAGGCCAAAACAGCCACTCACACCAACAAAACCACTCACACACCCAGTCACAGACCCATCCAGCCACTCACACACCCATTATCTGACTTATACAGCCACTCACACACACACACACACACACTGTCAGAGGACACAGGTTTCAGTTTGGATATAAATTGAAGAAACTTTAGAAATTTAGTGAAAAAACCAAAGATTACAGGGACATAATAGTTTGGAAATAGAATTACAAAAACCTTAGAAATTCACTGAGAAAACCAAAGGTTACAGGGACTTTATAGTTAGACTCAGATTTCACTAGTACAAAACCAGTTAAATTTAGCAGTTATAGTTACCTGAGCGAACTATAACGTATGCCCCTGCAATGCACTACTTATAACCTCGCCTATTACATCACTCATGACTTGGTCAGTGACATCACTGATGACATCTCAAATGACATCACTGATGACATTGACATCACTGTTGATATAATCCACAGGCACTCTCACACCCCCACTCACACACCCATACATTCTCACATAAATGCACTCACATAACCATACAACCACTCACATACTCATTGGCAGACCCATGCAATCACTCACACACCCACTCACTCACCCTTACAGCCACTTACACACTCACTCAATCACCCATATAGAAACTCACACAGCCACTCACTCACCCATACAGCCACTAACATACCCACTCACTCTCCAATATTCCAATAAAGTCACACTCACCCACATAGCTACACACATACACAATAACACATCCATATAGCCCCTCACACACCCATTCAGCCACTAACACGATGGGTGTGTAAGTGGCTGTATGTGCATGTGAGTTGTACATCTAAGGTGGATGGGGTGGGGCTAAATGAGTCAGGGTATCACTTTTGCATATTTGCAGTCATTGAAATGGAGAACCATGGGCTCTGCTCTCACCAAGAGAGGTCAAGAACCCATTTGTGACAGTCATTACAGATTGTGCTCTGATAGATCAACAATACATTCACCTTTACCAAGTATTTCAGTTTTTCATAGTGGAATTGCTGAGAAAACCCACTTGCTTTCTCTTCTCAAAGATCACTTTTCCTTTACAGAAGTGGAGCTTCAGCTGGGGCACCTGCTATGTTTATATATGTAAATATTTCCTGTTGAGGTTTCATTTCTATGAAATGAGCATCCGGGCCTGAAAGCACCATCACCTGCCCGTTTATCCTACAAGAGTCCACAGTTTTGCATAAAATGCCGACCCAGCTTGAGTAGTTTATTCTGGTTAAAGTGCTATCTTATTTGGTAAATGTCAGGTGTGTATTCCACACTATAGCTGCATAATGGATCACAAAGAAATGTTTTCAGCAATCTTCTCTTGGTTTTGGCAATGCTATTGTTCTCGTGTGTCTTCATCCAGAAATCTGTGATAACAGGAATCCTGCTATAGAGAAGACAACAAGAGTACAAAGAGGTAAATCTCCAACAAACAAGGGTACTTTCTCCCAACTATATGAAACAAATGCTTCTTTGTTTGGTGGAGATGGCCTCATTTTCTTAGGCATCAAGAATGCAATATCATTTTCTTTGGCATCAAGAAACAGATGTTCTCAGAAGGAGTTTCCTTTCTTACATTCTTTTTTATATATGCAAATTTGTTGTTGCAAACAGTTGTGATACATTTATTCCTCTACTGCATATATTCGGGAAATCAGCATGATATTTAGAAAGTCTAAAAAACCTATATACACATATGTAATTAATGTTTGCGATCATCAGTTTTTCTAATATAATATATAAAGTGAGATTTTCCTAAGTAATTTTATAGCTGAACATTGTTTAATTCTATTTCCCATAGTGGCGAATATGTCGGCTTTCACGAATACATCGGTGTTGCAGATATCACATGACTTCAGAACAACGAGATCGCTGTGGACAAGACACTTTTGATTATTCTAGAATGGAATTTCCCACCCAATTTTATGTTCTTTATGCTTCCAGCGCTGAGATTGGAGGTTCACATTTCAGCTCTTGCTCTTTTTAATGTAAAAATTGATTTGGCTTATTTTTGGGAAATTATTTCCAAAGAAAATGGCATCTGGTGGCAGTGAAGATTAGCAGCCACACATCGATGAAGACAGTTCTTTGGAGGAGGAACCCCCTAGCAAAATAGAAATCACTTGCTTGGAAGCTTTTTGCCATCCCCACAGGGGAGAAGAAAGTGATGGCTAAGCTTGTGAAGTACTCAATATGCAAGAAGACCCTCTTCAAGGGTACATCCAAGAAGTATCCATGCAACACAATGAGTATGTTGTATCATCTGAAGACGTATCACTCTAAGGAGGAGCAAAGTGCAGGGGATCCGTCTACCTTAACCGCAAGACCAGTTGCTACTGGGGACCCTCTACCTTCTGAGATCCAGCAACAGTTCCCAAAGAAGTCACCAGAACTCCAAAGCATGTGCACTTTGTGTTTGGACTGCAAGAAAGTTCTAACTGTAGGGGTATAATCTGTTGCCACAAATTTGGATGTAGCAAGACTGCACAAGTGTTATTTTTTTATTTTTTGGAATGACTCTTATTTTCCCAGTTTTGGTTTTTTTCAGTTACAACATTATCCAGTTGCCATTTTATTTGTAATTTTTTTAAGTAAAAAAAAGAAAAAACACCTTTCTTGGTTTAAAAAAGATAAACTGTATGTGTACGTATAAGAAAGAGTATGACTGAGTTTTTGTGTTAGTCAGTAAGTGGGTGTATAAGTGAGTAAGTGGATGAGTAAGTGGTTGAGTGAGATGATGTGTGGGTGAGTCAGTGGGTGTGTGAGTGCCTGGGTTAGTGAATGAGTGTGAGTTTTTGTATGGGTAAGTGGGTGGGTGCATGAGCAGCTGTATTGATGAGTTAGTGGGCGTGTGAGTGCTTACATGGGAGAGTGACTGGATGTTTTAGTAACTGTATGCATGATTGGGTGTAGGAGTGACTGTATAGGTAAGTGAGGGGGTGTGTTTGTAACTGTGGATGAGTGATTGGGTATGCTAGCATTTAAATGGAAGAGTGACTGGGTGTGTGAGTGATTGTATGGGTGGTTGAGTGGTTTATGAGTGGGTCTATGGGAAAGTTAGTAGGTGTGTTTGTAGCTGTATGGGTTAGTGATTGGGTGTGTCAGTGCTTACATGGGAGAGTGACTGTGTGTGCTAGCGATTGCATTGGCGACTGAGTGGGTGTATGAGTGGCTGCATGAATAAGTGGGTGTGTTAGTAGCTGTATGAATGAGTGATTGGGTGTGTCAATAGATACATGGGAGGGTGACTGGGTGTGTTAGTGATTGTATAGGTGACTGAGTGGATGTATAAGTGACTATATGGGTGAGTGATTGGGTGCATGAGTATCTGTATGGGTGAGAGGGTATGTGAGTGCCTGTACAGATGAGTGCCTGTGTAGCTGACTGTACAAAAGACCACATGAGTGAGTCACTAGCTGTATGGATGACTGACAGGCTGTGTTAATAACTGTATAGGTGAGTGACTGGGTATATGAGTGACTGGGTGAGTGAGTGGATGTGTTTGTAACTGTATGGATGAGTGATTGGGTGTGTCAGTGATTACATGGGAGAGTAACTGGGTGCATTAGCGATTATATGGTTGACTGAGTGGATGTATGAGTGACTGTATGGGTGAATGAGTGGGTGTGTTAATTTCTGTATGGGTGAGTTAGTGGGTATGTGAGTGCCTGTACAGGTGAGTGAGTGACTGGGTCAGTGACTGGATGAGAGTCTGAGTGTGTGTGTCACTAGCTATAAGGGCGACTGACTGGCTGTGCTAATAGCTGTTTAGGTGACAGAGTTGATGTATTAGTGACCGTTTGGGTGAAATAGTGGATTTGTTAGTGGCTGAATAGGTAGGTGCTTGGGTGTGTGAGTTGCCGTATGGGTAAGTGACTAGGTATACGAGTGCATATATTGATGTGTGTCTGGATATCTCAGTGGCTTTATCAGGCTCTCCCTTAGTGTATACCTTGAAAAAGTAAGTTTGTTGAACTACAAAGAAAGAATTAATTAGGAAATTTCTTTGCTCCACTATATGGTGTCATTCATGTGTTTAAAAAGAAAAAAGAACATAAATATTAGTTAGTATTGCTTTTTACAAAAAATCCACAATAAGCTTTTAGTGTCTGCAATGCGTAATTTCATATTATAAACAACACAGTAGACATTTCTTATGTTGTAATAGTATTTCACATTATTATTATATTCCATATAGGTGCCATAATATAGTACCAGGTAACTTTGTTACCCTTCACCTATATTCTTCCCTACATTACACTTATAACAGTTTACAGGGACTGACCATTTACCTAGATACGACACTGCATTCTGAACGAGGGTTTTTCCTAGTTTGAAATCTCATACATTATGCATGAGAATTCTTGGAAGTGCAGCAGGACTACCATCTCATGTATAATATTCATGTATAAAGTTCATGCCCAACTTCTTCCTTTGACCGACACAGTTATACAGCGAGGTAGGACCCATGGGGAGACCTATGGGTATATATACATCACATCTTGCTAAGAAAGACAGAGGAGACCAGGACTTCCTAGCCAACACACTGATAAGAGACGCTTAGGTTCCTGCATGCAGACCCTCCGGCTCGCAGTGGTCTAAAACATCCCTTTCGGGGTGTCCAACCCGAGACCAGGACAGGGTTCCACAGTCTCTCACTTCAGGTAATGGGGTTGATTTTATCCTAGAGGGATTCTTGGCTTAAGATCAACACACATGCTGGGTATATGTAGGAACTTCTAGTTAGGGGGACATCGTAGGAGTACGCAACTTTTTATTATCATGTATTTCATGTGCTTGTATGTATTCATGATTACTGCAAGATGGTAGAGCTATACCATCCATTTATTTTCATAGTACTGCTAATCATTTATATCTTTTACTGTCTCATCTATTTTACACAACTGTTCAATAAATACTTATTGAAAATGCCCAGCCCATTTATTCTATGTGTCTCTCAAAGACAGACTAAGTAAGCACGAGTGACTTAGTGAATAGAAGTTTATTGTTTCCACGGTTCTGCGGGATCAGGGTTGCCATGTTTGATGGTTGCCAAGAACTATTCTCTCCTTGGTTAGAGGAGATTCTAGTGGCACTGTGAGCTAGCTGATACAAAAGGCCAACATACTCGGTAGGGGTGTTCAGAATCAGTCTGACACCAATCCTACAGAATATGCTGTCCGAACGCGCAGATCCTGTATAGTTTTATAGGAAGAACTAAACATTATAGTAAAGCATTTCCTTTTCCTTTTTTTACTGTTCTCAGCTTTTGTACTTGTACACCATAAATGATGTACTGTATCAAGATTCGTCTTTGAGCAGTGGGTAAAAAACAATCACAAAAAATGTAGAAAAAAACTGTTCTCATTTAGCACCTGCTCTTTTCTTTTTGGAAATTCATTTCAAAATAATAATTGGCATCTGGTGGCAGTAAGAATCAGCAGTCACACTCTGTTGAACACACAAAGTGGTGGCGAAGTATGTCAAGTGATCTTCATGCGAGAAGACCCTCTCCAGGGGTACGTTGAAGAAATATTTGTATGGAACAACAAGAATGCTAAAACATCTGAAGGCATACCACTGCAAGCACTGTTGAGAAAGAAAAACAGCATAAATATGACGGTATTACATTTGCAAAATTACAGAAACAAAACAGTACACATTGCTTATGCTGTAATAGTATTTCAAATTATAAGAAAATATTTCATTTTCCCTATTTTACTGTTCTCAGCATACATTCTGGTAGACCATAATTGGTGTACTGTATAAAGATTCATCCTTGAACAGTGGGGAAAAAAAACTGCACAGTAGTTCATTACAAATAAGTGACACCCTGCATTGCACTCACTACAATTATGAAAAAATGTTTTATTATTATAACTGGTACAATACTACTAATAGATATAAAACACACTTGATGTTTGGAGATCCTTTTGAAAACATCACCCTTGGTAGACCAAATGATGTCTTAAACACTGACGATCCACATAGAAGAAATACTGTACACCACTTTAAAAAAAATCAGAAATCCTCCTTAGAACATTGTTTGAAAAAACAAGAGGTATGAATTTGGAAGTTTGAAAGGCAGGTTATATTTTAATTTAAGATTGCTGTCATTGTATTCCCATCATCCAGTTTCACTCTTTAAATAGACAATATAGTGTATAGATGTTACATTAAGTCCTTCGTGAAAGATTATACCTATAGTAGTATAAGGTCTTACAGAAATTGATATTTGTCCAGCTTCGAAGTTTGTAATTTCGTTTTCAAATATAGATCCATCTTTCCAGCATCATTGTAGCATTAATATAAGGTATTTTCCACTACTTTGCAGATGCAAAGTAGACATAACATCTGATCTACAATTTGGACAGGTTATCTTTTGGTTAGCCGTTTTGATAAAAGCTGTCAAAGACACAGTTTTGGAATCCAGTAGTGTTATGTACAGAAATCTATCAGAAATTCTTTGAGTGGTAGACGTAAAAGAGAGATCTTCACACTCATGGTTCCATGTGGAACTCAGCCAAAATAAGTCATCAATGCTGATTTTGTCTTCTTCAAAACTCCAAGGATGACCATTATAAAATTCTGTGCATCTTGTTGAGTTTTCTGAGTAAACAGTACTGATCCAGAAGATATATCTACTAGATCTCAAATGCCTGAAGCACATTGTAGTAGAATCCTACCACTATGTAAATGTTGCAGCAAACCACACAATAGAGAACATAATCTCTTTAGTTGTTTCTGTCTGGTCAATTGAATTTATAAAATGTGGTAAATGAAACAGTAAATTTAGAACACCATTTGCATAACTGTTGACACCAAAACTGTTTGCCAACTGGTAGCCTATAATATCTCCCTCATTCTCCAGTTTTTCCTTCTTAACACCTTCCTTGTTCTTTTTTCTTCTTTTCAGCAACATCTGTAGATTCTTTTGTGAGCTTCCGCTTTGGCAATATTATCTGTTTTTCATAAATGTGATACTGTCCTAAATGAGGAGCGTATGCACTTCATAACCGATTGTACTCTCTGACACAGCTTGCATAGGCACTAACTTTTCTGTCATCAAAATCGAAGAAAACAAACCAGACAATGTTCTAACTCAAAACAATGCTACATATGTCATACCTTCTTTCACTACAGTACTACCAATATTAATAAAACCTGCCTCTACACTTGATTGAACCTTGAGATTTATGGATAGTTACAGCATAAACTAGAGACACTGCGAACTGTTGCCACTGGACATATAAGTCCTTTACAAGCAAGAAACGTACAACACATTGGCCAATCTGGTTCATGGCATCAATCTGATCAAATTATCAAAGTATTCAACCTGATCCCTACTTGGAAAATTAATTAAATTAATCACTTTACCCATTGCACCATTTACTAATCATTCCTCAACATTTAAATTAAGCAGCAAAATTACTCTACTGTTTGTGCATACATGTAAATACTTTTTGAACCCTACAGTCCAGGATATAGATTTCTCTAATTAATCCAATGTTGCTTATAGTTTTGCACGTAGCAGTACTGTCACCCTCTAGTGTTCCATTTTGTCGAATGATGTCATTTCCAACATTTGTTCTTTCTCCAGTTTTAGTAATCCCTCATTAAAATTGGAGCACTCCTGTATTGTAGCCATTTAACAGACTTTGGATATCCCTTCTTCAGTGACATTGAACATTAGCTGTGCTGCTGTGTTGTTAGAGGAAATTAGTTTCTTGATAAGATAACTTTCTAAGGAATGTTTCCTCACCTTTGTCAGAGCTCCTTCTCTAATGTCTTTGAGAATATTTAAGTATTCCACCTCAGATGCTTGAAGTATATTTTTAAGTAGGTCTTCGTATTGGAAGTTTATCCAAATTTTTTAATTGTCAATACCTCCCAAAGAATTCTGAGTTTCATCATGGAGTAGTGTCTTAAAAACAGTCTGTCCTCTGACGGGGGTAAGTTGCAGTAGGTCACAGAAGACAATTAATTCTTTCCTCCAAACAGCTTGTCATACTCAGTTTTTAAAAACTGTTGCATTCTCAAATGTATGAAGGCAAGGCTTAAGTTTGAGTCTATGCTCACCTAATCGATACTTGAAAGCTTTAGTTTCTTCAGTACTCTTGAGACTTCAGGACAACCTTCCCCTGATAACTTCTGTATTCCAGTTTATTGTCATGATCAACAGGTAGAATAAGTATTCGATGTAAAGTAATTCCTTTAATGTTGTGTGCAGCTAATTTGGTTGGTGCTTTTAATACACACAATAGATTTTATTCTGTAGTCCTCTGTATGTAAGCAGTGAAATTTAATTAAAAATCTATTCCCGGTGCCAGCTTGACCACTGCTTTATAATAGCATTGGCTTAAAAAATGAACATTTACATTCTTTCTTCTCGGGGCAGAATACATGCTCTATTTTCTCTTTTACTTCATATAAATTTCTTTACGTTTGTCATTCAGTTTTCCCACTAACTGTTCCAAATCAACACTTTCCTGTCTCACTTGTTCCATTGCACTTTCCACCTCAGGCACGGCTATTGCAGCTTAATTTTCAATGATTGGTTGTCCAAGAGGATCCTGACTCAGTGGTCCAAAACTCTACATGCTTTGTGATCTCTCAGTAGCTATCTCAGCAGCAATTGTTTTTTTTTAACTTGCTGTTTTTATCAGTAATGTTGCACAAAAAATCAGATCCCGCAGAGTGTCATACATATGAACGGCAAGCCATCTGTTTCAGCAGCAATTGTTCTTCCTGTTCAATCTCATCATTTAACATTTGCATGTAGTTTGGGAAGACTGAATGTTGTCTTTAATATCATTGAAAGAACCTTTATAACAGTCATAGTCTCCGAGTAATTCCAATTCAGCAAGCCAAGGCTTGAAAAGTTGTAGAAGTGCCAAATGGAAAAACTCTCTTTTGTCTGGAGTTTGGCAACTAAGTTTACTGTGTTTAATTAAATTTCCTTTTGCGTGTCTGATCAAACAACTGTCACATCCACCTACTGCATATGTCCCTTCTTTCTTTTCTGTTACATTGCTTCTATATCTGTAGTGTTGAAGTTCTTCACAAAGGCACATATTTTGTAGATGGGGACTCCTTCTTGGATAGTATGATTTCACAATGTCTGTACTTTCTGGGTCAAACTCTTCTAGGTACTGAATTTCTGGGAAAGACTTCTATACTCTATTTTGTGTGCTTGCTAGGCCCAGGCTTACCCAAACAATTCCCCTTGACTTCGAGAACAAACTGGACAAACTCAACTGATCACAGCACTCATAGGACCCTATCTCTATATGGGAAGGCATTTTTTAGCTGAAGCTGTACAATTTCTTGGTTAGAGTCTCTTCTACTGAAATCTCCTCCCACACCTCCTTCATCTCTGTCTTCTCTGATTTTATATTATATGAAGTGACATACTGAGTAACAGCGATGGAGTTGGCTGCAACACATTGTATATCCATATTAGCATTCCAAATTTTGAGAATCACAAGGTTATTGTCATTAATATACTTGGAGGCCTCTGTTCGCCTGAGGTTGTATTTGTTTTTAGTGATTTTCCTCTCAGTGTATGTCTGACTGCAGATGAAAAACTACTCACTCCTCCTTGGGAAATGACAGGTCATGGAAATTCAAACCGACATCTTGTGTAAAATCGTCTGTTGCATCTGTATTTTCGACGACAATACTTCCAACATCTATGTGTTTGAAAGTACAGAGCTTTGTGTCTCAGACTTTCTCACCACTCTCTTTTGGGATGACGCATTTCACATACTGACTGTTCCAATTTTCGGTGCATCTTTTAAACATAACCGCATGTGAATGTGAGGATCACCTCTTGCTTGATACTCTTTCTGCCAAAAGAAATGAGTTACTTCACCAAGAGGAGCATGTGTTGTGTTACAGATGAAAGAAAGCATGTCTTGAAACCTGTGTTTAAAATATCTACAAACATTAGCAGGATCCAAAGAGCAAAGTTCTCCTGCTGTCTTCATTTTGATGTCCTTACAGTTTGAGTTCACTTCCCTAAAAAATTCAAGTAGCTCACCCCACGCGTACTCAGAACTGAGTGTCAGAAACCAAGTAGGTGCACTTCGATTTCTCAACATACATTTCCATGACCATACCGATACTCAGTGCCACGTTGACACGCTATCAGATTAACAAGTTGTACTTTAACTGTTCATCATTTCCATGAACTTTGTCAACAAATTGCTTTGCAGGGAAACTTTGAAGATGAACTCCTGTCTTGAATATGTGGTTAACAGCATATGACAGGCCATACAAGTCACTCTCAAACAGAAGATGGAATGTATAATCTGGTTGACCGGTATTCAGCTGCTGGTATTTGTATGGGGTGATCATCATAGTGGCCACCTGCTCCAGTGGGAAATAGTTGTGGAAAACAGCGAGCCTGTAAACTTTTCTCCCACTCACTCATGGGTGCTCTTTTTGCTTGATTCATTTGAAACAAGACATTAGCATTACCAATAACTTCTTTAGAATTCAGATGATAGATGATGTGGTGTTCATAAATTTCTTCTGATGTGGATCGATCCATTTTTGTCAATCCGTCCACTTGATGGTAATGTTTCATCCTCTATACATGTTGCATCATAAACAACATCAACATTTTACCTGAAATGGATGTATATATTGTATGATAATTGATTACCTGTACCTCTTCAGCTATCACTTCTTCATCATTCCTAGGAACCCTCTCCTCTTTTGGAATGGGAGTACCATCCTTAACCTCATAACATTGCCCAGTTGTTTCTACTGCATGCACTAATGTGTTCTCTTGAAAGTAGCTTTCTTCATTAAAGAAAGGCTCAGTGCTGGGAATAAGTTTCCATATGCCACTGAAGATCTTACGAAAATATCTTCTATTAAAAAGTATTTTTTCCTTGCTTTTCCTCTTCATAGAGAACACTATTTTATCCAGTGTTCTCTTTCTGTTTATGATTAAGATAAATAGTTTACGCTTCAAGGCAAATTCTTTAATACTACACTTTCAATATGTTATTTTTTGTTTTTAGGCTCTTGTTCTTCTCTTATAGTGCTTTAAATATTTTACCAAATTTGTATTACCCTACTTCTAAACATTCTCCTTCTTATGTCTTTGTAGTGCTTCTGTCTTACTGTCAGATGAGTTATTTTTTTAGAACTTTTTCCACTTTGAACATTAATTACTGCTTTGAGTTTCTGAGTTGGTAAAGCTTCTGTTTTATTCACATCCTTTTCCATTTCCATTTCCAAGCTTTATTTCGATCATTGCAGACCATCCTTTTCCACATTTTTCATTTTTCTTAATACTGCTGTAAGAAGCTCCTTAGTTCTCTTACTAGTAGATTTTTTTCCTCACTAAATTCTGTCCATCATGTCCTCTATTGTTCTCATTGTTTTACACGTAGTACTGTTTCTTTTGTTTTTATCTCCTCTGCTCCTTTCTTTGCATTGTAAATTGCTTTCTTTGAACACAAGTAGATATCTGGAAACAAACTACAGTATACATTTTATATTACATACTTCAAGCAACTAAGTGCCTACATAATTTATTATCTCAGTATTTCATTACATTCCACAGATATTAAACATAACAGCTCTGCTTCCTCTCAATCTACATGTCTTACCTTTTAAGTGCATACCATCCTGACATATGGGCTCTCTAGAGCCTACCGTAGGTGTGATTTATATGTAGAAAAAGGGCAGTTTAAAGCCAGGCAAGGGGTTTTGAATGGCATGTCAGCCTGGAAGTTAAACTGTACATGCATACTCTTTCATCAACGTCATGTACACATATACACTTTCAAACACATTTTTTTAAATACAATCTAATTCACATACCTGTTAATTAAAATGGTTGGTGGTCAGAATTGTTCTTCTTTTGACATTGTCAGTTAGACTGTACTCTGAGAGAAAATGTGAAAACTAAGCATACAAATGGTTCACCACTCTCATGCAAAGCAACCATTAATGGCAACCTTTTCAACTTTGCTCTCAGTGATACTGCCAAGGTTAGAAAATCAAAACATCCCTTTCAAATTTTACTTTTTGTTATTGTACTTCTCAATGGTCAGTATTTCTTATTCCTTCAGTAAATAAGCCCAATTGGGCAGTGCTTTTGAGCGTATTCTCGAATTCGTCCTGACCCTCAGGGTGGGCCCCATGTAACTTTGTGACAAATTTTTGAATACGTGCGGGAGTCCAAAAACATAATTAGCTTTGAACTCTTAATACTTTACAACTGCACTATACTTCATAAGAAACTCCTGACTAGGAAAATAAACCATCCCTCATAAATAATGAGTCTAAACCGCTCTAACTTTCACTAATACACTACAGTCTGTTTAATATCCTTCCACCTACAGTCTCTTAGCTCAGTTTCCAAAGTAACTTGCTTTTGAGAACTCTCTTGAGCCTGTAGGTCACAAGTTCCCAAAACATTCTAGAAGTAACATACTATTTTTAAAATAAACAGCAACAGATGTGGTTTACTATTCAAAATTAAAAGATCTACTCACTTATCATTTAAAGACACTACCTAGTTTTAGCTACCTGAATATTTACACCATCCAATCAAATATGTATTTTTTAAACCAGGACCAAGACCTCCATTTAACTACCTTTCAATTTGAAAACTGTCTCATTCTGGTCCAACCTTCTCCTGTGTATTACTCCTCACTGCCTTCAAAATTGTTAGAGTGTATATGTTGGGTCACAGCTTTGTGTTTTGGGCTAGAGAGTGTGCTAGAAAGAGTGGCATTGATATGGACTTGGGTTTGCCTAATGTGGACCTTACTTGGATTGGCCAGAGATGGTTAAAGTGGCATTGCTTGCTGCCTTTGGTTGAAAACATTGTGGATTGCCAACAACCCTGACCTCATGATTATGCACTGTGGTGGCAATGACCTAGGCACACTGACTGGGGTAGGAAAGGAAATCCTTTTGAACTATGCCTTTGCTCAATTAATGCTACTTTTCCCTCAGACTGCCGTGGTATTATTATCCAACATATGCCAAAAAGGCAGATATGGAGAAGTGATCAAACAAGTGCTGTTCACAGATAGACAAAGCAAGGAATCATGTCAATAAAAGTGTTTCTGAATTCATCAGGCCATAACATGGGCTCTATGTACAAAAACAGCTTTCACTTTAACATGGATGGTATATATAAAAGTGATGGATTTTACTTCACAGACAAAGGCAACAGGATTTTCCTCAACAACTTGGAACACTGCATCCTGTTTATGTGTAATTATCTACACACAATAAATGCAAAAGCTCTCACCAGAGCGACCCTATTTACCAAACACAGACTTCCTTTTCTTTTTTAATCTCTTTTTTAAAGTTTATTTTTCAAATTTGTGAATACATCACAAATTCACAAAACAAAAGCAGACACTCAATAAACACCAGCACATTCAGAATACATAACTATATAAGTGACTGTGCATCTGACTGGGTGTGTTAGTGTCTGAATTGGTCGATGAGTGGACGTAAAAAGTGTCTGAGTGGGTCTGTGAGTGGGTGTGTTAGTGTCTGAGTGGATCTGTGAGTGGATGCATGAGTGTCTGAGAGGGTCTATGAGTAGATGGATGAGTCTTTGAGTGGGTGAGTGGGTAGGGGAGTGAGTGTCTGAGTTGGTGTGTGAGTCTCTGAGTAGGTCAGTGAGTGTCTAAGTGAGTGTCTGAGTGGGTCTGTGAGTGGGTGTGTGTGTGTCTGAGTGGGTCTGTGAGTGGGTGCATGAGTCTCTGAATGGGTCTGTGAGTGGGTGCATGAGTCTCTGAGTAGGTCTGTGAGTGGGTGCATGAGTCAGTGTGTGAGTGTATGAATGGGTCTGTGACTGTTTGTGTAAGCATCTGAGTGGGTCTGTGAGTGAGTGAGTGAGTGAATCTCCAAATAGGTCTGTGAGTGGGTGGATGAGTGTCTGAGTAGGTTTGTGAGAGGGTGAATGTGTGTCTGAGTGGGTCTGTGAGTGGGTGCATTAGTCTCTGAGTGGGTCTTTGAGTGCGTGCATGAGTCTCTGAATGGGTCTGTGAGTCAGTGTGCGAGTGTCTGAATGCGTCTGTGACTGGTTGTGTAAGCATCTGAGTGGGTCTGTGAGTGGGTGCATGAGCATCTGAGTGGGTATGTTTTGTGTATTTATTTTGAGCACCCCAGGACTGTTATATAACTGGCACCGGGTGTCTCATTATATTAAATGGCAGGCGCAACTTTCTACACAAGTTGTAGTCAGCCAATCATAACATTCTTGTTAGCACTCATATTTGTGACATATCGCAAAGTATTCGCCAAGACTTTGCAGCACTAGATATACAAATTTTGATTGTATTTAATGTATCAAAAACACGCTTTCTGTAAAAAGATCTAGCTTTATACCAAATTTGATTTAAATTCCGTTGAGCAGCTTGGGCTGTAGTCATATCTAAAATCCCCATAGGAATTCACATTGGAAATGTACTTTTTTTTACCCACCCCCATTTTTTCAGCCCTTGCTTGATGGATCATCTGTGAACTTTACATGGAAAGATAGAACCAGCTTTTCACTTTTTCTGGAACTTTTTGTTGAAGATTTGTCAAACACTTTTTCTATGGAAACTAGGTATATATATATTCAAAAAAACGAAATGCTGCCAGTTAATAAATGCGATATCCTCAGCTGAACAAGAGTGCAGACTTCTTTTGGATTTGAGAGAAGGTCTTGGATGTTTAAAGAGGCATGTGTGGCATTGGCTTCTAACCTGCACCACCGGCGGCCTGGCAGCTAGCCACAAAGCCACACAATGGGGATATACATTTATATAAAATATCTATATATATATATTCACTGAAAAAAACATAGGTTTCAGGCACGTTATAGTTAGGAGTTAGCATTTAAAAAACCTTAGAAATTCACTGAAAAAAACATAGGTTTCAGGGGCGTTATAGTTAGCTGGACATTTCCCTCGTACAAAACCCTAGAAATTCCCCTGTTATAGTTAGTTCAGCTAACTATAACTCACGCCCCCGCAAGGCACTGCTGATGACGTCACATATTACATCACTCATGACATGGTCAGTGACATCACTGATGACATCACTGATGACATCACTGATGACATCACTGATGACGTCATCCATGTGATAAATTAGTGCATCTTCTCACACCCTAATATAACCTTTGATACACCGACTCAAAATTTCAAACGGCCATTTTGACAACCATAGATACTCCAATACCAATAACTACACACCCACTCATTGACTTTTAGGTCTACATACATGTCCACTCACTCACCTGTACAGTCACTCATACTTACAGTCACTCTGTGTATTTATACACCTATATAGACACTCACACACCGCCAATCATCCATTGAGGTACTGACACATCTAGTCAGTCATGCAAATAATTAATCACAGTCCAATTTACTCACCTATACAGTTAAACACACTCAAGGTCACTTACTCATAAAAATACTAACAAATTCTGTGTCTTCCTGTAGAAAAACAAACAGCACATGACACAGATATCCTTGCACTATGGCGCATACAGCCACTCCCAAAATCACACTCTCACATATATATATATACTCTTACACACATATACACTGCAGTTCACATATGTAGTTACTGACACATGTACAACTGAGATATACATTCAATCACTAACACACCCATACATACACTCACCCAACCATACAGTCCATCACAGATGCACTCTTAAAACCATGCACCCACTGAATCACCCACTCACACATCTAGTCACAGAGTCACACACACCCTACCCACACAAACACTCAGGCACCCATACAGATACTCAGACAACCAATCAATAACCCATATAGACACTCATATAGCTATTCACAAAACCATGCAGCCACTTATACACCAACACACAGACACATACAGACATTCACACAGTTTAGTCACTAGTCTGCAGTAAGATACATTTAATGACTCACTTATAGAGTCAGTAACACACCTAGACAATCATCCATTCACACACTTGTACACCCACTTATTTGTCAACAGGCCTTTCCCTATATATATTAAACATATTAAAACTGTTCAGAAACACATACTCAATGGATGATGTCATCAGTGATGTCATCAGTGATGTCATTTGAGATGTCATCAGTGATGTCATCAGTGATGTCACTGACCATGTCATGAGTGATGTAATATGTGACGTCATCAGCAGTGCATTGCGGGGGCGCGAGTTATAGTTAGCTGAACTAACTATAACAGGGGAATTTCTAGGGTTTTGTACGAGGGAAATGTCCAGCTAACTATAACGCCCCTGAAACCTATGTTTTTTTCAGTGAATTTCTAAGGTTTTTTAAATGCCAATTCCTAACTATAACGTGCATGAAACCAATGGTTTTTTCAGTGAATTTCAAACGTTTTTTAAATGCTAATTCCTATCTATAACTTATCTCTAAAGATATCATGAAAAGCATTCTTTTTTAAAAGTAGGGTGCACATTAGTTTTGTGGAAAAGCATCTTTGTGATTGGTTAAGAAAAAGCAGTTTCAATGTGGAGTACATATCATAGGATAAAATTCGCTCAGCTCAACCACACCTGCTACTTGCATTTGGAAGGCACTGTTGGAACTTAAAACAATTGTGAATTTTTAACCTGCACGTGTCGTTAAATGTTCAAGAAAATGTTGCAATAAAATATCGTTAAGTTTTAAAAAATTGATGAACTTTTAACCTGCACGTGTTGTAGAATGTTCTAGAAAGTGTGTTGATAGAATACGTTGCACTTCAAACTTCTATGTGTTGTTGAATATTAAAAAGAAACCAATAGAGAAGTTTTGAAACCTAAAAGAATCAAGGAACTATTCTAATTTATTCTTTACATGTATTTATGTGTGCAGCAACAAACTTATAGACACAACAGCACTAGGAAAAGGAAGAAGCAGGGAGTGGGTGGAGGGGGAGATGGGCAGAATGGCACACATGCACAATTAAGTACAACACACATATAGACTAACAATGGCCAAAATGAAACACACCAACAAGGAGCACAAGTCACACAACCCACCAACATCACACCACTAAACGAGCATAGAAGTGAAAACCACGCTGCATTCATACATAAAGGCCAGTCGTTGGTGTTGTGGGATGTCTGCGACCGTGGTCATCATGGATGAGATGCCCAGCATGTGGCACATTGTCGAGTTCACTGTGTGTTATGTTGCCAAACGGCTGCTCCTCCCTCCCACGAGCCCCAACACTTTCGTGCGGTGCGCTGTTGTATCTCGTGCACTCGTACGGCACACCATTGTAATGCCTATTTGCGCATGTCCTGCTACATTCCAACTACACCATCACAGTGCCGTTTGGAGGTGGTGCATGCCACTTTACAACATCGACTGCTGCGGCTATTGTAGCAGGCCACACCAGAACACAGAGACACACTTACCGCACTTCCTGTACACGGACATGTCCGAGACAACCCGTTCCCCTTGCCGGATAGGCACACCCCTGCACTGACCTGTGAACCCCAGACTAGCACACGCCAGTTGTGCATGCAGGAGGATGCATGCATAGCTACACGTCCAGGCTCACTGCCAACGCTGAGGTGACAGCACACTGTGATGTTGCAGGGCTCGTGCCTATCATGCTAAGACAATGACCACAGGGACACACTTACTAAGATGTGGGTTTGGGGGGCATTGGCGGTCCTGGAGTTGTTGAGATGAGTCTTCTGGCCCTCATGGGTATCCCTGAATTATGCTCATTGACTCTATGGCACCTGTGGGTGTTCTGGTGTGGCTCTTGGCTGTGTTCCCTTTCATGGTGCAGGTAGTTGTCCTGCTTAACACCAGCAGAAAGCAGGTGTAAAATCCCTGGTGCTAACGTGTCTTAGCCCCGGAATTTGTTTCGCATTGCAATTGGTGTGAAAGTTGTGATGTGATTTTTTTCGTGTGCAGAACAATAAACAAACTGAGCAGTGTATCTCGTCAAGATCCAGCACCTGACACACTATTCCCAATCAATATAAATACAATGAGATTTCTTAATAGATTTTGTGTGTACACTGTAAGTGCAGCCATTACCTCAGTGCAATTCAATACAGGATTTTAGTATTTAGAATAAATTGGAAAGGTGCACCTCGTGTCTTTTTGCACGAGAACGGCTAGTCTTCATTTCATTATCAGCACTTTAACGGAAGTAAAGTTGAGATAAAATCTAACACACTATTCAGAAGTTGGTGCAAACTGCAGATATCACCAGTATTCTAGCGATAAGTGCCCCAAAATTTAACACCATGGTGGACTCCATCAAATAACAGTAATAAGAACAAGAAAGAGTCACACAGCAGTTAAGAGAACAACCAAAAACGTTATTAATTTTTTTTCAAACTTTATTTTTTATAATCATAAATATGAAAACGATAAACTATTTTCAAACTTTATTTTTTTATTAACATATATATGAACGATAAACTGATAAACCAAATGTAACAACAATAATACAAAACAACAAGGCGGAACACTCCTGTGGAGACCATGGTGTTCGACGACAGACCTGGAAAATCAGAAAGATTGTTAAAAAAACAACATGGTATTCTCAACAAAATACCACAAGAAACAAATCACAGATATATAAAATGCATACAGCTAACAAAATTTTATAAGTTTAACTTACCAAAACTGTAAATGTTGCCGCTTTAAAATATTTACCGAATCTGAGGAATTTTTTTTGCAGAAGGCACCATGCCCACAATGTTTTTTCTTCAGTGGTGAGGAAATTTTTTACTTTTCCCAAGGAGCAAACAAAGACCAATGCCACCTTGATCACGTGCAAGATTTGCAAAAGAGTTCTCTCACGAGGGGATCCTAATCCTAACAAGAAATACTCGTACAGCACGGCAAGTATGATGAAACACCTAAGGACCCTTCATCCGAACAATCTTGCACGAGAAGAGTGCAAACAGATGAGAAACACTCCTATTCTGTATCTGTAAAAAAGAATCACAAATAAATGTATATTAACCTCTTCAGTGCCCATGACGAGATAGTCTCGTCATGAACCCCACCCACTAGTGCAACGCCCGGCACAGGAGGGGGAAAGGGCGTGGCACTGAAGGGGTTAATAACTTTCAAAATTATACTATTCCATTGCTTTACAAACACATTTTATATGAATACTGAATAAGAAACTATGTCCCTGAACCACAAGTGTGACGATGGTTAAAACACTACATGCATAGTGCATACTACTTTGAAGCAGTTCATGCCCTAAAGACTACATCACTAAAACTCTACATGCTAACTGACTAAATGATTACAGTACTATAAGGAGACACACTGGGTGAGTGACAGGGTGTTTGCTAGAAGAGTATGAATACTAACTAGGGAATTGAAGGTGTGAAACACAACTATGTAGGTGATTAGAGGACTGCATCCATACTGCATAGGCATTTAAAGCAGTCCATGTGCTAAGGCCTGGCTCACTGCATGACTACTTGGGTACTGACTGAATGATTAGAGTACAGCAAGGAGAGTGCCTAGGTGAATTTATAAGTGCTAGGCTTTTCGCACAGGGAATGGATTAGTACTTGGTACTGAATGGGTCACTAGAGGAGTGCGAAGGCAGTGACAAGTGCTGGACTGTATGGATACTGACTAGGAAATTGAAAGTGTGAAAGACAAGTGTCTAGGTGGTTAGAAGACTGCATGCATAGTGCATAGGGGTTTGAAGCAGTCCATGTGCTAAGGCCTGGCTCAGTGCATGAATACTTAGACACTGAGTGAATGATTGGAGCACTGCAAAGATAGTATCTTGGTGAATTTATAAGTGTTTCGGTTTTAGCACAGTGAATGGATTAGTACATGGTGCTGAATGGGTCACTGGAGGACTGCAAAGGGAGTGACAGGGTGCTTCCTGGAAGTGTATGGATACTGACTAGGGAATTGAAGGTGTGAAAGACAATTGTGTAGGCGGTTAGAGGACTGCATACATAGTGGATAGGGGTTTGAAGAAGTCCATATGCTAAGGCCTGGGTCACTGGATCAGTACTTGGTTACTGACTGAATGATTAGAGTACTGCAAGGAGTGTGCCTGGGTGAATTTATAAGTGGTTGGGTTTTGGCACAGTGAATGGATTAGTACATGATGCTGAATGGGTCACTAGAGGAGTGCAACGGGAGTGACAGGGTGTTTGCTGGAAGTGAATGGATACTGACTGGGGAATTGAAGGTGTGAAAGACAAGTGTGTAGGTGGTTAGAGGACTGCATGCATAGTGGATAGGGGTTTGAAGAAGTCCATGTGCTAAGACCTGGCTCAGTGCATGAATACTTAGGCAGTGACTGAATCATTAGAGTACTGGAAAGAGAGTGTCTTTGTGAATTTATAAGTGTTTGGGTTTTAGCACAGTGAATGGATTAGTACATGCTGTTGAAAGGGTCTCTAGAGGACTGCAAAGGAAGTGACAGGGTGTTTCCTGGAAGTGCATGGATACTGACTAGGGAATTGAAGGTGTAAAAGACAAGTATATAGTATGTTAGAACACTACATGCATACTGCATAGACATTTGAAGCAATCTATTTGGTACTCTGAAACTGACTAAATAATCAGACTACTTCTAGGACAGTGCTTAGGTACAACTTTGAAATTTTCAGTTCTGCCACAGTGAACAGAATAGTACATGGTACTGCACCTTAGTGTCAAACCCTGACTCATTTTATCAATGCATAAGCAAAGACTACCTTCTAATGCTACTAAAACTTGACAACATGACAGGTTTTAAAAGAGTTATCTGCTAAAAAAATACACGATGTTACCAAATGCTTCTCTCACAGTGCTTCCCAAATGCACACAGACTCACAGTGTGATTCTAGACAACAACCACTATACCTAGGAGTTTACCAAAAATCATTCACTACTGTGGAAGTGGTAAGGGAACTGCACACAATCTTCATATTTCAGGACAGCACTTTTATGTCAAAGCCTGACTCATGTAATCAAAGCATGAGCAAAGACTGGCTTCTAATGCTACTAAAACTTGACAAAATGACCGGTTTTAAAACAGTTATCTGTCAGCAAATACACGATGTTACCAAATGCTTCTCTCACAATCCTTACCCAAATGCACACAGACTCACAGTGTGATTTTAGACAAGCAACACTATCCTAGGAGTTTACCAAAACTCATTCACTAGTCTGGAAGAGTTAATGGTACTGCACACAATCTACATATTTAAGTACAGCACATCAGTGTCAAAGCATGACTAATTTAATCAACGCATAAGCAAAGACTGGATTCTAATGCTACTAAAACTTTACAACATGACAGGTTTTAAAGCAGTTAACTGTCAGCAAATACATGATGTTACCAAATGCTTCTCTCACAGTGATCCCAAATACACACTAACTCACAGTGTGATTCTAGACAAGCACCACTATCCCTAGGAGTTTACCAAAACTCATTCACTACAGTGCAAGTGGTAAGGGAACTGCACACAATCTACATATTTCACGACTGCAATTTACTGTCAATGCCTGACTCATTTAATGAAAGCATAAGCCATAACTGTCTTCTAATGCTACTAAAACTTGACAACATGACATGTTTTAAAACAGTTATCTGTCAGCAAATACAAGATTTTCCAAACACTTCTCTCACAGTGGTTCCCAAATGCACACATACTCACAGTGTGATTCTAGACAAACAACACTATCCCTAGCAGCTTACCAAAACTCAATCACTTCAGTGGAAGTGGTAAGGTAACTGCACACAATCTACATATTTCACGACTGCACTTTAGTGTCAATGCCTGACTCATTTAATCCACGCATAAGCAATAACTAGCTTCTAATGCTACTAAAACTTGACAACATGACAGGTTTTAAAATAGTTATCTGTCAGCAAATACACGATGTTACCAAATGCTTCTCTCACAGTGGTTCCCAAATTCACACAGACTCGCAGTGTGATTCTAGACAACAACCACTATACCTAGTAGTTTACCAAAACCCATTCACTAGTCTAGAAGAGTTAATGGTACTGAACACAATCTACATATTTAAGTACAGCACATCAGTGTCAAAGCATGACTCATTTAATCAACGCATAAGCAAAGACTGGATTCTAATGCTACTAAAACTTTACAACATGGCAGGTTTTTAAAAAGTTATCTATCAGCAAATACATGATGTCACCAAGTGCTTCTCTCACACTGATCCCAAATACACACTAACTCACACTGTGATTCTAGACAAGCACCACTATCCCTAGGAGTTTACCAAAACTCATTCACTACAGTGCAACTGGTAACGGA
Source organism: Triturus cristatus (assembly GCF_964204655.1). Taxonomy (NCBI): domain Eukaryota; kingdom Metazoa; phylum Chordata; class Amphibia; order Caudata; family Salamandridae; genus Triturus; species Triturus cristatus. Next base: position 233,192,085 of record NC_140590.1, read on the forward strand.
ACTGCACACAATCTACATATTTTAGGACTGCACTTTTCTGTCAAAGCCTGACTCATTTAATCAAATCATAAGCCATAACTGTCTTCTAATGCTACTAAAACTTCACAACATGACAATTTAAAACAGTTATCTGTCAGCAAATACACAATGTTACCAAATGCTTCTCTCACAGTGGTTCCCAAATGCACACAGACTCACTGTGTGATTCTAGACAAACAACACTATCCCTTGCACTATACCAAAACACATTTCTTCATCTAGAAGTAGTACTACATTTTAGTATAGAAACATAACATAACTCATTTCACAAATTCATAAACAATGACTGGTTTCTAATTCTACCAAAATATAAAAACAACACAGTTATCTGTCTGCAAACACATGAAAAACACAAATGCTTATCACAAAATGGTTTCTACATGCACACACACTGTCAATAAGATTGTAGAGAAAAAAGTACTCCCTACACTTTAGCAGGAGAAATACATTAGTCTGATTAAAATCAAAATAGTCTACATACATCCCCTCACAATTAAATAACTCATCTTTCAAGTTCTTTTGTAGATTAAGAAGTATATCAGTCACTCACCATATTTTCTTTTACAGAATCTCTGCACTGTGCACCTCTCAGCAAAAACAAAGAATAGAAAAGTTTCCTTTTCATTTTCCACACATATACATGTAAACATCAAATCACAATCCTTCACACATAAACTCAAAAGCAAACACACATTTCTATTGGTTAAACATTTCAACCCTTTCCAACTGAAATACATTTCAACCCTTCCCCCAATCTGCCTTCTGCCTGTTATCATAGAACCAGCTCATGGAACACTGCACTGAGCTCACAGGTCACAAGTTCTGCATACAATGTTACTAAACAAGACAGGAAGTGTGCTTGACTTTTCAACATATGAGCTTATCATATATAATGTTCCTTACAATCTGTTTTTGTTAACCAATAAGAATCATACCTTTAAAAAACAGAAATATACACCCTACCTTTCAGTGTAGAAAGTAGTTATACAACCAATGATTTCTTGTCTTTTTTCAAAAAACATTGCCGTGGATCCGCCCACCCAACGCGTGAGAATCTGTGCACCCAACGCGATAGGATGCGCGCACCGTGCGCGCATTTCGCCGTTTTTGTTTTTAATAAGAAGGGGGCCCCAGGGGGTCCTTCTGGGACCCCCTAAGCACCTCTAGAGGGTCAGAGTATTTCCACTCTGCCCCCTTTATATGTTTACACACTTATTCCCCTTGCTTCTTCGGCCTCGCTTCTACCGAGGAAGAAATGGACCGCCAACAGTTCCTGGTTTCGAATGTAGAGAGACACTCGACAGCCAATTAGCATTCAGCGCACGATCGGGAGGGTGAGTGCTCTGTTCGGGGAGGGTGTGCTTACGGTGCGTGTAGGGTGCGCGGATCCTCCGCGGCCATAGATACTTATGTACTTTTAACTCTAATATTCTCAGGAACTACTGAACGGATTCACACCATATATGCAAAAAGCACGAGTCCGAACTGAGGCCTACCTCTTTGCCAAATTTGGTGTCATTCCGTTCAGCGGTTCGGGCTGTAGCTGTGACAACAGATCCTGTGGGAAATTGCATGGGGAAAACGCGTTTTGGGACCCCCCTTTTTTCATAGCCCCCGCTTGATGAATCACCACGAAACTTTCAGGGTAGGAGCGGAGCGGAGCTGGCCAAACGTTTGGAAAATGTCACGAGGGTTCATCAACCGGCGCCAGACTTATTGGGAATAGAATGTTGCGGATTTCCTAAGAAAAATAGGTCCTAACTATAACTACCTACTGGCTACCGCCAGGAGTTAATATATATATATATATATTCACTGAAAAATCCATAGGTTTCACACATGTTATAGTTAGCGGAAATTTTACTGATAAAAAACCAATGAAATTCCCCCGTTATAGTTAGTGCAGGCAACTATAACTCACGCGACCGCAATCCTCTGCTGATGCTAATACTGTATTTAGACACTTATTTACCTATGTCTTCTTCCATAAATTTTTAGCTATACATATATTACAAATATTTTTTTTTCATAAAGACACATATGTCATCAGCAGAGGATTGCGGTCGCGTGAGTTATAGTTGCCTGCACTAACTATAACGGGGGAATTTCATTGGTTTTTTATCAGTAAAATTTCCGCTAACTATAACATGTGTGAAACCTATGGTTTTTTCAGTGAATTTGCAAGGTTTTTTAAATGCTAATTCCTAACTATAACGTGTGTGAAACCTATGGTTTTTTCAGTGAATTTGTACGGTTTTTTAAATGCTAAGTTACTTTACGCCATTCGTGGCGTGCGCGCCCACTTAACGCAGTTCGTTCCGTGCGCGCACGGTGCGCTTCGCGCACCGTGCACGCACAGTGAGCACGCGGTGCGCTTCGCGCACCGCGCGCCCACTTTACGCTAGATGGCCCATGTACGCATGATGCGCTTCGCGCACCGCGCGCACATGGAGGGCATATGATGCGCTTCGTTGTGAAAAGTAATATTTTAATTTTTCACTTCTCGCGTTTTGGGACCCCCCTTTTATCTCAGCCCCCGCTTGACGAATCCCCCCGAGACTTTCAGGGTAGGAGCGGAGCGTAGCGCCCCACCTATTTTGAAAATTTCGCGAGGCTTCGTCGACCGGCGCCAAAGTTATTCCAAATAGAATGTTGCGGTTTTCCTATGGAAACAGGGTCCTAACTATAACTACCTACTGGCGACCGCCAGTAGGTAATATATATATATATATATATATATATATATATAGGCTGTCGTCATAACGTTTCGGCTCCGTAGAGCCTTGATCACATGACAACGTCAGTACATTACAAAGACCAATAAATAGCCAGGATACAGAGTTCAAAGTGCACTGTTTGATAGCATGTGACCTTAGGTTTCATAAACATAGAGAAAACACTACAACATTCACATAGTGTTGTGCAAAATGCAGCAAATGGCTTGATCCCAATATAAAGCAGGAAAAAGGTATTTTGAATGTGCAAATTATCGCGGTAATACATGATAATTCAGTTTAAGACAATAAATAGATAAATAAGTTAAATAAAAACATACAATCTATTTTAATTATAGTTATAGATATCACCCTTCTTGGTAAAGGCATATCCTGTAATCATGGTGTAAATGCCTATTGAACATATGCTTGTAGCCCTAATCAAAACCAGATTATAGATGCTGTCCTAATAGATATTGAATTAGTGAAAAATAATAATGGCATAAATGCCAAAAGCATCGATCATCTAAGTGATTAACACACTAATTTGTGTAGATTAGGGTCATCAAGTAGGGGACTTCAAAATACTGTCTATATCTAAAACAAGAGGGAAAAAACCTGTATTAATAATAACGGTCTTGTGCAAAAAAATATATCAATAGGTCTCACATAATATGTATCAAGGCTAAAAAGGATTCATAAATAGATGCTAAAAGAATTTTTTGTGCATATGGTACCTTATCCAACGTTAGTGTGTAACGAGATAACATTGGATAAAGTTATCCTACAAAATCTCTGTAATCAGAGCAAGGAACACATGGTTATCAAGGAACATATCACATAAAAATATCGCATTGATAAACTGTGAATAAGGTGGAAATTTCAGTACAATTAATGTAGAAAGGAGACATCGGATCACAGCTAGAGTTAAAATTGGTTCATCAGAAATAGAGGATATTCAAAAAATCCATTTCATACAAAATCAAGTGTCATATTCAAGGTAAAAATGTATAAAGTTCCGCAGTCGTGTTAAGCCCTTTCGGGTGTTTAGTATCAAGGCGTAGTATGTTTTGAGTTTCCAATTTGCGGAGTTTCGCCTCCCTATTGCCACCTCGTCTGCTCGCATTGATAGCATCAATGACATAAAATTTGAGCTGGTGACTATCACTGTGGTGGGACTCCCTGAAATGTCTGGCCACTGGGTATATGTTGTCCTGATTGTTAATTGCCCTAAGGTGTTGAAGAATTCGTTTATGTACTGGCAATTTGGTGCTGCCCACATACCTCAATGGACACGGGCATATCAGGATATAAACTGCGAACTCCGTTTTACATGTAAGAAGCTTGTTGATCTGGTGATCCAAGCTACTAAATCCGTCCTGATATGATCTAGTGTTCACACCTTGGAGACATGATTTGCATGTTTTGCATTTGTAAAAGCCTGTGTTGGACTGTAGCCATGATGTTCTCTCAATAGTTTCAGGATTCGTGTCCACAAGGGAGTCCCTCATCGAAGGAGCTCTACTGAAAGTAAGCGAGGCACGTGTTGGTAATGAAGCACCAATGACTGGGTCGTTAAGTACAATGGGCCAATTGCGATTAATTATTTTATAAATGTCTCTATGCTGCTTACTATATCCTGTGATAACCCTGAATGTATTGTTTTTTTCTACATAAGGAATGAGAGCTAGGCTTTCAATTGGAGTGCTTTGGCTGATAGCATAGGAGCTCAAAAGTTGCTCCCTGGTGTGCTGCATAGATTTGCTAATGGCACTATCAATGACTTTTTTAGAGTAGCCTCTTTCAAGAAATCTCATGCTGCTGGAAAGTTGTGCCGTGGTCAAATCCACTGGATTACTGCATACCCTTCTGATGCACAGCATTTCCCCATAGGGGATGCTAGCTATCAGATGGGCCGGGTGTGAGCTTCTAGCATGTAGTAGTGTATTACCTGCTGTTTTTTTGCGGTAGAGTCTAGTTTCCAATACCTCCTTGAGAACATAGATTTTGGTGTCTAAGAATGTTACTGACGACTGGCTCATTGTTGCAGTAAAACTTAAATTATAATCATTGCTGCTGATATCTCCAATGAAATTCTTGGCCAAATTCTCATCACCCCGCCAAACAATGAATAAGTCATCGATAAATCGATACCAAGCTACCACATTGTTATTCATTACTTCATTGAATTGAGTTCTGAGGACCAGTTCCTCCCAAGCTCCCATCACTAAACAGGCATAACTTGGCGAAAAACTGGCCCCCATAGCCACACCCTGGAGTTGACGGTAAAGCAGATTGTTAAACATGAATACATTGTTGGTTAAACAATACTGTAGCATCTGCAATAACATGGTATTGTGCTCATTGTCCTGGTCACCCCTTTGGTTAAAAAAATGGGAGATTGCTTTAAGACCAGTCTCATGTTTAATGCTCGTACAGAGAGCTGTGACGTCTAGCGCTAGCATCCAGTAGCCAGCTTCCCATTTAATTTGTTGTATCTTGCACAAGAAATCCCCTGTGTCCTGGATGTAAGCGGGTAGTTGTTTGACAAAGGGTTGAAGGAAATAGTCGATATATACCGAAGTTCTCTCCAAAAGACCCCCTCTGGCTGAGATTATTGGTCTGCCAGGAGGTTTGCTAATATCCTTGTGTACTTTTGGGATAAAATAAATGATAGGAGTTATGGGATTATCAACTCTGAGGTACTTAAACTCCGCTTCTATGATCAGTTTTTTGTTTTTCCATTTTGTAAGTTTCAAGTGGTAGTCTTGTATCATGCTTTTTAAGTCACTTGAATTGGACCTCATATAACACTCTCTGTCATTGAGCTGGGTGTAAGCTTCCTTCTCATAGAGTGATTGCTCCAAAAGTACCACATTGCCACCCTTATCACTTTGACGTATCACAATGTTCTTGTTGTCCCCTAGTTTCCTTATTAGATTGTTGTATTGAAAAGTTTGACGGTCATACTTGTTCCTCTGAGTTACTGTTTTTTTATAAAGTTTTTTGATTTGACTGACCGTGTTTTCATGGAATATGTCTATGGCATCTCATGGCATTATCGGGTTAAAGGTAGATGGTGGTTTCAAAGGTGTTGTTGTTTGTTTGCCTTCCATTACTTTGGATTGATAGCCAACCCCATCCGTTTCCCATAGTTCCAGGAGCTCAGTTGTTTGCGACATATCACTAGAGTCCATGTTGCCCTCTGTCTGACCACTGGATTTCATACTGTCAGTGTTTTTGTTAAGTGCAAAGTACTTGCGTAGTTTTAATTTCCTTACCGCCTTGTAGATGTCACACCTAGTTTTGGTATAGTTCATATTACTTTGTGGTACATAGGAGAGACCCAATTTAAGAATATCCTCTTCTTTTTTAGTTAGATTGCAAGAGCTGAGATTGATGATGGTCTTGTCAGTCGATTTTATGTTTATTCCTTGGGCATCCACTGACCCCTGCCCCTCCTTCTGTTTGGGTAGGCACCGCCTCTTCCTCGCCCTCTGCCTGTGCCTGCTTTTGTAATTGGTGTGTTTTCCTCGTGTTGTTTTTGGGTCCGAGGTCTGAGCGACTGAAGTCTCTCCCGGTTTAAAAAAACAATTTCTCTCCCAGGGGACGGCTTGTTGCTTTGCCTTGCTTGTGTCTCATCACGCATATCAGTTTCAGACTCCGTGCCTGTCCCTGAACTCAATTCCGATACTGATGTTTCTGCTTCATTGGCATTCCGGGTAATTCTCATCTTTGTTTGGCCTGCATTGTTAGATTTTCTCAGAGTGTCAAATTTCTTCGAAAAAGTGAAAATTTGGCCCAAGTCGTAATCATTTCTGTCCCTCTGAAATTTGTAGGCTTTCCTTTCCATTATCCTAGTCTCCTCCTTTTTCAAGCGTGCTTTCATTTCGCTAGTTAATAGGTCCTTCTCTTCTTTAGTACCCATGGTTTCAATTTGTTCCTGAAGGGAAGCTATCTCAGTAAGTAGTTTGGCTCTGTCGATCTCAGCATATTTGATGAGGATGAGCACAAATCGACGCGAAGCGTCAAGGTTACTATCCGCCCACTCCCTCATTAAATCCGGATTTGGGTCCTCGTAGCTTGGTGCTATCATAATTCTTAGACCCCTCTGTATGCGATTGACTTCAATATAGCCTTGTAGAGATTTTGCTTCCCACCATTTTGCTTGCTCACTTTTATACTTTTTTTCTAAGGTCTTGAATATTTCCTTCAGTGATTTGTTAGTGGTGTTCGTTTCATCATTGATTCTTTCATGTATGTTATGGGGAATTGGGAGGCTGTCTGAAAACATCGAAGACGCCGCTGTTTCCCGGTCCCTCACGTTGTCAATCGACATGCCTGAATTCGAATAGATTTAGGTAAGGCGACTTAATAACAGTTAACTTCTAACGTTTCTGATACGCGCCTGTGCACCAAGGACTCTCCTCCCACACACGCACAATTTCCCGCTTACTTCGGTGTCTCGGTTCCTTGAAAACCCCCTCCGATGCGCCGCGTCCTCCGACTCGGTTCCCGTTGGCTGTTTTCAGTTTCCGTGCGACTACCGCTTCACCGGGTGCTGTGGGGGTCCAATCGCCTTGCTCCTTCCGGAGTAACAGTTCCACCAAGAAAACTTGGATACGGCTTCAGTGAATGGCGTTGACCTTTGTTGGAAAGGGTCCCATGTTGTGGCTTCCTGAAACCAAACCGCCACAAATATCCAGATATCGCTGGTGCGTGGAAGACGTGGTAGACATCAGTAGCTCCAAAAACACTCGCGGACACGGACCTTCGATAAAGTGCTTATTTTAATTGATTCGTGAGGCTGTCGTCATAACGTTTTGGCTCCGTTGAGCCTTGATCACATGACAACGTCAGTACATTACAAAGACCAATAAATAGCCAGGATACAGGGTTCAAAGTGCACTGTTTGATAGCATGTGACCTTAGGTTTCATAAACATAGAGAAAACACTACTACATTCACATAGTGTTGTGCAAAATGCAGCAAATGGCTTGATCCCAATATAAAGCAGGAAAAAGTTATTTTGAATGAGCAAATTGTCGCGGTAATACATGATAATTCAGTTTAAGACAATAAATAGATAAATAAGTTAAACAAAAACATACAATCTATTTTAATTATAGTTATAGATATCACCCTTCTTGGTAAAGGCATATCCTGTAATCATGGCGTAAATGCCTATTGAACATATGCTTGTAGCCCTAATCAAAACCAGATTATAGATGCTGTCCTAATAGATATTGAATTAGTGAAAAATAATAATGGCATAAATGCCAAAAGCATCGATCATCTAAGTGATTAACACACTAATTTGTGTAGATTAGGGTCATCAAGTAGGGGACTTCAAAATACTGTCTATATCTAAAACAAGAGGGAAAAAACCTGTATTAATAATAACGGTCTTGTGCAAAAAAAATATATCAATAGGTCTCACATAATATGTATCAAGGCTAAAAAGGATTCATAAATAGATGCTAAAAGAATTTTTTGTGCATATGATGTGAAAGGGAAAAAAAAAAAAAGGAACTAAAAATCGTATACCTTATCCAACGTTAGTGTGTAACGAGATAACATTGGATAAAGTTATCCTACAAAATCTCTGTAATCAGAGCAAGGAACACATGGTTATCAAGGAACATATCACATAAAAATATCGCATTGATAAACTGTGAATAAGGTGGAAATTTCAGTACAATGAATGTAGAAAGGAGACATCGGATCACAGCTAGAGTTAAAATTGGTTCATCAGAAATAGAGGATATTCAAAAAATAAATTTCATACAAAATCAAGTGTCATATTCAAGGTAAACATGTATAAAGGTCCTCAGTCGTGTTAAGCCCTTTCGGGTGTTTAGTATCAAGGCGTAGTATGTATTGAGTTTCCAATTTGCGGAGTTTCGCCTCCCTATTGCCACCTCGTCTGCTCGCATTGATAGCATCAATGACATAAAATTTGAGCTGGCGACTATCACTGTGGTGGGACTCCCTGAAATGTCTGGCCACTGGGTATGTGTTGTCCTGATTGTTAATTGCCCTAAGGTGTTGAAGAATTCGTTTATGCACTGGCAATTTGGTGCTGCCCACATACCTCAATGGACACGGGCATATCAGGATATAAACTGCGAACTCCGTTTTACATGTAAGAAGCTTGTTGATCTGGTGATCCAAGCTACTAAATCCGTCCTGATATGATCTAGTGTTCACACCTTGGAGACACGATTTGCATGTTTTGCATTTGTAAAAGCCTGTGTTGGACTGTAGCCATGATGTTCTCTCAATAGTTTCAGGATTCGTGTCCACAAGGGAGTCCCTCATCGAAGGAGCTCTACTGAAAGTAAGCGAGGCACGTGTTGGTAATGAAGCACCAATGACTGGGTCGTTAAGTACAATGGGTCAATTGCGATTAATTATTTTATAAATGTCTCTATGCTGCTTACTATATCCTGTGATAACCCTGAATGTCTTGTTTTTTTCTACATAAGGAATGAGAGCTAGGCTTTCAATTGGAGTGCTTTGGCTGATAGCATAGGATCTCAAAAGTTCCTCCCTGGTGTGCTGCATAGATTTGCTAATGGCACTATCAATGACTTTTTTAGAGTAGCCTCTTTCAAGAAATCTCATGCTGCTGGAAAGTTGTGCCGTGGTCAAATCCACTGGATTACTGCATACCCTTCTGATGCGCAGCATTTCCCCATAGGGGATGCTAGCTATCAGATGGGCCGGGTGTGAGCTTCTAGCATGTACTAGTGTATTACCTGCTGTTTTTTTGCGGTAGAGTCTAGTTTCCAATACCTCATTGAGAACATAGATTTCGGTGTCTAAGAATGTTACTGACGACTGGCTCATTGTTGCAGTAAAACTTGAATTATAATCATTGCTGCTGATCTCTCTAATGAAATTCTTGGCCAAATTCTCATCACCCCGCCAAACAATGAATAAGTCATCGATAAATCGATACCAAGCTACCACATTGTTATTCATTACTTCATTGAATTGAGTTCTGAGGACCAGTTCCTCCCAAGCTCCCATCACTAAACAGGCATAACTTGGCGAAAAACTGGCCCCCATAGCCACACCCTGGAGTTGACGGTAAAGCAGATTGTTAAACATGAATACATTGTTGGTTAAACAATACTGTAGCATCTGCAATAACATGGTATTGTGCTCATTGTCCTGGTCACCCCTTTGGTTAAAAAAATGGGAGATTGCTTTAAGACCAGTCTCATGTTTAATGCTCTTATAGTTCTCTCCAAAAGACCCCCTCTGGCTGCGATTATTGGTCTGCCAGGAGGTTTGCTAATATCCTTGTGTACTTTTGGGATAAAATAAATGATAGGAGTTATAGGATTATCAACTCTGAGGTACTTAAACTCCGCTTCTGTGATCAGTTTTTTGTTTTTCCATTTTGTAAGTTTCAAGTGGTAGTCTTGTATCATGCTTTTTAAGTCACTTGAATTGGACCTCATATAACACTCTCTGTCATTGAGCTGGGTGTAAGCTTCCTTCTCATAGAGTGATTGCTCCAAAAGTACCACATTGCCACCCTTATCACTTTGACGTATCACAATGTTCTTGTTGTCCCCTAGTTTCCTTATTAGATTGTTGTATTGAAAAGTTTGACGGTCATACTTGTTCCTCTGAGTTACTGTTTTTTTATAAAGTTTTTTGATTTGACTGACCGTGTTTTCATGGAATATGTCTATGGCATCTCATGGCATTATCGGGTTAAAAGTAGATGGTGGTTTGAAAGGTGTTGTTGTTTGTTTGCCTTCCATTACTTTGGATTGATAGCCAACCCCATCCGTTTCCCATAGTTCCAGGAGCTCAGTTGTTTGCGACATATCACTAGAGTCCATGTTGCCCTCTGTCTGACCACTGGATTTCATACTGTCAGTGTTTTTGTTAAGTGCAAAGTACTTGCGTAGTTTTAATTTCCTTACCGCCTTGTAGATGTCACACCTAGTTTTGGTATAGTTCATATTACTTTGTGGTACATAGGAGAGACCCAATTTAAGAATATCCTCTTCTTTTTTAGTTAGATTGCAAGAGCTGAGATTGATGATGGTCTTGTCAGTCGATTTTATGTTTATTCCTTGGGCATCCACTGACCCCTGCCCCTCCTTCTGTTTGGGTAGGCACCGCCTCTTCCTCGCCCTCTGCCTGTGCCTGCTTTTGTAATTGGTGTGTTTTCCTCGTGTTGTTTTTGGGTCCGAGGTCTGAGCGACTGAAGTCTCTCCCGGTTTAAAAAACCAATTTCTCTCCCAGGGGACGGCTTGTTGCTTTGCCTTGCTTGTGTCTCATCACGCATATCAGTTTCAGACTCCGTGCCTGTCCCTGAACTCAATTCCGATACTGATGTTTCTGCTTCATTGGCTTTCCGGGTAATTCTCATCTTTGTTTGGCCTGCATTGTTAGCTTTTCTCAGAGTGTCAAATTTCTTCGAAAAAGTGAAAATTTGGCCCAAGTCGTAATCATTTCTGTCCCTCTGAAATTTGTAGGCTTTCCTTTCCATTATCCTAGTCTCCTCCTTTTTCAAGCGTGCTTTCATTTCGCTAGTTAATAGGTCCTTCTCTTCTTTAGTACCCATGGTTTCAATTTGTTCCTGAAGGGAAGCTATCTCAGTAAGTAGTTTGGCTCTGTCGATCTCAGCATATTTGATGAGGATGAGCACAAGTTGACGCGAAGCGTCAAGGTTACTATCCGCCCACTCCCTCATTAAATCCGGATTTGGGGCCTCGTAGCTTGGTGCTATCATAATTCTTAGACCCCTCGGTATGCGATTGACTTCAATATAGCCTTGTAGAGATTTTGCTTCCCACCATTTTGCTTGCTCACTTTTATACTTTTTTTCTAAGGTCTTGAATATTTCCTTCAGTGATTTGTTAGTGGTGTTCGTTTCATCATTGATTCTTTCACGTATGTTAAGGGGAATTGGGAGGCTGTCTGAAAACATCGAAGACGCCGCTGTTTCCCGGTCCCTCACGTTGTCAATCGACATGCCTGAATTCGAATAGATTTCGGTAAGGCGACTTAATAACAGTTAACTTCTAACGTTTCTGATACGCGCCTGTGCACCAAGGACTCTCCTCCCACACACGCACAATTTCCCGCTTACTTCGGTGTCTCGGTTCCTTGAAAACCTCCTCCGATGCACCGCGTCCTCCGACTCGGTTCCCGTTGGCTGTTTTCAGTTTCCGTGCGACTACCGCTTCACCGGGTGCTGTGGGGGTCCAATCGCCTTGCTCCTTCCGGAGTAACAGTTCCACCAAGAAAACTTGGATACGGCTTCAGTGAATGGCGTTGACCTTTGTTGGAAAGGGTCCCGTGTTGTGGCTTCCTGAAACCAAACCGCCACAAATATCCAGATATCGCTGGTGCGTGGAAGACGTGGTAGACATCAGTAGCTCCAAAAACACTCGCGGACACGGACCTTCGATAAAGTGCTTATTTTAATTGATTCGTGAGGCTGTCGTCATAACGTTTCGGCTCCGTAGAGCCTTGATCACATGACAACGTCAGTACATTACAAAGACCAATAAATAGCCAGGATACAGAGTTCAAAGTGCACTGTTTGATAGCATGTGACCTTAGGTTTCATAAACATAGAGAAAACACTACTACATTCACATAGTGTTGTGCAAAATGCAGCAAATGGCTTGATCCCAATATAAAGCAGGAAAAAGTTATTTTGAATGTGCAAATTGTCGCGGTAATACATGATAATTCAGTTTAAGACAATAAATAGATAAATAAGTTAAATAAAAACATACAATCTATTTTAATTATAGTTATAGATATCACCCTTCTTGGTAAAGGCATATCCTGTAATCATGGCGTAAATGCCTATTGAACATATGCTTGTAGCCCTAATCAAAACCAGATTATAGATGCTGCCCTTATAGATATTGAATTAGTGAAAAATAATAATGGCATATATATATAAAACACACGAGTTGCCTGCTGTAGGGGAGGCCACACAAGGAGGTAAGTAGTGCTTTTCTTTATTGAAGATTGCAGCAGGGTTAACAACACAGGGTCTCGTTGAAGTCTTCTGTCCTGCCCGATGTGTTTCGTACTCAGTCAGCACTTATTCATGGGCTTAGGGCAAATCACATCGTGAGACCGCATTGCTGCTTTTTAAACACCCCAGTGATTTTCATGTCCCCGCCTCAGCAACAAGATAGACTTGCTTTCATTATGACATTTTCCGCTCTCAGCCACGAGGTCTTTAAGATACTTAACAAGCATTTGCCCATCCTTCAGGGAGCACCAGGCATCAGCAGCTTGATTACATCTAGACCCTCGATGACATTCAGAAAAAGTAGGACCATTAGGAACAGTGTATGTCCAAGTTACACATTACCACAGCCCTCTAAGTCAAGTTGGCTTAAGAAACCTTTGGGGTTCTATACTTGCAGTTCTTGTAACATTTGTGACTTGGGCTGCAACAAAACCCTTACGTTCAAGTACAACTCAGGCAGACAACACACCATCCAGCATTTTATCAATTGTCTTACTACCTTTGTAGTGTATGTTTTGATATGTGGATGCAACCGAATCTATGTGGGTAGTACGGTCAGGCCACTTAAAACCCGCATACAGGAGCATCGTAGAGCTGCCATACATGGTGACACCTCATATGCCCTAGTTACACACTCCTGTAGAGAGGAGGTGGACAGGTCCAAATTTCGCTTTCATGGTATTGATGTAGCCCTACCAGGCAACCGTGGGGGTGACAGAGAACTCAGATTGAGACAACTGGAGGCGAGATGGATCTGTACCCTTCGGGCAGTCTCAATGGGCTTTAATAATGACAATGAATTGCACTACTACCTGTAACCGGGCAAGGAATTTTGTTAACATCACTGCCATCTTGAATATTGGAGCTCTGTCTCAGATTAGTTGAAAGTCGCAATGTATGCATATGTAATATAACCAGATGGTCCAATGTTTATTTGTTACGTCTGAGCTGTTATCTTTATGTCCAACTTTGTACTACTGTGTACTACTCTGTACTTATGATATTTAGATATGTCATTGATGTATCTCTATCATGCTCTGAACTGAGTCATTAGTGCTTTTACATGTGGTCACAATGTACCTATGATTATCCATTCAATGTATTACATCCAGTATTTGCCAAATGAATGTTTACACTATAGATTGCATTTCTATGACACTGTTGTAAAAATTAGTTCTTAGTGGGCCCTTGGTACTCTACAATTTCTGTCTTGCTCACTATAATGATCCCGAATTTTCTGACGTTCAGAACACCAGGCAACCATTTCTTTGGTTCCAACTCTAGACATGTCTTTTCTCCCTTCTCTGGATATATTTGCCATTTGGCTATATACTCTGGTATACTCTTGGTTCTTATCCTCTCTCTCTCTGAATAGAGTCTGGGTCTTTATACTGACGATTTTTTGGTAATGTATTCCTGAGGCTTAATATGTATGGGGATTTCCCCAATGGCCAATTTTACTCCTTTTTTCATTAGTCGCTTACCTTGTGTGTTCTATTTTCATTATTTCTCTCCTTCTTTGTGTGCACAGACGACAACGTACAGGTTAAGTTTTAACCCTTTTAGTCCCGTCACTACCGAACCGGTTGACTGGAAACAGGTTGCGTGAAACTCGAAATGGACATGGCAGGACTTTTTTGATAAGAACATGTCACTGTTTGCATTGTCTTTTTTATCCACGATCCTGGAATGTCCATCACGCACTTTTAACGGAATACAGGTTGGCTTTCGATATGACCCGTTACTCGGGTACCTGGTGCTTTCGCTTACCGAGCTTAACTAACTCGGCGGATGGGCGTTCCCTTTGCCATCGTTGCTGTGAAATAACCGAAACACGTTTGTGTTTGTGTCTCTCTAAAACCGGTATACGATACAAGCCTCGTATTTTACTCTTCTGACTTCACAAATCGTGATTTATTTTTGTTAAGTACCCAATAAGAACTTACACCGTGATAAACCTATCAGGCGCACTAGACGTATTACAATGGGCGTCGCCGTCACATTGGTAACCTTAGTTACGCGTCGAATAGAAAATCTGGTCACGCCTATGTTCTACCGGAACTACTCCAACATGGAGTCTCTCTTTTAGCACTGCGCTCTAGTTGTCTTTCGGAACCGTGTCTACTACACACCGGAGCATACTTGTTGATTTCACCAGTATATAAACTCAGGAGTCTACCATCACGATGATACCCGTTTCAACACGACGGTTTCCATCGTGCCTCGGACCTCGGACCTCGACTTGTTCCTTTTCACTCGCTGTGCTTAGTAAGTAATAGACGAGAGACTTGTGTTACTGTATTTTTTAATGCCGTTACGAAGGGAAGCTACATCTTTCCGTGTTAATGCTTGGTCGGTAGCCAGTTTATTTAGGCTGTCCCGTCTTGCCTAAGGGTTCCGTCATAACGGCTGACAACCATTAGGTGAACTTTGAATAATTGTGGGGGATTAAAGTGTTTTATAGAGTCCAGCTGCACAGAATCTCACGCCATGAATATTTGCCTGTTTCCGCTGTACGTTATGGTCGTTTTTTAATTGTAATGCCCACATGGCACGGTAGCGAGTCTAGTTGACAGCATTCACTTAGGACATGACGACGGCTTTCCTAATGGAGGGTCTAGCCTTGAACAAATTGTTTTCACAATGGAGGAATGTGTCAGCAATTTCCATTAGTTGCTTGGAACTGTGATAGTCGTCGACTTTTATGTTATTCTTCGTTTGAACCTCATTTTTTCTCTTTTTTTGACCAGCACTGACCAGTTAGGAGAAAGTGATCACACAGTTTACTGTCTGATATATACATTACGGACGTTCTAAAGCTATCGACTCGTTACCTAGGTAGGTGAGTTGTGACTACAATGGTTTCAATTCATGGTCCTCTTGAGTTTCCGTCTAATATTGACGCACTAATTAATATGCTGATTTTACTGCTTAGATTGAACTCTGGGTCCTGCCGTTTTCGTCATACTACCCTCATTTGACGTGTATAAATTTCTTATTGTCGAAACTCGGTAAGCGACTTCTCTTTGCTTTTGGCCTATTTTTTATGTTTATAATTTTTGTTCGTAAACACATCACCTTTACACTTTGTGCTTTAATTCTTCTGACTTGGGACTACACACTCATCCCTGTTTTTTGAGTCATGTTTCCCAGACACAATGGTAATTTCCCAATAAATCGGGCTGTCACTCATTTGTTGTGCCGCTTCATGCTTTTCCTCTGTTTCTCACAGCCTCGTTGGGTTTTTCTGCACACTACTATTCGTTCCTCCATCACATGGTTGGTGGTTGCACAACTGTTCGATGTATACTTATGATCGTTTACAATGTTTGTATGTGTATGATCTTTTAACAGCCTTGAAAAAGCCCATGTTTGGGCAAAACGCGTTGGCTGCGGATCTGGTCTCACTAAATCTTGGAATAAAGGATTTCAAGCAAATACTCAACTACTGTGTGGATTCGACATTTAGTTGTTTGTTTTGAAACCAGTTTACATTTTTTCCTATATGTTGCCTCTCATATTTGTGGATAACTGTTGTATTTGTGGTCATTTGAGCAGCTGATCATTTGAGGTGGGCAATAGTATCATTACTTTTAAAGTGACAAGTCCAGGCTGAGCACTCACTTAAAACCCTGCTGCTTCATTCTCTAAACTTCCCTATTCCTGGTGCTGGTCGCGGTCGGGCGCAGATGGACTTGCCTTTGACATGCCTATGGCTCGCCCGCTGTGAGCGGCCGCTGCGCGGACGTCATTTTATGGGGGTGGTGCAGCTGGGAGGCGGGAGAGGGAGATGGTGGAGGGAAGGAATGGCGGGGGCAGCAGCCGCGGGTAGGAGGCGGAAAACGGCATGAGATGGGAAGGAATGAGGGCGAAAATAACAAGTAAAGAAAGGTCACAACAAAGGGCAGACCAGAACAATGTGGGCAGGAGCAGTTAAAAAAATATGTTAAAAAGGAACAAGAACTAAAAATACAATACACAGCCCAAGGAACAAAAAATACAATACAAGGCACAACAGGGGGCTAAACCTGGGCTTGAACCCCTACCAGCTTGAACCCCTACCAGCGTTCGGCAGAGGCACAGCACGGCAGACCGGACCTACGGAGGGGAGAGAGATGGTCCCTGGCCGAGGTCAGAGGTCATGCTCGCGCTCACCCTACAGCGGCCGGCATTTTATGGGGGAGGTGGGAGGGAGGTGCAGCTGGGAGGTGGGAGACGGCAGAGGGGAGGGGCTGTGGGGGCAGCAGCAGTGGGTGGGAGGTGGAAAATGGCACAAGATGGGAAGGAATGAGGGCAAACATAACAAGTGGCAGAAAGTAAAGAAAGGTCACAACACCGGGCACACCAGAACAATGTGGGCAGGAACAGTGAAAAAATACAGTAAAAAGGAACAAGAAATACAATACAAGGCACAAGGAACTCAAAATACAATGCAAGGCCCAAGGAACAAAAAATACAATACAAGGCACAACAGGGGGTGAAACCTGGGCTCAAAGTCCTACCAGCTCGAACCCCTACCAGCGTTTGGCAGAGGCACAGCACGGCAGACCGGAACTACAGGGGGAGAGAGAGCAGGTCCCTGGCCAAGGTCAGAGGTCCTGCTCGCGCTCACCCCGCAGCGGCCAGCATTTTATGGGGGGTGGGAGGGAGGTGCAGCTGGGAGGCTGGAGCGGGAGACGGCGGAGGGGAGGGGCCGCGGGGTCAGCAGGGGCAAGTAGGAGGCGGAAAACAGCACGAGATGGGAAGGAATGACGGCAAAAATAACAAGTGGCAGAAAGTAAAGAAAGGTCACAACACAGGGCAGAACAGAACAATGTGGGCATCTATCTCTCAATCTCTCTCTCTCTATATATATATGTATATATATATAAATAAATTAATACAATAAATGTGTAATATTTCATTTTTTAGCATTAGTTTATATATGTACATATGTGTGCATAGAAAGTAATATTAAAGAAATGTAATTATTACCTATTTTTAAATATGTATTTATTTACAATTTTATTTAAAACATTCTAATTATTTCAACACATATTGTAAAAAATATACTACATATTAAATACAAATAAAAGTGTCAGTTAGGTTGGAACTTTTTGAATTATTATTTTAAAAAATATTTTATATTACAGGAACATTTGAAATTTATTAATTATTTAACACACAAATACTCTGCTGAGTTAATGTGTTGTAAAATTTTATTCATAAATCCTACTGTCCATCCTCTCATTTTAGCTGGTGGACACATGTAAGTCTACACCTAGGAATAAATCCACTCTTGGAAATGGTAAATGGTAAAAAGAAATGTGCAGTTTCACCTAGTTGAGGTAGTAAATGTACACATGATTATGTATACATGTGTATATTTACCTTTGTCACCCCTTGATTTGAAACCCAGTCGTACAGTACTCTGATGTCAGAGCAATGAGATAATAAAAGCTCTTTTCAAAATCATGCATGAAGCTAGTGTTATGACTGTGATCCGCCACATCTTTTGTTCATGCTAGTATTATAATGCCTAAAATTTCACAATCGATATACAGTTGCCCTACAACTGAATATAGGGGTCGATTAGGATAGCGGTCGGAAAACCATTGTGACTGCCATGGTAGCGGAAATTAACCGCCCGGAGGTACTGCGGGAAAACCGGCGGTCAAATTAGGATGAACCACCAGAAAAATCTGACCACGGCGGACGATGCCTCGAAAGACCGCCGGTAGTGTGCGGAGCAGGTGAAAATCCATCCACGGTGGTCAGATTCGCTGTGGAAAGACCCAAAACCGCCCACGGTCAGCAGATTGACCGCATTTGAAAATAGGATACTCTTGCTGTGACAGCGGAACGATCCGCTGTTTCCGACCGGCGCGATCGCAACCATTGATGAATGGGAGAGCCGGCGGAAGAGCAGTTGTATACCCACCACCGTGACTGCTCCGGAACAGTAATGGCGGCCGACAAAAAAACACACAACAAGGCTACCAAGTGTGCCCATTAACCTGGCTCAGCCTAAAAAAACACCTAACACACCACAATGACACATCACCATGGCAAAAAAAAAATACAAATCCCAGGTCAACCCACACAACACACCTGACAGGAATACACCATTTTGACCCACCCACATAGCTGAGTATAAAACCAGCCCCTTCCCTGACCAGAATCTTTGCACTACTCCACTACTGAAGGGCCCAACCCCACAGCACAAAGGAGAGGCAAATCTGCACACATTACACCATCACAACACATACACACACCGCACACCACCACCACCTTCACACCTGTACCTTTAACTCATTTGCACATCACACATCAGGTCACAGAAGAAAATGGCCAAATTCACTGACAATGAGTTGTCAGTGATGGCAGATGAGGTAATCAGAGCAGAACCACATTTGTTTGGAAACCTGGTACAACAGACACCACCAGAATAAAATGTGGACAAGGATAGTCGACAAGGTCAATGCAGTAGGGACCATCCCACACTCCCAGAAAGAGAGCAGGAAGTGGTGGAGTGACCTCAAGAGCAAGGTGAAAGAGAGGATCAACAAGAACCTTAAGCTGGCTTAGATGACTGGTGGTGGCCCTCTCATTCCACTACGAACAGTCCCCGTATGGGAGGAGAAGGTGCTTGCCACACTGCATACAGAGATTCTCACAGGAATAGCCGGGGAAGTGAAGGCTTGTAAGTACCAACAAATGTCTACCATCACTATGCTATGTACTGTCTTGCACAACTACAAAGCTACACCTCCTAGGTCCAAATGCATGCATGTGCACCACACTCTCGCCAACACGTCTCACAGTTCCAACATTCACTCCCTCTGATTCACCCCAAAGGTAGCTAGCAATATTACCATGGGGGCAGGTGTACAGGCAGCCAACACTACAACTCCCACCAGGCCCCAATGCCATGTCCCAAAGCTCAGCAGGATGGAGCACTCCCCCCCTCCGGAGCAAGTGGCAGCCATTACATTCCCCTCATCAAACTAACAGATAGGTAGCCATCTTAACAGGGAGGGGTGTTTGTGGTTTGGAAGCCTGCACTACAACTCCCACCCGGCCCCCTTGTCCCAAAGCTCACCAGGATGGAGCACTCACCCCCCCCACCCAGAAGCAAGTGGCAGCCATTACATTCCCCTGATCAAACTAACAGGTAGGCAGTCATCTTAACAGGGAGGGGGGTTTACTCACATCAAACTTACGGGTAGGTAGCCATCTCAACAGGGAGGGGGGTTTGCTCAGAACAAACTTACATGTAGGTAGCCATCTTAACTGGGAGATTGTGTTTGCGGGTGGGAAGCCTGCACTACAACTCCCACCAGGCCCCTTTGTCCCAAAGCTCAGCAGTATGGAGCACTATCCCCCAGCCAGAAGCATGTGGCAGACATTGCTTTGCCCACCTTCACCTAACAGGTAGATAGCCAACTTAATAGGGAGCGGTGTTTGTGTTTGGGAAGCCTGCACTACAACTCCCACCAGGCCCCCTTGTCCTACCCCTGAGCAGGATGGAGCACACCCCACACCCAGAACCAAGTGACAGCCATTGCATTGATCACCTTCACCTAACAGGTAGGTAGCGATCTTAACAGGGAGCGGTGTTTGTGGGTGGGAAGCCAGCACTACAACTCCCATCAGGCCCCTTGCCCCACAGCTCAGCAGGATGGTACACCCCCCACACCAAGAACCATGTGGCAGCAATTCCCCTCAACTGTGTCACAGAACAGGTAGGAAGACAGTGCATGCACCCTGCCATTCCTCTCAAAAAGCATGGAGCCATTTGACCACACCAGCCCTCACATGTCACCCAACTTGGCATACATCGAATAGCCACTTCCAGTGTGCAGACAGCTAAGCGTATGTAAGTGTCACAGAAATAAAACGTTAAGCCAGCAAGTCACATTGTGAAGATATTCAGGGCACAATCATGCACAGCACTGAATGCTATGTGTAAGTGCCATGATGGCAGAGCATGAAGGCCCACATGAACACAAAACATGCATGGTCAGCTGGTTAAAGAGAATAAAGTACATGATATGACAAAGGTATGCAGAAGATTACGATGGCTAGTTCTTGCTCAGATGTAAAGTCTTCCATGCAGAGCAAAGCAAAAAGACAAATCACATAAAGTTGAAGTGCTGCAAGTCGGTAGTTGATGACATGTCCTTGTAATCACACAATCTGTACATGGAACATGGTTTCTATTTACATGTCACACCATGGACAAGAAATGTAGGTATCTACAAATCATGTCATGATGCGCAGTACCTTGCAGCCATACACGGTGATATCAACATAAACTGTGTGGGGTAACAAATGTAACATCCAAACATCTAACACTAAGCTTGTGGGGTGCACTTTAATGACCATTTCACCTCTGTTCAACAGATCAACTGACTGTTGCAGAAGACAACACAGACCTGCAGAGCCCGTTTCCACCCTCAGAATATGGACTCTTGCATGTAGACTCCATATGTTTCTCGGATGAGGAGCACCAACCTGGCCCATCCGGACTGCCAGGGTGTACCACGTCCCAGGCCCCCACTGTCCCCCCATCACCACCTGAGCAACAAGAACTGCACTGACCCCTGCTGCAATGACCTGTGCCACCTCAACCACCACCACCACCGCTGCCTGCAACACTCGCCCTAACTCAGTGGTTACCAACACCATCACACAATCAGAGGAGGGCAGGGAGAGTCTGCGGGTATGTCGAGTGGCAACGTCACAGCTCCATGACAGCAGGGCAGGTGGGAGTGCAACTGGGGGACATAATCGAGAGTACACTGGGACCAAGCCCTGGCCAACATCACCAGAGTCCTTGGGGCATACGAACAAGCCCAGGGACACACGGGCCAGGCTCTGGAAGAATCGTGTGAGCTCCGCCTGCAGCTGAGGTCCATAGACACGTGTATGGGCCAAATCGTGGACCTCTTGGGCCAGCTTGTGGGTGTTCTGAGGGACAGACATGTGGCCCAAAGTACAGCTCAACCCCCCTTAAGTGGCCCGCAGGATGATTCCCCCACCAGCCGACTTGCGGACACAGAGAAGGGTGAGCTGCAACAGGATGACTCCTCAGACACCGCTGAGCCCGCAGCCGGGGCCCCCCTGGAAAACGCAAGGGGGGCCGTCCAAGAAACACCACGCGAGGATCACGTGGCAAAGCACCAGTCAAACGCAAGTCAAAGAGCCAGCCATGATGGCACTTCTGTTCACCTTGACATTGACTTTGTTGACTATCCTTATCGACACTGCCATGTTGATGGCAGTTGTCTGTTTGACTGTGTCACCTCATCAATGTGGTGACTACTCTATTGTCTTGTTTACCATCACTGACAACTCATTAATTCACTTAGCACCATTTTTGGAAACATCACTTATCTGTCACAAACACTCAATGTAAATAAACACTCTTTACACACCTATGTCTTTGTTTCAGCTCCATGTTTATCACAGTATGTACAATGTTGACTCAGATCCCAATGTACCAGAAGCTCTGATTATGACGGCAATGAGAGGCTGAAGGGACCTGGAAAGACACAAGAGAACGACATTTACTTCTCAGGTGTTGGTATCACAGCCAGTAACAACACTCGTCATCAAGGTACACAAACCAGTACACATCAGAAGGAGAAAAAATCTTAACATAGACAACATATAGCTGGTCAGGACTACACTGTGCCACAAACATCAGACATCAGCACAGAGCCAACAACAGGCAGCAGTCAAAAAACTCCTCTAGGCCTTATCACTACCATCGGAGACAGCAGACAATGGCACTGTTGTACAATGTTACTCACACTCAAGGGAAGTAGCGGTTGATGAGCTGTTGGTGCAGGTCGACACCTTCCTCCTCTCCACTATCCTCATCACTGTACATGTGTGGGCTTGCAGGGGGGGGCATCTGCGGCACATCATCGTCCAGGAGCAGGGGGATCTCCTTGCGCAAGGCCAGGTTGTGGAGCATGCAGCATGCAATAATTATCTGGCACACCTTTTGGGGAGAGTACATCAGTGCACCTCCAGCCCTGTCCAGGCAGTGAAACCGAGAATTTTTGTAATATAACGGTAGCTGAGGACAGCATGTCACACATACAGCACAATACTTGACTCAGCTAACTTACCTACAAGCCACACACGCTCAAGATGCAGATTTGCCATCATTTGTGGTACGATGCTGTTATGCAGGATGAAGGAGTAGTGGGCTGAGCCGGGAAATCTGGCACAGACACGTGAGATGATCATATCTGCTTGGCATACCACCTGCAGATTAATGGAATGGAAATGCTTCCTATTTCTGTAGATGTGCTCACGTGCCTGTGGTGGAACCAGGCCAACATGTGTGCAGTCAATGGCACCAACAACATTAGGGATGTGGCCAAGGTTGTAAAAATCACCATTCA
Source organism: Triturus cristatus (assembly GCF_964204655.1). Lineage (NCBI taxonomy): Eukaryota > Metazoa > Chordata > Amphibia > Caudata > Salamandridae > Triturus > Triturus cristatus. Next base: position 233,215,265 of record NC_140590.1, read on the forward strand.
CACCTGCCAAATCATGTCTTCTTGGAACATGGATGTAGGTGTCTTTGTATGTCATCATAGCGGATAGGACATCACGTAGCGCAATGCTGAACATTGGATGTGACATCCCACCTGCGCTGGCCACGGTGTACTGGAATGAACCAGTTGCAAAGAAGTGCAGGGTCGCCATCACCTTACATGTTTGTGTCAAAGTAGTCGGATACGTTCTGCAAGGCCTCAGATGGGGCTCCAACTGAGCACATAGGTCTTGGAGGGTTGGTCAATCCAAACGGAATTTACGGATGATGTGCACATCCTCCATGTCCACCAGCAATGTGAATGGATGATGCACATTTGGTCGCCTCCTACATAAGATAAAAGGGGACACTTTTTAATTCAATTCCCCTATGAAATGTGTCAAACATCTCACAGCGCCAACAATGACTGCCCGGAAACAACAGCTTACAGACAAGTCACATGCAGAGACAACTTGATCCAAAGTAGTAGTACACGTGTTCAGTATGTGCATACTGAGTACACCCACAACAGATTCAGACTATGTGAATGTAAAATGGTACATTCTGACATCTTATGTCACCTGCCCTGAGAGTATTTGACACAGCACATGTCTGAAACAGCAACACTGGTGGCTTCTACGTAGCTGCTGTACCTGCCGCACCTTCTTGTGTGAGTCGGCCAGGGCACACATCAACAACACAATGAGCACAGTGTGTGCATAAAGATTAAGTATCAACATGAGCTCAGCAATCTACAAAGTGAAATAGGCACATTAAGTAGTCAGTCCCGCATTACTGTGGGTTGCTTAGCCATCTCACACATTGACATGTTTCCATATTTGAGAGTCCATCACACAACAGATCTGTGTACATGCACAACAACATCATAAGTGACATGTGCGGGAGTACATGCCAATGCATGTAATCCTGTGCACTGACATGGCATGTGTAGTCATTCATTGTAAGTGTCTAGTGTTCAATGATGAGAACTGGCCATTGCCATTGCTACAGCATGATGTGTCCATAGGTGCCATAAGCATGCACCGCCATTGTCACCAATTGACAAATGCCAAATCGCGGTAGCGACCGCCTGGTCCCCGAGGTGTAACACCGCCAATGCCCATGCCCAGTCAGCCAATGGGAACTGCAATCGCGGTGGTGAAATACACATTTGAAAACTGCGGTAGGCGTGCTCCGCTACCGCGGGCCGGTCATTGGGTACAATTGAAAGAAGCAAACACAAGTTGATAATGGACGGAGCGCTGAAACCTTTCAGACACTCACCCCCAGTCACAGATCTGGGTTGAATCCATCATCGTTCTTTAGCTCACTTCGCCACCCCAGTTCAGACACAGCTATACGCAAGTCAGTCTTGACCCTGTGTCTCATGAGAACAGTCCAGCCTGAACTGCCAAATCATGTCTTCCCTGGAACAGAAACAAGCATCCTAGGACCGGTTTTGGGCTAACAGCCCTCACCAGCCAGGCTAGCTTGAATCCAGTGGCAAAGTGAGTAGTTCGGGCTGGACTGTTCCCATTAGGTGCAGGGTCAAGAATGATTTGCATATGGCTGGGTCCAAACTGGAATGGAATGGTGAGCAAAAAAACGATGGATTTAGGCCCAGATCTCTGTACTGGGGTGAATTTATGACATTGTTCTGGATTCTGTCCATGAATTGATCTTTTTGCATTTGTCACCCCGAGTGGGACGGGTGTGCCCAGACGTGGGTCCCCTGCTCTCCATGCCAGTGGAGTCAAGCTATCCTGGCTGATAAGGGCTGAGAGCCCGAAACCGGTACTAGAATGCTTGTTTCAAGTCCAGGGAGGACCTGGCCTGGCAGTTCATGCTGGACTGTTCCCATTGGGCGCAGGGTCAAGACTGATTTGCATATGGCTGGGTCCAAACTGGAATGGCATTGTGAGCAAAAAAATGATGGATTTAGGCCCAGATCTCTGTACTGGGGTGAATGTATGACATTGTTCTGCATTCTGTCCATCAATTTTTTTTTTGCATTTGTCACCCCAAGTGGGATGGGTATGCCTAGACGTGGGTCCCATGCTCTTCATGCCAGTGGAGTCAAGCTATCCTGGCTGATGAGGGCTTAAAGCCTGAAACCGGTCCTAGGATGCTTGTTGCCAGTCCAGGGAGGACCTGGCCTGCCAGTTCAGGCTGGATTGGACTGGTCTGCCCCAACACATCATTTCCAATATAATGTATGTCTTGCTCCCTCACATACTGGATCACAGACGAGGGCCTTCTTCACATTGCTTTGTGTGCTTCCATTCTGCATGTGTATGAGATGGCCAGGTCCTGTGTCCTTCCTCATACCTGCATGTATTTCAATCCAAATATCTGATACAAATGTACAATGTGTCATGCTGTATGGCCTCTGCTCAAGGTTTCTGTACAGCTGTGCTCAGTTTTTGCATGCTTCGATACTGAGACACAGTGGAACATAACCCAGTGTCCCTGAAACTTTCTCTTCTTGTCTCCCATGCCTGCAGCTTAAAGTCCGGCAGCGTAAGCCCTCTTGGAGGGCCATTGCATGCAAGGTGTGGGCTCTGGGTGTCTCCAATGGCACACACACTGTCACAATATGTGGGATGACATCTGCCGGCTGAGCAAAAATATGGCAGAGATGACGCTGGGGCTGCTCCCTCGGATTGGAAGGTTGGTGCGCAGGAGCATGACACCACTAATGGCCCGCATCTTGGCTGTGACACGGCCAGAGCTGGATGGATGTTTGAGGGCCCATCAGCAGCAAGTTGGGGGTGAGTATTCTGCGAAGGGTGACTTTGGGTGTGAGTGACTGCATGTATCCCAACCCTGAGCCAGTGTTGAGCTCTGTGATGTTTCTAGTGTGATACAATGGCTTGTAAGTGGCCTCTGTGTTGAGTGCAGTTGTCATGCATTTTTGCTACATGAACTTTCTCATGTGTTTAATATAATGGCCCATGACATTGCAAGATGATATGTGGCCTTATGCCATCTGCTGCATTATGGCTGTCATACACATCACCGGGAAGTGAACAGCAGTGTGCCTCATCTTAGTGTGCTTTCGTCAATGTGTGCAGTTTCCATATTTGAGAGTCCATCACACAACAGATCTGTGTACATGCACAACAACATCGTAAGTGACATGTGCAGGAGTACATGCCAATGCATGTAATCCTGTGCACAGACATGGCATGTGTAGTCATCAGTGAGTTAAAGGTCACACTGGCATTGAATTTAATTATATGGTGGCATGATTCATTGGAAGTGTCTAGTGTTCAATGATGAAAACTGGCCATTGCCATTGCTACAGCATGATGTGTCCATAGCTGCCATAATCATTCACTGCCATTGTCATCAATTGACAAATGCCAAATCGCGGCAGCGACCGCCTTGTCCCAGAGGTGTAACACCGCCAATGCCCATGCCCAGTCAGCCAATGGGAACTGCAATCGCTGTGGTGAAATACACATTTGAAAATTGCGGTAGGCATTGGGTGCAATTGAAAGAAGCAAACACAAGTTGATGACGGACAGAGCGCTGAAACCTTTCAGACACTCACCCCCAGTCAGAGAACTGGGTTGAATCCATCATCGTTCTTTAGCTCACTTCGCCACGCCAGTTCAGACACAGCTATTTGCAAATCAGTCTTGACCCTGTGCCTCATGAGAACAGTCCAGCCTGAACTGCCAAGTCATGTCTTCCCTGGAACAGAAACAAGCATCCTGGGACCGGCTTCGGGCTAACAGCCCTCATCAGCCAGGCTAGCTTGAATCCAGTGGCAGTGAGTAGTTCGGGCTGGACTGTTCCCATTAGGTGCAGGGTCAAGAATGATTTGCATATGGCTGGGTCCAAACTGGAATGGCATGGTGAGCAAAAAAATGATGGATTTAGGCCCAGATCTCTGTACTGGGGTGAATGTATGACATTGTTCTGCATTCTTTCCATCAATTGTTCTTTTTGAATTTGTCACCCGAGTGGGATGGGTATGCCCAGACGTGGCTCCCGTGCTCTCCATGCTACTGAAGTCAAGCTATCCTCAATGATGAGGGCTGACAGCCCGAAACTGGTCCTAGGATGCTTGTTGCCAGTCCAGGGAGGACCTGGCCTGGCAGTTTGGGCTGGATTGGACTGGTCTGCCCCAACACATCATTTTCAATATAATGTATGTCTTGCTCCCTCACATACTGGATCACAGATGAGGGCCTTCTTCACATTGCTTTGTGTGCTGCCATTCTCCATGTATATGAGATGGCCAGGTCCTTTGTCCTTCCTCATACCTGTATGCATTTCAATCCGAATATCTGATACAAATGTACTACGTGTCATGCTGTATGGCCTCTGCTCAAGATTTCTGTACTGCTGTGCTCAGTTTTTGCATGCTCCTATACTGAGACACAGTGGAACATAACCCAGTGTCCCTGAAACTTCCTCTTCCTGTCTCCTATGCCTGCAGCTTAAAGTCCGCCAGCGTAAGGCCTCGTGGAGGGCCATTGCATGCAAGGTGCGGGCTCTGGGTGTCTCCAACGGCACACACACTGTCACAAGATGTGGGATGACATCTGCCGGCTGAGCAAAAACGTGGCAGAGATGACGCTGGGGCAGCTCCCTTAGACTGGAAGGTTGGTGCGCAGGAGCATGATACCACTAATGGCCCGCATCTTGCTTGTGACACAGCCAGAGCTGGATGGATGTTTGAGGGCCCATCAGCAGCAAGTTGGGGGTGAGTATTCTGCAAAGGTTTACTTTAGGTGTGAGTGACTGCATGTAACCCAACCCTGAGCCAGTTTTGAGCTCTGTGATGTTTCTGGTGTGATGCTGTGGCTTGTAAGTGGCCTCTGTGTTGAGTGCAGTTGTAATGCATTTTTGCTACATGAACTTTCTCATGTGTTTAATATAATGGCCCGTGACATTGCGAGATGATATGTGGCCTTATGCCATCTGCTGCATTATGGCTGTCATAGACATCACCGGGAAGTGAACAGCAGTGTGCCTCATCTTAGTGTGCTTTCGTTGATGCGTGCAGTGCCTGACTTGGAAATTGTGAGAACTACACATCTGACACCAATGTGCAAGGGTTGTTGTGCTTCAAAGCGCAACATGGTGGACATCAGTAGCTCATGGCCATAGTATATGGACATTCTGGAATCAGTATCTGTGTTGTCCCCTTAAAGTGACTCCGTATGATGAAAGTGTACAAGGAAAGGGGCAAAATAAATCAGATCAACATGTTGACCACACTATACTACCTAATAGCAACGAGGAACTAGATTGTGTACCAGAAAAGGTCAGGATATTGGAAAACGAGTGCCCTATCCAAAGAATACCAACAGTTAATGACGGGAATTATAAGATCACATTTTGGAACATAGCCGGCCCATCATCTAAACTCTCTAACGATCTCTTCTTAGACTTTATTAGGAAAACTGATATCCTCTGTTTGCAAGAGACATGGGCTCTTAGAGAAATGCATATAGATGGGTTTAAAACCTACCATACAACTGCCACCCCATCAAATTTTGGGAGGCCAAAGGGTGGCTTAAGTATGTACATTTCAAATATGTTGTCGATAAAAAGAATTTCCTTCATAGCGTCTGAACCAAATTATCAATTTATGACATTAAATATGGACAATTATAAATCTGTAATTATTTTAAACTTTTACAACAACATTGCAAAGGAAAAGGTGGAAGATACCGTGAATCAAATAAGATACGTAGTGCAAAAAACTCAGAACTCAAACTCTGGGACAGCCCAGATTGTATGGGGCGGGGACTTTAATACCACCATATGTCCACATAATAACGATGCAACATGTGGATTGGTGGATGACGAAAATTGTAATTTATTTCATTTCCCGCATAATGTTTATGGTAATGCTTTAAACGAGAGCCTAGTCATGCTAGATTTGGGTTTCGTTAATGCATCGGTTTCACCCCCTATCCCATTTTCACAGACTTTTAACGGGAGAGGCTTGAGCTCTATTATAGATTTTATTTTGTTCTCGAATCGTTTTCCACTTTGTATAACAGGATATAAAGTGCATAAAATAGCCAGTAGTGATCACTTCCCACTAACTGTGACGATATTGTGTAAAAAGTTAAAACAACATTTTAATAAAGAACAGGCCCAAACATTTACTAATTTGGAGATCGGTAAAGTTAATGGTTATTCACTGAAGTGGGAAAAGGTTGATTCAGACAAAATAACAAGGTCAGTGGTCGGGAAGGCACTGGATTTAATAATGAATTGCTTAAACGAAAATACATCACAGGAGATGGTCCTTAAAAGCTTTTTACACATAACAGAAATAATAAAAAACAGCCTGAAAGTATAGATAAGAAGGGGAACAGTAAAGAAAAAGGGGTGGTTTAACACAGATTGCACGAAAGCCCATTCTGCATTCAAAAAAGCAATCCATAATAATAACAAAGATAAGACATATATAAAGCGGAGCAGGAAGACCTATATCCAAGCGGTAAAATTGCAGAAAAAAGAAATAAAAGAATCCATCTGGGAGGATATGCATAGGGCCAGCTTAACAAAAGACAGTAGGGCTTTCAGGCGAGTGGTTAGATCTCCTTTTTTTAGTTCCAACGGAAAGCCCTCAATTGAAATAGCAATTGATGAAAGTCAGTGGGTGAACCACTTTTCAAACATTTTCAGACAGGTAGAGGTGGTTGTTGATAGCCAAGATACCTTATCCACAATGGCTAATGAAGTAGTAAAAAATTACCCGATAGACGTCCTCTTTACCATAAAAGAAGTTCAAGCAGCATTGAACACGAGCAAGGGAAATAAGGCCCCCGGGCCTGATGGTGTCCCTGTGGACATATATAAGCATAACCCAGATCTTTGGGCTCCATTGCTATCCCGGGTCCTAAACGCCGCCACCATGAGGGGACTAATTGAAACATGGTCTGATTCTATCATGGTCCCCATTTATAAAAAAACAGATAGGCAGGATCCAGCCTGCTACAGACCCATTTCCCTATTGGACTCATTGGGGAAGGTAGTGGGCAGGATACTGCTTAACCGCCTAAAACAATGGGCTGAGGAGAAAAATATACTCTCGGACCTTCAGTTTGGATTCAGGGAAGGGTTGAGTTGAGTACAATTGACCAAGGGCTTAATTTGTCTATACTTATGGGTAAATATACGAAGGCAAGGAAGGGGAAAATACACTTGGCGTTTGTCGACCTTTCCGCCGCCTTCGATTGTGTTTCCCATAAGAAATTGTGGAGCATTTTAGTGACAATGGGGGTAGAGGCTCCCTTAATCTATTTTCTGAAAGCTCTATACACTAATGCAAAAGCTTGCGTCCGCTACAGGCTTAATGGGAAATGTACAAAATCATTCCAGGTGAAGAGAGGCGTGAGACAGGGGTGTGTCCTGGCACCCTTCCTATACACAAATAGCCTAGAAAAGGCAATGCTGGAGGAGTGCCGGGACCTACCCCAGTTGGAAAGACGACCAATACCCGTATTATTATACGCGGACGCCGCCGTTATTATGGTTAGGACCCCATTGGCGTTGCAACGGGCACTAGAATCCTACAACGTTTTCATGAAGAAATTAGATTTACAAATAAATGTCACAAAAACCTATGTAATGAATTGTGGAAGGGGTGGTAAGAAGCAGAAGGATATTTTTTTAAATGGGAAGAAGTTGGCGACTACTTCTACCTACCCCTATTTAGGGATATTAATTGACGATAAGGGTTCTTGGGGTCAAGCTATTAAAACGAGGAAGCTTTTGTTTATGAGAACCACGACGGCTCTTGTAAATTTTTCACAAAAATTGGGCAAGAGGCCCCCAACTGAATTAATTAGGATCTATAAAACGAAATGTATAACTGTAGCAACATATGGGGCAGGGTTATGGGGCCATCGAAACGTATGAGAAATACAGAAAGTGGAGAATGCGTTTCTTAGGTACCTACTGGCTGTGCCTAGTACTACATCTACTTTTTTTTGACATACCGAATTAGGTTTGCCCTACATTACCGATATTATAAAGGTGCAACCGGTCGTCTTATGGCATCGGATTTGGAAGTCACAGAAAAACACATTTAATCAGTTGGTACTGCAAGATAGCCTAAAACAAGAACATACCCTAGAGATAGGATGGATGAGATACATAAGGGATTTTATGACTGATCTTGGAAAACCGGAATATTATTAAAACCCCCCGACAATCTGTGCCATTTCAGGAAAAGAATTTAAAAAACAGTGTATGCAGCACATGGAGAGCATTAGATTTGCGAATGAGGCATTAAAACCCACAGTCCAATCAAACCAATTTATAACCGTTTCTTTTAATATTCAACCATACCTTCAATATACCTTAAAAGGGTATGACAGATTTGTCCTTACCCGCTTTAGGTTAAATGTTTTTCATAGGTTGGTTAGTTTTCCAATGGTTAATGATTGGTCCAAAAATGTATTGAACTGTCCGTGTGATAATACGTCTTCGCAATCGACGATACACGTTGTGTTGCTTTGCAATTTTTATCAGGACTTAAGAAAAAAGTGGATAAAGCCCATTTTTAAAATATGGGGTCTGCGACAATGCCGCCCAGCCTTCATTGCACTCCAATTTCTAGATAATGAATGTTTAATAAGCAATGTTGCCTCATTTCTGAAGAAAACAATTTGACTTAGACTCTCTTGAGTGTAATACCATGGTGGTTTTGTAACCTTCTTCTCTGAAGACCGCTAAGAGACTAGAATGTAAGGATGAAGGTTCAACTACTTTTTAACTTTTTATATGAATAATTGAACATTTTTGGAACATTTTTATAATGTTTTTCATTTCAATCTTGGATTACTGATCTCATCGCCTTTAGAAACAATGAAATGTGAGAGATATTTTACAAATGTATTAATATTTTAACAGAAAAAATCTTAATCGTGAAAATGTTTTAAAATGGATTTGAATCAGTGAAAAAAAATATTTATTGGTAACTTTTATATACCTATATCTATGCTTTTATGATTTTTATGTGACAAAAATCGAATAAAGTATTATGATGATGATGACTCCGTATGTAACTGTGACAATATGTTGAGATGTACATCTATCTCACCCACAGGCACGTAGGTATGCTTACAGAAATCAGTATGTCAGGTTACAAGGAGGCACGCGCCAGCTATTTGGCAGTGTGAACGTCACATGGGTCATTAATGCCAACTATGCATGTTTCCTTGCATCCTCTGAGTTTTGCATTAAGGTTGCACGTGCAGACTGCACAGGGTGGTGTGCAACATGGGGTATCATATTCTAGTTTTGTGCTTTGGTTGCATATGATGTTTGTGAGTATGGCACTATACTGAACCTACGTCTCTGGTGAGGCATCTGCCACGACTGCTACACATGAGTTCACTGAAGCTGATGTGACCAGCGCCTCGGAGGGGGACAGGCGTGCCCTTGAAGAATCACGCCCAGAAACACCAACCTCAACATCATCTGACTCCAGCTGTGACTCCTCGATGTTGGTGGGCACAAGGAGTGGGAAATCTGCCTCTTCCACCACACATCGTCCAGTGCCCATCCTCCCGGCCACTACCGCTAGTGCTGCCCATGCCCACAGCAGTAAGAAGGGTAGAGTGTCCTTCCCCCAGGCACCGCTGCACTTGCCCCTGTCTCCCCTGCTGCCCTCAGTGCTGAGGCGGTGGACCTTTTTGCGCCAGCGGTGTGTGGGTCAGACTACTCTCCTGAGTGCCTTCCAGGATCATGATAAGAAGTTGGCACAGGTAGTTGCCTTCATGGAGGGCATTCATTCTAATGTGGGTGGGCTATACAGAACTGTCCAGTCTTTGCCCTCCAGCAGCCATTCAGCTGTCACAGGCTCAGAGTCCAGCTCCAGTCCCTTCGGCAACCACCCTGTCATTGGTAACATCTGACGAGAGTGACCACACACCACAGCCCTCAGGCTCCAAAGTAATCAACACGCAGCACACAACAGCAGCACTCCAAGCGGCCCAGAGCACAGACACCATCCCCCAAACAAAAAACACGCACACCGGAGCGCAAAGGCAAAAGCCCTTCTGGTGACACTCAGGGCCATCAGGACAAGAAGCAGTCCTCAGGCTCACATGCATCCAAATCACCCCCATCCAAAGACAAACCTGTCCCAAAACCTGCTCCCAAAGACAAACAAAAAGTTGCCCTTCCTGCTGTGAAGCTGGTGCCTGAAAAGAGTCAGCACAAACAGCTCTCTAAGAAAGATTCACCCACAACCTCAACTCCCACCCACAACCCTGTGAAGCTGGGACAGGAGAGCAATGTGGGGTGTTCATCTGGTCAACAGGAGATGGAGGGGAAAAGGCAAGGCCAGCCCAAGCATAGCACCAGATCCAGCAAATCCCCACAGAGAGAGCCACCTGCACCTGATGCACGTTTGGTTGAGAGTGAGGCTGTTGTGCCCACCCCACTTCCCACTCCTACCAAGACAATTATTACCTATTGAATCCACAAGAAGTGGAAAGGCAGCCCTCCACATTCTCCCTCACACACTGTGTCTCACGGCAGCATGTCTCCCCCTCCCCGTGTCACCATGCCACCCGGTACAAGCAGCCCTCTGGCTCCCAAAGCCACTGATGCCTCTACCTCAGCTGGTCCTCTCTCTCCCAGGTCCAGTCCTCCAACTGGCCCCTACAATCAGCCTCCTCCCAGTTCAACTGACAGCCAAGTCTGAGGCAAAGTCCCCCTCCCAAACCAATCTCTCCCACAGCGGTGCCTGAACTGCCCATTTGTATCCTTGGAGCTGTGGTGATTCCCATGGCAGTGTACGGTGTTACACATTCCCTGTGCAGGTTCTCATGCACACATGTACATACTTTGAACTATGGACTGGCTAATGGCCTTGCTGTTTGTCACTTTGGATGCCCATTCCCTGTGTAGGTTCTCATACACACATGTACATACTTTGAACTATGGACTGCCCGAAGGCCTTGCTGTTTGTCACTTTGGATGGCCATTCCCTGTGCAGGTTCTCATGCAGACATGTACATACTTTGAACTATAGACTGACCAGTGGCCTTGCTGTTTGTCACTTTGGATGCCCATTCCCTGTGCAGGTTCTCATGCACACATGTACCTACTCTGAACTATGGACTGGCCAATGACCTTGCTTTTTTCTACTTTTGATGCCTATCTGAGTAATAGGTAATAAAGACAGTTACTCCTGTTGTCTGCTTTGTCTATGTCCTTGCTAAATAAAAGGTTTTATGTATGGGCATGGTTTTATGTGACACATGCTCTGTATGCCACTTTAACATTGCCAATTTCTTGGTTTACTTTTTCAGAGTTTGGCAGAGGTGACAGGCACTTTAGTTCTTCTTGACTCTGAGGCTTGAGGGTGCATTGATGGTTGTTTGTGATGATCTACTCTTCTCCTAATCACTCTATGGTCAGGTTTGCTACATTGTACACAGGTCATGTTAGGCTGCATTACCACAACAGAGGTGAATTCTATCCACAGGTTTACTTGCAGTGTGGTCAGGGTCCATCATATCTGTGTGATCTTTCTTGATGTGTGAACAGCAGTGTTGATGTGTGGTCATCTTGTGTAGGCCTGTCTTCCTAGTCACATGTGTGCATTTGAATATGTGAACTTGAGTGGTCATACAATGTGAATGGGCTGTCATTGTCAGTAGTGTTACTGTGTGTGTGCCCCTGCATTGCCAACTGCATGCATGTATGATCCAGATAGTGAGCGACTGTTTGTTTCAATTGTCTGCCATGTGCTTCAGATTGTGGGCACATGTTGGAGTTGTAGGTTGGGTACTGTGCAGTGTGTTGGTGTGTACTTGCACTCCTGGGGAACACCTACTTGTTGTCACTGCCAGTTGTGAGTATGCAGTGTGTGTGACTGGCAAGTCTGTGTTGTGTTTTGTTGATCAGCCATGTGTCTTGTTACTGTTTGTGCTCACTGTGCAAATCTGCTCACCCACACTGACATTATTTGTGAGTTTTCTCATGCATTGCTGTCACTTGCCCCATTTGTGGCTCCAGTCTGGTATGTGGTATGTGGAGGCATGCCATCCCCTATACGTGCTTCTGATGCCTACACATTGTGAGTAACTCCTCTATATGTTTGTACACTGTTCACTACTCACCTGTCCACTACTGACGTATACACCACTTCAATCTCATGTCTTCCACCCCATGGCTTGCCAGTGTGTGAGCCTCCCCACCACTTCCTAGTGTGACACTATGCTGTGTGAGGCTGAACTGTGTACAGGACCAACATGCCACTCAGGACAGTCTCCCAATTAGTTCATTGTTATTTTCTTTTACTGTTTTGCAGTCATGGTTGCTCATGTGCAGTGCATATGTTTGAGCAACAGAGTCCTCTAGTCATGTTGTTTGCCCCTGGGTTTCCCTTAGTTATGCATCTGTGGGTGATAGTTAAGCTGTATGTGTGTTTGCTGAGGTACTGCTACCCTTCCTGAGTGTTTTGTTCTCTGTGTGCTGTGATGATTTGTGTTGTGGGAGTTTATGGTGTGGCACTCAGATATGTGTGCTACTGGTTTGGTTGTCGTGCACACACTGCTTGGTGTGCTGTACTTACCTGGTGTGAATCCCCCTGATGTTCAGCTGAGTTTGCTATGTGATGGATTGGTAGGTGCATAAGTTGTGGTTTTGTTGTGGATGTATGCAGTGTTTGGTCTGTGTTGGCTCTTTCTACTGACAGATGCTATGTGTGTGTGATGTTCTATTTGCATGAGATTGTGTGTGAGTAGTCGTTGCTGTTTGATACATTCAGATGTGTGTTGCAAGTGTAGTGTGCATTACTCGTGTGTCTGTCACATGCAGCAAAGTGGATTCTTGTTCCTGAGCTTGTTTTGAGTGCACAGTGGTGGTTTGTCCTCCTATTTTTGCCCTGTCACTTATCAGGATTGTGCATGCTTTTTGTACACTATAACACCATGTTCACTTGATGAGTGGTGTGGAGTCTCTGTCTGTGTTAGCTGGTTGTCCCATTTAAACCAGTTATTGTTCATGATTGTTTTTTGATAATGCAATTCTTGTTTGTGTTGGGGTATGGTGTCTGTGCATTGGCACTGAGTGACAATGTTGTGTACTCCCTTTCTGTCTGCAGTCACATTGACTTTCCACTGTTTGGCTGCACATGTATGGGCTTGTTGGACTTCTGGAGATGTTGTTTGTGAGCTTTGTGTTTGGCTATTGTTTTTGTGTCAGCATTGGTTCAGGCATCCCTGAGTGTGAGTGTAATATTTGTGGATGCACCACAGGGAGTATGATTGGTTGTCATTTTACTCACAGGACATCATTTTGACCATTATGTGTGTTTCTCACAGATATTGAGTGCTGCAGGTGTGAGGTGGGTAGAGGAGGGGTATGTGTGAAGGTCCTACTTGTGTTTGACAGTCAAGGAGTGTGACAATGAGCCATGTGTGTTGTACTGATGACATACCCATGTCAAGTAAGTTGAGACGGATGTGTGGCTGGTCACTGTATGACTTTAGACACTTCCTATCATTCCTGTGACTATGCATGGCTTGCCTTGATGTCTCCCTGATTTGTTGCACAGAGGTCACTTTGGCTTAATTCCACTCACTGTGCCAACCATGTCTGATTTGATGGCCTAAGTGTGGTGTGATATGTTCCTTTTCTTGCATTTGATGTACAGATGCTATGTGGCTTGCTCCATGGTGTTTCCAGAACTGTCCACTTCACTTTTGGCTGGCCCATTTATTGTCCTCCATTGCTGCTGACCTATGGTATGAGTATGTGGCTGGGTGTTTGTGAGTGACTCGACAGGCAGTATGAACAGTTCAGTGGATGTTCATAGGCACTGTGAGTATTCATTTTATGATCATACTCAGTTTGCTTCACATGAGTGGAAGGTTGGTGTGAGGTGGAGGGTTGTCCAGCCCCTGAGCTTCTGTGCAGGGTGTTCCTCTTCACTAGGCCTGGGCGGTAAATTCCGTTCCGCTCGCGGAATTTGCGGAATTTGCGTAATTTCGCGTTCCGCGGAGAACGCGAAAGTGCCCAAAAATCTGCATTCCGCGACTTCGCGGAATTTTTTCCTTGTTCGCGTTCTCAATATGCGTGTTCGTGAGATATTTCACCCCCAGCACGCAATCAGCGATCGCGTACAGGAAAAAAGTATCGCGAACAAGCAATTCCGCGTGTTCGCGGAATTTCTGCGTGTTCGCGGAGATTTTTTACCGTTTCGCGGAGATTTGCGTAACGCGATTACGCAAATTCCGCCCACCCCTACTCTTCACCCCCACCTTCCTTGTCCTTTGATGTGTGAGGTGCAATGTCTGGCTACACCTGGCAGATTAATTGTGCAGGGGGGCACAGGAGGAGCACACAGCATGTTCCCAAATGGGTGTGGTAAGAGTAGTGTGGGAAGGGTGAAAGTTGAGCCCCATGCCTGGCGCAGGTCCTGCCTACTACATTGTGCGCAGGTTTCCCCGCATCTTCACAGCTGCTGTGACATGACCTGGACATTGTAGTGATTTCGCGTTTGATGGGTGACCCGGATGCGGAGGGGTGAGTTTCAGGCAGGTAGGACATGTGTGGGTACACTGGGAGATATGTTCCTGTCCCCACCAGAGTTTCTGATGTGGACAGGAACTGTATGTCCCCACAGGAGTTGTGTGTTGTGGTTGTGTGCGGAGTGTGTATTTGCGTACCTTCGGCATTGTCTGCGACGGTGCATTATTTGCTAGTAGTGGATGAGGTACAGCACCGCAGGGCTTTGAAAGCTGGATCAATTGTGGTCAGGACCGGGTGGAGGGGACCGGGAGTCTGGTTTTACACTCCGCTGTTGTGCTTCCGCCGTCTCTGGGTGGGTGGATTCTCCGCTGAGGTGTGATGGGCTGTTTGCGGCATCGTGATTTGTACGGCAGATGAGACGTCATTCTGCACGGCGGCGTGTCTCTATTGGCTGCCTCCGCCGCGGTAGCGGGTGCAAATTTCTGGCGGTTCACGTCACTCCGCAGCGGAAGGAAAATGGGCTATGCTTGCCCATTGTAATATGGCGGGCACGAGGACCGCTGCTGGTGTACAGAAAAAGAAATGTTCCGCCACCATCAGAACCACGGTTGTGCCTCCACCCACCATCCTAATGAGCCCCATAGTACCAGTGCAGGTCAGCAGCAGCCACCTTTCAGTTACATTTTTAGCACTGGCAGCAGCTTCGTTTTAATTATATCTAAATCCTCTGGCTGATCACTCGCCTCACTTCTACAATTTCCTCAGCATTGCCAGCCCCTTTGAGAACGCTCTCTCAAATGTGTACTCTTGACAATTTCACAATTATAGCAAACTCGGGAATTGCTAATTGCAAGTGGATCAGCATTGAAGAGGGTGCAGAAGTGCATGGCTGAAAGCAAATAACAATTGATAGACTGGTCATTTCTCTGTATGACTGTATCCTGGTACTGTGTTTATAAGGCAGCTGCGACTGTCATTAGTGGCATCAGTCAAATGTGTAAATTGTCATGAAACTACCCACTCTAAAAACATCACTTTTTCCCCCCACATACAGGGTAAAAAATGTGACACATGAACCGAGTAGCAACTACATAACACTATAGCCCAAAACTGGAAGTCAGTGTATAATGTCAACCCAATGTTTGCTTTACTGTGCTGCATCTTATATTAAGTACATGGTTTGTTAATAGATCTTTTACCATTAAGGTTCAGTTACATAACTGTGAGATTTAAAACATAAGTATACCCATTTGTGTATTTGGAAAGATTAGCATGGGCTACACGTTCTATTTTATGAGGAAGGACATCCTTTTGAGCGGTCCCATCTATAATTTGTTTTGCAGAAGATTGCATAACCAGAATTACAAGGTGTGGGAATATTGCATACTTTACTGTGGATAAATCCACCAGGCCATTGCTAGAGGACTTTTTCCGTGGCAATCTTTCAAAAAATTTGTGACTGATTTCACTGATTGTTGCATGTTACTCCCAAATAGGCTTTAGGGATCAACTTGGTAATACCAGCACTGGGTGTTTCTCAATATACATATCAGTAACAATGGGTGCAATATTACTGTCCCACAGCACCTGGCCACTCATACTCAGTGCCTAAGACTGCAGCCTTCTTAGAATTTGGTATGCCTGTGAAGTTTTTAAAGCCTCCTTCTCTAATTATTGCATTGGAGTAGCTAGGTGTACCATTCTTGCCTTGCCTGTGCCAGCATCTAATTGGTATGAATACTTTCCAGCATATGCCCAGAGAATAATACTGGTAGGAGTCTGTTTAATCCATTACATATAGACTTGCTGTTTGGTAAGTAAAACCAGCAAATTCCTTTTATAAGATGGTATACCTGAACAATAACTAGATATTACACATGTGAACAAGGAGTTATTTTCCTTCACCTTATCATTTAAAGATAATAGTACTTTCCATCTGTCAGAAGGTTTCCTTGCAAGTACAATTCAAAAATACGAGGAGATTGCTGGCAAGCTCGTACCACAATTCATGCATGTTGCATTTTGATTTTGCCAGAATCTTGACAATTCTTTTTCCCAGGGACTTTATAGCAAGTTCATAGTGAAAAAGTAATTTCTGGCAAGCATCTATCTCAGACATGGATTAGAGGCTTCATATCCCCTTTGCAGATTTCCAGTGATGGATTACACCAGCCAGCTATTTCCTTAATCTTGGGTCTTGCTGTCTTAAGGTCCATGACAAGGTCCCAACAAAAACCTGTATACAATCCATCCTTGACATCTGTCACAGAATTAACACAATGGACACTTTTAACTTTGAGACCCTGTGCCCTATAGATATGAAAATATTTCCCATGGTTGTATTTTGCTATACTCCATTTGATCCCCCTAGGCCTCAAACCCAACTAACGACATTGGGGTACTAAGTAAGTCCTTAAACCTAGGAGGGGTCGGTAAACTCCATTTACAGATTTTCCCCCTCCACGCTCTGCTTGGGGTGCAGAGTTTGTCAAAAATTGCCCTTTGGCGGAGTTTACCGGTGCCCGACTCACCCCTTATCTCCAACGCCTTGAAATCCTCACGGGTGAGTAGCTTGCTTCACAAATACCTGATTGATTGATTGATTGATTGATTGATTGATTGATTGATTGAATTACCCAGCCCAAGCCATCTGTGGCAGAGTCGACACCTCCGCCTGTGCAATAGGCACCTTTTTCTTTATCTCTCCCCTCTCCGTGTTCATTAGTACCACTTGCTTAGCAGCTTTGTGCAGTGGCTAATGAAGGATCAGGCATGTAATTAAGAACAAGAATCACATTAAAGGGAAGGCAGTTAGCAGCTGTGCGCAGCGAGGATTTGCGTCTGATCCTCTCAGTGATGCTGCGCTGCCTAAGTGCTGGGAAAGGCTCAGCTTCATCAGTTCCAAACTCCCGCCCAAAATATAAGAAGAGTGAATGCAGTAGATCTATAATTGCAATGCATTATTGATGCCAGTGCACTTGATGTTCACTGCATCCATGTGCTAAAAAAAGTAGCTGCACGAGGTCTTAACCCGCAGACTATGACAATGACTCATCTATCTATTGGAAGAGTTTGTTGAAACCCCCAAACAGTGAGTGTCAGCTTACACTTACCATGGTGTAATGTATACCAGTCTTCCTAAATCTTGTTCTCAGCTTGTAAACCTGGAAGTAGACCAAGTGGTTCTCACAGTTTTAGCCTTCACAAAGCACACATCTACATGCTTACTGCATCTATGCTTTAGCCACCTCAGTCCTTATGTAATTGTCGCCTTTTCTTTAAGTCCTGACCTTAACAAAGCTCAGCTCAGCAATTACCCATGTGGCACATACCATCGTGTTTAGGGAGATGTAAATATATATTTCTTTTTAAGTTTAAGAAACTTTATTATTATATTGTACATCATACAACATAGGGCACAATGGGTATCAATATTTCAAAAGAACAAACATATGTAATAAAAAAACATGCCATCAAACATATCAGAAAGCTTTTTAAATTTTTGTAGGCTTTACATAGGGAAAGAGAAGGGGAAGGAAAGGAACAGGGAGAAATAAAATATACTCTATAAGTGAATATAAACTAGCAATAGATACTCATTAGAATGAAAGAGGATACAAATAACATACTTTTCATATAAATATTATAATATGAATGATATTAAACAGGAGAAAAAGGCAAAGAAATAAAAGAAACTCATGGAGGTTGAAAGTTTTCTGACCGGCTACTAGAAATCTGAGAAATAGAGAGTATATTTAAATAAACCGTTAGGGGTAACCAAACAATATCCCTATTTATCTGTGGGTTACAATGGGAGGCAAAAGCCATGTCCAATCTATGATAATGGCATACAGTATTCCACCAAGATTTGACTGAAAGTTTATTTGGGCATTTCCAGTTGAGTGTAATTTGTTGAAAAGCTAAAGCTAACATGAGGTCATACAGCCCACGTTCATGAGATAATATCTCAAGTGACTCTGATAAACGTCCCATAAACTGGGGTGTATTCGAAAAGGGAGTATTCAGATTAAAGATATTCAAGATCCAAGGCCAAATTTGTAACCAAAAAGAAGCTACAGGAGGGCATGAAAAAAGGAGGTGATAGAGGTCAGCCAAGGAATGATCACTAGACCAGCAGGTTTTATTATTAGAGTGTGTAAAATTGGCAATAGCAATGGGAGTGAAATAAAGTCTGTGATATAGAAAAAACAAAGATTGAGTAGTAGATGCAGATCTAGACATTTTTAACGATCTAGGGGCATATCAACAAGGTCTTTATCTCTGCTTTTTTGGCTTTAAAAGCCAAAAAAGCAGAGATAAAACTAGCACCCTATCAACAACAGGGTGCTAACATGCAAATTTCCATGTTAGCACCCTTTTACTCTTCGCTTCCCCTTGCATCTCTAATGAGATGCAAAGGGGGCGTTCCAGAGTAAAATAATAGGAGAAATGTCGCTAAGCGACATTTCTCCTATTATCAAGAATATCGCTAACCCTGTTAGAGACAAAAGAAGCAGCGCTAACCGCGGTTAACGCTGCTTTTTTACGTCTGGTATTTTTCTGACTTAGCCATGATATCCTATGGAAGGAGGATATCATGGCTAAGTTTGCCTGTCCCTATCAACAAGCTAACATGAGATTATCGCTGGGTTTCCAGCGATAATCTCACGTTAGCCACTTAGCGTGAGGATTTTTATCGCTATTGAGATAAGCGTTGCTAATAGCACGCTATCTCAGCGATAAAAATCAACGCTAGCCGGCGATAATTATCCTAGCGCTAAGTGCGCTTAGCGATAATTATCGCCGGTTGTTGTTGATATGCCCCCTAGTCCTTAACTTGCTCCAAAATTCATTGCTCCATTCACAACCAAAATCCGCCTCCCAGGCGAGCTCTATCTTAGTCTTAGATCGCTCTGGGACAATGGAATTGAGAGATTTATAAATGAGAGAGGCCTTTGGGGATATTGAAAGGATTCTAAGAAGTGGATCTAGGGTAGAAAAAGAATCTTCAGAAGGAATGGAATAAAAGGCTTCCAAAAGTGCTTCTGTAAGTAATGAAAACTTATGCAGAAACGAGCGAGGACATTTAAAATTAGTTTGGAACTGGGGAAAAGAACAGGGAGAAGTGTCATCAAATATGTCCTGAACCCAGATGATGCCTTTAGACCTCCTGGAGCTCCAGAATAAAGGTCTAATATTAATGATGAGAAAACAAATATGCCAAAGAGGAGAACGCAAACACATGTTTCTATACATTCTCTTTGGTTGACAATAAGGTCTTAACAATGAACACTTGTGTTTAAATAATGGAAGAGATGTAAAACTGGTTTTGGCCGTGAAAGCCAGAACTTCCAGGAAAGAGAAAGGGGATCAGAGACAGCACTCAATACTTACCCACAAAGGGGTGAAAGAAGAAATATTCGCTTGGCGCCAGTAAGAGGCTTGTTTAAGACAAAATGCGTTATGATATAATCTAAAAAAAAAAAAAATCACCCCTCCAGTGGATTTTAGTTTTCTTAGATGGGATAAAGATATTCTGGATTATTATAGTTTGACAAAAATTTGGTAAGTAAGGAGTCAAGTTTTTTTAAACAGATAGAAGGAATGTGGACAGAACTCATGGAGAGAATATATAACATAA
The DNA here is from genome assembly GCF_964204655.1 of Triturus cristatus. Classification (NCBI taxonomy): domain Eukaryota; kingdom Metazoa; phylum Chordata; class Amphibia; order Caudata; family Salamandridae; genus Triturus; species Triturus cristatus. The sequence goes on from NC_140590.1 coordinate 233,235,374, forward strand.
TAGAAGTGATCATCATCTTGATAGAATCTAGGAGACCTCACCTGGAAAGAAAAAGAGGATTCCAGGAGGAGAGATAGTTTGGAAATCCGATCAAGAATTTCTTTCTTATTTATTTTAATCAAGTCCGAGATAGAGTTGGTGAACCATAGCCCTAGGTATTTAATTTTAGAACTATTCCAATGGAATCCAGTTTGATCAGAATGATATTTAGAACAGAATTTGGATATGGGAAGACGCTCTGTTTTATCCAAGTTGATTTTATAACCTGATACCACCGAAAAGTGTGAGAATTCTTGTAATAATGGGGGGATAGAAAGTTCTAGGTTAGATATAAAGAGTAAGATATCATCCGCATAGGCAGAGAGCTTGAAGTGTTGATCTCCGTATAAAAAGCCAGAAATAGAAGTGTTATAGCGGATGTGAGTCAGGAAGGGTTCGAGGGAAAGAATAAAAAGGAGAGGAGATAGAGGGCAACCCTGTTGGACACCACGGTGAAGTGAGAATCGGTTTGAAACAAGACCATTAACTATAGTGAAAGCAGTAGGTGCCGTATAAAGTAAAGAAACCAAGGAAATTAATTTAGGCCCAAAGCTGTGTCAACGGAGTAACTTAAGTAAAAAAGACCATTCAATTCTATCAAAAGCTTTTTCTGCATCAATAGATATTGCAGCCAGGGAATGAGATATAGTAGATGCCTTATTTAAAACATTGAAAATTAACCAAGAGTTATCAGAGGTTAATCTGCCCTTAACAAAACCACATTGTTCTGGACCAATTAGATGGGGTAGTAGTGATTCAAGATGTAATGCCAATAATTTAGCAACAATTTTATAGTTCACATTTGTCAAGGATATAGGGCGATAATTTTGCAGAGTTTAGGATCTTTGTCTTCTTTGTGAATGAGACAAATAGAGGCTTCTAAGAAAGTACCGCTTGCCTTACCAGTGGTACAGAAGTGTTGAAAGAGATTAAAGAGTTTGGGGAGTAGACCGTTTGAAAGGTGTAAGTAAAATTCTACTGAGAAACCATCCGGACAAGGGGACTTATTTTTCTTTAGTGAATTAGGAGAACTAGTAATTTCTTGGAGCGAAATATCCGAGTCTAGGGAATCAAAATCAAGATCACTGGATGAAGGAGATGGAATATTGCTTAATTAAGAATCAATAAGAAAATTCGATTTGGGCACTTCTGGAGTATATAAATTAATATAAAATGTTGTAAATTCATCAAGGATTTCGCGAACAAGCTCCTGCAGGGTAGTATCAGATGAGAAAGTGTAAAATTGATGTTGTAAGTGCTTGATATTGGTTAATAAAGCCTTATGTTGAATGTGAGTGTGTTTCTTTTTCCTGGCTACAAAATTAATAATGAATCCATGGGCGGTGGCTTTAAAGGCATCCCATATCAAAGCGGGGGATATAGATGGACCTCCATTCAAAGAAAATAATTCTTCTGCGAAGGACGTGAAGGAAGTTGAAAAACTTGGATCCTGTAAAAGAAAATTGTTAAATCTCCATCTAGAAGATTTGGGGTGCGAACTGAGCAACTCAAAATCAGCTATCACCGGAGCATGGTCTGAAATTAAAATTAGTTCGATCGAAGATGAAATAAGGTTTCGAGCTAGAGGTTTGGATAGGGAAAGGTAATCCAGTTGGGACAGAGAGTCATGTGGTGGGGAGAAAAAAGAAAATTCTGTTTGATCTGGGTTACATAATCTCCAGGCATCTACTAGATGTGTCTATGTTATTGTGCTATGAAATTGTTTACGAGTTTAATGGGAAATGAATTTACTTTACGGATTTACGATCAATAAAGGGGTCCATAACCTGGTTACAATCACCTCCAAGGATACAAAATTCCTCTTTGTGTTGCATACGTTTATTTTTAATAGCAGGCCAGAGAGCATAATCTGGTTAGGTCGGACCATAAATATTAAAGACAGTTAAAGAAACATTATTATTAATGATTAGTTTAACTAAAATCCATCTACCATCTGCGTCTATTTCTTGTGAAACAACAGAGCATTTCAATTTTTTGTGACATAAAATAATACCACAATTTTTCTTTGTAGTTGAAGGCGAGACAAGAACAGAACCAACACAATTACGTTTGAGCTTAAGAGCCACAGCTTCTGATAAATGAGATTCTTGTAATAAAACTAAGTCAGGATTATAAGAGGCTAAATGTGAAAGAATTCTCTGCCTTTTTATAGGATTAATAAAACCTGTTACATTCCATGTAACAACTTTGAATGCAAGAGAATAATCATAGAAGTAAAAACATTGGACTTAACAGTAGTGAAGGAGGATAGGAAGAGCAATAGGCCAAGCCAAACAATATAAAAAAGGTATATTAAGAGAAAAGATGGAAGAATAGAACAGAATTTTTTATTATATAGTACAAGAAAGGAAAAGATTGCTGCAGAGCAAGAAGGAGAGTAGAAAGGGAAAGGATAAAAGGAAACAAAAAACATAAAAGGGAAAGACGAAAAAGGGAAATAGAAAAGCCAAAAGAGGAGACAGTACATATTCATAAAGGATGACTGAGAGAACATACCTGTAGAGGACAAGAACGAAATAACACTGGGGTGGTGACAACATGTGAGAGAATGACACGCTCGAGACAGGGGAGTCTGAGCCACATCAGGGGCGAAAAAAGAGAACAATGAGGAAAACGGACCGAAAATGTTAAGTACATCAAACGAACCTGCAAGGATACAAAAGAGAACAACATAAGAGATATCAAATACGTTAAAGCATCCAAAAAAGTATCGTTTGACAAACTAAGATATAATGAAAAATCCCAAAATAGGACGACAATTCAATAATAATAAGACACACAGTGGTTACAAGCAAATATAAATTGATTAACCACTGGAAGGACCAGCAGTTACTCAAAGTGTGAGAATGTATAAACTTCTTAAATTCCGCAGGATCTTCAAATGACACAGTATCATTTTGGAAAGTCACCTTGAAAATGCAAGGATGAAAGAGGCCATATCTGTCCCCAAGAGAACGGAGAGGAGCTTGAAGGATAAGAAACTCTTTCCTTCTAGCTGAGGTGGCATTGGAGACATCCTGAGAGAGGAACACCCGTTGACCCAACCAAGACACTTGACGCTTAGCCCTAGCTGCAGAAAAAAACACCAAGTCAGTAAATTTCAAGAAGACGATGATGACACCTCTAGGCGTGGCTGGAGATGCAGACAGTGATGGGCGAAGACCAAGCCTGTGGGCTTCCTGAATGTTGAGCGAGGTTGAGGAGGGCATGACAGGATTGTCTCCTTTCAAAGCTTCAGGCAAACCATAAATTTGTAGATTGTTCCTCCTGTTTTGGTTTTCCAAATCTTCAGTGTGCTGTTGTAGCCTGTGTACCTCCCTTTCCAAAGAATTAATCGTCTGAGTCTCGCACTGGACATGCAAAAGTTGCTGCTCCATGACAGTTACTCTACTCTCCATGTAAGACCACTTTTCATCCAGAAGATACATTTTGCTATTCGTTTCCTCTACAAAAGGACGCAAAGCTCAAATCTCCTCCAGCAGCAGCTCCAAGGAAATAGGTGGTGACGGCTTATCAGGAGAGGGAGAATCATGCTTCAAGCGTTTTGATGCTGAAGAGATGGTGGAGAAGTCTTATTAACTACAGACTACATTAGCCATTTCTTCAACAACAGGTGATTGTACTACTTCTGCTGAGTGAAATGCAGATCTCGTCTAAGACTGCCCTTTAGGGATAAATACAAATTGTGGTTTTCCTAATTTACCCATAAAAGGGGAACCATACAACTGAATGGAAATGGCAGAAGCATGTTTCTAACAGTATTAGCACCTCGAGAGTACTACCACAAGGTAATATACAGCTTCTGTGACATTAAAATCTCCCACATAGAAGCATTAGTATATAGCACTAAGCTGAAAAACAATAAGCACCATTGCCAGGACAGTCAGTATGTTGCAGCTATTAGGGCATGACCATAATAATGTTGAGCTTCCACTTCCAATAAGGAAAATCCTTGTTTATGAACGGTTGAAAACAGTTGATTAGAAGGTATTTTTTCTAATTTCCTGGACCGAACAATAATCTCCTCAGAGCTGATAACCCTTTGAGAGAGTCATGAGAGACACACATTCTGGCTTGAAGCGCAAAGACCCAGTCACAAATTAAACTGAAGAGTGAGGCTGCAGAGGTTCCCATAATACTGCAGGAAACAAAGAGAAGATGCCAAAATGAAGTTTCACTGCATGCTGCCTGACAAGCACTTACTTGCTGGGGGAAACAAAATGGCGGCCGTTCTGTGAGGTGGCCGTGACGAACCGTATATGAAGAGAAGCTCAGCGCGCTTCGTTACGGCGAGTAGCTCCTCATGATGCCCCCAGGTTCCGCTGCAGGAGCATCCGTTTTTGGAAAGCTGTACAGTGGTAAAAACGCACCAAAAAGCCGCAACTTGTATGTAAATATTATTGCCGTATAAATTAAGTGCTTTAAGATAAAACCATCAAAAGTTTGTTTTGCTGCAAATAAGCAGAGCGTTTATATGGCTTCCAGTTTGTTTTGAGGTGATGAGAGTTTCCTTGATTGGTGCTGATTATCCTAAATCTCTGCGCTTGCATTGGCCTTTCTCTCCCTCTCTGTAATCCAGCTAACAGGCCAGCACACACAGTGCCTTGGGAACTATGGCAGAAGAGCAGGCTGGGTGGAAGTGGGCCCTACTTGACTCGAGCTAGAGGATGAAGTGCTTTCCCGAGAGGACATGCTGGAAGAGCATTATATCGTGGAAGAGGAGGCGTGTCACGTGATGGGTGGCAGCGGCTGGGAGCGGTGCTCTTACCCCCAGGTAAGAAAATATTTATATTTCACCCATAGCCATATTACATTCACATGAGACTCTGCAGACTTCCCTACTCAGAGTGGCTCTTGTGATGGAGTGCTATGGTATGAGATTTTACTGATAACATTGCATTCCTCTACACTTCTATTATTTTGCTCACCCAAGCTGTCTGTGGTCAGAGTCGACACCTCCACCTTTGCACTAGGCCCCTTTTTCATTATCTTCACTCTCTCTGTGTTCATAAAGACCTCGGATAGGTTTGCTCTATAAAAAACTAAAAAAAAAGGTCAGGGGGCCTCCTTTAAGAAAATTGTTGGATCGCTGCGATAAAACAGCGATGCAACAGTTTTCACTGCACCCTCCTTGTGACATGATGGATGCACCATATTTAACCCCTTCAGTGCCCATGACGAGCTGGACTCGTCATGGGACGCGGTGGCGCTGTGCCCATGACGAGTCCAGCTCGTCATAGACCCCGCCCGCTAATGCAACGGCCGGCACTGGGCGGGGAAAGGGGCGGGCACTGAAGGGGTTAATGTACGGCGCTCCATGTCACACGGAATGACAGATACGTCAGGAATCCTGACGTATCTGTTAGTGCAAAAGTCACACATTGCTGGAGTTGTGTTGCAAGCATGACTCAACTCCAGCAATGCATGAGGTTGGCCTATTCCCATTGCACTGCATCACCCTCACGCCTGCCATGAGGCAGGCATAAGGTTTTGACGCAGTGGTGTCCTGGAAGTGTGGCAGTGGAATATCATAGATTTCACTGTCACACTTCTACGACCCATTTTTTGGTGGGAATGCCCACCCTACATTCATTATACCTGGCGCAGGTATAATATGGTGCAGGGCTTTACACAGTAACTCATCTGCCTAGATGCGTCACCTTGTAAATATGGCACAAAGTGACGTATTTTGGACGCCACTGTTGCGTCACAAAATGTGATGCAAGTGTTGCAAAAGTGTCGCAAGGCCTTCATAAATAAGGCCCTGGATGTTTATGAGGACCGGGCAGCATTCCGCCGCATGCGGAACTCTGTAGAATCTCATGGGGCCTCATTTATGAAAACTGTTGCATCGCTACAATAAAACAGCGATGCAACAGTTTTCACTGTGCCCTTCTTGCAACACAATGAATGGTCCGTATTAATGTATAGGGTCCATGTCGCAAGGAATGACAGATACGTCAGGAATCCTGCGAATCTGTTGGCTCAAAAGTCATGCATTACTGGAGTTGTGTCGCAAGCATGACGTAACTCCAGCAATGCATGGGGTAGGCCTATTCCCATTGCACTGCGTCACACTTACGCCTGCCATGAGGCGGGCGTACGGTTTTGACACAGTGGAGTCCATCTCATAGATTTCACTGTGACACTTCTACAACCCATTTTTAAGCGGGAACACCCACCCTGCATAAATTAGACCTGGTGCAGGTATAATGTGGTGCAGGGCTTCACAAGGGGACACATCTGCCTAGATGCATCACCTTGTAAATTCGACGCAACGTTGCGCATTGTTTACACCACCGCTGCATAAAGAAAAATGATGCAACTATGGCGCAAAAGTGTCGCAAGGCCTCCATAAATAAAGCCCATGGAGTTTATAGATAACTCTGCGGAATTCCACGGAGTAGAACTCCTTGAGCTCCGCCCACCCCTAAAAACAACTAGGGATCCCGAGAGCACCCCTTATTAGCTGGTACTTCCAATAACAAGGAGTTGCTACTGTGTCCTAATGAGATTGCAAGGTTGAATTACAGTATAAAAAGTCTTTAGATGCACTTTCTTGAAAAACGTACACCCCCATATTATGAAACAAAGTCTAAATCTGTACTGTCAATGAACCTGGCAGGGTCTGACATTCTTGACTGTGATAGCTCGATAATACAACTGCTAGTCCGTGAGAGACAAAAAACTCTTCTTTAAAGCCCTCCTGAGCTCCTTCCATTGCAAACCAAAATCTTTTGAAGCATAGATAAAATCACTGAGCGTTCCCAGAATGTTATCAAGCACTAACCTACTAAAATATAAGGAGATGCTATTGTAATATTATCCCTAGGCAAGATAGACATTTTTTTTAATTTTCCCTACTATAAATTGGAAGTGCCCATACTTTTTTTTATTACTTTACTGATGTTGGTCGAGGCAAGAAATGTTCAATCTTTTGTCACTGGGCTTCCCAGGTATCTCATATTGCTTGTTATTTGCAGAGAAGCATAATTGATGTAAAAAATGTTTACATTAACAAAATAGCCTGAGTGTTGACCAAACACATTTCTTTATTTTGTTGTCTCGTGAAATAGTATATTGAAACCATAAGGCTATCCACAAAAGTCCAGCTTTATGTTCAAACCCCAAATGTACAAACATGATATAAATTAGCACTTTATTACACAGCTATATTTTCAAACACGAGCACTGTATTTGCCAACTGTATTTCAAACTTTGAGCAGATTTATACAGGGGGAACTTTTTTAAAGTTTTGTGTATGGAGATGAAATAATTGTTACATGTTGTTTTGGTTTATAGCTGAACTCCATGGTGTATATTGTACAGCCTGTTCTTTCAGGCTGACACAATAAAACTGACTGACGCAAAGGTGATTATGTAAATTGCTTGATCTAAAGGTCATAGATAGACGAGGAGAGCTGGAAGTAATGTCTTCTCCTCCACTTGATTAAAAAGTCAAGAGACAAATTGAAGTTGAGAAGAAAATTGTCTGTTGAGCAACATATAGAACAAAAAGTGATGCTATCTGTAAGAAATTGTAGTATTGGTTGATGGGTATGAGAACCCACCTCAAATAATAATGACAATCCTTGTCAAGGTGAACCACAAATGTCACTGAATAAGCCTGCGGTTAACCCTCTGGTAGCTTTGCACAAAAGCAGTAATGCTTAACTTAGAAGCAATGTGTGAAGTATTATGAAGTGAAAATACAACACACAAAGAATCCCAATAGCAGCAAAAGACGTGAACGCCGATTGCAGGTTTCTGGACTTGCCAGGCCAGGAGAAAGTCACAAGTTGAGGCCGGCCATGCTGGAGCGTGGGATGGTTACAGGACCAGGCTCACCCAACTGGACATTGTACTTTATTTCCTTGGTTTAGGGCTGCGCTGTTCTGCGCTGTGCTGCGCTGAGAGGGCCTGCAACATGATGTGTCAGGTTTGTCTAGCCACCAATCAGGAAATGCAAGTTGCTGTCATTTAAGGTTCTGCTCTGTGTCAGATCCGGTGAAGCTGCTGACCAGGGCCTTTATTGTGCTGCAATATGAGCCCCTTTGTCATCCTTGGCTGCTCTGTGTCAGATCCGGTGAAGACACTAATCAGGAGCATTGAGGTGTTGCGATGTGAGGCCCTGTGGTTGTCTGTGCCATGCTATGTTGGATCCGGTGACACCTTCAGTTGAGCAGGAAGGAGTGCACTCTAACTCCAGGAACATGACCAGGGCCTGGAGGACAGCACTTGGAAGGTCAGGACTCAATCAATCAATCAATCAATCAAAGACATTTATAGAGCGCACTACTCACCCGTAGGGTCTCAAGGCGCTAAGGGAGGGGGGGTGCCGTTACTGCTTGAACAGCCAGGTCTTGAGCTTCTTCCTGAAGGAGAGGTGGTCTTGGGTCAGGCGCAGGTCGGCCGGGAGGGAGTTCCAGGTCTTGGCGGCCAGGTAGGAGAAGGACCTTCCTCCTGTTGTCGCTCTATGGATGCGTGGGACGGCGGCGAGGGCGTGGCTGGCTGATCGGAGGTGGCGTTTGGGAGCGTAGAAGTTGATTCGGTTGTTGAGGTAGCTCGGGCCTTGATCGTGTAGGGCTTTGTGTGCGTGGGTGAGGAGCCGGAAGGTGATTCTTTTGTTGACGGGGAGCCAGTGCAGGTCTCTCAGGTGTCCGGAGATGTGGCTGTTTTGTGGGATGTCGAGGATGAGTCTGGCTGAGGTGTTCTGGATCCGCTGGAGTCTCTTCTGGAGCTTGGCGGTGGTTCCGGCGTAGAGGGCGTTGCCGTAGTCCAGTCGGCTGGTGACGAGGGCCTGGGTGACGGTCTTCCTGGTCTCTGTGGGAATCCACCAGAAGATCTTCCGAAGCATGCGCAGGATGTTGAAGCAAGACGAGGAGACGGCGTTGACTTGCCTGGTCATGGAGAGGGAGGAGTCCAGGATGAAGCCCAGGTTGCGTGCGTGGCTCGTCGGTTTGGGTGCGGTGCCCAGGGCGGGGGGCCACCAGGAGTCGTCCCAGGCGGAGGGCGAGGAGCCCAGGATGAGGACCTCCGTCTTGTCTGAATTCAGCTTCAGGCGGCTGGTCGTCATCCACTCGGCTACCTCTTTCATCCCTTCGTGCAGGTTGGCTCTGGCGGTGGCGGGGTCGTTGGTCAGGGAGAGGATCAGCTGGGTGTCGTCGGCGTAGGAGATAATGTTGAGGTTGTGTTGGCGTGCTATGGCCGCGAGGGGGCTCATGTAGACGTTGAAGAGGGTAGGGCTCAGCGAGGATCCTTGAGGGACGCCGCAGATGACTTCGGTGGCCTCTGACTTGTACGGAGGTAGGCGGACTCTCTGCGTTCTTCCGTCGAGGAAGGAGACGATCCATTCCAATGCCTTCTCCTGGATTCCGACGTTGCTGAGGCGCTGCACTAGGGTGTGGTGGCAGACCGTGTCGAAAGCCGCGGAGAGGTCTAGGAGGATGAGGGCCGCTGTTTCTCCGTTGTCCATCAGGGCTCGGATGTCGTCGGTGGCGGCGATGAGTGCGGTCTCGGTGCTGTGATTGGCTCGGAAGCCGGACTGTGAGGGGTCGAGGGATCCGTTCGTCTCGAGGAAGGCGGCCAGCTGTTTGTTGACGGTCTTCTCGATGACTTTGGCTGGAAACGGGAGTAGCGAGATGGGGCGGTAATTCTTGAGTTCGGTGGGGTCTGCTGTAGGTTTCTTGAGTAGAGCGCTGAGTTCGGCGTGCTTCCAGCTCTCGGGGAAGGTGGCGGTGTCGAAGGAGGTGTTGATAATGTCCCGCAGGTAGGGTGCGATGACAGCGTCGGCTTTGTTGAAGACGTGGTGAGGGCAGGGGTCGGTCGGAGATCCGGAGTGGACGGAGTTCATCATGCGTACGGTGTCTTCGGTGCTGATCGGAGTCCAGGCTCGGAGGGTGGTGGTGGGCGGTGTTGTTGTGGTTGTGGCGTGCGTCGGTTGGATGCTGAAGCTGTTGTGTATGTCCGCGATCTTGTTGTGGAAGTAGGAGGCGAGGGAGTTGCAGAGGTCTTGCGATGGGGTGATGTCGTTGTTTCCGGCGTTGGGGTTGGAGAGCTCTTTCACGATGTTGAAGAGTTCCTTGCAGTTGTGTGCGTTGTTGTCCAGTCGGTTTTTGAAGGCCGTTTTCTTGGCTGCGCGGATCAGTTGGTGGTGCTTCCGGGTGGCGAGCTTGAGGGTGGTCATGTTGTCCGGTGTGGGTTCCTTTCTCCAGACTTTCTCGAGGGCTCGGCAGTTCTTCTTGGAGCTCTTGAGTTCGTCGGTAAACCATGGGGCTTTCTTGCTGCCGGGTCTGCTGGGCGGGGTCCTCAGAGGGGCGAGTTCGTCTGCGCAGTTGCTGATCCACTTCGTGAGGTTGTCGGCGGCCTGGCTGGGGTTCGCTGAGCTGGCAGGAGGGTGCTGGCTCAGGGAGGCGGCGAGCTGGTCGGCGGTGATCTTGTTCCAACTTCTACGGGCAACCTGTTGCTGGTGGTGGTGGATCGTCGTTCTTTCGAAGGTGAAGTGGATACAGCTGTGGTCCGTCCAGTGGAGTTCTGTGGCGTGGCTGAAGGCGATGTCTTTGCTGGATGAGAAGACGGCGTCGAGTGTGTGTCCGGCGAGGTGTGTGGGGGTGCTCACCAGTTGCTGGAGTCCAAGGTTGGCGAGGTTGTCCAGCAGGGTGCTGGTATTGCGGTCGTTGTTATTCTCCAGGTGGAAGTTGAGGTCCCCCAGGAGGATGTAGTCAGCGGAGGGGAGGGCGTGCGGGCTGATGAGCTCGGCGATGTCCTCGCTGAATTGAGTGCGTGGTCCCGGGGGTCGGTAGATCAGGGTGCCTCTGAGGGTGGTCTTCGGGTCGGTGTGGATCTGGAAATGCAGGTGTTCGGCGGTGGTTAGGGTGTTGTCGGTGCTGGTCGTGATACGGATGGTGTTCCTGTGGACGATGGCGATGCCTCCTCCAGTCTGGTTGTCGCGGTCCCTCCGGGTGATCTTGTAGCCCTCTGGGATGGCGATGGCGATGTCGGGCGCTGAAGAGGCGTTCATCCAGGTCTCCGTGAGGAAGGCAACGTCCGGGGCTGTGGTGTCTAGGAGGTTCCAGAGTTCGATGGCGTGTCTGTGGACGGAGCGGGTGTTGAGCAGGATGCACTTGAGGTGGTTGCTGCTGGTGTTCGGCTTGGCGGGCGCTGGTGTGGGGCAGGTCCGGATGCAGGTGAACTTGCAGGCGTGACAGCTGAAGGGTCCGTAGGTGCGTCTCGGGGTGGCTTGGTGGCATCCTGGGAATCGGCCGGTGTTGAGTGCGATGAGGGTGGCGGCGGTGTACGTCAGGCGGGTTGGCCGGGGTCCTCGTAGGCCAGGGGTCCTGGCACTGGGCGCGGTCCAGGCGCGGACGGGCGTAGACGGGCTTACCTGTGGTGCATCTTCGGCGCTCAATCGGCGCGCCCGCTGCGCGTGACCGCTGCGCGTTCGCACGGTCGCCATATATGGCGAAGTGCGCGGGGGGGCGGAGCAGCTGGGAGGCGGGAGCGGGGAGGGTACAGAAGAAAAAAGGGGCGGGGTCAGCGGTGTGGTGGCGGGAAGCGGGGAGCGGGGAGGGATAAGACGGGGGCGGCTGAAAAGTAAGGCAAAACAGGCAGAATGGGGGAGAAAATAACAGAAACACAGCAAAGCTACCAATCAAGCACAAATACAGAGGAGACAGTGACACCAGGCAAGAAGCGAGCACAGACTACGCCGCTCGATGGCAGGGGGCGTGGTCACGCGGCGGAGCCGGGGCAGCGAGTCAGACGGCGGGGAGGCACACGCAGCAGCTGGTGGCCGTGCGGCGCGGGGGTGTCCTAGAACTAGGTCACACTCACCTGCGTCGCACGGTCGCCATATATGGCCAAGTGCGCGGGGGGGCGGAGCAGCTGGGAGGCGGGAGCGGGGAGGGTACAGAAGAAAAAAGGGGCGGGGTCAGCGGTGGTGGCGGGAGGCGGGGAGCGGCGAGGGATAAGACGGGGCGGCTGAAAAGTAAGGCAAAACAGGCAGAATGGGGGAGAAAATAACAGAAACACAGCAAAGTTGCCAATCAAGCACAAATACAGAGGAGACAGTGACACCAGGCAAGAAGCGAGCACAGACCACGCCGCTCGATGGCAGGGGGCGTGGTCACGCGGCGGAGCCGGGGCAGCGAGTCAGACGGCGGGGAGGCACACGCAGCAGCTGGTGGCCGTGCAGCGCGGGGGTGTCACTCCCACAGAAGCCAGCAGAGGGGGCCCTGTTAGATCAAGTTAGGTTTCGTCAGCTAGGAGCAGGAGACGTCTCTGTAACCTTGTTGTGTCCCTGTACCGTAAAGATGAGGTCAGCCAACTGACCCTTAGAGTCACTTCTGGGGCCCTGAGATCAAGGCAAGCAGGTCCAGTCTTCCTGCTTCAGACAGAAATGCAGTGTTTCTACTGAATCTTTTCAGATCCAGGAGTATCCAAATGGGAGGGTCTGTGGTTGTCACTTTTATACCCATTGCCAGCATGTGGATGGGGGAAACCCCTTTATCTAACCCTAAACTGGTTGTGGTCAGTTCTTCTATTCCTCTTGGGTTTGGCTCCAGCCTGGCTAGTAAAACAAAGAAGAAGTAAGTGCACATGTAAGCTGCATTTGCCAGGGACAAGATAGGCATCTAATGAAGTCAGGAAGAAGCTTGGCGCAGCGCCAGCCTACCATTTGAAAATCAGGAAGGGACTGGGTACAACACCCCAAGCCAAGCTGCTCAGGAGAGGAACACCCTTCCCACACTCAAAGCCTTTTTGCTCACTGTCTGGGAGGAATAAACATCACACCACAGGAGAGCCATTAACAGTTATGTTAACCTGGCAATAAAGCACATTTGGCTTGGTCAAGAAAATTTCAACTTTCTAAAAGTACCATTTTAAAATAGTAACTTAAAATCTGAGTTTTCCATTAAAAAGGTCTTTAAATTACCATTCAAATAAGTGGAAGAAATATTTCTCTGGCTGTTCCCAAACTCAAGTTATCACTTATTAAATGTAATAGGGTAGCCCGTGTTCGTCTATGGGAGGCTAGCCATGATGCAGTGAAAAACGAATTTGGGGCTTTGTCACTTCCAAGACATGGCCTAGGGGTGAATTATAAATATTATAATGGACTGTTCAGGCCTAGCAAAAGTCTTTTTTTGCCAGGTCGAAATGGCAGTTTCAAACTGCACACAAAGTTCTTCAATAGCAAGCATGGGGTATCTTTTCCACTGCTTCTTTGGGGGATTGCTCAATAAGATGCTTTTTTCCCTTTCTCATAATCATATCTCCATGTCAGAATAACAAATTGACTCACAGCCATCTTCCACTGGCTGACCCGACAGTTGCCTATGTTAAACTTCACAAAGAGTGACAACATTTACATGTACTTTCCATCAGTTGCTACCACTTAGAGTGGTTTTTTACAGCCCCCAAAACCACTGTCACCTTATGTCTCTTACCATAACGTAATAACTTCAGAGTCCTTGATAACATCTGCATGAAACTGGCTCTTTCCTCCTTCAACAAGAAAACAGACTCTGCAGAGTGGAGAGCAGGGTCATGTGGATTCCGCCCCACAATGGAAATGAAGCACTGAGCCTGGTCTTATTTAATGACTGCTGCATTACATTACAGATTAACATATTTGAATACTGGTGGGTGTGAATTGAATAGCACAGAACCTAAGATATGTCTGAATGCCTTTTATTATGCCACTATATTTCTAATGGCAGACCGATAAAATGTTCATGTCTGCTCTTCTTGGTTCTAGTACTTAAAGAAGTTGAGACGAAAGCTCTCCTGATGAAAGGATTCATTTTTCTAAAAAGTGTGGAGACTCTAAAATCTTCATTCTTGAGGTTAATACAACATTTTGGAAGCTATGAGTAAAATTTAAGTGAAGCAGGAGATATTTCCAAGTATAGCAGTGCTTTAAATAATATTTGTGGGTGTAGCGGCAGTGAAAATGACATCACTGCGATACTTTGAGCTTTGTCATCTTATTATTATACAGCTTATAGAGCGCCTGGTTAAACCAACATAGTGTCCCCGCGCTAGGACACCAAAAGTACCATGACATCTGGATAGAGCCCCCCACCCGCCCTACAGCCTAGGTCCCCCAAGGAATAGCTACCGAAGCCTACTTCCGGCCACCAGGGGGATGCCGGAAGAGCCACGTCTTAAGTTTTCTCCTGAACAAAGTCTCGGACAGGCACGTCCTTAACTCAACAGGAAGGTCATTCCAGGCCTTAGCCGCAAGGAAGCCAAAAGAGTTCCCACCAGCCTGTACCTTCCGAACCTTAGACACAATCAACTTTGCCGTGCCCAAGGACCTTAGGTAGTATGCAGGTCTATAGGCGGTAAGAAGGGGGTGCAAAAAGCTAGGACCTTTCTTGTTGAAGATCCTGTGGCTAAAAACACAAGGCCTTAAAGGTGACTCTGTCCTGTATTGGAGCCAGTGTAATTTCCTCAAGGCCTCCCCCACCGAGGCTCGGCTAGGAATATGCAGAATTAACCAAGCTGCAGTGTTCTGAACCTTGTGCAGGATGTTCAGATTTTTCGGGGTCACCCCTAGGTACCGAATGTTGCAATAATCTAGACGGGACTTAACAAGGGCATGTACAATGGTACGTCTGGCATCTAGTGGGAGTAGATCCAGGATTTTTCGCAACATTTTAAGAATGCCAAAGCAGGCGCCAGCCACAGCTGATATCTGCTCAGAATAAGAGAGGGTGTCGTTGAAACATACTCTCAGATTCTTGACCTCAACCTTAGGGATCGGAGTCGATCCCAGATCCTCCGGCCACCATAAATGTGAGCAAAGAGAGGGCTGCTTACCAACTACCATTACCTCCATCTTTCCCGCATTCCATTCAGCTGCAAACAGCTGAGCTGCATCCAATTGGCAAGCTCCCCCAGGCACACCCTGAAATCAGATGCCGTTCCTGCCTTCCTGTGCTCCAGGGTAATGATCAACTGCGTGTCATCGGCTTATGACACCAATTTAACCCCATGTCTCAGCACAATATCTGCCAAGGGGCGCATGTAGATGTTAAATAGGGTAGGGCTGAGAGACGAACCCTGCGGCACCCCTTGAGACAGAGGACAGACTCTGGATTTAAAAGGATGTTGTAGAACCTGGAAGGATCAATTCTCCAGAAAATGTTTAATCCACTACTATGTCCCCCCACTGACCCCGGCCTCCCCTAACTGTTCCATAAGGAGGCCATGGGAGACCGTGTCAAAAGCAGCACTCAGGTCTAGAAGGATAGGTGCAGTAGTTCTTCCCTCATCGGCTGTGTTTTTCAGGGCCTCTGAGGCAAGAAGAAGGGCCGACTCGGTACTGTGTCGTGGCCTAAATCCCGACTGGGTTTCATGGAGAAACTGTCTCTCTTCCAGAAACATGGACAGTTGACTGTTTAAATGTTTCTCAGCGATTTTAGCAGCATAGGGTGGTAGAGATATAGGTCTCAGGTTTTCTGGGAGAGCAGGGTCTAAAGAAGGTTTCTTTAGCAATGGTACCGCCATGGCTTGCTTCCAATTGCTAGGAACCTGACCCTAACTAAAAGACAGGTTCAAAAGCTTGGTGAGAACCGGAGCAATTACTTATTTCCCTAGCAGTACAAATTTAGGGGGGATCGGATCCAAGGGTGACCCAGATTTAACTACTTCCATGAGTTTAAGAACATCGCTTACTCCAGGCGGATGAAAAACAAAGCTGTACTCACTTCTCAAATCATCTGTGACAGAAGCCGAGATATAATTCCTGCTGCTTTCGGAGAAGGTGGAGTATATTTTATCAATCTTGCACATGAAAAAATCTGCAATCTTATTGCAATGGTCAGTGGAGGCAGACATAGTGGCTGTCACACGATCTAAAGAGGACAGTTGTTTCACTACGTTAAAAATATTCTTAGTGGCATTTTCAATGTGCTCAGTATAAAACTCCCTCCATACGCCCCTAATTTGTTGGTGATACAACGTGAGAACAGTTAAGTATACCACCCTACTTTCAATTAGATAGTGCCCCCTCCATCGGCGTTCAATGCGCTTACAATCAGTTTTTAGGAGAGCCAGTTCCTCAGAGAAGCATTTCACGGAAGGAGTGATGCGAGTACTTTTACCAGGTTTCCGGGGTATTATGGAGTCCACTGCCTCCTCAATCCAAAGAGAGACTAGGCCCTCTACAGTCTGGACCTCAGTCCCTAAAGTTGGGATACTTGAAGCCAGCTTAACCCCAAAGGCATCAGTGCTTAACACATCCCATTTCAGAAACATTAGGGGCACGGAACGCTTTCCGGGATTACAGGGAGCATTTCTGGTGTTAGCGAACTTAAAAGAGAGGACAAAATGGTCAGACCACACTATAGGCACAGGCAGCAAGGCTTCTACCTGAGCACTGTTGGTAAAAATATTGTCCAACGTGTGACCTTTATTGTGTGTAGGGGTGTTGACCAAGTGTGTAAGACCCATCGTTTGTAGCCCTTGAATCAGCTCCTTGGTATCTCAATTTTCTTTATCTTCCAAATGAAGATTCAGATCCCCCACCAAAATAAAGTTGGGGTAGCGGATAGTATAGGGGGACACTGTCTCAGCTAGGTCATCAAGGAAGGCTCTCGCCTGGCCAGGGGGTCTATACAGAAGAAGCCCTACAATAGAGATTGCACTATTGAAAGCCAGATTGAAACAGGCTGATTCACAGCTAGGCAACGTCACTTTAGACATCCTCACCTGAAATTCTTTCCTGAGTATCACTGCGAGACCACCCCCCCTCTACCCGGGTCTATCAACCCTTTGAATAGTATAGCTTTCAGTCAGTGCTTCCAAAACATCCGGAGCCGATTGCTCATTGAGCCAGGTTTCCACCAGAAACAGCCCCACCGGTTTCTGGTCCATAAGTAGGTAGTGTATTTCTTGCCTATGTTTACTAAGAGATCTACAATTCAGGGATAGGCATAGAAAGGAGTCTAATAGCGTGCTCGATACCAGTCCTCTTTCTCTTCCTTCCCTGCCAGATGGTATCCGGAAGTCACAGTACAAACAACCCCTTACACTGCCATCAACTGCTAATGAGTAAAGGTCATTTGTGTCCACTATCCTTGTAATGGCCAGCAATTCCACAGAGGTATAAACAGCTGTGTGCTCAGAGAAAGATCTAGAGGTCCTGGCCCCTGGTGTCATCCGGGCGCGGACAGGCGCATACGGGCTTGCCGTTGGTACACCGGCGGCGCACCCGCTGCGCACCCGTCTAATCATCTGGCTAAATAGTGTGTGTGCTGGGAGCACTAGACCGCTCCCACAGCACCACATATTCAGAGGCGGAAGTGGAAAGGCCGGAAGTGAGGCCAGAACACCGAGGGTTACTCGCAGTGCCCTCCGTACAATCGGCACCAGCTGTGGCGGACCAGGGCGAGAGTACTCTCGGTGACAACAAAAGGCAAAAGCACCCACTCACAGTAAGTAGCCCCCCACACTAAAACTGTTTAAAAAACATTAAAAAGATGCATAAAATTGAAGGGGTTTCAGAGCAATCAGCGAGCAGCACAAAGCATAAGTCCAGCGTAGCAACATCAAGGACTTACTGGTGTCCGCTGTGCACCTGTTAATCCTCCAGCTAAATAGTGTGTGTGCTGGGAGCACTAGACCGCTCCCACGGCACCACACACTCAGAGGCGGAAGTGGAAAGGCCGGAAGTGATGCCAGAACACTGAGGGTTACTCGCAGCACCCTCCGCACAATCGACACCAGCCGTGGTGGACCAGGGCGAGAGTACCCTCGTTGAGAAAAAAAGGCAAAAGCACCCACTCACAGTAAGTAGCCCCCCACACTAAAACTGTTTAAAAACCATAAAATAGATTCATAAAATTGAAGGGATTTTAGAGCAATCAGCGAGCAGCGCAAAGCATAAGTCCAGCGTATCAGCATCAAGGACTTACTGTTGTCTTCCTTCCAAGCCTGGGATGCGTGCCCTCCAGGTCCATGCTGCTGCCTCCCTTTCACTGGTGCCCGAACAGTCTTCCTTGACCTGCAGTAAACAGATTGGACACTGCTGCCCACGCTGCCCAGAACTTGTGCACGCGGATGACCCGTTTGAGTTTCGGCAACCGCCAGCCCTCCTCCATCCTTTGATACTCTGGCTATCTCCCCCTCTAATCAGCTCTCTTGGTTTTTGGACTCAGCTCCCTTGGTTTTGGACTTGCATTCATGTGTACCGTTGCCATTTTGGGACTATCTTTTATCAGCACACATGACCTGGATCCGCCATCTTAGCGACCTTTGTCCGTTCCTCCTCCCTGCTGGTCCCCATCTGGGCGACCTTCGAACATCTCTCTTTCCCGCTGGACTGCTCCACGTTTTTGCCCGATTCACCTTTAATCAATCAATCAATCAATCAATCATAGCATTTGTAAAGCGCACTACATACCTGTGAGGGTCTCAAGGTGCTAGGGGGGATGCTGCTACTGTTCGAAGAGCCAGGTCTTGAGGAGTCTCCTGAAGGTTAGAAGGTCTTCGGTCTGCAATAGGTGGATGGGGAGGGTGTTCCACGTCTTGGCGGCGAGGTGGGAGAATGATCTGCCGCCGGCGGTCACTCTTCAGATGCGGGTGATGGTGGCGAGGGCATGGTCTGCGGAGCGGAGCTGGTGGACAGGGGTGTAGAGGCTGAGTCGTCTGTTGAGGTACGCTGGTCCGGTGTCGTGGAGTGCCTTGTGTGCGTGGGTGAGGAGTTTGAAGGTTATCCTCTTGTTGATGGGGAGCCAGTGCAGGTCTTTCAGGTGGGGTGTGATGTGGCTGTGGGGGGATGTCCAGGATCAGGCAAGTGGAGGCGTTCTGGATGCGTTGGAGTCGTTTCAGGAGTTTGGCCGGGACTCCTGCATAGAGTGCGTTGCCGTAGTCCAGTCTGCTGCTGACGAGGGCCTGGGTGACCGTCCTTCTAGTTTCGGTGGGGATCCACTTGAAGATCCTGTGAAGCATGTGGAGGGTGTTGAAGCAGGAGGAGGAGACGGCGTTGACCTGCTTTGTCATGGAGAGTGTGGAGTCGAGGATGACCCCTAGGTTTCGTGCGTGGTTTAACTCTAACCCCTCCCCAGGTCTCTTACACTCCTCTCACCTACTACGGTCTCCAATCCCTATTATTGTTGCTGAAATTGCAGGTCCCAACACCGGTTTGTTTATCTCTCACTTTCCTGTCCTGATCTGCTTTCCTTACCATTTTTTTAACTTTTCCCCCTTACCTTCTTTGCCCCTTAGGATGTTTTGTCTCTGTTCGTCATGCGCTCATAATGTCATACTACTGTGTAACATTGTTTCATTATGTGCCTTTATTTGCCATTCTCTAGTAACTTGTGTTTTTACTGTGTAACACTGTGTAACTTATTTTAATTCTTTGTAACGTGCAACTCACTGATCCTCTTGGATAGCGCTCTGATACCTCCGGGTCTAGACTAGGGGTGGGTGGAATTTGCGTAATTGCGTTACGCAAATCTCCGCGAAACGGTAAAAAATCTCCGCGAACACGCAGAAATTCCGCGAACACGCGGAATTGCTTGTTCGCGATGCTTTTTTCCTGTTCACAATCGCTGTTTGCGTGCTCGGGGAGAAATATCTCGCGAACACGCATTTTGAGAACGCGAACAAGCAAAATATTTCGCGAAATCGCGGAAAGCAGACTTTTGAGCAATTTCGCGTTCTCCGCGGAACGCGAAATTACGCAAATTCCGCAAATTCCGCGAGCGGAACGGAATTTACCGCCCAGGCCTAGTCTAGACAGCGCTATATAAAACACATCAAATAAATAAATAAATAAATTGAATGCGGGGAAAGTACTCCAAAATATGAATTTAATACAGTACAAGTTCCTTCAGGCCTGGCCCATTATTAAGTGTATAGGGACCCCCCGGCCTTTTTACAAGGACAAACAGTATCTGTCAGACTGAGCAAAGGTGAGCCTAGTAGACACTCCTCAGGCAGTCAAGTGCTGTACATGGAGGCGCAGGTGCCTGGCTGGCTTAGTCAAACATTGACAGGCCGAAGACTTCACATCTCTGTAGGCGTGGCCTCTTCAACCCAGTAAAGGTCCTCCCCCTCATGATGAGGGGGTACTTCACTGATTGACTCAGACATGAGTGCTTCAGGTTTAAGCCCTGAAATGCCCTGGGCTCACTTACCATCAGTGATACCTCTTCACAGAGTTGTGTGGGGTCAGCAGGTTTTCATTACCCCATCCCACTCTATGACGAGTACGGGGAGGTCCTCCTCTCATTGGCTGACCACTGACAAGTTCATTCAGTGAGAGGGAGTGGCAGTCCCTTTTCCAATCCTCTAGGAACACAGGCTCCCCTCCCGCCATCCCATATCACCACCACGGCCCGGTAAGATTTTTATTTGTGTTGAGTGCATGTGTATATGTATGTGTATTTGTGCAAGCCTGCTGTGAATGAGTGTGTGGGTGTGTGTGTGGTTGTGAATGGTAGGCGTATGTCTTCACATGTGTGAATGGATGGAAGTGTGCCTGAATATCGCTGTGAGTATGTGTGCATATGTGATCCACCCGCCACCCTGCTGAGGCAAAATACTGGCCCCCACCGAGTTACATTGGTGTGTACAGAATACAGGACAGCAACAGAATATATGTATATTTTTTTTAACTAATGCACAACTCAGGATTGCCTCTGGAACCGTAATAAGACTTGGGGGCATATTATCAAGCACGGTGTTAACATTATCGCCGCTTTAGCGGCAGAAAACTGCCGCTAAAGCGGCGATAATGAGCTTGATAATATGCCGCAGAGAATTCCAATGGAAGCCCATGTTGACACCAGAACATGGGCTTCTATGGGAATTCTCAAGGGCATATTATCAAGCCCATTATCGCCGCTTTAGCAGCAGTTTTCTGCCGCTAAAGCGGCGATAATTTTCACGCCGTTTCTTGATAATATGCCCCTTGATTATTCGACACAATCTAGTTGAGCACCAGAACAGCCTTCTCTGAGCTTTTTCCTCTCCTTAAAAGCTTATGACTAATGTTTCAAATCAAGGTTTTCCTCTAAGTAGGAGGTGTGTCTAGCAGGGTTGCTGTTTTGCTTTCATCGTTAAAATTGATGTTTGACAGACTTGGCTGCATCATATTGATGAGGCACCAAAATTATTTTTCACCTGTATCAGCTCCAAACACTACTCAGATACTAAAATTCGATGAATATAGATCAAAATTAAAAATACTCTTATTGTGTCATGTTTAAGCTCAGCAAGTTTTTAAACAAAACACTTTGCAATTCAATAAAAGCAAAACAGCAACTCTGCTACTAGGACTAAAACACTGTGTCAGACCTGTCAGCCTTAGTGTGGTCTTCACCCAGACCTTTTGCCTTACTTCTCCTGTTTTTGCTGGATTCATTTTTGTTGGCCTTCGGACTCTGCACACTTTACCACTGCTTGTGCTCTCTCCTTTAAACATGGTGAAATTGGCTTATACCTAACTGGCACAGTTAATTTGCCTGTAAATCCCTAGTAAAGTGGTACTACCTGTACCCAGGGACTGTAAATTAAATAGTACTAGTGAGCCTGCAGCACCAAATAATTGAAATGTAAATCCTTTTTAATGCTAATGTTGGATTATATGTCAAAATTCTGAAAATGCCACTTTTAGAAAGTTGCCATGTCTTTGTCCTAACTATTTGGTGCCTGAAGTCTGTATCCTAGGTTGTCTGTCTAGGTCTAGCTGTCAGATGGTGCTTGTGGATATTCTTCCAGACAATGACACAAAGGGGGAATAGGTTTTGGCAGGGTGGGCCATCTGTGTAATGATGA
Source organism: Triturus cristatus (assembly GCF_964204655.1). NCBI lineage: Eukaryota > Metazoa > Chordata > Amphibia > Caudata > Salamandridae > Triturus > Triturus cristatus. Next base: position 233,257,229 of record NC_140590.1, read on the forward strand.
GGGGAAGGAGCTCTCGCCTACCGCACTTGCTCATCACAAAGAGCCTGCCTCAGCACTCTCACAAAGGGTTTCATTCTAGTCTTTTGTGCTCCCCTACAAGCTGAGGATTGGCCAGGAGGAACGAAATTTCAGACACCTCCATAGGGAGAGGACTCTAGAAGCTTCTCCTGCTTCAAATTGGGCACTAGTTGGAAATATTGGACACTCAGATCAAACTCTTCAGATCACCTCTGCACCTGGGGACCCTGCCAGGAAAAAGTACTGCCAAGCTGTGAAGTCTGCCATGCTGGTCTGCTTGCTGACCAAGGACTGTTTGCTGCCCAAGGCCTGCTTTTGCTGCACCAGGATTCTTCTGCTGGTGTAATTTGCCCTGTGGGGCCAGCCTGCCTCCGTGGACCTAGTACTCCAAAGAATCCCTAAGGGTCATAACAGGCTCTTCAATGTTGATGCATCTCCACACATCTCAATGAGCGTGACGCATCCTGCCATCAACTCCGGCCCAGCACATTGCAGCTCATCCTCAATGCCGACACATCTTAGCGCAACTCTTGCCAGTCCCAGCAGTTTCTGCGACACTACCCGATGCCAACAACGGCTCAACATGATGCGTCTCAGCACCGACGCAGTGCAAGTCTCTGCAACCCTCACCTAAACCTCGCATTGCAGCTTCTCGTAGATGGTTTTTACTCCGCCACTGTGCAAGGCATGTCGATGTGGGACCTCTCATCTAAGCTCCTCATTGAAGGATTCTTGACACTGCCCCGTGCAGCTCAACGCAAGGACTTTGCATCTGGATGCCCAGGCCATGAGGTACTTTTCAGCAGACGGAATCTGGCCACTGCTCCATCACGATTGGCCTGAGCTTGTGATTTGGACCTGGCCTACCACAACCATATAACCACTGTTGGCACTTTTTGCTTCTTGGCACTTGATTTCTTCTAAACCTGTAAAATTGCATAACTCTGGCTCTACTGATTGGATTTTTGTTGTTGTGGTGTTAAATGCTCTATTACTTACCGGTAATCTTCATTACTTCGGGTCCCGTTGTCCTCGTCCCCTTCATAAACAGATTGGAGATTACTATCTCCCGACAGAAAAAAAGAGCAGAAGGCATACTGGGACCCTAATACTGCCCCTCCCACCGGGAGTACATAAGCAGTACTTACCCAGCATCCCGTCTGTACAACCAAGCCCAGACAGGAAGGCCGGTCACCCGGGAGGGAGGGAGGGGCGTATAAAGGGGACGAGGACAACGGGACCCGGAGTAATGAAGATTACCGGTAAGTAATAGAGCATTACCCCCAGGTCCCTTATGTCCTCGTCCCCTTCATAAACAGATTGGAGAATACCAAAGCAGAAAAACCGGCCTTCCAAAACCAAAAGCACCCCCAGGAAACCACACCAACGCAGCAACCCAAGGGAGCACCGAGAAGGAGGCAAGGGGAGACCGCAGGAAGCAACCGGCCAGCACCAAACCAGGACCGGAGACAACCCATAAAACAACACAAGGCCAGTACCACAAAAATGAGGCCACCAACCAGAGAAACAGGAGACAGGGCCAAAGAAAGAAGGCCAGCCCAGGCAAGAGGCGCAGCCCCAAGCACCCAGACCAACAAAAAAGGAGGAAGGCCCAGGCCAGAAACCGGCCCACCACACCAAACCGAAGTCCCCTGCCAGACAAAAGCATAGAGAAGAAAGCCAACGAACCCCGCAGAGGAGGCCAGGGCCGGGGATGAACCACAGCAAGAGCCGGCGAGCAGAACAGGAACCAGACCCCAACCAGACCAAAAAGGACCATGAAGGAGACAGAAACCCAAAAACCCCAGGAGGGCAAAGCCCCCACACGGAAGACAAACCGCCAACCGAACAGGGCGGCCAAAACCCAGAACACGCGGAGCAGAAGAAGCAAACCGGAACCGAACCGGAACCTCAAGACGGAGGGCAGAAAAAAACAGAAGCCAAGAAGGAGGACGACCGCCCAGGCACCCAACACCCAGGCCAAGCACACAGCAAGGGCCAGAGCCACGGAACAAAAAGCCCTAGGGCGCATAGCACCCAGACCGGAAAACCACCAGGTCCGACCCCACATAACACTGAAGAGGAGCCAATAGACAGCAAAAAATGAGGGCAACAAGGGACAAAGAACCAGGAAGCCAGGACCGAAATCCAGCAACCCGCAAGGGCAGGAGGACCCACAGGCCCAACCAACCCAGGAAGAAGCCCACGTAGAGCCCAGGGCAAAGAAAAGGCAGGGAGGCCGAACGAGACCCCCAGCAACCCAACGCCGGACCAAACAGAAGGCCGGAAGAAAGAACAAGCACAGGAAACCACCAAAATGGAAACCCGAGGAAGCAGAGAAGCAGAGGGCCAAGCAGCAGAAGAACCCGGACACCCATGAGTCAGGAGGGAGAGCACGACAAGAAGGCCCAGCCAGAGAACACTCAGAACCAGAAGGAAGCCCGCAGACCAGGAGCAACAGGAGGCAACCCCGGAGGAGCCAACCCAGAAGCCCCGAAAACCCGGACCCACACAGGGCCGGACAAGGGACCCTCAGTCCATGAAAAAAGAAGAGGGCAGTCATCCAGACAGGAGCAACGGGGACCGAAGCTCAACAGCACCCAACCGAACCCCAGGAACCAGGCAGAGACACGGACACCCAACTAGAGGTGAACCAAACCCAGGAAATAAGCACCGGCATGAGCAGGCCCAGAAGGACCCACCAGAACACGACACGAAACCAAGAGAGCACCCCGCCAGGATCCACCGAGAGAGCACAGACAAGGATACCCATCTGCAAAAGGGCGACCACCAGACGCCCAAAACCAGCAGAAACCAGAAACCCCTGCAGAACAAAAGAGGAGAAACTAGAGCCAAGTCAAGGACACAGCACCAGCGAAAGAGAGCCAGGCCCCAAACAAACCAGACATGAACGCCAGAGATCCAAAACGCGAACCGCCACTGGAAACACACTCCAGGGGGGACGCAAAAGGAAAGGGAGAGCAGGACCCAACCCAAACCGTCGGAGAAGCCGAACGCCACAGGCACCCCCAGGGAGCCACAAGCAGGAAAAAACCTGTACCAACCCAGCTGAACCACAGAGACCAGGCGAGCGTAGGAGCGCCACAGTCAATAGGAGGGGCGACTAGGACCCACCGAAAGAAGCCAAATACAAGCCCAGAAACGAGCAGGAGCGCCGCAGCAGCAGAGGAACACAAGGCCACACCAAGGAACCCCAGAAACCAGGAAACGGCAGTGCCAGAGCCATGAGCACCCAAAAAACAATAGCAACCAGCACGGAAGAAGCCAGAAACAGATGCAAAAAGGAGGCAGCAACAGCAAAAGAAGCCCCCCAGCATACGGCAACACCGAACTCCAGGGAGGTCAAACCCCCGAAAGGAAAGGGACATCGTACCCCAGCGGACAGAGCGAGCAACCCCGAAGAGGGACAGAAATAACCCACGGCACAGCCAAACACGGCCCACAACCAGCTGAACCGGACGACAGCAGAGGAACAGAGCCAGCCGCACAGGCAAGGACCCCCGAGGAGGGAACCCAACCTAGGAACCCAGCCCACTCCAGGCCAGACCACAGCACGGGTCCCAACAACACCCAGCATCAGGACAGCGCAGAAAAGTCAAAAAACAGGCAGACCCCGGTGTGACCAAGATAGCAAGAGAGGGCAAGCCCAAGCGGACAAGAGAGGACCACGACCCCAGACACACAACCCAGGGAGGCCACGTCCCACAGAGGCAAAGCGGCAGCTAGCAAGAAAGCCCACAAACACCAAGTGGAGCAACACAAAAGCCCCGGAGGGAAAGCGGCAAGGGGACAAGGCGGCACATACCCGCTGCAAATGACAGCGGACGCGCAGCGCCAGCCCAGCAGCCAGGGAGCAGGATGCCGCAGAGGCAGAGAGCCAAACCGGCGACCAGGCCCCCGCAAGAGAGACAAGGCCATAAAAGACAGCCTACACTGTGAACCAAAACACCGGCAGCACCGCACACCCCAGCACACCAACCCAGCCACCCGGAACATCCAGGAAGCCAAGGACGAGGAACAGCCCAACCAGGCAAGAACCCCAGCCCCGTAGACCACACACGAGGGCCAAAGTGGGGACGCACAGCAGCAGCAGAGAGCAAGCAGCACAAGCAGGAGGCCCTAGGTACAAACCCCATCAACACCAGGAGCCACCGCCACCCAAACAGGCCAAGGGCAACCCGCCAAAAATGGAACAGGAGCGGGAGGACCGGCACCACTATCAAAACATGGAACGCTACATGAATCCACGTGTCATCCTTGCGCAGGGGCCATGCTAATCCACTCTGTGGAAAGGAGCAACCAGCAGCGCGGGAAGAGCAGGAAGCGCCCAAAGACAGAGGCGTCCATCGGCCAACAGCCCCCGAAAGAAAGGGCCACACAGCAGCCCCAGTGCACAACCCACGAGAGCACCACGGGAACGGAACCCCAACACACACCGGGGACAGGACAGAGAGGGGCGGACACAGGGAAAAGAGAAGGAGCACACCAACTCTATGTCGCACCACGCAAACACCCGAAGAGCAGCAGAAAACCGCAAGTCACACAGCCACAGAACGGGAACCCGACGCAAAGGCACCGGAACGCCCCACAAGAACACTAGGGATGGCACCCAAGGATACCTACAAGAGCGCAAGGCGCAGGGAGACCAGGCGAACAGTGCAGAAACACAGTATGCCGAGCCCCTGTCAGGCTCCAACCCGGGACCCTAGCCACAAAAGAGGCAGCCCACGCGGTAAGGCAGCATCCACAACTGGGAGGAAACCAGCACACGCAGAGGCAGCAGCCAGAAGAAGCGTCACACTGCCGCAGTCACAAACTCCGGCAGTAGAAGAATCACTCGGACTCAGGGCAAACGGGCAGGAAGGAGGAGCAAGGAGCCACGCACCCCAACACCCCCAAGCAGTCAAGCGACAGCGACATCAAGGAACCAGGACAGCGCCAGCATAAAGGGAATCCAAGGGCGCGCTGGTCGGGATGTAGCTCAGTGGCAGAGCGCATGCTTCGCAAGCATGAGGTCCCGGGTTCAAACCCCGGCATCCCCAAGAGCCCCCGCCATCCATCACGGACCTGAAATAAAGAAAAGAGCACCACAGCAGAGCGAGAACAAAAAACACCGCAATGCGGGACTCACCCAGGGCAGGGGCCGGACACCACCAGCAGCAAGGCCCCCACCCCAAAGGAAAGGTAATCCATGGGTGCGACTGTTGGGAGGGATCACAGCGGCAGAGCGCATGCTTCGCAAGCATGAGTTCCTGGGAGCAAACCCCGGCATCCACAGGAGCCTCCGTCGCCCACCACGGACCTGAAATAAAGAAAAGAGCAGCACAGCGTAAACAAAAAAACACCGCAATGCGGGACTCACCCAGGGCAGGGGCCGGACACCACCAGCAGCAAGGCCCCCACCCCAAAGGAAAGGTAATCCATGGGTGCGACTGTCGGGAGGGATCACAGCGGCAGAGCGCATGCTTCGCAAGCATGAGTTCCTGGGAGCAAACCCCGGCATCCCCAGGAGCCTCCGTCGCCCACCACGGACCTGAAATAAAGAAAAGAGCAGCACAGCGTAAACAAAAAAACACCGCAATGCGGGACTCACCCAGGGCAGGGGCCGGACACCACCAGCAGCAAGGCCCCCACCCCAACAGCGGGAAGGTACGGCACATAGGAAACGCGGCACGCCTCCCAAACGCCCAGCTTCAGGAAGACGTGCACGCGACCCGGAAGTACCCCGGGAGCGCACCAGCCGCAAAGGACCCGCAGGATCCAGGCAGCACACCGGCCACCACCGTCACGACCCCCAGCAAGCCCAGCAGGCCAGGGGACGGACCAGGAACGCCCCCCCCCGCCCGCAAAGCCAGGCAGCCGGGCGGGGGGAGGAAGAAAGGAACGCCACACCAGCCCAGCAGGAGTAGCAGAACAGCACACCACGTCCATTCTGTCGACAGACAGAAAAAAAGAACAGACGGGATGCTGGGTAAGTACTGCTTATGTACTCCCGGTGGGAGGGGCAGTATTAGGGTCCCAGCATGCCTTCTGCTCTTTTTTTCTGTCGGGAGATAGTAATCTCCAATCTGTTTATGAAGGGGACGAGGACATAAGGGACTTGGGGGTAATAATGTATTACATTTTAACTATTTAGTTTGAAATACTTTACACATTGCTTCTAAATTATACCTGACAGGTGTTGTGCCAAGCTGGCAGAGGGTTGCGCACAGATTAATTTGGGGATTGCTTGTGTTTCACGCTGGCAAGAATTGTGGTTGCTGCTTGAGCAGGGTTTCACCTCCCTCAACCTGTAACCCAATTTCCTACACCCGACTTCAGAGTATTCACCCGCATTCAGTGCTTTGGCAGTTCATTCCACTCAAGGAAAAGGGAAACAATGAGGTTATCGGTTAGATAAAAATCTGCTAATGCTAGTGCAGGTGAAATATGTGCAAAACAATTATTTAAATGGTATGTACCAGAAGAATATAATGCATCTGTTTTTTTCTGATACAGCATAATGTTTTGAGATCTTTGGCTTCACCATTCTGTACTTAGCACTTGTGCTCTGTGTGTCACAGACCCTTTGAAAGGTCCTCCCTGTTCCAGACAGCAGCAAATGTAAGGGGACTTGACACCAGGGATCTGGCTACAGGTCCTGATGCAAAACTAGAAAACCCAAAGGCTTTTAATGGAGACAGCTCTCTAATCATTCTGTACAAAACTCCCTCGTCGATGGTTGTAATTCTAAGGCACACATTGGTTTAGGTGTACGTTTCCCATTTTTAGCATGCAGAATTCTCGTGAGGGCCTAGCCTGCTAGGTGAGGATGGCTACCAATGTGAATATCGGTACTTCGGCAAAGCTTTACAGTTTTCAGCATCTGCTTTACCACTCTTCGGTTTCTGAACGTCGCGCTAGGCATGTTGCTAGCGCCGCCCATGCAACCTTCAGGTTCATAGCGCCTCAAGGCAGCTCTGCATGATGAGCCAACTCTCCTGTGAGGGAAACCTCGCGTAGGCATCGGGAAAGCAGGCAATTATGCAAGCCATGGGGATAGCAGCGTGATCAAGAGGCTGTACCTATGTAACATTAATAATGCATGGGCCTGTTTATGAATGGATGTATGCACAGGGGCCCGTAACAGAACAAACTCCTCCCCATGGGGCTCTCGGTTTACCAAAGAGACAAAACACAAAACATCGGATAATTTCCAGCTAAAGATTACTCCACAGACCACATTTTACGCGTGATTAAAAGTCCAAGAGAGAACAGGAGTGAGAGACACACCTCGAGTAAGAATGAAGGAAAGAAACTGGGAAGTTATTCGCCAAGGCCACCTGCCCGCGTGCAGCGCAGTCTCCTTTGTGGAGTTATCCTGTTCCAGCCGGTCCAAAGCTCTATGAAATTGACATTTTTGAAACTGAAGCAATCATTTACAGCTGCGACAGAGCAGCCCATCACCCTCCCTTCTTGTGGTACGTTTGAAGGAGATGCCGTGGATGGGTGCGGCTTTTAGGACTGCGGACGTCAGGAGGGTGGTGTATTAAGGCTCTGCATGGGTGCTCGCGTGCCGCAGAGTGACGCAAGCAGCACAAAGCACTGCGCCAATAAACTTACCCTTTTAAAGACCTGCAGATGGATCGCAAAACAGAGCAGTGACACACGCGCCCGCACCGCTCTTACTAAATAAATAGTCTAGTCAAAAATGTTATGTAAAATAATGTTTTTAGTTGCCAAAGCCTTCTTCCTGCTGAGCCCATGTTCCATGATATATACATACATTCTGGAATGTAGAGCCCTCCGGAGAGAGAATTATGGCAATACAACAGAATTTAAAGTGCACACCACACATCCGCCCATAATAGTGAAGAGAATCACGGACAACTAGGTTTGGGAAAAATTCAGCACAAAATTACCAGATAAATTGTCCTATGATACAAACGGTAGCTACAGTAAAGAATAACATTACAAAGAAAAATATATATTGGAATACAGAACAGTTAGAAACATTACTGCCCTAGTTATCAACTCTGTCACAATATTGCACAGGAGAATAAAGAAACATTAATTACAAACGTAATCCTCAAATCTTTTCCTCCACCCTTTTGGGAAGTTTCGTCACTTGTTTATACCTCCCAACCCTTTCCTGCCTGCTAGCTTCTCTTCTCAAGTTGCCACTTCCACCGTCCTCAGAAGACGTTGATTCAACCCGGGAATACGTCACAGATGTAAAATCCTCATTCGTCACTTCTGCGTGGGTCAAGGGTAAGCCCGGTCAAACTCAGATGTGCCAGTCATATCACCAAACACACTTAGGGATACGGAAGGGCAGTTGCTCATGGTATGAGAACCGGAATCAGGTTCTTATTTGCACCCACTAACAGACCCATCACCAGACGCACTGGGCCTGATTCACAATGGCAAACTCACCCTTTGGGTAAGCTTAGGATTGTTTGGGAATACACAAAACTCCGATTTAATAGTAAGTTTACGACTGCGGAGACCCTGCACATAACAAGATACAACATAAAAAGATGCAACATGGCTAATTGAAAAATAAGAGCTTATTAAAGCGTTCCACCATGCTTTTCCCACTGGGGTTGAATAAGGAGATTGTCCGATACACAGGACCTTAATCAGTTAGTCGATATGAACTGTACTCTATTGTCATTAAGTAGAAAGGAGGGCATCTTTTTCCTATCAGCTTTTACTCCACACTTACCTAGGGCAATCTAGAATAATCATTCTCAAAACAATGACATACTTATGGCACTCTCCAGTCGGTCCCAAGATGGCACTGGCTACGCTTTCCCGTTGGTCAATGGGACACTCATACTTGCACACTGGTGACCTCAATGTCTTGATGGACTTCTGGAGCAGTCTTTCAAGGACCCCTCTATTACCACATCCGCACCAGGTCTCCAGTATGCACCTTCAACACCACTCTCGGGGCCTCATTTATGAGAAGTGGCGCATCGCTGCGTGAAAGCAGCGATGCGCCACTTCTCACTGCGCCCTCCTTGCGACACCAATGATGCGCCATATTTACAGTATGATGCATCATGTCGCAAGGAATGACAGATACGTCAGTTTTACTGATGTATCTGTCGGCGCAAAAAGTGGCGCATTGCTGGAGTTGTATCAGAAGCCTGACACAACTCCAGCAATGTTCCTTTCACATGGGGCAAGCCCGATGTGTAAGGGCCTGCGTCAGCCTTACGCCTGCCATGAGGCAGGTGTAAGGTTTTGACGCATTGGCGTCCGAGAAGTGGCGCCGCGAAATCTCATAGATTTCGGTGCGCCACTCCTACGACCCTTTTTTGCGGGGTAACGCCCACCCTGCATGCATTATACCTGACGCAGGTATAATGTAGCTCAGGGGTTTACGAAGTGACGCATCTACCTAGATGCGTCACTTCGTAAATATGATGCAACATGGCGCATTTTTTACACCTCAGGTGCGTCACAAAAAGTAACGCACCGGTGGCGCAAAAGTAACGCAGGGGCTCATAAATAAGCCCCTCTGTTTTTAAGATTCTGACATGCCCCTCAAGCCACTAAGAAATAATTTTACTTATCAAGGGTTTTGGAGGTACTAAAATGTCACCCCTCAACATTGCCCATTCAAAACAGTCAATGAAACACATCCTAAAAAGGTGTCTCATTCACCAAAATATCTTTCCTTACTCAACCTTCCATTCACAAAGTGAATGACTCTTTGTAAGGTAGTATCCCTACTGCACTCTTTTACCCAGAGGTCTCTGCCAAAGACTTACCCGCTACAATGACAAACGCGATTGCCACATGAAAATCTACCTGTAACGCATTCTCATTCTCGAGGAGGGGATAAGGCATGATGAAGAAGTAATCAGCAATAATGTTCTTTATCCGAGGCATACACTCCATTCTGAAAACAAAGTCTTGCAGACAGACTAACTCGCACAGAGACATTTACTACTCCACTCCCTCAGACCAGACAGGGCTTTGAGGAACAGGAGATAGGAATACAGAAAGTGAATGGACAAATTAAAGAAACTATATGATACAATGCAAAAGAAATTTCCTTGATGAGCAGAGAATAATGTGCTCAAATAAAATTCATAATCTGTGTACAACTTCATTAAATTGATAATTTCACACACTCTAGAAATAGGGAGAAGCAGGCTTTGTCTGTGTAGGATAGACTATGCAATTTGAGGATTCTGGGAGCAAAGGAGGGATCAGGAATAGGTCAGTCAGTGTGTAGGAAGTGTTTCCCAGGGGTTTTGTTACTTTGGGTACAGGCGCAGAGTGGGGCAAAAAGTAAACACATTCTTCACATGGCCACTCAGGGAAGGGCTTCAAACCTCCTTGCAGGAGTACCAGGGCTGCTATTGTTAAGTTGACAGAATTGGACTTTCTGGGTAAAACCAATGTTAGGCAACAGTAGGTGAAATTATAAAGGTTCTCTCGTTTGAATGAAATTGGTTGTAAGGGAGGTCAAAGAGACAGAGGGGCATATTATCAAACCAGGCGATAAAATGATCACCTCTTTCACGGCAGAAAACTGCCGCTAAAACGGCGATAATGTGCTTGATAATATGCTCTATGGAATTCCAATTGAAGCCCATGTTATATGTGAAGGGCGTCTAACATGGGCTTCAATTGGAATTCCATAGAGCATATTATCAAGCCCATTATCGCCGTTTTAGCGGCAGTTTTCTGCCGCTAAAGCGGCGATAATTTTATCGCCTGGCTTGATAATATGCCCCAATGTGAGCAAGGGTTCACAGCGACAGAAGTTTGACATTATGGGGCATATCAGCAACAACCGGCGATAATTATCGCTAAGCGCACTTAGCGCTAGGATAATTATCGCCGGCTAGCATGGATTTTTATCACTGAGATAGCGTGCTATTAGAAACGCTTATCTCAAAAGCGATAAAAATCCTCTCGCTAACTGCCTAACGTGAGATTATCGCTGGAAACCCAGCGATAATCTCACGCAATGTGGCGTTATCTTGATGATAGGGACTCACAAACTTAGCCATGATATCCACCTTCCATAGGATATCATGGCTAAGTCAGTCCTGAAGCAGGCGTAAGGAAAGTAGCGATAACAGGGTTTATCGCTACTTTTCTTGCCGCTATGCTTCATAGCGTGGGGCTTGATGATAGGAGAAATGTCGCTTAGCGACATTTCTCCTGTCATGTCAGGTCAGGAACGCCCACTTTGCATCTCATTAGAGATGCAAAACTGAGCGTTAGGAATCCTACGCTAACGCAAGTTTTCACGCGTTAGCGTGAGCTTGCTAATTAGGCGATAAAATTATTGCCGCTTTTCGGCCGAAAACGGCCGCAAAAGGGGCGATAATTCTATTGCCTCGCCTTGCTAATATGCCCCTATGCTTTTACAGGAAATAGACATATTGTTGACAAAGATGAGCAAACAGTTTTCCCCTATATTTTGAAGTCGCACACTTTTGTAAAACTAAGGATGGTGCAGTATGAGTGGTTTTGTCCTGGATTGAAGCTGTTCACTCTGTCTCCACACCTGCTCTATATTGTGCTGCCACTGGCAAAAATCAACGAGGTATCAGAGACTTTTAGAGTTTAGAACAACATCCAGGTACTCATTAGCATATCATTCATACGCTGCCTCAAGAAAAGATTGCTTCCTGATTGGCCTGATCTGCTGAGGTAGGTTTGAAGGGAGGGGCCGATTTTGACACCTTACCCGATAGACCCAGCAGCTCTTCCTCGCTTCCATGTTGGTCATTTCTCTGGTCATTTCAGCATTTCCTAGTGATTGCTCTCATGTGCATCTGTCTTGTTACCTTGCTAATAGGTCACGTTCCTTTCACATTGTATTTTCTACTGGAATCTTAGGACAATATAAGAATCCTAGAATAGACATGTGCTTCTGATTGTCTAGTGTTTCCCTATAGCTCACCCAAAAAGCCCAATCAGCTCCACACAGGATCATAAATATAAACAGGAAAAAAGGACACGAGAAATTAAAATGTTGCTCTACAAAATAATTAAATTATTTATGAAAATGCACTTCGCTAGAATGTATTCACACTCCTTTACCTTCAAGCATAGGCCAGTTCTGGCAGTCAGAGAGCGTGAAGAATCCTTTTGCAATGCAGAGAAGGCTCATTATGTAACTTTCTGTGCAGTCCACTTCACCTCAGCAGCATATTCACTCTGATTAGTCTGAAAGGCACAGAGTGAACTGAAGTCCAAGGCTAGCAGACGTCATTCCTATGCTCATTGGCATTGGGCTCTAAACAGCCCAAGGCCCCTGCTCCTCCTCACATTACTTTATGATGTTTCTCGTTCATGTGGGTACATAAATTGCCTCTGTAATGTGAAATATGTAGCTGTAGCTTTCCACATGTCACATATGTCACAGATGCTATCACAGTGCTAAATATTAGTTATTAGCCCTCATTCTGAGTCTGCAGTAAAATGCAATATTTTGAAAAAATGTTAGATTATAATACTAAGAATTTGTTTTGTATTTTCACTGCAGACAGCGTTAGTTACTTGTCACAAACAAAATGTGATCAACACTTCCATTTATACTTACCGTGAGTTTTGGGTGTCACTCCTGCATTTTTTTTTCCATTTTAATTCCTTGCTCCTAATTTGATAGCATACCTCCCAATTGTTGTTTGTTTGTCCCTAAAGCATTTCTGCCTTACCATAGCTTTTGACTCTCAGAGTTGTATCCTTTCACTGCCCATGTCAGAGAAAAAGTTATCCTAAAACCTTCGTCTAAGGCATCTGACTTGTGACACTCCAATGGAGTACATGACCCTTTCTGATTTTCCTCCTCCCCCTTTTACTTTTCCTGTGATTTGCTTTCTGCTTTTACACCCTGAGGTTCCGTGTGAGACGGAACGACACTTTTTGAGTGGTGACGAATATGGATGAGTTTGGTGTCTACGAACCGCAAATGACGAGTATAGTGGGTATACGCAGTTTTGCTATGCAACCACGTATGGTTCGTCTCATTTTTGGGTTTGTTCATCCGAACCCTCGGGTTCCATTTTAGGTACGGCATCCATTTTGTTTCTTGCCCTCAAGTAGCCAGCGAACGGACTTTGTCCGCTTCGTGACCCTGGGACTCCCAAGCTTACACGAAGGACACGTGTTTCTTTGAGGGTGACTTTTACGACAAGGGAAATGACACAGCGAAGGCAGATGGCCCCGCTCGAGGCTCATCTTGCCGTGCTAGTCTATTGTTTCAGTCATGCATGCATTGGACACGAGGTCTTTGATCCTGTTATCAAGTTTCCTTTATTACTCCCAACACTCTTTTCTAACCTGTTGTGCATCCTTGTCCTTTCTTTGCATCTGTTTTTGTCCCCTCTTCTAATATGTTTACGGTCAGAATGGAATGTGTTTTATTGCAGAGAAGAGATGTTTTTACAGTTGGGAACCGGCAATGCTGCCGTAATTATGTTCCGGTCTCCTGAAACATGAACACGACTCTTTTGAAGTTTATTGTGGGAACTGAGTTGTAACCTTTGTTCGCCATACTGTGTAATGGCAAAAACGTGTATAAAAGGAGCGATCCACTGTTGCAATTCAAAGCAGTCTCCGAGAACCTACACGTTGTGTACTTCTTGTGATTTCTGTATCCCTGCAGTAAATAAACGCTGATCTCTGACGTCGCTGGAAGTGTCCCGTGTCTCTGTGTTTTGTACGCCAGAACAGGTAACCCACGAAGGTTTCAGGTGTTGTCCCCTGGCACCGCTGGGTCTTAGAATAGCCCAGTCCTTCAGTTGGCGCCCAACGTAGGGCGACATCAGCGGTACCGGTCCAAAGCCCGACGATCGTGAGGAACTTCGTGTGAAATCTCCGAGGGAAGGCGCACCCCGCTTCATCGATCCAGTTGTCGAAATAAGTGGCCCGACGTCTTTTCCTGCGAAGATCCCCACCTCCTGATGGCTGCAACGGACTGATGCCCTGACTGTCGACCTGTTTTGGCGCCTGGCGTAGTCCTTTGTACGGCGAGACGATAGACGGGCCTTCCTGGTGACGCCATTGTTCTTTAGTTAAGTATTTGTGGGTCGCTCCCAGTGTTCCTTTGTTGTTTGCATGGTTCCATTGCATTTGTGGTTCTTCGTCGTTGGTTCTTAGTTGTTGGGTTTTATTTGACGATTGCAATTGCCAAAACCGAGGGTCTTGCATTTTTGTGCGAGGACATCATAATTTGATAGCCCTTGAAGTTTGTAGACTCGGTTAGTGTCCACGATGCCTGGCCGTAGTACTTTATTTGGGTTTCTTAAATGTTGCAGAACGGATTCCCGGCTGGAGGATTCATGTCCGATACCTCCGGTTGGAACTCCAATTTACGAGCTCTATAGTCGCCATGGTGTGGGTCCTATCGTATATAACGAATATTGGGTTCGTTACACTAAAAATGATGGTGTTCTTAGTTGGCCATCACATGGTAGTTTCGAAACTGCCGTTTTAGATAATTTAGAAGCTAAACTGTTTCAAAAGAAGGCTAGGCCAGCCATGTTTGATTCCTTCCGGTTATGGCGTAAAGAGGCCAAGCAGAAAGAAATCAAACAGAGTAAGAAAAATAAGAGAGAAGGTGTCATTACGGTGATGCGTAATGCAGAACAGTATCAGCGATACAAAGATGAGAGAGCAGGAAATTAGTGCTCGACTTCATCATATGGCGGTGGATAAGTGTTATCCGGTGTTACCGTCTAATGCCGATAAGACGGGAGAAGAAGTGATAGAAGATTCGCTACTATCTTATCTGTTGAAATCACCACCTCCCTATGCTCCCGATACTGTGGGTCCTGTGATTCTTCCGATTCCTCAACCTGCTGTTTTGGCGGCTGCTGGTCAGCCCGCCGTTCCTCCCGCTCTCCCGAATCCTCTTGTGCCGCAAAACGTGCATCTTCCTTTACCGGCTTTTCTTCCTACTGCGCCTTTCCAAGCCCCTCCTCAGTCTGTCGTTCCCGCTACTCCTGGTGCCGCGTCCACTTCTACTGTCTCCACTCCTACTGTCGCTGCTCCTGTGCCTTCTTCTTCTTCTCCTTCTGTTCGTAGCCGTCTCCTGACTGCTGTTGCTACTCTTTATTCTCCGCTTTTTGGGCCAATACTCGGCTCAACTCTATCGGATGTTGCCCAGAGGCACAGCCAGCTCCCTGATGGTAGGGAACGTGAATCGTTGGTAAAAATGGCACGTAAATGGATTTGTAACCCTGTTAAGTACACTTCGCGTGTAGTGTTTGAAACATTTTCTCAGTTTAATGCGCCCACGCAACGATTCGTGTTTGAGGAAATGTGTATATCGTTGAAGGAGGAGTGGGATCATGATGTGGTCGATAATGTACCGTCTGAGGTTTCTGAGCTCCAGCATCAATTTACAACTGGTGTGATTGTAGGTGATAAGGTTCGAGCTGCTCTAGAACGTCTGTTATCCTTTCGATGTACAGTGCAACCTCGAGCATTGTTTAAAGATGAGACTGAAGAGTGGATGGCAAAACCTGGTCAATATCCTATGCGGGAAGTTCCCCCAGTGTGGATGCCAGGTGATCCTAATGCTAATCCTGCCGTTCCAGGACGTTTTCAGAGGGTGTGGATACACCTCCCTTGGAAACGATCGGAAGTTTTACAGGTGAAGCAAACTTTGCCCGATCCCCGTAAAAATCCTGCAGGTTATTATAAGGAGTTGTCCCAACTAGTGGATGCTACTGTTATGAATCTTGCTGATATCGATATGTTGTTTGGCAATGTAGTGCCTCAGCCGATTTGGGCGAAAATTCGTCACGAGAATCACGCGGCTGAGTTAGGCGGTGACTGGGCTGCCCTTACGGCGGCAGACGCCCAGCAAGTTGGTGGGGCTAAACCTGAACAGCTTATTGTGGCTTTGCCCCAGAGGATAATTACTCTAATGAAAACGCTTATGCCAGCAATGCGCGTCAATTGGGACAAATTGTCTGCGTGCAAACAAAAGAGGGATGAGAGTGTCTCCGATTTCTTTACGAGATTCGAGGAAGCATTTGTTGATCATAGTGGTCAGGACATGAGTTCGGAGGGTGGTCAGCGGTTGTTCGTTGATAAGTTTGTATCGAACTTGTTGCCCGAACTTAGCAACAAGTTGAAGAATTCTGAGAGTTCGTGGGCTGTTTCTACCACTGCTCAAATATTGGCTACGGCCCAATATTACGAAAACAGAGAAAAGGAAGAAAGTGAACGTGCAGATAAGAAAACGAAGGATCTTAAAACTAAGGTCTTATTGCAGCAAGCGTATCCTCCGCGCTCAAATTTCAATGACTCGCAACAGCCAAATCGATCACAATCGCAGTTTTCCAGATCACAGGTGCGCAATGACTCTCCCGCAGCCCGCTTTGTGTTGGGATATAATCAATGTGCATATTGTCGAGGGGAGGGCCATTTGAAGTTTAATTGTCCAGTTCTCCGTGATAGGAACAATGGTGTGTCGGCTCGAGGAGGTCGTAGTGGTCCTCAACAAGCTTCACGTGGTAGAGGTCGCGGAGTTACTCAGAATCAGGCCGAGCGTCTTGCCACTTCCTCGGACTCGCAGAACTGTTTCGATCGACGTGATCTCTCGTCTGGTAGATCTGCACAGTATCATGTTGACGACTATTATGTCGAGCGTGATATTGATGTGGACGGTATCTACTAGGACAGCCATAGACAAAGGAAGGGAGAAGTATCAGTTCCGGTTGATCAGAGAGGGCCTTATGTCGCAGTTGCCACACTGGGCGTCGTTGAGCTTTTCTGTTGGACACTGGTGCAGCAAAAAGTTCCATCATGCATTCGAAACTCCCTGGCGCGCCTTTGTCTGGCTTAACGAATGTTTCCGTTGGATTCTCTGGCGCCCCCGTTAGCAATCCAGTTTCTAGCCCCTTGCCCCTTACGATTGGGTCTCATGAGTTAGAAGCTCCTTTGATTTTGACTACTGGTTGTGGTGAGAATCTTTTGGGCTTGGATTTGTTGAAAAGGTTACATGCGACTTTGTACTGCTCTCCAACGGGAGTGGAGCTTACATTGGGTCAGAGTGTGGTTTCCCCTATGTATCTGTCGATCGATACGCTCCCACTGGAATTGAGTTCTCTTCCGGCTTCTTTGTGGGCGACAGGTCCCAATGATGTGGGCCTGCTGGATATACCACCCTATGTTGTTCAATTGAAAGTAGATGCGCGATTACCGCGCATGCCCCAGTATCGTATCTCCCTTGATGGTGAACGGGCACTATTAGCGATCATCTATGATTTGATCGATAAGGAGGTTATTGAAGAGACACGAGGTAACGTGTGTAATAGTCCCGTGTTGCCTATTCTGAAGCGAACGGATCCCTCCAAGCCTCCCGTGTACCGTCTAGTTATTGACTTACGGGAGGTAAATAAAATTGTTGTCCCGCAGTTTCCTGTGGTGCCTGATATTACGGCTTTACTGACTCTGATTCCAGCCTCTGCATCATGGTTCTCGGTAATCGATCTGAAGAATGCGTTCTTTAGCTTTCCGATTGCTGAGGGAAGTCGAGATTTGTTCGGTTTTTCATTAGGAGTCGTAGCTTCCGGTTCAAACGTGCACCTCAGGGCTACTGTGAGAGCCCATCGATCTACAGCCAAGCTCTTAAGAGCCAACTTGATGCATTCGTGCTGCCAGCTGGTGCGGCCTTGATTCAGTACGTTGACGATCTGTTGGTAGCTGCAGACACTGAACAAGTTTGCAAGACTGCTGCTGTGTCACTGTTGCAGCATCTATGCGACTTACACCACAAGGTGTCACCTTCTAAATTGCAATATTGTTGTCAAGAAGTTACCTACCTAGGTCACTTATTGTCAAAGGCGGGGAGAAGGTTGACCCCTGAAAGAATCGCAGCAATTGCTCGAATGACTGTGCCGACGACTCAGAGAGACGTGCGTGCCTTTTTAGGTATCACGTCAAACTGCAGACAGTGGATTCCAAATTTTTCACTGTTAGCGAAGCCATTGATAGCTCTCACGTGCAAGGATGTTTCGACTCCTTTGCCATGGACGGAAGAATGTCAGAAAAGTTTTTCTGAACTTCGTGATGCGTTGAGTGTTTTAACGCAACAATTTGGTGGCAAGCAGCGCCCGTGTGCATATTTTTCCTCGACCTTAGACCCGGTAGCTAGAGCGTTGCCGAGTTGCTTGAGGGCGACGGCGGCAGCTGCGGCGTCTATCCGACAATCCGCAGGTCTTGTCATGGATAATATGCTCATAGTGATGGTTCCGCATGCAGTTGACACTCTCTTGAATCGTACAAAAACTCAACAGCTGACGAGTGCAAGGTTGTCTGGGTACGAGCTGACCCTTTTGGCAAGTCACATACAGATCAAACGTTGTAATGTACTGAATCCGGCGACATTGTTGCCGATTAATATGGAATCAGATGATGTACCACCGCATGATTGTTATTTACGAACTGAGGAAGAAACAAAGGGTCGTGTGGACCTGAAAAACACTCCTTTGACAGATCCCGATGGTACTTTGTATGTTGATGGTTCTTGCTTCAAATTGCCGAATGGCGATGTGACGACTGCGTATGCTGTAGTGACGATGAGCACGGTTGTGGAAACTGTGAGATTGAATCAGAATTCAGCACAAGCGGCAGAGTTGATTGCATTGACAAGAGCGTGTGTTTTGTCTAAGGGAAAGTGCGTGAATGTGTTTACCGACAGTCAGTACGCATTCGGCGTTGCGCACAGTTTTGGAAGACTGTGGAGAGAAAGAGGATTTATGACATCGCATGGTACGAAGATCCAACACGGGCAGCTCGTGAATGATCTTTTGGATGCACTTACATTGCCTAAACAAGTGGCGATCGTTAAATGTAGTGCACATCGGAAAGTGACGGATGATGTTGGTCGTGTTAATGCATTTGCGGATGAGGTTGCTAAGGAAACGGCTAAGAATCTTACAACTCGAATGTACGTGACAAGTTCAGTGAGATGGCCGGCGGAAACTGGTATGTGTGAAGACACTGTTGAGAGTGTGAAAGCAATTCAGAATGAAGCCACTGAAGCTGAGAAGATCAAGTGGAAAGAAAGTACGGGAAGGTTGGATATGCATGGATGTTGGGTTGACTTGACGGAACGTCAGAGGTGGATGTTACCAGATGCGTATGTATTAGCTGTCGTGACGATGGCCCATTAGTTGTCACATATCAGTGCAAAAGGGATATGTAAGTTCTTGTCCCCTGTATGGAAGAATGAGGGTATTACTAAGTGTGCTGAGAGAGTGGTTAAGAATTGTATGGTGTGTTTGATGCACAATCCTGGCAAGGGCACCCCCACTCCACCTGGTCATTTTGCTCCCCCTGTTTGTCCCTTTGAGGTTATCCAACTGGACTTTATCCATATGGAGAGATGCAATAACCTGAAGTATGTTTTGGTTGTGGTTTGTGCGTTCTCTAGATGGATTGAGGCCTATCCTCTTAAGGATAATACTGCTCTGTCCACAGCGAAAATCCTGCTGAAGGAATACTTTCCTAGGTATGGAATGCCACGGATAGTGTGGTCGGATAATGGAAGTGAGTTTGTGGGAAGTGTGATGCAGAGTGTGTGTAAGGGCCTTGGAATTCGTCAAAAATTCCATAGCGCTAATCATCCTCAGGCAGCGGGTTTGGTTGAAGGGTACAATGGTACCCTGAAACTGAAACTTGCAAAGATACAAGCTACGACTGGTCTATCATGGCCTGATGCCTTGCCTCTGGCTCTCCTGTCAACCAGGGCGACTGTACACTCTCGAGTAGGGCTTAGCCCATATGAGATTGTGTTCGGTCGCCCTGCGAACATTTGGGGAGTCCCGAGACCTAAGGCCTTTGATAGTCTTGAGTATCCAATGCTAATTGATTACCTTCATGATTTGACCACTAAACTACGGTTAATCCATCAACAGGTCTTTGAAGCTCTACCGGCGCAGACAGAGGGTCCTGGACATCAGCTCCGGCCAGGTGATTGGGTCGTTACCCGAAATTTTGGTCGGAAACGTAACTTGGAGCCAAGATTCGTAGGACCCTTTCAAGTCTTGTTGACAACGAGGACTGCGGTTCGATTGGAGGGCCGGAAAAACTGGGTTCATGCCAGCCACACGAAAAAGGTACCGATCCCCTCACCAACAGACGGTTGGGTGAGAACTGGGATTGCGGCAACGGAAACTGAGACTCCTTTACACTTTGTGCCGTTTAGTGACGCTCAACCTGTAGGAGATGATTTGTCACTGCCAAACCCACTTGTGGAGTCATCAGTAGCCAAGAACCCAAGGTCTGAATCGCCGTTCACTTCATCGAACACTGTTGCGCCAGCTGAACAATTGTTTGTAGAGCAAACTCGACCTGGAAGAAGTCGATACTTTCTTCGTTCAAGGACTAATAAAAATTAGTCGTATACTTTTTTCCTTTTTGGTGCTATGAACATTATGGACAATTATATCCTTTCTTTTTGAGCTTTTATGTGCTTTTCACTGCTAAGAGATTTGTATTAAAATTGAACGTTTCGAGGAATTCCTACCATCCAGGTTACCGTAGGGCCGTGCGGGTACTCCTTTCTGTTTAGCAGGTTTCTGACGCTAGGTCGGTTACTTTTGTCGATTCCTGGGAACTCCTGGGGATTGATAATCGCTACTCAGAACGAAGTGCGTCAAGTACGTCACGGACGGTTTGTAGAGGATGGCATTCTCTAAGCTGTTGGAAGTAGAAAGGATGTCGGCACAGAGATTAGAATTACGTAAAGTTGTACGAACAAAATGTTTTTTGTTTCAGGTGTTTCTACTGTTTCTGACTGTGTCTATGCTATTGGTGGGTGGAGTGTATTTTGGAATACAGTTGTTATTACCTTCTGTTTCACCTACCCTTTCTCCTAAACTAAGCTCCGTCACCACTGTTTCCCCACATTCTTTTCATCCTTTGCCTCAACACGAACAGGTTAGACGTGCGGAATTTATGAATAACTCCTTCGTTCAACTCCTACATCAGCATCAGTTGGTGATGAATACTACCAACTGTTGGGTGTGTGGGTTAATGCCACATACCATGGATAGGGGTATTCCGTATTTGGTCCTTCCTTACAGCTCCCAGGGTTCAGCTCGAGCATTCCAAACTATGTTTCGCAGTGCACTAGATTCCTACCCCAGTCGAGAGCCACGCTCTGTCAATTTTGGTCCCGGCCTGTATCACAAGCCTTTGGCGATAGCGATAGCGGATTTAGATAGAGATGTTTTTGATGCATCGCTTATCCCAGATGAAGAGGTGCAAGCCTATAAGGATCTGAGTGAGGCTGAGTACAGTGTTTCAGTGGGTGATAGACAGCTTAAGAGCTCGTCCCCAATATGGATTGTACCACACCTCGGTAACTTCTGCTTGAAAGGTTTGGGTCGAAATCCGAGAGCACAACTTGGGAACAGTGCTTGCACTGATACATATGTCCTACCGATGCTCTCTTCCCCTGTTTTCCTGACTGCTAAGGGCACTTATTTCGTATGTTATGAGCACATATACATGGTTACCCCGTGATTTTTCGGGTACCTGTTATATTGCAAATCTTTTACCACCGACCTTCACAGTTGCCTCAGACTACCACAAAACTAGAGTTGTGAGAGGCGTTATTAGCAAAGAGGATACTGCCGGTCAAGAAGCAGGAGACTTCTTTAAGGGTTTCTTGCCGTTTTGGGGACCTATGGTTAATAGTAGGAACCTAAGACAGTTGACCCGTGTAGTTGAGTCGACTGCTAATATTACCGCGAGTGCCCTTGGTAACTTAACAGCTGAACTTCAGGCGGATAGACTCATGACGTTGCAGAACCGGATGGTTCTAGATGTTATTCTTGCAGATAGAGGTGGTGTGTGTAAAGTTATCCATTCGAGTTGTTGCATTTTCATTCCTGACAATGCTCCAACTGTCTACCAAGCCATCTCAAAGTTGCACAAGATTTCCGAGTCCATACACGTGGACGAAGGTAATTGGACACTTCTAGGATGGTTTTGGGGTCTGATGTCAACTTGGGGTTGGAAGATTCTGATGATCGTAGGGGTTGTTGTAACGTTTCTATTCACGTGTTGTCTTTGTGTACAGTGTGGTCCTGCCTTATGTGGCCTTTGTGCTACAACGTGTATAAGACGGCCATCTGTTACCAAGGAGACGTTGATGAATAGAATGATGTTCCAGCAGCAGGTGAACGATCTGATGAATATTGAAATCGATTCCGATCTCGACTAGTGCTTGCCTACATGAGGGCAAAAGGAGCGTCTGAGGTTCCGTGTGAGACGGAACGACACTTTTTGAGTGGTGACGAATATGGATGAGTTTGGTGTCTACGAACCGCAAATGACGAGTATAGTGGGTATACACAGTTTCGCTATGCAACCACGTATGGTTCGTCTCATTTTTGGGTTTGTTCATCCGAACCCTCGGGTTCCATTTTAGGTACGGCATCCATTTTGTTTCTTGCCCTCAAGTAGCCAGCGAACGGACTTTGTCCGCTTCGTGACCCTGGGACTCCCAAGCTTACACGAAGGACACGTGTTTCTTTGAGGGTGACTTTTACGACAAGGGAAATGACACAGCGAAGGCAGATGGCCCCGCTCGAGGCTCATCTTGCCGTGCTAGTCTATTGTTTCAGTCATGCATGCATTGGACACGAGGTCTTTGATCCTGTTAACAAGTTTCCTTTATTACTCCCAACACTCTTTTCTAACCTGTTGTGCATCCTTGTCCTTTCTTTGCATCTGTTTTTGTCCCCTCTTCTAATATGTTTACGGTCAGAATGGAATGTGTTTTATTGCAGAGAAGAGATGTTTTTACAGTTGGGAACCGGCAATGCTGCCGTAATTATGTTCCGGTCTCCTGAAACATGAACACGACTCTTTTGAAGTTTATTGTGGGAACTGAGTTGTAACCTTTGTTCGCCATACTGTGTAATGGCAAAAACGTGTATAAAAGGAGCGATCCACTGTTGCAATTCGAAGCAGTCTCCGAGAACCTACACGTTGTGTACTTCTTGTGATTTCTGTATCCCTGCAGTAAATAAACGCTGATCTCTGACGTCGCTGGAAGTGTCCCGTGTCTCTGTGTTTTGTACGCCAGAACAGGTAACCCACGAAGGTTTCAAGTGTTGTCCCCTGGCACCGCTGGGTCTTAGAATAGCCCAGTCCTTCAACCCTCCCCTAGTCTCTCTCTCCCGCAGCTCATTCTGTGTACATGCCAAGTGAGGCAATGTGATGACTCTCTGGAAACCTTGGGGCTTGTCTTTCTCTGTGAAGAGTTGTATGCCTGAGTGCGAAGTCTCTAGACGCGTAACTATACGTTTTAGTAGTACATTTGAAAAATGAAGAATACTAGTAAATGGAAGTGAATAAGGAAGATGTAAGGAGTGGTTAAGGGAGGACCAGGGAAGGGTTTAGGAAGGCACAGGCACCCACCCACAAAACTATAAGCAAATTCCTATCCAAAAACTGCACTTCTAAAGTAGGCAAAAAGTGGCCCACAACAGTAGTAAATGTCTCCAGCTGAGAGCTAAAGTAAGTCCAGCACCACACCTGGCCAACTACTGGTACTTCAATACCCTCCCATGAAGAATAATGGTAATAGGAACTTTAAAGCCCATAGGAAAAAGTGTTGAATTACATTTAATCATTTTAAATAGTTAATATCAATAAATCTAATTTAAAGTGAGATAGTCATATAAAGTGACATTCGATAGAAGCTCGAGGGCCTGGAACAATGTAATTTCACAGGATATGCTCAAAGTGATCAAGAGAAACGACAACTGGTCATTTTAGCGTGAATATTGGTAGCTACTTTGAGTTCTGGAGAATCACTTCCATAAGCTATACTTGCTCACAGGGCGACCTCCCCCCAGGTGGTGAAGGTCCAGAGTTGGAATGGAGATTTCCGTACAGTAAAGTGTAGGAAAATGTTTCCTGTACTTTACCATACGGAAAGCTCTACTTCGGTGGAGGAGACCTCCAGTTGGTAAAGTATAGGTAAAAGTTAAAAACACTTATTAAATGTGCAAAAAAGGTATTTTTATATTAAATATTATTGTAAATCAATGTTATATTTTCATTTAAATGTAGAAAATCCTATAGCACTAGTCACTGAATTTCAAATTAAATATATAATTAATTTAAATATATTACAATAAAGAACAATTTCACAGAACCTAAGGTATATCTATTTAGTTTGTATTATAATACATTTATTTCCCATCAGAGACACATACTATTCATTTAATCTCTTTTCAGTTCTTTGCTTAATCAAGTTGCCAGCAAAGTTCTCCTGAAGAAAAGATGATTTTTTTCCTGAAACTTGCAGAGATTCTGAAGTCAGTTTGAAAATCCTGAAGCTGTGAATAAAATTTAAGTGAAACAGAATGCATTTCCCCAGCATATGTGCGTCTGCTTTGAACTTGGGGAGAATAACCGGCAAAAGCCCAGGTCCATTACCTAAATCTATTCCCTGCTACTCTCTTTTGGGCTCCTGCTACCCCCATCCACTGTCCCCTAGTTAAAACTGGTGTCCTAGTCCTGTTAAAGTCAATAATCGGGAGGTAACAGTCGTATACATGGCACAGCAGGCTCCTCTATGCGTATGCTACTGTACCACATGATGTAGTAGTAAAGGTAAAGGAATTCCAGGGATTCCCCTTTTGCCAGGTGTTTATTTAATTTTTTTATTTATTTGAAATATTTGATAAAACGCGAACACGATCCAGACGGGTATCAGAGCACTGTACAAAATAACAAACGTTGACATGAGGAAACAGCATGAGTACAATACAAGAAGGCGATATAAGAGCTACCTGAAACATAAAAAGTACATGGGGTGCAAGGGGATGACGAAGTAGCAAGTGATCAACAGATAACAGCCCTACTAGCAGGCGCAGTGCAGTTTGAGCAGAGCACTATGTCAAAAGGACAACAAAATACATTTGAAGCACAATGTAAAATGATTGTCAAGCAAGAGAAGGAAGTGACTTGCAAATGTAATAGAGGCTATTGCTGATGAAGTTCATTCGACAGTAGCCATTTGACCTGTTTTTTAAATGAAGCAGTCGAGGGGTTGACTCTGATCTCCGGCGGAAGGATTTCCAAATTCTTGGAGCCAGCCCTGAGAATGCACAGTTGAAAGTTCTTTTTTTTATTGAATTTAGGAGGTTTCAGTAGTAGAGTATTGGAGCTTCTTAAGTTCCAACTAGAACCGGACAGCTCACGTTTTTTTGCCAGGTAAACGGGGGTGTTGAAGTGAATAGCTTTATGCGTCAGACATTCTATCTTGAAGCAGGCCCTTGCTTCAATGGAAAGCCAGGTGTTATTTTGCATGTCAGATAAGGTTATCTGCTTTCAATCTTCCTGATTCCTGTATTTTGCAATATAATACACTAGCCCCAATTCTGCAGGAGTGTCTACAGAAATTCTCTTCTCCTCCAACTACTCCTTCCTCTCCTTCTGATTCTTTATTTTGTCGCACTTCTGCCGATGCTATTCCTAGTGCCTCCTATATCTATAAACTTCTATCTACTCCTATCTCCACACAGGCTAAATCTAAGGTGGAACTAGAGTGGGAGCTTGACCTTTCCTTGACTTTATCTGTGTCACATTGGGATAAGTTTTGGCAGAAACTATTCAAAACCTCCAAAGCTGCAAATCTCACACAATCCCTCTTTTTTTATTTTTAATAGAGTCATCATCACTCCACTTTTGTTACATAAAATCAATCACTCGGTCACATCATCTTGCTGGTCTTGCTCTACAGCTGAGGGCTCTTTAATACATTTATTATTTTACTGTCCTAAAGTTTGTGCCTTTTGGAAGGAGATATGGTCAAAATGTACGCAGAGCTTTTCTTATAATGTACAACTTAATATTCAAAATGTATTTTTGGGCACTGTTGCACCAGATTTTGTTTCAGATACTCCTGCCTCTCCACTATTAGATTTGTTCCTTGCTGTGGCTTTTAAAGTTATACTCACTTGCTGGAAAGACAATTCTAAATTATCCTTTCTGCATTGGTGGAATTATATATGTGACGAACATAGAATTGCATCTATCCCTCAATCCTCCATTCACGTACAGATTAAGTCCGACCTATTATGGTTACCCTTCACATCCTTCTTATCAGCAACACCATAGTCTCTATCTATTCTCATCATCTTATTCTTCTCTCTTTTCTCTCTGTCCTCTCTCTTTTCTGTACCTCTCTTTTCTCTCTCCTCCTATCCTCTCCCTCTCTCTCTCCCCTTTTCTCCTTTTTTATAAAAATCTTCACTCTTCTATTTAATTAGTATATTTGCACTGTTACATTTTTAGGAGTTTTATATTTCTTATGGTATACTATGCTTTGACTTTTATTGCATGTTCTTAGCAAACTGTTAAGTTTTACTGTTTTATACTGCTTTAAGTTTGTTTCCTCTTTCGGTAGTATTAACTTGTTGTATAGACACCTTCTTTACTTGCTTACATGTGTTACACACTACTTTCTCCTATTAGCTTACTTTGTACTGCTTATCTTGTGCGCTTTTGTCTTCAATAAAAACTACTTAACTAAAGATAAGGTTATCTGTGGTGCCGTAGTGTGTTGTTGAGTTATGGACAAGGGGCTTTCACTATCTCCCTCCTGGCAATGGTTGTATGTCAGAATATCAATAGTATCACCTACAAAAATATTATGCTACAAAATGTCATGAAGGCAAGTAACTTCAGGCAAGTATAGATTTGTTCTACTTTACTCTGCATCCTCATACTTTGAAGATATACATGTAATTAACATGCATATATTTGGAGTTATGCACAGGAAATCTCTACTTACCTATTTACACTCACCTCCATGATATTTTTAAACTCTATAGTCTTGTTACAATATATATTATAAGACTACTAAATCCAAATATCCTACTACAATATTTTTGTAGCAGGATATTGGGTGTCAGTAGTCTGGTAATATGCACTACCAGGCCCTTCTATCATCTCCAGAGAAACGAGGGAACTGGGAAAGGAGGGGGAAAGGGGAGGAGACATAGGAGAGCGGGGATAGGACAAGGTAGAGAAGGGGAGAGGGAAGAGCAGGGGCTGAGAGGAGGAGAGAGAGGAGAGGTGAAAAAAGGAAGATCTGTAGGGGATTGGAGAAGAGGAAGGGAATAAAGGGTGACAGGTCAAGAGGTGGAGCCGCTGAGACAGATACAGAGCTCACAGCTTCACACAGCTGAAGTCTTCCCAAAAGAAAGGAGATCAGGTAAGAAGAAACATGCTGGCCTTTCAAGTAGGTTGAAGATTATTCTCTCATAAGAGGTGGTTTTATATATAACCGTGGGTCATTCCTCATGTGTCGGCAGCCGCTGGAATCGCCAATGATGCAAGATGCAAATCTTGCCCACTGTAAGGATGGTGTTGAGCTATCTATGGGCATGATGAGCCAATTGAGGGAAGGTCTGCCAGGTTATGGAGTAGGACCTGCAGGCCAGGCAGCGGTATGGGCACGGCTATGGACTTCCACAGCATGAACCCCACTTTGTTCCACAAGAAGCGGATGGCTGGGCATTCATAGGCAGATGAACAATGTTGCAAGGAGTGTGACTGCATCTCCAGCCCATCGAGTGGGGCAACAAACCCGCAGACCGGAGCCTCACCAGCGTTGTTTGCCACCCCTGTAGTATTTTGAAAAAGCTGAATTTCATGCGGGCCTCTCGTGCACCCCAGTGTAGGTTATCTAGAAGCTCCACCCAGTCCTCCTCCTTGTACTCCACCTGAAGGCGATCCTGTCAGTTTACCTTCACACTCGCCACCTGGGTCTGGGAGCAGAGGTGATAAATCAGGAGTTTATACATCCAGGACATCACAACCCCAAACTGCCCACATGTAGTAAGGTAGGTGAGCATGGGAGAGTGAGTGACAGGCCATGGTTGGGAACCCAGCCTGCTTATGAGGCAATGGTGCAATTGAGTGTAGCACCACTGTTGGTTAGGAGGTAAGCCAAATTCTTCTTGCAATGTCACAAATGGTTAAAGTTCCCCCTGGGAGATTAGGTGGTTCACAGTGTGAATCACAGCATCCCACGAGGGGACCAAATTAACCATGGTCCCTCCTATGCGGATACCAATTTTGCGCCCGATGGGTGCCTCATCATGGAGGTGAACTTCCACCCAGAGGAGCTTTTGAGCCTGTGCCCACTTTCTGGACATTGCTTGCAACATGGGGTTTACTTGCCCAACCCAGATGGTGACGTCATATCTAGGGAGCAGAGCCCTGCCAGACTATCCATTAGTCGATTCTCTATTGTGACCCACAACTGGGGTTCCCAGACCCAGGTGTTTATATAGGTCAGTTGCACCAGGTGAAGGGCCATGCAATAATATTCAACAGAGGAGAGACCAAGGCCTCCTGAGGACCTGTGGACAATGAGTTTCCAAAAGGCTAGTTGAGGTATCATTGCCCCTAAATGAAGGTCTTGATGCCCTTGTCAATCCGTCATAGCACTTTAAGGGGTGTCAACAGGGGGAGCATGCCCAGCACATAGGTGAAGCATGGGTCACCATCTTCACCGCCTGCATCCTCCCCCACAACAATATGTTCAGGTTGTCCACCACCATGTGCTCCAAACCACTCATAACGTAAATGCCCAGATATTTAAGATGGAAGGCTCTCCACTGAAATGGGAACCCATTGATGGTGGCGCAGGTGGTCCCTCTGGAGTACGGCACTACCTTGCACTTCCCCAGTTAACCTTGTAGACATAGATGGCTGCAAAAAAGTCACTAGTGTTCAGCAACGCTGTAGACTGTTGCTTATGGGGAGTTCTTATCAGATTCCTTCTCTCTTCCCTGTAGGGTGCCACTGGTTTCATTTTTATCCTCTACACTTTTCAACATCTATGTCATCCCTCTGGTGAAATGTATGCTGATGTCAATGTCACAGCCAACAAATTCAAAAACTGTTTGGGCCAGACTGCAGTCTGGATGCAGGAAAACTGCCTTAAATTAAACACTGAGAAAACAAAGGCGGTCCTA
This sequence comes from Triturus cristatus, assembly GCF_964204655.1. Taxonomy (NCBI): domain Eukaryota; kingdom Metazoa; phylum Chordata; class Amphibia; order Caudata; family Salamandridae; genus Triturus; species Triturus cristatus. The sequence goes on from NC_140590.1 coordinate 233,286,259, forward strand.
TTTGGCCACAACATTTTTTTACATGGTGGTATTCCTATCTCGGTCCACTTTCATCTCCAGTTCGTAAACTGAAGAACCTAGGGGTGCTATTTGAAGTACAGCTCTGCTTCTCCAACCAAATTAATCACATCACCTCTTCTTGTTTCCATCTTCTTAGAGTATTAAAAAACGCTTTTCCCTACATGATCGTTGTAGCCTTGGTTCTAAGTAAAATTGATTGTTCAAATGCATTGTATTTGAGAATTCAGAAGCGTCTGCAACTCAAGCTTCAATCACTGCAAAATACGGCAGCTCGCACACTTCGGAAAAATCCCAAAATTCAATTCTGTTTTAAAGAGCATTTCTAGCTTTCATTGGCTACTAGTCTGTGATTGGGTCAAATGTAAGGCCTTGTGCATAGTCCATAGGGTCCTGCACAATACTGGTCCCCTCTATTCTCAGAGTCTTTTATCTTGGTATACTCCCATCTCAATCTCAGATCAGGAACAGCCAAATTACTGTCCATCCCAAAGATAAAGAAAATCAAGTTGGGGTATAGAGTTCTCCTACTCAGCAGGTTAACTTTGGAATACTTTGCCTTTCACTCTGAGATCCCAACCAATTCTGGTTCTATTTGAGAAATCTTTTTTTTTTTAAAAAAGGGCGTTATAGCTCTTGCAAGAAATTATTTTCCTGATTTACTTTTATTATAGGACCCTAGCATCAACACGCCTCTGCATTCGTGCACTTTAGAAGCCACATACTTACTTATTTAGCTGGAGGAGAGCAGCCCTGAGAGTGTAAGCAGGATATCTATCATCTGCATATAAGTAGAGCATCGAGGGACTTTCTGGTGTGAGGATGTCTGCATTCAATTCCAACTGGATTATTGCTGCTTCCAGGGGCTCTGTGGTGAGAAGGAACATTGGAGGAGAGAACAGGCACCCCTGTCATGTTACCGGGCAGACCACGAAAGGATCTGAGAGGAAGCTGGCACAGTTGACCTGCACCGAAGGGAAGTGATAGAGCTAGCCGACTCTAGACATAAAATCTGTGCTGAGGCTGAATATCTGGAGTGCAGCAAACAGGTAATCCCACTCTATCCTGTCAAAGGCCTTATTGGCATCCAGGGACAGTGCCAGAACCTCTTTTGGCAGATCTGCAGCAAGCCAGATCGCGTGGGTCAGCATCCGCTAATATTTTGTGCGACTTGCTAACCAGAACAAACCCTACCTGTGTGTGATGGTTTAAGGAGGGGATAGCCCGTTTGAGGCGGGCCACCAGGTATACTGATCAAGATCTTGGCATCACCATTAAGAAGAGAGCTGAAGCCATAACTACTGTAGAGAAAGGGGTCCTTCCCCAGCTTGGTGAGGACCATAATGAGTCCTTCTTAGAGAGGAGGCCCAGGGAGCGCGGCCCGTCAGCATCTCTAAAGTAAGCCTGGGCAAAGCACTACGCTACGCTACGCTCGCGTAGTTTGCGAAGTTCGCGCTACTTCGCACTACGCGAACTGCACGTAGCACAGTGCAAACACGCGTAGCGTAGTGTTGCGTAGTGCTGGGGTCATTTTTTGCTTGCTCGCGGTCCTCAACGTCAAGTTGGCGACCGCGAGCAAGCAAAATGACATCCCGGCGAGACTTTTTCCTTGTTCGCGATCAGCAACTTCAAGTTGGCGATCGCGAGCATGGAAAATAAACCTCCCGGCGAGATTCCCAACGCGAGGAGGTCAGGTTTCTCATTGCGAGTGGTCGCGTATGCTCGCGACCGCTCGCGATGAGAAACTACCAGTTCGCGTTGAGAAAGCTGAAGCTCGAGTAAAAATCTACTCGAGCAGCAGAAAACTACAGCTCACACTGTGCAAGATGCCATTTTCAATGATTGCACAGTGCCGGTTGCTTGTCCGCACTGTGCAATCATTGAAAACGACATCTGGCACAGTGCGAACAAGGTACTACGCAGTTCGCGAAGTGCTACGCGTAGCTCGCGTAGTGCGAACTTCACTTTGCGTAGCTTCGCGAAGTGCTACTTCGCGAACTACGCCCAGGCCTACTCTAAAGGCATCATGGAGGATGTCCACTACTTCGTTCTTAGTCCACTTGCAAAAGCCTCTGGGGCGCAATCCTCCCCAGGGGCTTCATGGTAGGGGAGACTGGGGATGGCCTACGCAATCTCCTCCTTAGTGATCTCACCCTGGAACTGTTCCCTACCTTTGTTGGCAAGGCAGGAAAGTTGGTCAGTGTTCAAAAAAGGAAGTGATCTGTGATGCATCTGGGACTGTTTTGCGGGAATAGAGATCCCGGCAATAGGAAGCAAATGTATCCATGATTTCCTGTGGCCAGGTGGCATGGCCCAGGAGTCGTGGTGATGGGCTTGATAGCCATCCCTACTTCCCTTTGCCTCAGTTGCACCACCAGGACCCTGCCTGCCTTCTGCCGCTCCTCTCTTTGCTTCTTGGTTAAAGCAACATCCTTCATCAATTGCCCCATACCAGTCGCTTTCACTGCCACCCACAGGGTGAGAGCCAAACCCATCGAAACTTTATAGCAAATGTGGAATTTGAGTTGCTCCTTACCTTCAGATTGATTATAATGGGATTGGTAAAGGCACCAGGGCTTGCGGATTGGCCATGTGAGACCCAGATTAACCAACATGTGAATCGGGGAGTGGTCCGTGAGCAAGCACTCCAGGTTGGAAGCGTCGTTCGCGTGAGGGAGCATGGGCTGAGCCATAAGAAAGAAATCCAACCCTGAGTGTATACCTTCTATGGCGGATAAATAGGTGTATTCCTTGTCGGTAGGTGGCGAAAGATGTCACAGCTCAAGAGGAGGTGATCCACCCTGAGATCTCCCAGGAGAGCCAGATTCACATGACTGACCACATCGATAGGGCTTATATGGTCTGAGATCGTATACCAAGCCAGATTCCAGTCACCTCCTAATTTATTACTTTGCAGTTTCTTTCTTAGTCAATGTTGGGTAAACCGAAAGAGAAAGGAGCATTACGGCACCATCGGTTCATAAACAGATCCCACGCTAAGCACCTTGCCACAAATCTTTAGTTTGGCAAATGCATGGCGGTCCTCTGAGTCTATCCAGGATTTGAATCTGAGGAAGGGTCTTGCAAATCAGGATAGCTACACCACATTTTCGGGACACCACCAGCCCATCGACCCACCGTGGAGGACAGCAAATGTGGATCTCCTTAGACATCCAGTCTCGCCGATACTTCATCGCTTCTGCCCCTGTGAGGTGCATCTCTTGGAGAAGGGCTAAATCAGCATGCTTACAGTTAAGTATCTTCTTGCGCTTGATATAGTGTATAAGGTCATTCACTTTCCAAGAGATGACATTTAGAGCTGCCTGCGGGAGCCTCACAAGTGTTTGTGCCAAGAGGGGGGCAGAGGTAGATAGAGAATGCTGGAAGGTTGGTGCGACCGACTGAACTCAGTGTACAGACCCCCGGTAAAAGTGGACAAGGGAGAGTATCTGAAGAAAGGGATTAAAGGCTGGTAAGGAAATGTGGGCGAGGGAGGCAGGAAGGAATCGAAACAGGGAAGGGTGAGAGAAGTAAAGCAGGAGAAGGAAGAATGGGGATGGCTAGAGGGAAACAAAGCACCAATAATCGAAACTATCCAAACCAATAACACTTGTTTGAATTCAAGGCAACACACGCTAAAACTGCTGGGAGGCCCAAGGGCAAGTGGGGGGGTAGAGAGCAACCAGGAGTAGTCCAGAAAAGAGTATCAAAAGAGAGTGAGCAATGAGTGAGCGGGTATAGGGAGGATATTCCGGTCCCGGGCAGGAGCAAGGAGGTGAAGTGGGTAGGCTCAAGAACTATGGGACTATAATGGACAGAGGGGGGGAGGGCATAACCGTAACATAGGAGTGTGTAGAGAAATGGCCACGGGTTGTCACAGCGTGGGAGTGGGATGTCATCGGGAGGTGGAGTGGGAGTCTCCAGGGGGTTCTAGCAGCGTATGTAGGACGGCAGGGGTGCACCATGTACCAGTAACAGGGAATTCTAAACACCCAACATTAAACCATCAACAGTGAGCAATCATGCCATACTCAGGCTTCTAGCTGGAGGGTACAAAGCGTCTGGTATTCAGTGATTGTCTCTGGTTCTATCAAACATTTGGTGGCCCCAGCTTCAGTGGCCAGTGGAACTTGTTGCATCCTCTGTCCTGTGTCAGCTCCGTCACAGCTTTGATCATCTTCTCCCTGCCACTCTGCATGTACTGCAATCTATCTTGATGTCTGGGCCCACAAGACTGCATGCCTTCAATTCCAGGTGGCAGCAGGCCCGAGGCTGTGGTGGAGGGGTCTTGGGAGCTTGAGGCCATATCCATGCCTCCATCTTGCAGACCATGCAGGAAGGACTGCAATGCCTCCTGGTTATAGAAGTCCTTGGATTGTTAGTCCATTGTGATCCTCATGCGCACTGGTTTAATGAGGTCAAACTTGCTTTCCTACTTGTGCAGTTGTGGTCTGAAGGATAGGAATGCTCTCAGCTTCTCATTCCTCTCCCTGGAAAAGTCAGCCACAATGTGTATGTTGTGAGCCTTGAAGTCATAGGGCCCATGCTTCCTTGCCACTGCGAGTACCTGCCAAGTCTGCTCATGGCGAAGGAAACATGCTATGATGGGCCTCACACCCATTGGCATCAGGGGCCGGACTGGCCAGACTTTTTGGGCCCTCTGCATTTCCAGTGGGAGCGAGAATAGGATCCTAAGAAGGGTGGGTAGGATGCCAAAAAAGAGGATGTTGTTTCTGCGGCGGCAATCTTTGAGGTTGGTAAAGTTGCCACACAAGACTCTGAGTTCGTGGTCCCTATACTGAATGATATCAACTACGGTTTTGAAGGGGGACAAGCAATAATCCAGACCCTCCACCTCGTTGTGGATGCCAGTGATCTCCACATGGATCCATTTAATCTCCTCCGTGAAGTCATTCAACCTTGCTTCCTTGATCTCCAATCCATCTCCCACCTCTGTTAGTTTTTTGAAGATCAGGTCAATTGTGGTCTACACAGGGCTCGAGGAGGGGCAAGAATTTGGACTGAAAAACTACCTCATTAAAGAGCAGCTGTTTTGCCGAGTTCCCTGATGCCATTTTAGTCAGTGCGTTAGGCTCGGTGAGGGTTGTATGCATGGGGCAGCAACAGAAGAACAGCCAGAGACCGACCCCCCTATTCGGGCAGTGAGCCGCAGAAGGTCAATGACGAGCCCAAGGGAGAGTCTGAGGATGAGGTGGGCGGTCAGCTCTGCAGAAACCTCTGTGCACCAATGGGGATAGAAGCAGGGAGGGCATCCCTGAAGGCACTCACTCGTTCCCAATGTGTTGTAAAGTTAAAAAAGGGAAAAATATGGGGGGAGCCCCCACACGTGTGGTAGCTCGGGTGGCCAAAGAGCCCAAGGGCACAAGGCAAGGGTGAAGTAGCCACGAGGGTCTTGACCATCACTGAACCTCTCCCAGACCAGTCCACGCAATCTTCAAGTTTGTCTGCGGTGATCTCCGGTAAGCGGCTCTGGCAGGTCCCTCAGGAGTTTGCTCTTTGGTGTTCAGGCATCTGAGCCTACTCCAACCAGGGGCTCATGTGCTAGATGGCACTGTCTCCATGGTGTGGCCCAGCCCTATGGTAGCTTCCAGCCACTAATCTGTCCGGCTGCCACACTGTTACACAGGACCAGGTCAACCAGGCAGTTCCTCGCTGCAGGACATATGGCAGGGGGAGTGGGCAAGGGGGAGAATGGGCAACGTGCCTGATGGCCTGCAGTTCTTCCTGTGCAGGGGTCTCTCGCTGCTCACCTTGTGGCCCACCTCTCTGCCATCCTGTGCTGGTTCATCCAAGGTGAACCTCTCTTCGCCAGCTCCTCAGCAGCAAAATCTCTATTATGGTAAGGCTCGGCACTGATGTGTTTGCTGCCACTCAGTGGATAGCACGGCTTTGTAGGTTGTTGAGGCAAGTCAGGGAAGGTGGGTGAGGTACGGTCAGGGATGGATTGACAATATGGGCAGTCGGGTATTGGCCGAAAGGCCGGTGTCTCGGTGCCCTCTGTGGGCTGTTTCTTTTTCTTTCCCAACCCACAGGTGGCACTGGACCAGGAGAGCAAAGCAGCCTCGCTGGGATGCCTTGTGATATGGCCCTTGGGCAATTATCAGCTGTGGCCTCTCCTTGACGCCCTGCCAAACAATCGCTCGGATGGTGGGTTGGGGATCAGATGACTGAAAGAATCAGGCTCCCTGGGACCAGGTCTTGTTCAGGCCATTCAGTCATTCTCACCTCGGCCCCCCTGGGGCTAATGCAGCCCAGAAACTGTGTTTTTATCTGACACCATGCCCACCACCCTTCTCATTCAGGGCATGGTGGGCCGGAGAGAGGGTGGATTTATGCTGGGGCTTTGCTTTGGGGGACTGAGGATGTTGTGGACTTGGGCCATCTTCACCTCAGCCCCACCCAGCAGTTGTGTTTAATTACTAATCCCCTTCCCTACCAGGCCTTTGCCTGTGGAATGCTATTTTGTGCTGGGTAGTGGTGTGTTGTGCAGATTAATTATGTGGTGTGTTGTTGAATTTTGTGGCATAATGTGGTATTGTGTGGTGTATTGTGTAAATGTGTTGATAAGTTGAATTATGCAGTGTGTTGCTGAATTGTGTGGAATTATAATGTGCATAGTGGAAATAGTGGCGATGAAGGAAATTATGCTGATTAGAATTGTGTGGTATGATATGGGTATATTTATGTGTATTGTTGGTATGTGGCATCAAATGAACGTAAAAGACACGTTGCTTTTGAGATACTAGCAAACAGTTGTAAAAATTAGAAAATGTAAATTAGACTGAGGGCTTCCTTTAATCCCACAGAAACGCATGCTTAATTAACATATTGTAAATTGTATTTATATAGCACTTGCTACCCCTGAAGACGAGTTGAAGTGCTTTGTTATGAGTAGAGAGCTACCCCATAACCCAAGATTAGAGGTTAATAGTAGATTTGTATTATTTTCTTCTTTGTGCTTTAGTTGCACATCTTTGCTGTTGTACTGTACAGCACTGATGTCTTCTCGTCCAGACCTCTACCAACAACATAAAAGATGTGCACATCATGACCAGAGACATTGCAGTACCGTCCTGTAAAATTTGCACCTACAAAGGGAGCTTCTGGGAGCTGAAATACACTCCAAGTATTGCAGGTGTGCAGGGACGTCATACCGATGCACACCATGAGAGCACTATTCTGGGCTGCAGTGCTGACTGTACGGATACCATGAAGGGATATGTACTGGAAAAGCAGTAGTGTTTACACCAGTGCCATTTCATCCACATGGGCAAGGATGAAAATTTTAGCGGACTCAAGGTTCAAACCTCCTCAAAGTGCATTTAACCCACTGAGCAATCGTCACTAGTGAGAAGGAGGAGAGGTGAATGGATAAAATAAAAAAATCAATAAATAAATCTATAAATAAAAATAAATGAAATTTCACCTGGTGTGAAGTGCTTTTGATAAGTTTAAGCAGCTGCTGGTAATTGCTACCATGCTCTCCTAAATAAATGAATAAAATATCATGGGGTTACAACAGAGGTGAATTGGTGGAGTAGGAAGGAGGAAGCAACAAGTCGTGTGTGAGGGGAGGCGACAAACTAAAAATAAACAAGAGGCTTCCAAAGACACCCCCTCACAACGGTGTGAACTACGGAAATAGAAAAACAATAAAGAAACTGTAGAGCTGCTAAAAGCTACCAGCTTACTAAAAACCATAAGCTGTGTGCATGTTTCTCACACTTCTCAATTGATCACACGTCTAAGTGTTCCGTCCCATAACACGATAACCGCACCTCAGTGACCATCACACATGACAAGGAAACACTTCTCAACAGGATCAAAAGAAAAACAAAATCTTTCTGCCCACACAGTTGTGGTAATGTGTTTCCTTCATGCTTCTGTAATGGAATGCAATGAGCTAATGGAGCTAGTGTTCTGACTGTTGTATTAAGGTTCTGAACATGTCAGTTGCTCCTGAGCCCCTTCTTGGATGGATGTAAACCTGTAATAAACTACATGTTTCCAGTAGCCCAAGTGTGATTCTTCACCTTTTAGGTCCATACCAGATTTTGCCTCACAATTTGAGATATTTTGTTGTGATGGTAGATCATCTTTCCAGGTGGGTTGAGGTCGAACCTGTATCAGAACCGACCACGAGAAAAGTGCTTGAGTGTTTTTTGAAAGTGTTTTCTAGAGAGGGTTTTCCAGCAAAACTTTTGACTGATAATGGGGTTCAATTTGTTTCGTCTGAAATGTCTTCTTTTTTAGAGAATTGTAAGATTAAACATTTGAGAACACCTCTTTATCATCCCCAGAGTAATGGGAAAGTAGAGTTTTTAATAGGGTGTTAGTGGAGTGCATTCAAGCTTCCATTAAGAGCAATATGGATGTGGCTCAGTCCATCCATAAATTGGTGTGGTCTCACCGCACTACTCCGCATTCTGTCACTGGAAGATCTCCTTTTGAACTCATGAGAGGTAGAGAGGCCGCTACTGAATTGTGTCCGTTTTGGATTCTTAAGAAGTTGCCCAAACCAGGGAATGTTGGCATTTGGTGTGAGACTGCTGAATATAATTCGAATTTGTTCAGTTCAAGAAAATTGGAAAATAAAAAGGATTCGGTGATGAAATCTTGCAAGCTAAAAGTAGGGGATTGGGTTCGCGTCAGGAATCCTGTTTTGGTTGGGAAGGGGTTTTCCAAGTTCAGAGATCCTGTTCAAATTTGTGAGGTGAGGAAGAATGCTGTGAAGCTTTCTGATGGTAATTGGTGGGGTATTTCTCGTGTTGCATTAATCCCACGCGGTGTTTCTGTCCCAAAGGCAGTTGCAGAATTACCAAGAGGCGAGTCGGTTCCACGTAGGAGTGACCGTATACACAGGAGGCCCATGAGATTCAATGATTTTGTTTCTCTTTAAAGTTTCAAAGGGGAGGGAATGATGGTTGGTGTATTGTATGTACTTGGGGTTCTATTCATGCTTCTTAAGAGATGTCTGTATTGATTTAAATGCACTGTTAATTTGGATTTGTTTGTTTTTAGAAATGTATAGGTGGTGTATTGTTGTTTTACTGTTTTTAATTTGCTTGTTTTCTTTATGTTAAAAAAGGGGGATGTGTGGTAATGTGTTTCCTTCATGCTTCTGTAATGGAATACAATGAGCTCATGGAGCTAGTGTTCTGACTGTTGTGTTAAGGTTCTGAACATGTCAGTTGCTCCTGAGCCCCTTCTTGGATGGATGTAAACCTGTAATAAACTACATGTTTCCAGTAGCCCAAGTGTGATTCTTCACCACAACAGCGTAGAGTAATACAATGTAGGCAAGCACTTCAGCGCTCCCACGAGTAGTATGCATTATATAAGTGTTCAAATACAATACAAAAAGAGCTTAGGAGGTAGTGAAGTTTTTGCCTGCGTTCTTTAAGAAGAACGTCAGATATTAAAAACCTGCTGACATGGTTCATGACACCCACAACCTTTTATTGAGCAATAAAATACAGCTGTAAATAAGGCGCAATGGGTCATTTAAACTAGTGGGAACTGGTGCACTACACTGCTGTGTCAATGATAGCTACCTACTAATTGTGGAACTAAGGTCTGAGAATGACAGGGACTTACGCAAGGTTTGGCTTCAGGATCCTTCGCTCTGTGTATCCTTAGACTGGGGTATGAAATATGAAATACCAGCATTTGTAAAGCACACAGCTACCTCCAGCGAGGTGTCCCAGTGCTGGGGGCCGTCGGGAAAGTATGTGAGTTATTGCCCAGAGTCACAAGGTGCTGGGCTAACCTGCCGCCGTCACCGGGGATCAAACCGTGAGCACCCATGTTCTGGAGTCAGCCGCCCTGGCCGCCCTCTGCCTTCCAGGAAGGTGGAAGACAGAGAGAGAGGTATGGGCAGTATCTGGGTGAGGGAAGGTCCGTAGGATGGAAGACCAGATGAGTGGTCTGGAGGAGGCTCGGTGGTAGACAGATTTAGCAGCATATTTACAAGGGAATGGCAGAGCCTGGCGTTAAGCACAAAATGCTAATGCCACACTCCACCATTCTGAAAACGGAGGCATGTGCCATATTTACAAAGATTTGGCACATCCCTGTGTTTTCCCTAGCGCTGGCGCTAAATTCAGCTGCTTAGCGCCAATGCAGGCGCCCTTGCACCATAGTGCAAGGGTCCCTGCATTGAGGGGATGAATGTTTATGTGCAGGAAGGCATCCCTTCCGGCACATAAACAATCACAAATGGCGATTTGAAACTTCTATTTGTACTGCATTGTGCAAATACATAGAAGTTGCTAATCATCATTTTGTTTAATGATTGTTTATGTGCAGTAAGGGACACCTTCCTGCACATAAACAATCCTTCATAGCGTTTTGATGTTTCTTGATGTGCGGCACAATCCAGCACACATAAAAAACCATTTTTCCTCATTTCACCATGTTAAGGCCAGGTTTTCCCTGGTCTTCATGCCACCCTTGTAAATAGGGGACAGTGTCAAAATAAATGGGTGTTGAGGCTTGAAAGGGTGCCTTATTTACAAGGTGGCATTAAGCCACAAAACACCTATCGACACAGGAACGTTATTAAAAGTGACATTCCTGTGGCAATAGGGACTTGTAAATATGTCCCTTAGTCTCTGTGTGGGGAGAGTAAAATTCCAGGAAAGAGGGGGAGGGACAAGATATGGTAGGTTTCAGGAAAGACTACTGGTTGGGGTCTGGAGGAGGGACAGGCGTAGAGAAAGTCCTGGACAAATATGTGTATGAATGCCTAGTTTGTGATTTGCCTAAACAGTGTGTGTTTCAAATGTGCATGCAGCAGTTGTGGTGCAGTACACACTTCTTCTGTAACACTGCTGACCCACTCGTATAGAAGCCGCTGCCTGTCCAGTCCACAAACAGGTGACAATACCCAGCTGTAGCACCTGAAAAAATGCTGGGAAAGGAGCCACACCACATGTGCACCATGCAAAGCTGCATACTCACTGCCTGCCTACAGTCACTTACTGCCTTCATTGATGTTGCACGCCTGACTGTGGCTTTACCCCCAGGTACTTTACATAGGCAGCTGCTGAACCTCAGAGAAGGGGCGGGGTGGAGAACACATTGAAGCAATGCTGTCGCTAACCTCAGGCCTCTTGTAGCGCTTGCCCAACATGCTGCATGCCCAGGGGGCTCCTGCGACTGGGCTGGCATCAGTAGCTGAGAGGGAAATGAGTATCAAGGCCTGGACGGAGGGGTCATAAAGGGCCACAGCTGCCCCAACACACTAGATGACCGGCAAGGGGGTAGAGGCAATTGATAACAGGAAAAGGGTTGCTCACGATAGCGTAGTAGTACCCGGCTCCTCCTTCCAACTGCTGACACACAGACAGCAGGATCCTTCTGGCTCACAGCTCACTCCTCCACTGGATAGTGTAAGTAAATAAACTGTAGTTGGTTGGTGCTCCTTGGCATAAAAATGGAAATGATATATCGGGAGCACCTACCAATCAGGAGCCACGAAAGAAGAGCAATGCAGGAGTGAACCAATGGCAACCAGCAGGTGGGATTACACTCCGTATAGTGAATACAGCAGGTCTTGCAGATAGCGCATGCACGCTGACTTGGCTCTACCTAATAACCATTTGCTCTTGCTTTATGATTCTGCAAAGGGAACATGAGAATTAAAGAGGAAGCTTTATAAAACATAGCCGTTTTTTTATCACAGCTTTTCTGCCTTTGTTTAGTTTAGCTATCAGTCATAGATCATTTAGGCAGCTTCAGAAAACATTCTAAGATGCTTTCCCTTATGTTTACTGTTCAAAGTACAAACCAAGATGCGTCACGTTTTAAATAAGTCGCAACGTGGCGCATGGTTTACGCCACCGCTGCGTCACAAAAGTGATGAAACGGCGGCGTAAAAGTGGCACAAGGGGCTTGTAAATCTGCCCCTCAGTTTTCAGAACTGCAGTGCTCCTAGTCTTAACCAATGTAACTGGCTCTATAAGATTTAAAATGCTTAATTTACCAAACACTTCTCTACAAATGAGACCTCTGAGAGTAACCAAATGGTGTTTCATGAAAGGGCACCCCTCGTGAATATGGACCATTTAGTTTGACAGTGCCTGGCCCAATCCAAAACTGGGTACGGTGCACCACCTTTTGGGGCACGCTGAGTAGGCAATATGAGGATGGGGGCACTGTATGTCCAAGGTGTCACCTGGCCCCGCAATATCAAGAGTGTCGACCACACTGGCCATTCTCCTATTTAATGTTCCAATCCTGAGAGTGCTGTGATTGGTTGTGGTGTGTCATGTGGGCCAAGGCAGGCTGCCTCCGTGGGGCTCCTTTGGCTGGGGAGTGACTGCGCTACCACCTGCTGCGCAGTAGGTGAGGCAGGGAGTGATATGCCTCTTGCACCCCGTCTCTCAGATATGGCAGTGGCCAAGTGTGGAAAGAGGCATGCAGTGCAATGGCCCATCCTGGGACCCTGCGCGACGCCTTACTTCCCAGAGGCCTCCATCATGTACAGGATTGCCAAGGAGGGGCTTAACCTGTCCCCACCTGCTCCCGGCCCCAGGTGCTCAGGCTAGGGGTGCCGAGCTGCACAAAGAGGCTGCCATAGCCCCACGGACCTTCTCCTTTGTTTAGGATACTGGACGTCACCAGACGCCAGCGCCGCTTCCCCAAGGCCTCCAAGCTCAGCAAAGAGTTCACTGTCAGCAGCCAGACTCCATGCCTTCAAAAAGACATTCTGGCAATAACTAACTCTCCTTTGAGGGAACAACAAGCTCTCCGTTGTCTAGCTATTCTGCTCTCATCTCCATTAAATTTCTTTGAAATTGCGAGCATTTTTTAACTGAAGTAATTATTTATGCCAGTGATTGGGCAGGGCACAGACCTGTGCCCTACCTTCTTTTATAGCTACATGAAGGATTGTGGACGTAAGGAGGCATATTATCAACGGCCAGCGATAATTATCGCTGGCCATTCATAGCGATAGAAAAATTATCGCCAGCTATCGCTGAATATTATCGCCATGATAACGCTATATTTACAATGCATAGCGCTATGGCGATAATTTTTCAGCGATAGCGGTGTTTTCAATGGAACATCGCTGGTTTTCCAGCGATGTTCCATTGAAAACAGCGATAACATTGCTGATAGGATCCGGAGGTCCTATCAGCATAATCCTTATCCCATTAAAAGTATGCCTTAGTCAGGAATTTAACAGGTGTTAAATTCCTGAGTTAAGGCTGAAGTAGCGCGATTTTTTTTAGCGCTGCACCTCCTTGTTATATCGCGAAGCTGCCTTCACGATATTAACATGTGTTGTTTTCACAACCATGCCTCTTTTGCATCTCATTAGCGATGCGAGGCGAGGCTGTGAAAAAACGGGCTTTACATCAAGGAAACACGCGCTAGCGTGTCCTTGATGATATTGCGATATAATTATTGCCGCTTTTCGCCCAAAAACGGACGCTAAAGCGGCGATAATTATATCGCCAGCCCTTGCTAATATGCCCCAAGGAGAGTTATTAATGAAGGATTTTACGTCAGTGCTTGTGTGGCACAAAAGTAAAGTGATGCAAACTATTGCAAAGCATTGCAGCAACTAGCTTACTATTTATTACAAAAGACTGTAGGTGCAGCAAGAAAAGGTGGGCGGCTTTCTGCAAGTGCCTCCGCAATTCTTAGTATATACCTGTAATGAAATCCCCCACAAATATTAGGTGAAAATGGTTTATTCGCTAATGGGTAGCCCAACCCACAAGCCATGATACATGCTTATTTACATTTTGAAATGTGGAACACTCAGCAGAGATAACTAAAGCAACACTACAGAATTAAAGCAAAAAAGTGCACATTCTCACATCCCACGATACAGTAGAAACAAAGAAAACGAAAGGACCTGATTGAGAGGTTGGCAGAAGAGTACTCTGTAACAAATGTGACTGTATCCCATCTGCCTAATTACAAATGCATTATGTTCTAATACACTTGTAATAAGGCACACAGGATATCTGTCATGTTTGCGATAGAGTACTTGTCCAGCAAACTCCAAATCAGGCCCCTAGGTATGGAAAAAACTGGACTAAATGACCAGATACAATGTCCTGCAATACAAACTTTAGGTACAGTAAAAATTAAGGGGCTTATTTATGAGCCATGTTGCGCCCTATCTAAGCAGATGCCTCACTTTGTAAAGCCCTGCGCTACATTATACCTGCGTCAGGTATAATGTATGCAGGGTTGGCATTCCCACGTAAAAAGCCTCGTAGAAGTGGCACAGTGAAATCTATCAGATCTCACTGCGCCACTTCTAGGATGCTACTGCGTCTATATCTCATGCCTGCCTCACAGGCGTAAGACTAACGCAGGCCTTTTCACATGGGGCTTGCCCCATGTGAAAGGGCACATTGCTGGAGTTGTGTCTATTTTCAGACACACCCCAGTCACTTTTGCGCAGACAGATACATCAGTAATACTGACGTATCTGTCATTCCTTGTGACATGATGCGTCATACAGTAGATATGACACATCCAATATGTCGCAAGGAGGGTGCAGTGAAAACTGTTGCATCGCTGCTTTACGGAAACATACAACAATTTTCATAAATTAGGCCCTAAAATTACAAAGAAAGCTAGGAAGACATTTAAAGAAGGGTTCTTACACCTACACACTTACACCAAAGAAAATTGCAATAACTTTAAAATAAAAGTGTATGGAATTGTTAGGATCATGACCACTCTAGTCAATAATGCTTCATCATAATATAGCACTGGAGAATAAAGAAAAATTAAACACAAATGTAATCCTCAAATCTTTTTTGGTGGTTTTATCACTTGTTTCAACACCCCCAACCCTTTCTCCATTTCTAACTTCTCTTCCCATGTCGCCACCTACACCCTCCTCAGAAGATGTGCTTGAGAACAAGTCACAATTCCAACATCTCCTCTTGCCAACTCTGCAGGGATCAAGGAGGAAGCCTGATCAAACTTGGATTGATGGACAAGCCACCAGGCACCCTTTGTGAAACTGAAAAAGAGCTGTTCACGAAATGCGAATCAGTATCAGGTTCTTGTTCGAATCCACTTGCAAACAATTCAATAGCTCCACTGTAACTGAAGGGGGTTGTTGGAGCCAACAGCGAGTTCTGGTTCATGTCCACATCCACTTCCCCCAAAAACCGCATCAATCTCCAGGACAGCATGCCCGTTAAATGGATGTACATCTTCAAACTTGGTTTGATCACATAAGGCCACCTTACTAAGATGCCAAACTTTTAAGTCACTCAATCGCTCAGATGAACGTGCACTATTCTGCATGGCCACGTCCACCTCTGGGAACCCTTCCAGATTATTTCACATGGACCCAATCACCAGCACCTGAATATGAGCTCCAAACTAATGGTCAAAGTACTACCTGTACCTTTCATGAGTTATGTGAATTCACATCGTATACTGAGCAGTTGACAACTTTAGACTCCACCATCCACCAAGATTAAACTTAGACATGGGTTTCCTGCCTTTCACGATCACAGAGATTTCTGCCAGACAGAATCCCTTTTCAAGGCAAACTGTATGTGTTCCACCATGCCATACCTGCACGGATTGTACAGAGGGCGAAACGTGCGTAGCTGCTGTTGTTATACATATTTTCTGCTCATTAAAGCTCTGCGACAGGACCTGATTGGAAAGCCTTTTTTTATGTCATCATGACAAAGGACATTTGAATAACTGATTATTTCATATGTTGCTCAGGTCTTAAATATACCTGTGGATTACAGATACTATTTATTTGGGTGTGCTCAGGTGTATTTTGAATCTAGGGATTGCACAGAGGTTGTCCTAGGAACAATTACTGCATCCTTTGAATACTTCTCGGTCTTAGTGGATGTGAAATTTCCTCGATTGTCCTTAAATTTAAGGAGGGAAAACTTCCAGATCAAAGACTTTATTGAAAACGTTAGTACATATTTGGTATTGGCTTTCTCCAGCACCATCATTCAGGACCATCTAGAAAAAACATTCTTCAAAATAATAACATATTTTAGGGCCTCTCACACTTGTCCCAAGTTATCAATGGCTACACATTCCCATGGAGCGCTGGGACACTCGTGCTTGCACAGCGGTAACCTAAAAGTCTTTAAGGACTTATTGGACATTGGATGTAAGAAATTGGGTTGTTGGTTGAGTGAGGTGTTAACCCTGCTCAAGCAAGAGCAGCAATAACTGTCAGGGTGAACCACAAAGGTCATTAAAATAAGCTTTACTTAATCCTCTGGTAGCTTGGCCATATACCAGTCAGGCTTAAGATAGAGGCAATGTGTAAAATATTTATGCAGCACACAAACAGTAATAAATTGAAAACAAAACACAAGAAAAATCCCAAACCAAATTAGAAAAATAGAGTAAATTATAATAAATTATTTGACACCAAAATTAAAAAGATCTAATTAGTAGAACCGGATATGAATTTTAAAGTTTCAGGTAAAAGATAGCACCTAAAAGATCAAAGTGCCAACCGAAGATATCGCTCGAGTTTGGGTCAAGGTTGAATAATATGGCCACCGTGATGAAACGCAAGTTGGATACCAAAAAGGTGATTGGGACTGGTCAGTGCTTACCTTTGGACTGAGAAGAATGTTTGACAAAAAGTCTCAGACAAGGTAGAATTTCAGCAGGGCAAGGCTGCAGGTGGTGTCCGGTGAGGAGGCATAGTCGTTAGGGAGCTGCTGGATGAAGTTGCAGTGAAGATTTCTAAATTCAGACTTAATCTCTTTTTTGGAAGTTGAAAATCTCCACTGGAATAAAGCTGGAGGCTGCAATCGACAAGAGGTCCATAAGGCTGGATACCCCTTTGGCGAAGGACCTCTGAACAAGACTTGCTGCTGTAGAGAAGCAGTGGGAACGTAGTGGGAGCTGCCGCAAAGTCAGGCCGACAAGTGATGCACCTTGAGTGGATAGACTAGCATGTTGGTCCCGGTCTTCTCTCAGTTCACAGAGCAATTGTTTGGCAAACATTTTCTAAGTCAGAAGTTTGGGAATTTGGCTATCTGAGCACTTCTAAAACCACAACCAAGCATCCAAGACTGGAGGGACACCACTTGGGGGGAGGGATGTTAGGACTCATTCTGGCTGAGCCGAGGTGCAGCTTCAAGATGTTTGGAGCCTTTTCTGTCCCTGACGCTCTGATCAAGAGGCCAGCCAACTAGCCCTTGATATCACTATGGTAGTCCTGGTTCAAGAGATGGAACAGGGCTTAAGCAGAAGGGCAGGCCCCGTGAAGGGTCAAGACAAGCCCCAGGCAGCAAATCATACCTTACACTGCAGCAAAGCAGTCCTGTAGAGTACACAGCAGGCCACTGCAGCAGGCAGTCCTTTGAGAGTCTTCTCCTTCCAAAAGGCCTAGAAAGTGAACTCAAGAGTGGGTCTGAGGGTCCT
Organism: Triturus cristatus; assembly: GCF_964204655.1. NCBI lineage: Eukaryota > Metazoa > Chordata > Amphibia > Caudata > Salamandridae > Triturus > Triturus cristatus. Next base: position 233,303,704 of record NC_140590.1, read on the forward strand.
ATTTTTATACCTGGTGCATGTTTTGACATAGGAGAAGTTACTAGAGAACTCTCTTTGAAGAGTTTGAAAGTTCCTGCCTACCCTGCCCTGGCTCTTGGAAGTCTGCATGAACAATGCAGGGGTGGCAAGTCATTTGAGAAAGGCTAAGCACAGCCTATTCATTTGCAAGTGGAGTTGTACTCAGCGCCCCCATCCTGCCAGTGATGGCCCATCTATGATGTGGCTATCTAGGAGGAATAAACAAAGTCCAGCCACCATCTATACCCAGTCATGTGACCCAGGAACAAGGCTGCAAGCACAAATAGGGCAGGAAAATGACAACTTTCTAAACATGGCATTTTTAAATTTGTAACTTAAAATCCAACTTTACCCTTTAAAAAGGTTTTTAATTACAATTCCCAGACACCAAACACAAAATCTTTACCTGTTCCCAATGAAAGGTTAGCGCTTCTTACATGTAATAAGGCAACCTAAGGTCATCCAATGGGAGAGGTAGGCCTAACAGTAGTGTAAATCTAATTTAGGAATTTTTCACCACCAGGACATGTAAAACTTAAAACTACATATCCAACCTTTTAATTACAATCCACCCTGCCCTTGTGGCTGCTTAGGGCCTGCCTTAGGTGAGACATATATGTATTACATGTTTTAAAGGGCTACCTAAGTGGGTGGTACAATAAGTGCCGCTGGCCTACTAGAAGCATTTAATTTGCAAGCCTTGCGTATGTAGTATGGCACTTAACAAGGCACTGATAAGTAAACTTAATATGCCAATCAGGTGTAAGCCGATTTTAGCACATTTTACAGAGTGAGCGCAAGCACGTTAGCACTGGTTAGCAGTGATAAAGTTCACAAAGTCCTAGATCTAAGAAAAATGATTTAGCAAGAACAGAAGGGGTGAATGCAAACGTTTGTGGGTGAGTCTGCAGTGAGGGCCATGTCCAACATTGCACAACTGGACCAATGTTTCAGAGCCCCCTCTATGTCCACATCCATGCCAGGATGCCAGTGCACACTTTTACCACCACTCTTGGGGGCACATTTTAAGCCCCTATCACCATAGGAACGTCACTTTTTCGATGTTCCTGTGGTGATACGGGTTTCACTATATTTACAAGGCAGTGTTAAAAACTTAATGTGGCTTAACTCTGTCTTGTAAATAAGACAAAGCAAACACAATGAGATGATGGACAGAGTGCTGAAACTTTTCAAACACTCACCCCCAGTCACAGATCTGGGTTAAATCCATCATCATTCTTTAGCTCACTTTGCCACCCCATTTCAGACACAGCTATATGCAAATCAGTCTTGACCCTGTGCATCATGGGAACAGTCCAGCCCGAACTGACAAGCCATGTCTTCCCTGGACTGGGAACAAGCATCCTGGGACCGGTTTCGGGCTAACAGCCCTCATCAGCCAGGCTAGCTTGAATCCAGTGGCAAAGTGAGCAAAGGACCCACGTCTGGGTATACTCTGCCAACTTAGGGCGAACAAAGCAACCACAAGGAGATGATGGACGGAGTGCTGAAACCTTTCAAGCACTCACTCCCAGTCACAGATCTGGGTTGAATCCATCATCATTCTTTAGCTCACTTTGCCACCCCAGTTCAGACACAACTATATGCAAATCAGTCTTGACCCTGTACTTCATGGGAACAGTCCAGCCTGAACTGCCAAGCCATGTCTTCCCTGGACCGGAAACAAGCATCCTGGGACCGGTTTCGGGCTAACAGCCCTCATCATACAGGGAAAAGTCTCACACCAATTTTGAAAAAAAGAGAGATAATTGATAAATAATTTGTCACCACAACAACAAACATCCAATTAGTAGAACTGGAGATATGCAATTTTGAAGATTTAAGTGAAAATAGCACCCAAAAGCACAAACCGCAACTTGCGGCTTTGTGGTCGTTTGAGACCCGGGGAAACCCACAGTTGCAGGCTGACTGCAATGGAGTGTTGGTCAGATACAGGAAACTTCAAACCTTCAAAATCCAGCGCATCAAGTTCCGTTCATGGTGGAAGGGGCCATGAGGAGTAGGGAAAGCATTGCGGACAGTTGTCGAAGTAGCGCAAAGAACACGCTGTTCGCCGCACATGGTCGTCCTTGTAGCATGAATTTCCTGATGATGTCACAGATGGTCCTTTTCGGAACTGCACTTTGGCAGTCACAGTGAGCTGTTGATGCTGTGGCGTGAAGTGCAAACCTTGTGCTGCCGGTCACTGTAGCAGAAACAGTCTGGTTTGCCAGCACTTCACATTGTCCGATGTCATGGACAGCAAGATCTTGGCGCTAACAGCCCATTTGTGCCGAGCTCAACTGAGGCCATAACAAGGGTCCAGAACCTAAAGGGCACTAATTGAGGGTCAGTAACTCACTCCAGCAGAGGCCAGCAGGGCTCAGGCAGGTCCAGTTGCATGTCCAGGGAGCAGGTCAGCTGGGTAGTTACATGGAGCCTCTGGAGCTTGTAATGTCCCTGTAGCTCAAAACAGAAGGTCGGCGGGCTGACCCTTGGAGTCAAGTTGGCCTTGGATGAAGGGTGTAGGTACAATCTTCCTTCTCACCAAGCATTTTGCAGGTAGCTGAGCAGTAGAATAGGGTAGCAGAGTGGCAGTCCTGGAGTCAAAGCAGAACAGCAGTCCTTCTTCTGTAGTATTCACAGGTAGAGAGGTGTAATGGAGAGTTGGTGTCTGAGTGTCACAGTTCTCACCTGATTCACCTTTGCATGAGTATCATGGAAAAACATAAATACTCTCACGCTCCTACCAGAGTCCAGTGGTTCACTCAAAATACCCCATTGAACTAATGGACACCCCAGGGGAATTAGATCAAGTATTCAAATAAACATAATACCACTCAGAATATCTTATCTAATCAGAATGTGTTTATTTGACACCCGATGTCTATTAAATAATGCTCCTAAAAGGTAAGTAACAAATGTCAAATCTGTGCAAGTACATTTTACTTTCAGGTTAGAAAATAATTGATAACATGTTAAAATTAACATTAACCTTGCACAGCAAGAGTGGCAGAAGAAATAAACTAAACTTTCAATAGTAACAAAGAGTTAATCTTTGAAAAAAAATGAATCCAAAAAGAAAAGAACTCTGCGGCCACTTGCCTCAGAGCTAATTTAGCTCTATGTAAAGAAAGTTATTCTTTAGCTTTCTTGTTTTTTTCTAGATTTCTCAATGAACATAATTCTCTCTTAGGATCGGATTTTTTAAAAAAATCAAAACGAAAGAAAAAATACATCATGAACAATGGCAGCTGGCTTCTGTAGCTTGTGAGTGTTTGGGAAGCAAGAAATGTTTGTCTTTGAGCGGCTTGAATATCCGGGAGTGGCAGAAGTAATGTATTACGTCTCCTCAGAAAATAATTCAGCATCTTCATTTTCACAGAGCTCTGCAAACACCATAGAGTGATTTATACTCTTCCATTGTTTATTCAACTGAATGACAGCCTACCCTGTGCCACAACCTGTAGGTAGGTGTGTATATGTGTTATTTGTTAGAATGCCTCCTTTTTTAACCTGGTTAACACTATTTTGCCATTTTTTCCCATTTCTTTCTCTGACACTATATTTTACACTATATTTTGCAATTTTTGCCTATTTCTTTCTCTGACAATATATTTTACAGATGGCTCCTTTCTGTCCTCTACTAGTGTATAGCAGGGCAGTGCTGTAAATGTCTCTATAATCGTAACACTAAGGACCAATATTTATACCTGGTGCCTTCTTTGAAATGGCAGAAACATCTAGAGGATTCCCTTTAAAGTGTTCAGGTTTCCTCCCTCCCCTGGCTTCAGACTAACTCCCGGGGTAATGCATTTCTTTATGTGAAGGCAGGACACAAGTGAAAAAGAAGTCAAAAGGAATACAGCATACTTTGGGACAGGCAAGTGTGCTACATAAGTTGTTTCGATTTATCCAAATTATGTTCTATTCCTTTTGACATCTTTTTCACTTATGTACAAGCGCCTTCCTTTAAGCACTTTGCATTTTACACAATGGAGCAAGCGTTTTATGATAATGTATATATATGTATATTCAATTTTTGAATTTATTTTAATACATTTTTGTATTTGTGTGTTGTAATGGTGTCATGGTCTTCCCTTTGACTCTTAAATGGCAATTTCTCTCCTCCTGTGGGTCTAGGTTGTGTAACTACTGGTATAAAGTCAGGATAGGCTAATTCAATTACATTATCTAAAGAGTTTTCGTTAGAAATTTCTAAAAGTAGCATTTTCAAAATTGTCATTCAAAATCCAACTTTACCATAAAAGAGGATTTTTCATTAAAATTCCAAGACACCAAGCATGAACTGTTTACCTGTTCCAATTTGGAAGATATCCTTATTAAATGTAATAAGGTAACTCCAGTATTACCCTATGGGAAAGGTGGACCCGGCAATAGTGAAACACAAATTTAAGAGTTTTTTACTATAAAAGGACAAGTAAAACTTAAAATTACATATCCTACTTTTTAAATACTTTGCATACTGACCTCCTGGTTAAGGCCTACCCTGGGGTCGATTTATATGTATTAAAAAGACAGGTTTGTGCGTGGCAAAAGGTTTATTTTACATGGTCAAAATGGAAGTTTAAACTGTGCACAGAGGCTGCAATGGCAGGCCTGAGACAGGTTTGCATGATTATTTAAGTGGGTGGCACAGCAAGTGCTGCAGGCCCATTAGTAAGCATTTAGTATACAGGCCCTGTGTACATGTACTACCACTTTACTAGGGGCTTATAAGTAAATTAAATATGTACCATATTTTAATGAGTGAGCACACACACTTTAGCAGTGATTAGCAGTGGTAAAATACACCTATAGCCAACACAAATAAGATCAGAAGAAATATGGAGGAGTAAGGCAAAAGGTTTAGAGAAAACCACCATAGGGCTGACAGGTCTAACAGGGTGCTTTCGGGAACACTACCCTCATTGGTTAGGCAGTTTTCAGGAGTCTCCCTCATCCCTGGCTACTGACATATATAAATCTGGCACCGCATCCATAGTTAAACAGAACACTCTCTGGATTTCTGAAAGAGCAAATGCAGACATGACCTGATATTTTAAACCTTTGTGAAGGCCTGAAGGCCTGGACTTGCTCCTTCTTGTACCCAGGACTAAGATGTGGACTCCAGTGGTCAGTAGGCTGGTTTCCTGTGTGGACACGACAAGGATGCTTGATGAGTAGCAATTGGAAGTGGACTGGACTATGCAAGTGTCCTTTGCTGGAGTGATTCCTGGCCGGAAGTGCTGTTCTTGAGATACTGAGAGCTTTGAATGTGACCAAGAGGAGCTGCTCCAGAATCTCAAAATATTCGGAAATTGGGAAATCTTCGGAAACTCCAGAGGTTCAGTGAGACCTCGCAGCAATGGTAGCTGAATTCAAGAGGATTTCGTCAGGTGCAGCTCTGAGCATTTGAGGTACATAAGAAAGACTAAGGGCCTGATTTTTTATAATAACGGGTAGGTTACTCTGTCACAATGGTGACGGATGGCCCGACACCCGAAATATAAATCCCATAGGTCATTATGGGATTTATATTCCAGCAGACAGGATATCCATCACCATTGAGACAGAGTAAACCGTCTGCCGAAATCTAAATCAGAGCCTAATTGCGAAGGTAAAACTCTTATTTGCCTAATAAGAGGACATCAGTGACCATGAAATTTGAATTTCACCTCCTCTGTGCTTTTCCAGCTAAAAGCAATGACTTCAAAAGGACCTCATTCAGCACCTACTCGGCTTCAAGCGGACTTCAGCATATACTGGCTGCAACCTTGCACCACTGGAGGATTTTGAGTTCCATTTCATACACTAAGGGGCTCATTTCTGAAAAAGTCAGGCAGTACCTCGCAGAAAGTCACCTTGCTGAGCTGCACTGCGTAACGGAAAGGGCAGGAATGCACCATATTTTTCGCGATACGGTGCAATACTGCTTTTTCCATTGTGATAGCAACCTTTTGCGCCTTTTCATCCAAGGTGCACAGGTGCCTGTGTTGCATGCTGGATTGTTTTTGTGCAGGAAGGATCACCTTCTTACATAAAAACAATCCTAAGAGGCAAATTCCTAGTTCTATCTGTGCTGCAGAATGTAGCACACATAGAAAGAAGAAGTAACGAGGAGAACTAAAGATATTCCTTCTTGTCACGCCTCTCCTGGAAAGGTGTATCTTTTTGGCGCATTCTCAGGTCTACCAGTTCTGGTAAATCTGGGAATGCGGCAAAAACTATGGGAGTTGCATTGAAATTCCTCCCTTGCACAGGGTAAGGCAAAGCAGTAATATGCGATTCATTGCTTTACTCCAGATTTATGGAGCCACTCAGACCACGCAAAGTAGCCTTGTGTGGCTTCATAAATCTAACTTAAGGTTTGCATCACTCATGGACCACTTTGCATGGTGCAAACATGACACAAACCACTCACAAATAGGCCCCTAAGTCAGAAAGTAATTATTTGTGAGGGAAGCTTAGTGTATCCAGCCTGTGACTACTAATTGGCGTCTTTGTTTCCCTGATGGTTTTTGCCTTAAATAAAAAAAAAATCATATCCCCATTTCCTTTATTGGATTTTTGTCATTTTTATTTCATTTTACATATTACAAATGTCTGTAGTTATATAAACTGATGGTGAGATTTTGATTTTATTGTAATGTTAAAGGATGCTTTCTTGATCTCAGGTGTTACGTTACTAGACCCATCAATACTGACAATGTAGTTCAGAAAGTGCTCTTACCATTCAGAGCATTTGCAAGAGTAATTTACTGCTGTGGTGAGGGATTCTCTGTATGGATTGAGTTAAATGGGTTTGCAGACGTGCTAGTGCTTGGTAAATGGATATGTCTAAAGTCCTTATGTCACCTTAGAAAGATATAGACTCGTCACTAGTCCATACACCACCACTTAATAAAGCAATAGAGAAACCACAATAGGATTGATGCTTAAGCAAAAAGTAGACATTTATTTATCCAAGACTACACGCACAAATCATTAGATAGCACAGTGCAGAACGCCTACAGCAGCAGTAAAATAAGATACATTGGTTTA